>NC_057361.1:115042129-115642129 GCF_016509475.1 Prionailurus bengalensis
AACAAACTGAGGGTTGATGGAGGGAGGTGGGTGGGGGATGGGCTAGATGGGTGACGGGTATTAAGGAGGGCACTTGTGATGAGGGGCACTCGGTGTTGCACGTTAGCGACGAATCGCCGAATTTTGCTCCTGAAACCAATATTGCACTGTCTGTTAACTGACTAGAATTTATATAAAAATTTAAAAAAAAGAAAAATAGAAGTTACTAGTTGAAAACAATTATATACATATACGTGTGTGTATACATACATATATATAATTTTTACAATTTCTGTTTCGTCTTTTCTAATAGGTCTGCTATTCTTTTTGCAACATGTTGTTCGTGCCTTATGGATTCTATTTCTTCCTTTATCTTACTGAACGTTTTGCAGGTCTCTTTGATTTGCCTTCTGATACTACTTTTCTGGAACGTGGATTACCATGTTGATTGTCACTGCTGACTCCCCCTGCAGTGGGTTATTTCTCTTGTTGCTCTGTAAACTTGACTGTGGGCTCACCTTTAGCATTAACAGTTGTCTTCTGTAGAAGTGCTACTTGAACACTGGATAGTAGAGTTATCTATGTCTATAGTTCCATGTTCTTTCTCTGCCAGCACTCGGGCATCCCACTGGAGGCAGGTCAGTTTTTTATTTTAATTTCCCGCTTTTTAGCACAAATTGAGATGTGGGGTTCCAGGTGCGCTCTAGGCCCGGAATGAACACTGTGCTTATATCTGGGATGCTAGGGGGGAGGGATGAGTGGAGGGGGGAGGGGCAGAGAGAGAATCCCAAGCAGGCTCCACACCCAGCCCAGAGTCTGACATGGGGCTCGATCTCATGACCCCGAGATCACGACTTGAGCCAAAATCAAGAATTGGACGCTCCACCGACTCAGCCACCCAGGCGCCCCGGTTCTGATATTCTTGAGGGCTATGTAGTTCCAACTGTGGCACTGTGCTTTGGCTTTAAATAGGCGCTTCGTCTCTATCACCTAAAAATTTCCCTCTTTGGCTTTTGTTTTCTTTGCGTGTATTGTCCGACTTAAGGTAATATTTTATCCACTATGTCTATGTTTTTACGGAAGGATAGCGGTTTCTGCCGTACCTTAGTTCAACATAGTGACTAGAAGTCCCTATTCAACCTACTTCCACTATGACACTGAAATTGCTTTTACTGAGATGATCAATAACCTTATTGTCACATTAAGTGATTCCTTCTCAGTCATTACACAACCTTTCAGTAGCATTTGACAATTTTAAAAAATTTTTTAAATCTATTTTTTTAATGTTTCATTTATTCTTGAGAGAGAGAGAGAGAGAGAGAGAGACAGACAGACAGACAGAGCATGAGCAGGGGAGGGGCAGAGCAAGAGCGGGACGCAGAATCGGAAGCAGGCTCCAGGCTATGAGCCATCAGCACAGAGCCCAACACGGGGCTCGAACTCACAAGCAGTGAGATCATGACCTGAGCCGAAGTCGGAGGCTTTACTGACTGAGCCACCCAGGCGCCCCAGCATTTGACCCTATTGACCATTATCTTCTTGACACTTTTCCATAGACTTCTCCCAGAGTATGTTCTGATTTTCTTCCTACCCATATTTGACCGCACCTTCTCTTGGTCTTCTTTTCGTCTTACTGACCATTTGAGCTCCTTAGGATTCTGCCCTTTGCCCTCTCATTTTCTCCCTTATTCTTCCTTTTGTAGGTATTGACTCCTCATTCATCCATTCAACAAATGTTCTTTGATCATTTGGTCTGTGCCAGACTGACTTGTAGGTATTCAGCAGGGAACAAGGCAGATATGATCCTGCTCACGTGGAAATTACAGTTTAAGGAAGAGTCAGATAGTAAACACTGACACATAAATATGGGCTCATAAATTGTGATCACTGCTAAAAAACAAAAGGACAGAATGCTACTCGAGAGTAATATGGAAGGGGCACCTGGGTCACTCAGTTGGTGAAGCGTCCAACTCTTGATTTCTCAGCTCAGGTCATGATCTCACTGTTCGTGGGATCAAGCCCCACATCGGGCTCTGCTCTGGCAGTGCGGAGCCTGCTTGGGATTCTCTCTCTCCCTCTCTCTACCCCTTCCCCAATCTCTCTCTCTCAAAATAAATAAATAAACATTAAAAAAAAAAAAAGAGTAACACGGAAGAAGCTACTTGAGATAGGGAGGTTGGGAAAGGCCTCTAAGAGGGGATGAATAGTGCAGGAAATGACTACCTTTTCTACTATAACAATTCTAAAAATCTCCACTGCTTTTGACGGGGTTCAGGCCATGCGACCCCAAAATATGGCCCTTGGGCATAATGAATATTTGAAACTAAAGGAGTTCGAGAAAAAGGCCGAAGCAGAAAGGTGACCTTTCCTCTTCCTTTCTCCCCTGGAACAGGCTACGAACCCTTCATGGGAGCAGCGACCTCCTCATACCCCCCCAGGAAAAAAGCATCATATCTCCGAAGACAAAGGGACACCAAGAAGAATCCTGACGGGCCTTGCTAAGCTTCCCCTGGTTTCCCACACTTACCTTATACTCCTTGGCCTATCATACGTCTACACGACAGCCCTTTCTTCATCAAACCCAGTGCGAAGATAACTCGGGTCTAATTGTTTCCTTGGGCCTTCATTTCATTTTGAAGGCAGTTACGTAACACTTTTCATGAAATTATTCTGCATGTTCTTTCTTGTTAATTTGTCTTTTGTCTAATTTTCAGAGCCAGCCAGGGACCCTAGGAGGGTTGAGGAAGCTCTTTCTTTCCCGACCCTTTCACGGGCTCGGACAGCTCCTCTGAGCTCCATATATGGATAGTTCCACCCCAGTGGCACTCAGGACCTCAGAATCCCGAGCCAATCCTAAACAGACCTCATCTCGCAAAACGGATTCCTCCTCTCTTATTCCATGTGGCCATTAAGTTTGTTGCTTACATCCTACCCCTTTCTGGATTCATTCACCGTCTCACCCGAGCCAGAGACGCGGGTGTTAGCCTGAATTCTTCCTTTCCCAACCTCACTTCCAAAGAGTAACCAAGTACCGCAGGTCCTACCTTCCTACGGTGTTTTCTTAATCCCTATTGTTAAAACTTTCACCTAGGCCCATTTCCTTTCTTGCCTGAATTTTACCACAGCCTCCTCTGTGGCCTGTGATCAAACTGCTGTGCTCGCTGCGACGATTCTAACGGACAAGTCTGATCCTGCCAGGACCTGTTCACAAGTCTCAGCGGCCCTCCACTTACAAGCCCTCCGTTACCTGGCCCCGGACTTCCCTGTCACCCTTACATCCTGCCTCAGACACACCGTATTTCAGACGCGCCAAAGTACTTACCTTTCCCCAAGCACCCCCATCCAGCCCTTTAGCCGCTCCAACTACCGTACCTGTGAAAATCCTGTTCCCTCTTGCTCGGCAAACTCTTTAAGATCTATCTGTGGCATCATCTCCTCTGGGAAATCTTCCCCAACCATCCCCGAGTAAAGACACTTTCCACTTCTCTGCTCCACAGCATCCTATGTAGATAGCTACTATGGCGCCGATGAGATCTATTTCTGTCTGCCTGTCTGGCACGCAAACCAAACGGTAAGCTCCCCGAGGCAGGGACTGGGACTTCATCTTTGTATCCTCATGTGCAGACAGAGGAGGGACTCAATAAATGGCGGCTTCGTGGATAAACGAGTTGGCCAACTCGTCCTTCTCTGGTTAGAAAGCAGATCGTAGGCACCTGGAGCAAAGACACGCAGGCCAGGTCTATTTCGGTAAGAGCAGGTTCATGTACGACTCATGGTCGAGTGCGGCCATGTTTTAGTTACAAACAGAACCAAATAGTTGGGTCATTGAACTAGAAGCAGGGGGACCTACTGCATCCTGGAGAAAGGGAAAGTTACGTCAGGTTAGTCATTAGATTGGCCCCTAGTTTCGTCAGTAAAGTAATTCCTTAGAGGTCTACAGCACTTTAAGGTTTGACAGGACCCTCTCATAGCCATTGTCTTCTGTGATTTGCAGGAGAACCAGTGAGGTAGCCAGAGAAGGTTTCACCGGCACACAGTTTACAGATAAGAAAACTGTTTTTCACCAACAGCTCATGGTTTGCCTCCCATCACACGGCGAATTTCTGTACCGATCAGTTTATCCCCTACCTCATTCCAAAGAAGGATTGTGGCTGCTTACAAAAAGGTGTACAGGAAAATAAGGTTGGAAAGCAAGGAAGAGGGCATCGGCCTGAAGAGAGAAGAGTCAGACACTAGAGAAGGCCAGCAGGGTTTCAAGCCCAAGGTCTCATTAGGCTGCCTCCAGGAGCTTTTGAACCACTGGGTGGTGATTGGCAGGAGTTTTGTTGGCATTAAAAAAAAAAAAAAAGCAGCAACTATTTTGACTTCACAAAGCAAGTGGCCTAGTATCGATCGGAATACTCTCCCATCAAATGTCAGCACCGAAAATTAAAACCAAACTTGAATCGCTGCAATTATTTTGCCTGGACTGGAAACCTACATCAAGCAACAGACAGAGGCAAGGTGAAATGAGCTGAGACCACAAAGAAAATTGGTCCGTGAAGGTTCAGGGGCCTGGGTTTGTTTTTCAGAGCCACGTATACATACAAAATATTAATTAGATCAAGAGGTGACTCGGTTTCCGAGGTAAGCGAATTCCATTTTGATCGCATCATGTTTTATAGACATCCACCTGCTCCTAGATTTTTTGATGAGAGTTTAAATAATAATGTGGCTTTACTGGGGAGCCTGTGCCTCAACCAGAATCACAGATACCATTTTCCTAAGTGTTTTACTGAAATTGAAAATGATAATGCCTGTGAAGCCTCTCCACTGCTGACATTTCCAAGACTCTTTCCCAGCACAAACAAAATTAGAAAATGGAAAATATAACCTTTCTCGCCCTGTATTTTCTTCACAAGATATAAAATTGAAAGATAGTCTCTATTGCAGAATCATGACCAACTAGCAGGAATAATAACCATGATGAGAGAGTGAGAATAATAACAACCAACATGGTTTGAGCATTTACTCTGGGCCAGGCGCTGTTTTAAACACTTTACATATATTAACTCATCCAATTCTTAGGACAAACCTATGAGATAGGGACTATTATTATCCCCAGGTTATAGGGGAGGACAATGAGGTATACTGAGGTTGATAGTTTGCCTAAGGTCACACAGCTAATGAGTGGTGGAACTGGGACACTAATCTAGATAATTCTGCTATGCACAAACATGCAAACAATCCTAAATTTATAGTTGTTTAGTCAAATACATGGATTATATATTTTGTGGATCATTTCTGGTCTTCTATACTCACGGTTGCTTTTTTGCTGTTTAGATCATTGCCAATTAGCATTCCAGCGATAGAGGCTCGGGGAAAGTAAAGATACTACTAAACTTAGAGAAAGTTCCATGAATTTCTTCAAGAAGGGAACACTTCTTAGTTCCCCCCCCCCCGCCCCCCGATGCTCACTGCAATGATTTCTATCATACTTTGCAACTTTCAAATCATTTCTCCATGAGTAGATAGCTAGGTCTGGTGTTGCCATAGAGATTTTGATCAATGCCACGAGCTGGGGTCTCATGACTAATCTCATGTATGGGATTCATGAAGGCTGGGAACTGATCCTCTCAGGTCATTTAACACTTCAGTTCTGTTCAGTAACAGCTTAATTAAACCTTGAGGGTGGGGGGAAAAGGTCAACAGAAAAATAAAATTATATCTTTTGGGAAATTAGCTAATGAGCAAGGGAAGTTAGAATGCACTGCTGGGAGGAAGAGGAAAGAATAGGATGATACAAAACAACACAAATGGAACGGTTCGTTCCGGGTATTCAGGAGTTGAGCACTCCAACCAACTATCATTTATGAAGAGTCTTCTCTGCGCCTGGAAGGGTGCCAGGTACTTTCGGAGGTGTTATTTCATCTTGTTTTCACAATAATCCTAGGAGGCCAGGAGAAGAGAGGGTGAGTCACAGGCTCAAATTGAGACACATCGAGGGATACTGTCCCAACAAAGCTGGACCTCCCAAGCGTGTCTGACTCTTTCCACACCACTGGAGTGGGGCCGTAGCTGGACCTTACTTCCCATCCAATATCTTGATTGTCTAGAGGACAGAAACAGGGCTGATAAAGACAAGCTGCAAGGAAACAGATTAAGGCTCAGTTTGACGAAGCCATTGCTAACAATCGGGGCTGTCCAGAAATGGATAGGATGGATTATCTTGGGAGATAATCAGTGCCCTGTGATCAGAAGTGTTCATATAGGGGCTGTGGGGTTCACAAAGACCTGGTAAACACTTATTGGACGTTACAGAAGAGATTCTCGGATAAAGCGAATGATTTGAATCATTATGGACCCCTCGGTCAAAGACCCAACACAAAGGCCATCGGAGAAACATGTTGGTCATTAAAAGCTGAGTGTGTGAAACATGCTTAGAAAAAGAAACTATGCCCTTGGGTCAGTCTAAGTGTCCGACTCTTGATTTAGGCTCAGGTCATGATCTCATGGTTCATGAGATCAAGTCCCACATCGGGCTCTGCACTGACAGCATGGAGCCTATTTGGGATTTTCTCTCTCCCTCTTTCTCTGCCCCTCCCCCACTCCCACTCTCTCTTTTCTCTCAAAGTAAATAAATAAACTTCAAAAAAGAGAAAGCACCCCCTTGATAGAGTCTCAGCGGTGGCTCAAAGGAGGAAAGTTGGCAAAGAGCACTTACAGGGTTCTAGGGGCTGGGGTTGGTCATAATGTTTTTTTTTAATGTTAATTTATTTTGAGAGAGAGAGAGAGAGAGAGAAAACGTGTGTGCATGAGCAGGGGAGGGAGAGAGAAAGAGAGAGACAGAGAGAATCCTAAGCAGGCTCCGTGCTGCCAGCGCAGAGCAGGCCCCAATGCGGGGCTCAATCCCACGCACCATGAGATCATGACCTGAGCCCAAACCAAGAATCGGACCCTCAACCCATCAAGTGTTTTAAGGCAGCACTTGGTAAGTACGGTCCTTCCAAGTTCAGACCAGAATTTGTAAACTAGGTGAGTTGCTAGAACGGTCAGTGGTCTCATCTTTGGGACACATGAGCTATGCAGAGCTACTGTCAAAACAGTCCGAGCTAAAAACTAAGGCACCACGAGACTGTCACAGACCAGAGGAGAGTAAGATATGATATCCTGGATGGGACCCTGGAAGGTAACAAGAGCATCAGTGGAAAAACGGGTGAAATCCGAATAAAGTCCAGAGTTTGACAGTAATAAGATGTTGACATGACAGAAAACTGGATGAAGGATACAGGAGAACTCCCTGTACTGCCTTTGCAGCTTTTCTGTAAACCCAAACTCATTCCAAAAGCGTTAAGGTTTATTAAAACATAGCGTGAGTTTCGTTCGTCTTGCCCATCACGTCTTGCTTTGGTTTCTCGCACTCGTGAGTAATGGTTCGATATGTTTTGTAACCTTGTGGTGTGGTTTGCTTCTCACCTGGATCTGGAAATCGACTCAGAGGCCTTCTGGTCAGAAAAGAGTTTTCCACTTAATCTAAACTATGGGATAGTAAGTAATGGAATCTGACGTGGTTGGAAAAGATGTGTCGAAAATAAGACCTGTTTTCCGCTCACTCTTTGGTCCCTATTTTATAATTTCCTGACTTCAGGGGATGGTCCTGACACTGTCGTGTCCACCTTCTGTCACTGCTAACAGCAAAGCAACAGGTGAAGACTAGCGAAGCCCGCGATCTGGTCATTCACCAGGAGATACGGCTCTTTGAATCCAACGACCAGCGCACAAGACGTTGACACAGGTCAAGGTCAGCTCCTTTATGTGGGTCTTCCTTGTTCTTACCTAAGCTGTACTGTGAGATTTCTCAGCTTTAAGACTGCCAGCACCAGACCTTACGAATTTCAAGTCTTTACCTCTTCAGAGGAGCCAGCTTGGATGGCGTTTGTGACTGCAGCAGAGGAAATGCCATTTAGGGCAAAGAATATTGATAATATAATGGCTTCTTCCCTAACTAGGAATATTTGGCAAACATTTCCACTGATATTTACTTTTACACGCCCAGGAAGCTTGAAGCTCCTTTTCTCCTCCCTGCAAAACTATTGATATTATTAGTAATGGACAGAGGATGACTTTGCATTTGCAAAAGCAAAGACTGGGCATTGTATTAAGGTAACTTTTGTTATGGGTTTGCACATAGTAATTAGAACCAGTATTTGGGCGCGCCTGGGTGGCTCAGTCGGCTGAATGTCTGACTTCGGCTCAGGTCACGATCTCATGGGTCCGTGAGTTCGAGCCCCACATCCCGGCTCTGTGCTGACAGCCCAGAGCCTGGAGCCTGCTTTGGATTCTGTGCCTCCCTCTCTCTCTCTGCCCCTCCCCTGCTTGTGCTCTCTCTCTCTCTCTCAAAAATAAATAAACTTAATAAAACAGTATTTAGTTGTGTCCAAGGTAAATGGTCATTTCCACTTTTCAAACTATAGGCCTGAGGGGTCCCTGGCCGGCTCAGTCAGTGGAGCATACAACTACTGATCTCGGGGCCATGAGTTCGAGCCCCACATTGGGGATCGAGTTCACTGAAACACACACACACACACACACACACACACACACACACACACACGACTCTGGGCTTAATGGGCTGACGGCAACAAGAATCCTAGGTTTGAGTCTTGGTTCTCCTACTAACTAATCTTGGGACTTTAGGAAAACTCTATCTATACTTTGGGCTTCTATTTCCTCATTTATAAAATATGAGACCTATGCACACAAAACCCCTTTGAATTTAACTCATCCATAACCAACGAGAAAACGATGGTCACGGGAGTTTATCACGCAGCCATAGAATCATTTGTCCACTGCATTCAGCTATTCTGTCAAACTGAAAAAGTCAGAAGGCCCAGGAAGCCAGCGGTCCGCGCGGCAGAGTGGGTAACAGCATGGGCTCTGCAACTGGAAAACTTGATTCCATAGCATGTGAGATGTGTGACCTTAGAATGCCAAGTAACCTCTCTGTTCCTTAGTTTCCTCAACCGTAAGATGAAAATAACTATGGTACCTCTCTCCTACGGTAATAGTGAGAACTAAATGAGTTAATGTTTATAAAGAGCTTAGCATGTACTTGGCGTACGTACACACACAATAAACTATACTGGTCTACACGAGAGGCGGGATTTGGACCCACACAGTCTGGTTCCAGAGTCCCTGCTTTTCACACTATGCTCATTCTGCTGCCATAATAATAACTCGTGTTTGCTAAGGGCCTACCAAGCGCCAGACGATCAACAAACCTTAGCTCTAATTGTTATGACAACCCTGCAAGGAAAGTATTCTGCTTACCTCAAGCTTTACAAACGTGCACAGTGATGTTCGGAAAGAATAAGGACTTTGTCCAACCTCACAGGGCAAGGGAGGGCTACCGTCCGTCTCCACGATCTGTGTTCTGTCCACTCTACTGTGCTGCCTCTTCACAAGAATGAGATCCACGCTTTGTTTGGTTTCTTAACTTGGGAGGCTTTCTAGCGGGAGGGGAAGGCAAATTTTATTCAGTGTCAAATGTGTGGAGCAGTTGGATAATTCCCACACCAACGTTCTCTCTGGGAAAGATGTATAGCCCTCTCGTTAATGAGGCACCGGAAGCAATAGCCTTCAGTGAGGCCCCCTGCCGCTGGTGCAGGTCCCACAGGCACTGGAGAGATCTGTCGATTCCTCCAACAAGGAGATTTTTCTCTCAGGTAAAGGGAAAGAGTTACTGAAGCACATAAAGAAGGCTTTCATATGAAATTCAAATCTGCGCAACCTTCCTGAGAATGAATCCTAAGTGAACAAAATAACATTCTGACTAGAGCCCATAATCACATCGCTTTTTACATGATGAAACACAATGAGACGCATGGAAGAAATAACCGTGGGGCAAATTCGCCCTATTTAGTTCTATGGGAGAACAATTCTTCTTGGTTACCCTATAAATACATAGGATATCAGGGAGGCCAATACGTTTTTTTTTTTTGGGGGGGGTGATCTACTATGAAAATGTACCTAGTAAGATGTGAAATGAAGCCAATGATGAATATCTCCTTGTCTTTAGATGCTTGGAAGTACAGCCCACAAAGAATGCTCCAGAAGGCATTACAGTGAACAGCAAAGAATCGGGAAAATAGGCAAGTTCTGTGATTCTTAAGCTTTTGCCATTGGGTATTACTTGCATATAACTCCTTATTTTAATTTTGTATAAGAAAAGTCTCTCAAGTTCAACAAGGTCATACCACCACATAGGAAATGAAGACAGATGGGAAAATGTATATTTTAACTATAACAGTAACTTTTACTCACCCAGTATTTTAATATTATATTATCCTTTCCAAAGCTGCATGTAGCAAAAACTGAAGAACAATGTGTGAATTCATACTCTGTTGAGGAACCTTATATTCAGTAAAATATGAACACATTTATATGAAATAAATACAAGCCTTTTATGAACAATAATCCATCATGTGATGGCTTATTGCTTATACTTCACTCCAGGATGATACAAGTTTTGCAGCTTTCCTGTTCTGGTGCTCTGGGTTATAACTCCAGGTTCTTCAGAATTTCAGAGAGGAGTCAATCTCTCATCTCGCCTTTAAATGTGGGTAGACAGAGACCATGTTTTTCTCTTCTCCCATTCCCAAATACTCCATCCCTCGAGCCATAGCCCCTTGACTCTTCAAAGACGTTTCACTGAAAATGGACCATGACAAAACTCTGACCTCCTAATTAGAGACTGTTGAAGCAGGCCACATGTGTCCTTATGGCTTAGCGAAGCATGCACGGAATTTTGGAGCATTGCGTGCACGATGGATATTTTACTACTCTGGTGAGCTCTATTACTTCTACAATCAAAGACAGGATGGTAAAGCAAAGCTCAGAAAGCATGAACTAGAGCTCTTTTCCCGCTCTGGGCTGTGCAATGCGGGGAGGGCACAGATAATAACTGAGAGGAACCCCACGTGCCGAATGTGCTAAGAACACCGGCTAGCACCCAGTGGCCCTCTACTGCTGTGATGGGCAACAGATTAAAGAGAGAGCACCCCCTCCCTCCAGGGTTCCAGGAGGTTCCACACCCATACAAGGATGGGGTGAAGGAAGGAGAACAGAGACAGATGATCCACTCAGATGGAAAGCCCCGTGAAAGGGAAAGGCATGATCCTGCTCTTAGATAAAGTGAAGCCTGTCGTGGATTAAACATAACTAAAGCAACAACGAAGCAGAGCTCCGGATCAGTCTAATAATAGATTGACCCCCAAACAAAGTACTCGTGGCCTCATAGAAGAAAAGGTATTCCCATTTGGGGATATTAATATAATTTACCTCGGTTTCTGTTCTTTTATACGGTGTGACTTTTATTCAAACAGGAGTTCTATAAACAAACAAAAGACTTACAAAAAAGGACAACAAGAGAAAACATTCCTCGGAGATAAAGAGTCAACAGAACCAATTCCAGCGATGGCCTAGGTGAGGGAATTATCAAATGGAGACTCTAAAATGATTCTGGTAAGTATTTTCAAAGCTCTAGTGGAAAAGGTGAATGCCACGCACGCGTGGACAAAGAACTTCGGCACCAAGATGGAAAACTACGAACAGAGAAAACTGGAAAAGCTAGGAAGGAAATGTGGAATACCAAAGAGGATGCATTTGTTTGAACGGATTATCAGTCAGCTGGATAGAGCCCAGAATGGAATTTGTGACTTGCATACGCATGAATAGAAAGTATCGAAAAAGAAACAGAATGAAATAAAAGAGTCAAAAAACAAAACCAAACCAAAGCTAGAACAGAGTGGTATCTGCGAGACCACAGCAAACCATCTGATGTGAGTAATCAGAGTCCCCAGAGGAGAAGAAAGAGAGAAATGAGCAGAAGTGCGTGAAAGCAATAGTGAAAGCAATACTACACTGTATGTTAACTAAGTTGAATTGAACGAAATTAAGAAAATAGTACGTGTGTGTTTATGTAGGCATCACATTGAAGACTACCGACTGTTCATAGTAAAATTAATAATGAAGTCACAAGGGGGTTTAATAGCACATACAGAAAAAAAAAAAAAAAAAACCATGAGAAAACGATGCCAAAGGTTGTGAATGGGATAGTTGGAAGAATAATGCTGCGAATTTCTTACCTTGTTTGCGAAGTAACAGAATATATATTCCAAATAGCAAAGATAATGATGCATATGGTAATCTTGGGAGAGTGCTAAAAACAATACAAGCAATGTAACATGAAAAAAAGATTCGAGTCACCCCAAAAATGCTAGAAAAGAGGAACAGGGGCATGCCAAGAATATTGGACAAATAGAAACCAAGTGCCAAAATGGAAGAGTTAAACGCAAACATACCAAGAATTGCGATTTAAACACAAATGGTGTAAAAACTCTAAATGAAAGGTGGAATTTGGGGACCTGGAAGGCAAGTCTCACTTATATACATACCAGAAACACACTTTATTTTATTTATTTATTTTTTTTTCAACGTTTATTTATTTTTTGGGGGACAGAGAGAGACAGAGCATGAACGGGGGAGGGGCAGAGAGAGAGGGAGACACAGAATCGGAAACAGGCTCCAGGCTCTGAGCCATCAGCCCAGAGCCCGACGCGGGGCTCGAACTCCCGGACCGCGAGATCGTGACCTGGCTGAAGTCGGACGCTTAACCGACTGCGCCACCCAGGCGCCCCCAGAAACACACTTTAAAGAGAAAGACACAAAGAAGATGGAAAGTAGAATTACTACAAACGCTGAGGCTAACAAAGATGGTGTAATATAAAAAATATGACCCAATTTATAAAAAATATGAGTTCCTCTATGTTTACACTTCCTAATAAAAGGAGAGGGGGTAAATGCCCAGTCACGGTAGGCGGTTTCCATACCCACCTCTAAGGCATTGACAGGATATGCAGACAAAAATCCAGACTATAGACTTGAACAACACTATCCATCAATTTGACCTGATATAAATTTACGGAACACTACGCTAAGCAAATAGCAGAAAACACATTCTCCTCAAGGGTACCTGGAATGTTCAGCAAGTAGGCTCTAGGCTCAGCCATGATATAAGTTTAAATAAATTTCTAAGGATCAAAGTCAAAAAGAATATGTTATCTGACTGCAAAAATGTCCGGTATGAAATCCACATCAAGAATATACATAGACCATCTCCCCAAGTTTGGAAATCAAATATCACACATTTTAAAAAGTCACGGGTGGGGTGCCTGGGTGGCTCAGTCGGTTGAGCGTATGACTTTGCCTTAGGTTATGATCTCACAGTGCTTGAGATCGAGCCCCGTGTCGGGCTCTGTGCTAACAGGGCGGAATCTGCTTCAGATCCTCTGTCTCCCTGTCCCTGCCCCTCCCCCCCTCAAAAATAAATAAACATTAAAAAATGTTAACTAAGCCATGGGTAAAAGAAAAATCCAAAAGGAAGTTAGAAAATATTTTGAATTGAATGACAATTAAAGTATGATACATAAAAAAATGAAATCAATCCAAAGCTATCTTATAGGGAAATGTACAGCTTTAAATGCCTTTACTCAAAAAAGAAGAAAGTTACAAAATAAATGTCTTCTATTTCTGCCTTACAAAACTAGAAAGTGACGAACTCACCAAATCCCAAGTAACACGTACAGATAATCAGCAAAGCCAAAAGTTGATGCTTTGAAAAAAATTAATAAAATTTGAAACCACTAGCAATACAGATCATCAAAAAGAGAGAAAACTAGAAACTTAATATAGGAAGTGGAACTGAGGACGTTACCAGAGATGCTACAGACATTAAGAGGACAGTGACACGCTGTTGTGACCAACTCAGTAAGACAGGGAACCCAGCGCAAATAGGCCAAATGCTTGAGCAGACACAATAAAGATCTACAAATCGCCGCAAAGCACCTGAAAAACTACTCAACATCGTTAGTCATCAGGCAGATGCAAATTAAGACCAAAACGTACTATCATCACATAACACAGCAAGAATACGGGACTTGTTTAGCAGTAGGCTTAAAAAAATGAAACTTACATCAGTCTTGCGACCCAACAATTTCACTACCAGCCGCTTGTCCAAGACAAATGAAAACATATGGCCACAAAAGTATTTGTAAAAATTGTTTATAGATTTACTCAGTGTAGCCAAAAGCTGGAAACAATTCGGGTGTGTCAATGACTGGTAAACAAGTGGAGTGACTTTCGGATACAGATCCATGGGTGAATTTCAAAAACATTGCTCTGGGTGAAAGAAACCAGACACACACACACAAACATAATTATACTATAACGTTTCCATTTATGTGAAGTTCCAACAGAGGGAAAATGAACCGATGAGGATAGAAATAAGCTCAGCGGCCGCTTCTGGCAACGGAGGGGTGTTGACTAGGAACGGGCATATAGAGAACTTTCTGGGGTGATGAAAATAATTCTATATCTTAAATATAGATTACGTGAGTGTATGCATTTTTCCAAACTCATCAAACTGTCTACTAGCTGTATGTAAATTATACCTAAATAGCAGAAAGCTTTGAAAGGAATATACTGGTAAGGGAAGGACTGGGCGCACAGTCATTAGTGGAGAAGAATACTTCCAGGAGGATTTCTCTGAGTGACATATGTGTGGTTTTCCTGTTCCAGAATCTCATGCAGTACTTGCTAAAATGTAGATTCTCGGGTTCCAACCAAATTAGCTAGGGATATCCAATTTTAACCAGTTTCACGGAGGAAACTGATGGTACACACTAAGGTTTGGGAACAGCTGGGTTATAGAATGTTCAGTCCAGAAAGCAGAATTTTACCATATAGGACTAGTGTAGTTAGACAACACTTTAGCTAATGCTTGAAATGTGATTTTGGATATTTTCACAAGTTATGAGTCAGCTTTCATATGTCTATAAAATCAGATTATTTTATTTTATTGAGAAGAGTTGACATCATTTTGAGTTGGATGCTTGAAACTGGAAATTTTTTTAGTGTCTTATTTATTCCTAAGAGAGACAGAGAGAGAGAGAGAGAGAGCAGGAGCAGGTGAGCGAGGAACACAGAATCCGAAGCAGGCTCCAGGCTCCGAGCTGTCAGCACAGAGCCCGAGGCGGGGCTTGAACTCACAGACTGCGAGATCATGACCTGAGCCGAAGTCGGACGCTTAACCCACTGAGCCACCCGGGCGCCCTGGGTGCTTGAAACTTTAAAGCATCTGACACGAACTATAACTTTAACTGAATTCTAAATTCTCCTGTTGTTTAGATGAATGTCAATATGTATTCACATAAAAATGTCTAAGGCAAGTGAGTTATGTTGTATCAAAACAATAATTTTCCTTCCATTAAGCATCAAACATTCAGAGGTTTGCTATCAGAACATAAAGACACCCGCTTGGGATTGAGAGTAACCAAAGACTACCAAGCTCTTCCACTGGAATTTTATTTTCACTTATTTTTTTTAATTTTAGAGACAGAAAGAAAGCACGAGCTGGGAGAGGGGCAGAGAGAGAATCCCGAGCAGGCTCCACGTTCAGCACTGAGCTCAACGCGGGACTCGATTCCATCAAGACCTGAGCTGAAATCAAGAGTCGGATGCTCAACTGACTGAGCCACCCAGGTGCCCGGGAATTTTAAACATATAAAGATAGTGCAATCAGAACAGTAATAATCGGCCAATCAGCAAACTAATATTTGCTCAAAATCGATTCTGTGTGGGATCGTATGGCATCATATGGGCCTGTTTTAAAGACTGGCTCCAATGTTCATTAACTGGGGAACTCTGTCTCATTGTTTAACCTGTCTGGGCCTCAGTTCTCAGTTCCCTCAGTAGTAAAGTGACGAAGTATTCACCTGCTTTGCAGAGTTGTAAGAATTAGAGTTATACCCGTATGGTATTTACGCTGGAGACTAGCCCCTAGTCGATGCTTAACAAATGGCAGTTGTTTTTACGCAGTCTAACAATTAGGGTGATTATTTAAGCCTCTTTTTCTCAGTGAGGAGGAACAAAGAACCTGTTGACCAAGAACAAGGGTCAGGTGGATCACATCTTTAGAGAATGAAATATTATGGGGAGGAAATATTCTGAAAGAAATTGTATGGGCTCACCTTTCCTTGTTTTTGGAGTATCAAGGTCTCTAGGACAGGGTTGCGATGTGCTTTAGGACATTCTCATTGCGTATTTGTTGAATGAATGAAAGGGGGCAAAGGGAAATCTTCATAGTTTGTACGCACTCCAGTCTACCTCAGTCGTAGTGAACTTGACTAGTTTTGTTCTCCGTCTTGGCATGCTACCGTAGCGGTGGTTAACTATGAAGCCAAGGAAGTCCCAGCACCCAAGCGATAGGGTTTTTTTTTTCTCCCCCCACATAAATAACATTTTTAGTTACTGCTGTTATTAGCCCTGTGATCTTGATTAGGGAGATAAAAAGAAGTGTTGACCATGAGCCTTGCCCCGCTAGGAATTTATAATCCGGTGGGATAAATGAGCACAAAGTTTAATAAAATACGGAGTTTCGAATGAGTGTCATGATTGGTTTAGCCACCAGGTACTATGAGAGTTGTAGAGGTGAAAAACATCTGATTTGGTTGGCGGAGGGGACAGGAAAAGCATCTCAGGGGACACACACATTTAAGTCTCACGTCAGAGTGAAGCCAGTACAGGTTTTGATATAGGGAAGGAGCACGATGAACAGGGCATCTGGAGACCTTACCATACCCCATTACATAAGCGGGTATTAGAGCTGGAAAAATACCTTCTTCATCAACAATGCAGCTAGGCCTAAGCAGGACAATGAATGTTAGAAAGAAGGATGGAGTGTTTTGGCAGTCTGGAGCCCTAGTATATGCCTAAATAACACCCATCGTGTCATGCAAGGAAAGAAAGGATCGTGGATTGTAATTCTTAGTCCTTAAACACAGAATAAAGGAGCCATCTGGGTGGTTCAGTCAGGTGAGCATCTGACTCTTGATTTCGGCTCAGGCCATGATCTCACGGTCATGAGATTGAGCCCCCCAGCGGACTCAGCCCTGGGTGAGGAGCCTGCTTAGGACTCTCTCTCACCCTGCTCTCTCTCTCTCTCAAAAAACAAAATAAAATAAAAACAGTAAAGGACGGTGTATGTTGTGAACGAGTCATTATTTGGACATTGCAGGTACATGTTGAACTAGACATAGAGAATTGGCATGGGCAATAAAGTAAGAGTTTTGGGTCCAGGAGGCACGTGTATGCCCTCTTTAAATGTGTAAATGATCACGCCTGTTATTTACAACTCCTTTTGAGTAAGGTTTTTAAAAAAAACCTCTATTTTAGAAGGCAATGGTGTCATATCAGATAATATGTGCTAAATCATAAAAGAAACACTAACGTGTTATTCAGAAACTTACAAAACAAAGGAGACTTAAATGTAACCATTTTCACATTCTTACAAATGAAGCATTGTTCTATTAAAACATACTTTCGGGGCGCCTGGGTGGCTCGGTCGGTTAAGCCTCTGGCTCTTGGCTTCGGCTCAGGTCATGATCTCACAGTTCGTGGGTTCGAGCCTCACGTTGGGCTCTGCACTGGCAGTGTGGAGGCTGCTTGGGATTCTCTCTCTCCCTGTCTTTGTGCCCTTCTCCCCCTCTCAAAATAAATAAACTTAAAAAAAAACATACTTTAGCAAGCCCTGGCCAAAGAACGCCTTCTGAATAGAATGTAGATACCATGTTTTCATTCTGGTATAAAAAATTCAGGCTTTCAAATGGATAAAGAGTAATCCTTTAAATACATCTACTATTAGAGAAGTCTTCCCTTTACGAAAACATTCACAAAAAGTTCCTTTCCTTACAACGCGCCTCGTGCAGATCTCAAATGGGACTTGATTTACATACAATTTTCTGGAAACGAATTGAATCGTATAAAGCAAGATATGCTTGTCCTGTTGATTGAGATACGCTTTTACACTTTCAGGCCATGGCCAGTGGCACTGCTGGAGATAAAATGAAAGTTATGGTATATTCATCTTCCACCCATGGAACTGGATGGAACTGGCATCGCAAGGGGAACTTAACAACCGTTTCCTACCCAAGAGGTCCTGGCTTCCTGTGGATGCTCTCCTTTGTTCCCAAGAGCTGAAGGCCGTCTTTCCGGTCAGTTTTATGAGATCAGCTTAGATCGTTTCATCGTTTGCCCAGAGCAAATGTGCTGAACTGTTTTTGAGTGTTCTACGCAACCGTTGTGGATGTATTCATGCACCCAACAGGTACTGAATACCTACTAAGCACCAGGCCTAGGGGCGGGCCATCAGAACCGCTTACTATGAGAAGGCAGCCTGAGAGACTGCCCCAGGTGATAGGGGGCTTCGGTGTTTGGAGTGAGTGATCTAAGGAAGGGTTGTGAGTACACAGCTGCATCTCCTGAAATACCGACTGAGCAACCACTGATAAGAAAACCATGAATAAACAGATCGTTTCCTAAGCGCCTACCAGTAAGAAACCCATTAACACGTACACTGCTTCCCCTAGTTCTCAGAGAGACGGAGATCTGTCTTCCTCTGGTCTAAGTTTTGGAAACTTAGGATAGGATGTGTGTGGACTGGTAGGCAGGTGTAGGCACAGCCACTGGAGAGAAGGCCTAGAATGAGCCAGAAACTGAAAAGCACGCGAAGGGACCTGGAGAAACGGAAGGAGGAGTCACGGACAAGCAGGAGGCGGTACAACCAGGATACAAACGCTGAGAGAAAGAAATGGCTGAGCTAACACAGGGTGGCTCACACACAGGGCTCAGAGGGTAGGCTAAAAAAATTCGGATTCCTCGACCGCAGTAAGCACGATGACGGGGGCCTGCGGGCTGTGAAGGGTCACACGGAGCACGGTTCCTGCCTCTTCTTAACTCCCCGGAGGCCCAAAGGAGAGGCACCAGACTTAACTGGAGAATGGGGGGCTCGGGGGGAATGTTCTTGCCCCGAGAGCTGTTGAAAGGAGTTCTTCAGCGGGCCTGGGACCCCGTCTCGCCTGTGGAGGAGGGGGGGACGTGCGTCCTATCTAAAGGCAAAGGGCTAGACGACCTGACCTTTCTCGGGCCCAGAGCTCATCCCGTGTCACACCCGGCCCTTTTTGTATTCCTCCCAAAGGGACACCGAAGCATTCCCAGCCCCTGACCATCTGCGCTGCAGTCTGCACTCATTTCTGCAAGGGGGCTCCGTGTGCCACGGATGTACCTCTATTTAAAACAGACACATCTATTTATAACATTTCCCCAGTCCATCTAGAAGTCTTTTGTAAGCATAAAGTTGGCTGGCGCTTCTATCTCACCAGACAGCTTAGATGGCCATCTGATTGCTTCCGATGAATAGATGGGATACAATGGCAACGCAGTACTTGGTGAAAATGACTGGTGCCACAGAGCTTACGGAGCAAATATTTTATAAGCAGAGCGATGGCTTTAAATGTTTCTGCCACATGTACCATATCCCGAGATAAGGGACACAGAGTCTGTAGTCTCAGCGGCTAAAGATGGTTATACGTGTCTCCCATCTGACGGGAGGAAAATTTGGTGGGTTTATTAGAGGCATGAATTGTGAGAATAATAAAAAAAAAAATGAAATTCTGGACCGAGCTCACAAATTCTATGAGTTTTATCACTGATATGGCCCCTGACGCCCTAACCGTTCAAACGAGCTGGTTTTTTTTTTGTTTTTTTTTTTTCTCCTTTTCATGGGGAAATCAATTGAAAACAAGCAAATAAACAATGCGCAGGCAACACGACAGATCCACCTGAACCTTCATTTGGGGACACTCCGGGATCACCCCAAGTGGTTCAGGAGCTGCGGCAAAGTACTCAGAAGGGAAAGTCTATGAATCCCAGTTAATTCCATGCAGAACGAACCATAGACATGAACCCTGAAGGTATAGTCTTTAATTCCATGAACAAACACAAGCCACCCAGCAGTTTCAGGACAGGTGGAAGGATTCCGAAGAAACAAAACGTGCAAAGAGTAGCCACTCATCTGAAGGAGACGTTCTAGCAAAATTAAACGCTCAGAGGGGTCAGCATTCTCTGGGATCCGCTGGAGTTCAATGATAAAGAAAGCGCAGAGGGTTTCAATGAAAGCGATTGCTTGATGAGGCTACTTTGCTCAGAGGATACGAAACCTGGCAGAAAGTTTCCCCAGGAAAAGAGGTCATTTTCCGTTCCGTTGCGTGCTGACATTTCTCATCAAACAGTATCCAGTGGAGTGATTCCCACCATCCCAAAGAATCCCTGTCTTGCTATTTGCAGAGGCTCGAAGCTGGCCGCTCCAGCAACCTTCTGTCATCTTGTTTTTCTCCGTGAGCCCGAGGCTCTTGGGCGTTGGTTCTATTACCTATCTGCCGCAGCCATGGAGGGACAGATAGTCCCCCGGTTTCGCTCAGACATTATGAAGTGCCTATCTTCTGTGATTTCCCTGCAGATACACCTAATACAATTCTCCGAATTAAAGTGATTGTGTCCACCTTTCCTTCGCTCTATGTTGCCTTCTCTTTCTTTCCTTTCCTTCAGCTAAAAGCAAAGTGCATTTAAAGCTGACTCTATTTATTGTTTTTTTCTTCCTGTAGAAATTCAAATTAATGTTTTGTGCTGTCTGCAGACCAAATGCAAATCTGGAGGGAGGAAATCTCTCTCGAATCCGCTAGTGTCACAGTTTTCTAAATATAAATAGGACTTTACACAGACAGATATACACATTCACTCTTGTATAACAATATCTAACATTTCTCTTAGGAAAAAAAAAAAAAAAACAACAGACAAAGGAAGCATTTTTCAAAGAGTCTGCTCAATATCCAAACATCATGGGGTATGGGGGAAAGTCAACAGCCCTTGTCCCATCCGGAAAGGAAAGATCTCAACAGAAAGAGACCCGGCATGATTTTGTTAATTTCTATCAAGACGTTAATGTCCAGGATAAGCTTTCAAATCTATGCCCTTCAAAAACATTGCTTAAATAAATCTTACCTGAATACGACTTCCTTAACAAAGCCATGCTTCTTTGTAAGCTGGTCCTACCCAGACAGTTGCTGTCTACATTTGGAGCAGACACAGAGAAAGGAGATCGGAGAAAGTTTAAGGCATATCTAAAGTATTCTCCAAGGTACTGGCCAGAAACATCAAGCCCATACTCGCGGTATAGAGAGATCATTAATGGGCATTAGTGACAGACCATTATGACTCTCACAGATCATTAATGATTCATCATGTAGCAGTATTCTTCTGGCAATAATCAGACCATTGCTTGGACGCAGATATAAGCTTCGCCCATACTATTTGCTTAAACTTATTATTTCCAAGCATAAATTTTTCTTTTGCCTTCTAGAATTACAAAAAATGGTCTGTAACAGGATCCCTCCGCACATTAGAGGAACTTCTGAAGCTAGCTGTCTTCTTCGGTAGACGCTTCTCCCACTGTCAGGAATCTTGTAGTCTGAAAGGCTCCCCAATAGCTTTTGGGATATAGAAAATGTGTCTTTTATTTTGAAATTGAATTATTGATGAATAGAAAATGCTACAAGCAAAACAGACATTTAAAAGAATTACAGTTACCCAATCCTCTGTAACAATTACTTGTAAAATGCTGAAATTCTACCTGACTTTTGAGTTTCTTGCCAAAAAGTACATTTTCATATCGGAGTCCTTTGTTAAAAATTCAGAGACTCTACCATGAAAGCCTGTGACAAGGCTTTCAGCTAGTTACAACAAAAAACAAGAAACGCAGACCATTTTAGCATCTAGCCATACATGTTACTGAAGCACTCAACAACAGTGTTAATATAGGAATGAAAATTTTAAGGAAAGGCGAAACCCCACACCAAATTGCCATTCTTTTTATTTTTGCCTTATGGAAGATCCACTATTTTGGTTAAAAATGGAAATGAAAATGGAAATTTAGTTATTCCGGGAGCAAATGAGTCTTTCCTATTGAACACATTGGATTCTCCTTCTGTGTGGCTCTGGGAAAACTTCCCTTGAGTCAGAGAGAAAGGAAATCTGTTTCGGGGTCTGAATATCGTCACTATCAATGAATATTGAAGAGTTACTGACACCCACAAGGAGCTATATTTATTGAGCCCCATCACCCATACTCAGCGCTATAGGGAAAGGGAGATTATGTCTCTCCAAAAGCATTCCATAAACTTACATAATTTTTTCCCCTTCAGCTTCTCTGCATAATCAGAGTTGCCTTGTGCTTCTCTGCCTCTACTTTTCCATCCAACACGAGGAGTGTAACAGACAACAGCTGCAAGCGTAAGCCCTTCCCAAAGGGATCCAGCCTCAAGCGAAATTGGCTTAGCTGTAAGGACGGGATTTCAGCAGTAGGCAGGGGATGGAGAAAATCTGTTCTGCCCTGAAATCAAACACCCTCCCCCATTCCCTCCAGACGCCCACAGCCCAGGGGCCAGCACATCAGGGGCCCCCGGAACCCAAATGCGCCGAAGAGTGGTTTGTCAGAGAGAGACCCTGTGCTTGGTTTTTATGCTTTCCTGTCCCCGTTTTTAAATTCTCAACGATTTTTCAACACGGGGCAAAACTTTTGAACATATTCATTTTGCACCGGGCCCTGCAAATTGTGCAGCCAGTCCCGTCCCTTAAGAAGCCATTCGTTAACTAATCAGCTCAACTTAGAGGGGCCGACGATCAGCTTCCAAGGGTGACCACAGGGTCTTCCCCGCTGCCCTTGGACTAGGAAGCCGAGCTAGTCCTCAAGCCACTAGGCAGACAGCGGCATATGCTCAGATCCCTGTTTGCAAACCAAAATGGCTAATGGAAGAATTTAGGCTTCAGGGAGCTCCTTACGCAGGAGAGATGCCAATTTCCTTCAAACAAAAATAGAAAACCCTAATATGGAGGCAGCGTCTCTTGGCCAATATAAGAGCTCTTAAAAAAAAAAAAAGAGTATTTCCCAAGGGGCAAAATGAAGTCATCCCAAGATGAGTGGTCTCAGGTCTAATCAAGAGACTGTCTTTTAGCTGTGCCGTCGCCTCTCATGGCCTGCAGGGGGCCTCACTGGGCAGCGCGGAAGGGGGTCCCCTGGGATGACAGCAACTCAATCGTCTGATGTCTAGACTGCACAGAAATAAACAAAGCAAGGGCCAACACAGAGCCAAATTGCAAGGCAGGTGAAATTTATGTCTGCTATCCCGTGTCTCAAGCTAATTCTCGGCCGCTCAGGGCCCTCCTGTTCCTCTCCAGTTGCTGTACCTACCCCGCAGGAGTAACCCCCGGTCGCTCGGCAGCCCCCTGGGGACCCCTACCTTCTCTCGCATTCCGTCTCTACCCTACCTGTTCTCTTAGTCCTCCCTGTGCCTGACCTCGGTCATAGCGCTCACCCGTTCTACTTGGCCTCCCGGGGTGACATTTTTCCATGTCTTTATCGCTTCTTTATCGACACCCGATTCTAAACCCCAGGATAAAGGGCGTCGCGGGAGAATGGCGTATTGACACATGCATATTCGCAGCTTGCAGGGTGCAGCTTGGCACGGGTGGCCTTCACTTCCTTTACAGTCGTTTTAATCCAGATGCAATCAATGCTGGGGGTCAGCGCTCAGTGTCGGGTGGCTCACCCTCTTCTAACAGATACCGTCAGCGACTAACTCCCTCCACCCATCAGCCAAGCGCACCCTGCCAGAGTCACCATCCATCATCTGCCCCCACGGGCAGAACGTGACCCACCAGAAACTGACAGACCCAGTTACCTCGCCGGGCGAGTGGCCTTTCATCCCGGCCCAGGAAGCTAGGGATCTCCAAGCTCTCACTGCATTGTGGTCAAGTGGCCGGAGGAAGCTTCCTGCCGTCCTGAAGGCCCCAATCAATGCTCTGCCCTCCTCTTAGGGCCCAGACACATCAAACGCAATAATGCCCGATATTTAATCATGTCCCATTAAAATGCAAAGCCCTGTCTCCAGGTCCCCTTGACACTTTTAATTGTTTTCAAACGTCTGGAGAAGCCGAGGTAAACAGATTTGTAGTGCATTGTTCACTTGCTCGGCTACCACAGCCTCTTGGCTAATTAATAAGGGCATTCGGCTGCAACTGGGCGTCTTGGCTGCACCGATCCCTCCTCCTGGTGGGAAGAAGTTACGGGAAGGAAGAGCTTATGAGAGGAAAGGCAGATGTTTTTTATTAAGAAGTACCAACGAGTGGGACTTTTGTCTGCACAGAAAGCAACACTCAGATGCTGGGAGCACCTTTATTCGTCATTGCCCAAACTGGGAAGCAACCAAAATGTCCCGCGTAGGTGAATGGACGAGTGAACTGTGGTCCATCCAGTCAATGGAATAGTGTCCAACGATAAAAAGAAAAGAGTGACTGAGCCAGGAAAAGACACGGAGGCCCTTTCAATGCGTATTACTAGAGCAAAGAGGCCAATCTGAGAAGCTGTATACGTGTGATTCCAACTGTAATGACATTCTGGAAAAGGCAACAACAGCCAAAAAAAATGGAGACGGTGAATCCTAATGTGAACTACAGACTGTGGGTGATAATGATGTGATGATGCAGGTTCATCAACGGTAACAAATGTATTACTCTGGAGGGGGTGTGGATAACGGGGGAGGCTGTGTGTGTGCGCGTGTGAGGGGAGCGGGGGCATATGGGACACCTCTGTACCTTCCCCTCAATTTTGCTGTGAATCTAAAACTGCTCTACAAAGAAAAATAAGGGGGCGCCTGGGTGGCTCAATCATTTAAGCGTCCGACTGCGGCTCAGGTCATGATCTCACGGTTCTGGAGTTCGAGCCCCGCGTCGGGCTCTGTGCTGAGCGCTCGGAGCCTGGAGCCCGCTCCCGATTCTGTGTCTCCCTCGCTCTCTGCCCCTCCCCTGCTCACGCTCTGTCTCTGTCTCTCTCTCTCAAAAAAAAAGTACCGGGTACCTAATATGTTCCAGGAGCACATGTTTTCTCATTGAATTCTCACGACAACCCTGTCAAGTTTTCTTTGTTATGCTTTTTGTTTTTGTGGATGAGGAAACTCAAGCTAAGGGGGGGGGGGGGTCCCTGCCCAAGGTCACATGGCTGGTAACTGGCTGGAATACTGCCGAGGGTTTCAAAAGCTTACTTGGTGGTCAAACTGGGAACCCTTTATGGTCTCTCCCAATAGAGGGTTTTTGTAATTCCATATCCCTTCTCCTCCATAAAGCAATTCCCAGCACATCCAATTGCCTGAAGCTCACCAGCCCTGCCCATGTTTCCTTTCCTATGACAGTAAGGAGTCCCCGGAAGGAAAGGCAATGCTGTACGGGCAGCCCCCAGCCCAGTCGGAAGACAGGGGCCACTTGACTGCTGTCCGCTACCAAGGGCCACACCCCCCTCTCATTTTCTCAGAGAGTAGCAGGGGCCAAGACGCAGCCGGGGAGATCCACGGTGCCCCCGATTCCAAGGATCACAGGAGTCCGCTTCAGGAACAGCCCCCTGGCTGTTTTCCCCACGGCTCAAATCCTATCAGCGCCACCGTGGCTCTCCTGCACAAGAGGCACAGGCGACACCTTGGCCACGCCCGGGAATGCGGCCTCATTGAGTATTTTAACGGATGGCCACAACTGTGCGAGAAGATCGGTGGACGGACTCCGGTGGTAAGCATGGCTTCCCTGGGCTATTACAAGAATGAAATGAGAAATTCACACAAAGTGCTTATTAGGGCAGGGCCCGGGACAGTGTGAGTAGTCCGTGGAAATGAGTGCTCTTCTCTTCCCCTTTGTCCCTTCTGGCCCATCTGCTTGCCTCCCCTGTAATCTCTTTGTTATCCTTCCCGACGTTTCTGGCAGCATTTTTATGGAAACTGATCAATACGCAAGCAATCCACGAACCCCGAGTCCTTACAAGGTACCTTTTGTCTAATGAACATTTGCCCACATGCAGAAGATACGGACACACATATACAGGGCTCAGAGTCTAGAAGGACTTGAATACAGTTCATAAGAGCTATGATGTTGAAAATAAGATTTGATTTGCCTAAGTCACTGGTTACGCGAACTACTATACTTCCCAAATATTGACCGTGCTGTGTGTTCTGCCGGGATGGGCTCCAATCAAAGCTGAACTAGTGCCCACGTGTCTGTGTGCTCTTAGTAACAAGGGCCGACTGATATCCCACCTCTGATACTTGGACAGGTCTTCTGTGACAGTCTACTCAGTGTCAGGGTTAAGAGCAGCATGGCACATTTTATTCCGCTCGATTCTGCTTCTGACAGCATCGTAAATAACACCTACACCTGTCAAAAAACAGATTTCAGATATACCACAAATCACACACCTTTCAACTTGATGCCTGGATCTTGAAAGGTGCTAGAAGTGTGCGCGCGCGCGTGTGCGCGCGCACGTCTTTGGACGCACGCGCGCACACACGCGCATCTTATTAGCGGAAAGACTTGTTCCAGGCAGGCATGATTTTCAAGCATGATGGGAGAGTTATTCACTTCTTGCGAAACTGTATGCAATGCAGGGAAAATAAAAAAGTTACTTGGTTTCTGCAGTTTCTCTCTGAGGGAAGAAGAAATTAATGGAGAATGGTTTCTCTTTGTGTTCGGAGCACCCCCTGGTGGAGAACTAGCATATTTCAGTCGTATTAATCGTATTAATCAGTCATATTAATCCTCCCACCCGCACTGCTTTTTATTTTCCTCTCAAGAGCTTGATGGAGGGAGAAATGAAATATTTTGATTTTTCTAGATTCATAGCTCATGACCACAGGTACAGAGAATCCAATTACAGTCACTTTTGTTCACTTCTTCTGAAGATCCTCTTGGCCGATTGAAAAATTAATGTCAAGTACTTGCCTGTTTTAGGGAAACTGCCTTTTCACTCATTCAGCAAACACTTCCTGGGTGCCTATGATGTGCTAGCTCTTTTCTGGGTGCTTGCGACACAGGAAGAAATAAGCCTGGGTCCCTGCTGGGGAGGAGCTTGTCCAAAGTTGAGAGGTAACCGTGAAAAGCCATCTCCGAAAGTGAATGGAAACCAGACAGGCTTCAGTTTTTTTGAGAGAGAGCAGGAAGAGAGGGAGGGAGAGAGAGAGAGAGAGAGAGAGAGAGAGAGAGAGAGAGAGAGAGAATCCCAAGCAGGCTCTCTGTGCCGTCAGCGCAGAGACCGATGAAGAGCTGGATCCCACGGACGGTGGGATCGTGACCTGAGCCGAAACCAAGAGTCGCCCGCCCAACCGACTGAGCCGCCCAGGCGCCCTGGGCAAGTGGGTTTTATACCAGCCGGGATAAGACTGCTTTCAGACAGGTGACTTGGCTGCCGCGTGGAGGGCGGGAGGGGAAGGGGTAAGCCTGCAGACTCCGAGCTCTGTCAAGGGTTGTATTTTACTGCGTGGGTGGAAACGGGACTTGTCGGTTCCCCCTGAAGACCCCACTGAAGCCTAGATCATTCTCTCCTTAAAAAAAAACCCCTGCTTCGGCTGACTCTAAAACAATCGAGTTTTGGGCTGGGGAGAGGGGCAGGCAGTGATTTTTCAGGCAGTCATCTGAGCTGCTGTTGTGGGCCACACCGTGCGCGTGGGCTCCACTGGTCTGTAGGCTCACCAGGAAGCAACGTACTTGAACCCTGGCTCTACTCCTTTGGGAGTACAATGGCTCTACTCCATTGTAAGCTCTGCCTCCTTGGGCCTGTTGCCTTGACTCTCTGAGCCTTGGTTTCCTCCTCTGTGAAACGGATACAATAATTGTATCTATCTTTAGGGTGGTTATAAGAACTCAATCAGGGAATGCAGAAGGCACTCGCTGCAGCAACTACCAGGCAGTCAGCAGTTGATGAGGGCTGGTTCATGTCATCTTTCTCTTCCGTGTTCGGCGAGGCCAGGCAAACGGGTCTGTGGGATGGCAGGCATCGAAGTCCCACAGGACCTCTCCAGGGTACTCTACCTGGCGCTGGAAGGCAGGCCTGTATTGGCAAGGTGGCCTCAGCAGTTTGTTTCCTGCCTAACGGGAGCAGCGTGTAAGGTCCACAGATGGGAGTTGAGAACAAGCCAGGTTCTCATGGTCCAGAGGGCCTGGGCTTCGTAGCTGCCAATTCTCACTGGAAAGCTCGGAGCCTGGAAACAAGGCTGGCAGCAGGATCCTGTGGGATTTCTAAGTTAGCCAAGAACGAGACCGGCGAACAGGAAAAGGCCCGGCCAAGATGGGAGGCCAAGTGGGTCTGGCATTACCGAGAACGGACGGGTAGACTGGTACAGAGAGGGAGACGGCAGGGCTAGGCGTGGACGAATTCCTTGAGTCAAGGCGCGCCTAACACAATGGCTTTTTACAGGATCGTCCCAGAGTTAGCAGTCGGAACAGTGAGTCCGGCGAACGCTAATCCGACCAAGGTCCTCTGACTGAAAAGATCCTGTGACCAGTCGGTTTAGGAAAGGCCGTTCACCACACTGGCTCTCGGAGACTCATATTATACATTTGGCTTGCTGAAGGTTCTAGTAAAGCCTGCGGTAAAGAAACCCATGAACTGTGAGAAACTTCGGGTTACACATACTAATTTGCCCCCAGAAACCTTTATTTCTTACAACAAGTACTAATAGTCCTGAATACTCAGTGAACAAGACGTAGAGTGCATGCCAGGCTAAATGTCTCCTGGGCCAGACAGAATCACTTAGGCCCCTGTTAGTGGCCTCCCAAGGGCCCAAATCCCAGGCTGGCATTGTATTCTCAACCCATGTATCAGGTGGTGACAGGGATGGGGTCAGCAACTCCATCGCTTCTGGTATTTTCTGGTTTCCAACTGGGGCTCCCTCAGGGAGGTTTCGAATGCCCGGTACCTAGAAAATGGTCACACTACAGCCCTCGAAGAAGGCATTCCACTTGACCTAGACAGAATGGAGCTTCTGGGCCTACCGCAGCGATTCTAGACTCCTGAGGTAATGAAGGATGGAAAGGGAAAGAATTCAAATATCATTTCGGCAGCCCAAGGGTTCCCTGGGATTTCCACTTGTCCCTGCACTGCTCCAGCGGCATGAGCTTCCTCCTCGGACACGTGAGGTGATGGAACCCAGGTAGCTGGGTCATAGGTTGGGGTTACAAGTATCCTGGTACTTTTGCCGCAAGACAATTTAAATACCGGACTTCGTTGAACCGCACACGTTTTTGTTAACCGTGGGACGCATACCTGTTATGGACTGAATTGTGAGTCCCCTTAAATTCCTGGCCCCCAATTTGGAGATAGGGCCTGTAGGGAGGTAATGAAAGTTCAAGGAGATCACGAGGGTGGGGCCATAATCTGATAGGACTCCTGTGCTCGTAAGAAGATGAAGAGAGGCTAGAGCTCTCTCTCTCTCTCTCTCTCTCCCCCTCTCTCACCCCCATCCCCAGCCTACACAGAAGAAAGCTCTGTGAGGGCACCGTGGGAAGGTAGCCATCTCGAAGCCAGGAAGAGAGGCTTTACCAGAAACCACTCATTACAGCACCTGCACCTTAGACTGCTAGCGTCTAGAACTGTGAGGAAACACATTTCCGGGGTTTAAGCGACCCGGTTTCTGATATTTTGTTATTGCTGCCCTAGCACTATTTCTCGTAAAGCGTATATAACGTTGCCCTTTCTTTTGCAAACAGCCCCACCGAGAGGACAAAACAGCAGTCCAAACTTGTACAAGTAGATCACGCTTGGTCAAGCTGATACAACCCGGAGCGGTTTAAAAACAGAAATGCAATTTTAATGAAACAGAAACGAGGCAAAATCGCAGTCTCCAAATGAGAAGTGAAACCAGCGAACACTTAACGAGGGCCTAATCTGTACCTGGCTCGGAGGTTGGCTGTAAGGGGCTGGGCTGGGGCTGAATAAAATCTAGTCCCTTCCTTCAAGGAATTCAGTGTTTCGTGGCAGAGAGAGATGGGCAAGCGCATTTAAAAAGCAAAGGAGAAGTTCTGTGGCACAGAGGTGGGGCGTCTAACGCACCTGTTTGGGTTTGGCAAGTGGGGGTCTCGGAGGGCATCCCAGGGGAGGTGATAATAAGCTGAGACTTGAAGGAGAGCAGGAGACGATCCGATGAAGAGAGTAACTGCTCCAGAAATGGGCAGGACCCAGAGGAATCATACAAAGCCTCCGCCCTAAAGGAGCTCTTAGCGACCAGGAGACAGACCGATGCGCGCCATCACCTTACGAGGCACGAGGCATCATGACATATGAAAGCACGGGGCGGGGCACCTACCAAACCCAGCCTCCGGGGTGGCCAGGGGAACCTTTCTCAGGGCAGGCGGTGGTGGGATCTGGGTTTTGAAGGCCAGTGCTCGTCGGTCAAGTCAGTTGGGAGCGGGTAAGAACACGCGTCGGGCTAAGAGAATGCCAAGCCGAGGCACCAAGTACAAAGACGTACAGGCTTGAGTAGGTCTGACCCAGGGAAGAAACGCAGGCAGTTTGGAATGTTCGGAGCACAGGTTTCCGGGAATGGCACGGGCCACGCAGCTGTGGGGTTGCTAGGGGCCGGATCATGGGGCGCCTCGTGGCCCACATGATGGGGAGAGCCATGGGACACGGGGGGAAACGTGCAAGGGTTTTAAGCAAGGGAGAGACCCGATGTGATCGGCATTTCTGAAAGATCTCAGTGGCTGCAGCGTGAAGACCAGCGCAGTGGCTCCAAGTGCAAGACGAGAGGCAGGGCGACCTTTGAAGAGGATGGCAGTTGTCCAGAGAGCACCTTGATAGCCTAAATCAAGGCAACAACACCGTGAAGAGGGGAAAAGGCAACAGCCTTCAGAGCCACGGTGGTCGCAGCATCGGTAGAACCTGGCTGTAGACTGGAGCCGGAAGGTAAGGAAGAGGCAGCCGGCTGTCAAGGACTACTCTAGGGTTTTCTGGACGGTTGGGGTGTTGTCCTTCATCGAGACCGGGCCTCTTGGAGTTCGTTTTCCCAATTTTCTGTTTTTACAGGTGAGGAGGCTAACCTTGCCCAACATCACTCAAAAGCGATGGTAACTGCAGTCATGGGGGCTGGCGGGGGGTGGGGGGGGGCGGGCAGGTGAGATGAGACGTCCCAGGGGGGATTCGCAGAGTGAGAGGAGGTGTAGCAGTAGTGGCAAAGGAGACCTCACTGGCCCTGACCTCCGAGAAGCCACACGCAGAACTGTCCGCCCCCCTGAGACCGGGCTCCTAAGGCTCGCCAGTCTTTGCATCGTTCGGACCAAAGCACAGACCGTGGATCTCATTTAAAGCATCGTTTTGTGAACAATTCGTTTTCCAGACATTTATCCTCTGAGGCTATTTCGCATTGTCAGGAAAAAATCAAAGGTATCCGTGTTTGAATCGGCACCTCCCATGACTCATTTTTATTGATGATGATTTGTTTTTACAGTTGAAACAGGGAAAGAATTTTCAACTCCCAAGCCTGCACCCAGGAAACCGACCACGTTAGAGGTTAGCTTCAATTTTCACGCATTCCCTAGGCACGATTTTACTTTTATATATTTAATGCATCCATTCGTTTGCTCATACACTCATCAGGTATTTACCGAGAGCCTTTTGGGTTCCAAGGCTCTCTTCTAGGTCCTAAGGAATTGAAGCAATCATTCAACTCCTATGGCAGCATATCTCAAGTTTTTGTCTTTTCCAGGAGCTACACGGTAGGCAAAGCTCTCCTTATCTGGAGTGTTGTTTTCCCCTTGCTCCGAGTTTCTTGGCCACCTCCAGGAAAAAGGGAGGCTCTTTGTCAGTCCCTCAGTTTCAGTCGTTAGATAAGAATATAGGAAATGAAGCAGGAATGTATTTTATTGGTAGAAATGAAGCCACAGGTCCAGAAGTGGTCTCCCGTTTGATGGCTGTGAGCCACACTTGTCATTTTTTGGAGCGCAAACACCAGACTGTGTCTGAATTATCAAGCATCTCCCCTCTCGGGAGGCTAGAATTTCAGGAGAGCCTAATTCAGCTGAAAATAAACCACGCCAAACTGTAAGATTCCTTGACATGAGTGTATGCATCCTTTACCCGCCCTGATCTTTTTGTTTTTTTCACTCTGATCTTTCTAGTCGTGTGACCAAATGTGGGCCATACTTGAGCCTGAGACTTAACACTGTGGAGGTCAGTTTTTCTTTGGTGAAGGGTCTCAAGTTAAGAGCCACTATCAGTGATCTACTGAGGAAGCTGATTACGTTAGACAGTTAGTGTGTTTTACCGCTGTCTGAATAGCTAACAGATTACTCCTCACCCACGTCACATGAGAAAAGCACGTTGCCAGCATAGAAAGGCATTCGGATTATGAGACCCACAACTGAAATAATGCCACAGTCTTTGATTGTAGCAGCAACTAAGTGGCTTCCACTTAAGTTCGACTTTGTCAGCATGTAATACGTACGTGTAACAGGTTATAACACATGGGCTCAGCTGGAATTATGGACAGAACGTGAAACCTTCTTGTGTTTCTTCTCATCAGGGAGCATGCCACAAATATATTCGAATGTTGATGTTCTGCGTGAAACTGGAGAGAACTTCCAGGAAAATGAACACAGTATAATTCAGCATATGCATACGACACGCACTAAAACGTACGCTCTGTGAGGACAGGAATATTTATTTGGTCCCCTGTCGTGTCCTCAGCATCTCACGTAATATTTGGCATATGGTAGCCATTTAATAAACATTTTTTGGATACCCGAATGACTGTATCAGGAAGACTGTCCGCTTGATTAACCTGGTTCCCTCCCCTCTCCCCTCAGACAGACCAAATTTCTATGCTCCTTCTCTCACTGGGATGTTGCCTTTTTCCTTGCTGCTATCTGGAATGTTCACTTCCAGAAAATTAGCCCCTTGACTCCCCATACGTTACGCCACCAAGTTAACTGTCCGGACACCTGGAATTTTGGCAGGTGCCAGGCACACGGTGTCTATGTAACCAGCCCTCCATAAAAACTCTGGGCACCGGGTCTCCAATGAACTTCTCGGTAGACACTTCACGTGTGTGGTCACGCTTGTTGCTGGGGGGACATCACCACATCCTACGGGACTCCAATGAGAACGGACCCTTGGAAGCTTAGACCTGGTTTCCTCCAGATTTCTCCCCATGCACCTTACCCCTTTGCTGACTTTGCTCTGTATTCCTCTGCGATAATGAATCTCAGCTATGAGCACGACTACCTTCTGAATCCCGGAAGTCTTTCTAGTGAATCACCAAGCCTGGGGAAGGGCTTGGCCACTCGCGACCTATCTTCCACAGGATTTATACTCGTCACATTTCAAGACATAAACAAACTAGCCTCAGCTACACCATAGGCTGTAAGCTCCATGAGGTTTCAGTCACTACGTATCCTCAGCACCTAGCAGCGTGCCTGGCAAACCGGGGATATTTAAAATACTCAGATTGTACAAATCAATGAAAGAATAAATAGAGAACTACGTTTGGGGAATAAAACACCTTAGGACTATGCTTACAAACTCGTTGTTCAAGGTAAAAGAATGGTTAAACTTAATATTGGTTCTGATTTTTACACCTCAGGGTCCAGCAATTTCTGGTGGGATACATTCAGCTTTTTTTCTCTTGCATTTAGAGCCTGGCATATAGAAGGCACTAAAATATGGTTATTTAATAAACAAATTAATGAAGGTATATATCAAGTTCAAACTCTATAATGAAATTGCTACATTAGTTTGTGCTCGGACCAAGAAATCAGTCTGGACTGTGAAAAATCCAGATTTGCACTTCTTTTGAGAAGCACGTGTCTGTATTTCATAGAATCGCTGATTTTTTTTTTTTTTTTTTTTTGGACAAGATCTCTAAGATTCTAGCTCTAATCCATTTGTTGTAATGATGAGGAAATAAAGGTGCAGAGAGGGGAAAGAGCTGACCCAAAGTCCCAAGGAATCAGGGTACCCTCTTTAATGGATGAGGGGTGTTAGGGACTACATTGGGTCCCCCCTAATTCACATGTTGAAGTCCCAACCCCCCCCCCCATTCCCGATAACTCAGAATGTGACTGTATTTGGAGACCAGGCCTTTGAAGAGATGATTACATTAAAAGGAAGCCATTGGGGTGAGCCCTAATCCAAACAGAAAGGTATTCACATAAGAGCAAATTTGGACACAGAGAAGCACGGATGTGCCCACAGAGGAAAGTCCATGTGATGACACAGCGAGAAGGTGGCCATCTGGAAGCCAAGGACAGAGGGCTCCTAAGAAATCGAACCCGCTGACACCCCGATCTTGGACTTCAGGCCTCCAGAGCTGCGAGAAAATCAAGGTCTGTCTTCTGAGTCCCCAGTCTGTGGTATTTTGTTACGGCGGCCCTAGCAAACTCATACAAGGGGTTTCTTACCCTCCAGATGACAACCTTCGCTACACATTCCCTGTCCGATCAGAGAAAAGAGAGAGCGGTTGGCAGTCAAAGGTCCTAGGAGCCCTGGACCTTGGCGAAGCTTATAGAAAGAATCTCTTTCTTTTGGATAATTTACACCCCCCCTACTCCCCGCCCCCCCCCCCCCCCCCACCAAGCCCTTCGGCAGAGCACATCCTCCATGAATGCCAGGCTGCTTGGGGGACATTGATGTCACCGCATCACTCTGTAGGGGTCGTAAATACCCCCTTTCAGTCATCCTGGTGACCTCACAGTCCTGCCCCCCACAGCCCGTGGCAACGGACGCCGCGTGTTTCTGGCTCCGGGCTTGTGTTCCCACCGGAGGCTCCACCTGGGATGCCTCCCTTCCCCATCGCCTCATTCCCATCCTTCAGCTACTTCCAGGCCGAGCGAAGTCCCCATCATCCCATACATTTTACGTGTGTTGGTCATTGCTCCCTCAAGCCCCCCCCCCGCCAACACTACCCCTCTCCTCGCCTCCCCCCCTCCATCCTTCCTGCTTCACCCATGGCGTGTGTCACCGGATGTTTTCCCGAGTCACTCGCCGTTCTCCGAACTTAGTAGGTGTTGAACATACATGTCGAAGGGAATCTGAATCCAGCACGGCACCTCAGTGCATTTCTGAGAACACCTAAAAATAACTATCTTGCAATTATTTTCAGTTCTTCCTTCAAGCACTTGACATTTCCCTGATGAGTGAGGCTGGAGGGCACCCAAAACGCGCCTACCACAGGGTCCCCGACCTGGAAATGCTCAGGGGGGTGACGGAGATGATGTAGCGAGCGCTGCAGCGAGGGGGGGAGCCAGGGGGTGTGGGGGCAGTGAGAAGACAGGCAGGGGGCGGAGGGCAAGGGATGGGCACCCAGCACCCACTCTAGAGCAGGTTCTGCGACGGCTGCTTTACGTGGATTATCTAATCCTGTGAAGCTGGTACTGTCACTACACCCATTTCCTGCTCCGGGTTCACACAGCTTTGCCTTTCATAAAAGATTGTTTTTACATTTGGTTATTTTTGAGAGACAGAGAGCACAAGCGGGGGGAGCTAGACCTTCCCGTGCACAGTCTTTTCCAGACACAGCCAAGAGGAAGAGGAACGAACAGCCCAGACCTCAGTAACCAGGCCCCCGAACCGGTCCGGGGAAACACACACAAAGCTCCTGGGTCCCCACGCTCGGCCCCCAAGCGCTCAACTCCTTCCTGTTCTGGCTCTCAGACCCCCTCCGGTCGGGTGCCAATGTCTAGTGGCTGAGATGAGCCTGGTCTTCTCTGCTGTCACAGAGGAGATGCGAGTCCCTTGGGACACAACGCGCCTCCTTCTCCCAAGTGGCCAGCTTCCCGGAGCCTGCCCCGAAGCATTCTGGTCTTGTAGCTTCTCCCGCTTTGCAGCAAGTTTTGATTACAAAAACTCTCAGAAGTAAAATCATTTATCCTTGTTAAAGGATGCGGCCAAAATCGATACATGCATTCTGTCTTATGTAACAGTCATTTTATTCTTGCTAATTAAACAATAGATCCACAATCAATTATTTGGCTATTTACTAATGGAAAATAATGAAAGTGGCTCATGTGAATACATTCGCGCCCCCCTCCCTTTTTTAATCGTCCTGGGACGGTCTGCACATACTTTAACACAAACGTGTTCACACTCCGGGTCTGTTCACACGGCATTAACTCTTCAAGGCCAGAAGAAAAGAGTGAATCGCAGACCTCCGGCGAGGAGGCTAAAAATGTGGTCGGCCCAGGGCCCACACTCTATTTCCTCTAGAGGTTGGTCTAAGTCACCGTTGGCTTTGCATTCGTAAGAAGCAAATTTCTGGGTTCATCGTAGATCCCCAGACCAAGGGCTTGGGATAATATCATGAATGAGATGAGACCACTTTTGCTTCAAGGGCGCCAACTGCTAACTTCCCACCACAGGTTGCGAACACTGCACACACCGAGCGAATCTCTGTGTCCTGACATCTCCTTAGGGCTTATTTCCAACTGGGCACCTTCCCTGTAAAAATGCCATTTATGGCAACTGGCGGAGAGGAAGCTATTTATAGTAAGCAAAGCAGGGCAGCGCGCCGGCAGACAAGCAAACAAGGGAAGAATGAAGAGAAAGGAAATGCGTGGAGTGGCTCCGAAGGCCCAGCCAGCTGACCCCGGGCTGTGGGGCACAGGAGGGACGGGCTGATCTTTAACCTCGCTCAACAAAGTCTCATCTGCCTCCCTCTGTGGCCTAACCCTGGGCGCTTCCTCGCCTCCTCTGTCCTACTTCCTGAGTGCCACGTGTAAAAGTGGACAGGGCACGGTCTCCAGAGCCAAAGGCCGCTCAGGAGCTGTGTGGCCTTAGGCGACTGTGCAACCTCTCTGATCGTCTGTGAACCGGGGCTGCGCGGGCTTGTCGCGAGGCTACGAGGAGACACTTCAAGTAAAGCAACGGACGCGTAACGTGCTTTCAGTAAACGGTAATGGTCGCTGTTAACGGAAGGTCGGGATCCTGTATCTCTCCTTTCGATTAGCACAGTTATTTCGTGAAGAAAGTAGCGTCTCATGAGTCCTCGCCTTAGGCCAGGCCTGTGCCGGCTGCTACGTGTGCCTTAGTGGGGCTGATGACGGTGCGTTCGGGCCGGAATTCCAGGAATAAGCTGATTCCTGAACTCCTGCCAACCCCAGCAACCGTTATGCACCTGCCGGATGCTCACGTCAGAGTCCGGAAACACGGCACAGTGAATCCGGATCAGAGTTATTGACACTGTGGCTCACCTCGCACGTCCGCCCTCCTTCAAAAAGTCCCTGCGTTCGCCCTAAGCTGAATAGGCGCACGGGCGCTGCTCCGCGGTTAGAAGGAGCGTGTGTGCATGTGCGAATACACCACAGCGACTTCACCAACAGGCCACTGAGTCAACAGCAGAGCTGGATCCGAACCCACATCTAAACGGTGGTGGCCAGGCCCTCGAATACTCCAGCACCGGCGGTGCCCACAAAGCTATAAGTAAAAGAAAATCTGGAACCACTGAACACGAACAGGTCCAAACGGAAGCTAAACTTGCTTCCAGCTTCTAGGAACACGTGTCCGGACCTTGGAACAGCTGTGCAAGCGTTCAAGGCCGAGGGCTCTGAACGGGCCACGGGGGCAGCAGGCTAGTCAGGAGGCATGCTGCCATCCGTGCCCTTAAAGTCAAGGGTAACTCACACTCTCAAAAAGCAGATCGATAGCGCACTGCTGTATGACGTCTGCCCCACAGCAGGGGCCGGGCCTGGGGCCCTCCGCTGGCCAGCATGGTGTCTGTCATAGAAGCGGTCCCATCACCAATGCCCACCAAGGTGGCACCGAGTGTCCTCCCATTTATCACATCCAGAGGCAGATTTCTTAACTCTGAACTTCAATAGACCCTGCTCTCGGATACCCTCCCCCCCACCCTTGGCTTTCCCGACGCCCACATCGCCCTGGTGATCTTTCCAACTTCTCCATCTCCCCCCTTTGTCTCCTTTGCTGCCCCATTTTCTACTTCCTAACTCCTAATTGTAAGTGGTGCCCAAGCGGCTGTCAACATCTCACGGAGATCAGCGCCGTTCAGTAGAACTTTCTACGGTGACGGAACTGTACCTCTGCTGTCCACTGTGGTCGCCACAAGTTACATGCGGCGCTTGAGCAACTAAGGGTGGTTCGTGTAACTCACCGATTTTCAAATTTCATTTAATTACAATTGATTTAGACTTAATTAGCCACGTGCGGCCACTGCCTCTCTTACTGGAGAGCACAGCTCTAGACGCCCGCATGGGGTGGTCGGATCCCTTTGCGTGGCTTCGGGGGGCACTTCCATGTTTAGGGCTCCTCAGTGCCTTCTGATTTGATAACCAATCGGAAGTGCAAGATTGCCATGGATCCTACGTCCAGGAAAATCTCTACTTCTAGGGCCGGCACGTGTAAGAAATGCTTGTTAAACGAGAGGGTGCACGACGACGGTGAGTGAGCTCTAATTTCACCCCCTGTTGTGAGTAGTAGATTTTTGGACTGAGGGCAAGACTGTTCAAAGAACAATCAGTTCGTGGCCTGTTAAAAGACAGAACCTATGCTCTTCCCCAAATGTATTACATTCCGTCGCCAGACTTAGGACCTGAAGGACTGAGGTTCTCTCCTCCCGGGAGCTGCAGAGTGTCGGGGGTAAGATCTTGATATCTGCAGTCGAAGTGTCTGGGCATGAATCCTTACTTACATGATGTAAGTGTGGGCACGTTTCTTAACCTCTCAGTGACTGCCTCAGTTTCCTTATTATGAAACGGAGATAGTAATAGTACTTACTTCCTAGACTGATGGCAAGCATTGGGTGGCCTAGGGCAACATCTGGCATCCGGTAACGATAATAATAATAGCTAATGTTGACCTGGGGCACAAGCTTTGCGTTCACTAAAGCTAGCTCAGACGCGTCATCCGTTCGGAAGCCTAGGGACTCTGGATCTCAGGTCAAAAACGAGGACCCCTTAAGGAGGAGCCTAAATCCTAGATACTAAATCCTTTAGTGGAACTGTCTAATGGGCACAGGCTTGTACACTGACTTTTGGAGTACTCTCAGCCCCCGGGACTTCAAGCCTTATAGGGGTTGCTCCCAACTTAACAGAATTATTTTTAAGAGCCAACCTCAAAATTCTGGAAGATATTCTAGATTTATAAAAGGGTAGTACCCCAAATGGCTGAGTCTTCCCATTATACTTCACTATAACTGGAGATAATCGGGGCCCCTTGCTTAGCTCACAACTAGTTATAGCCTATCCCGATATATAAGTATGTGATATATTCTACATATCATATAACATATGTGCTTTGTTACATGAGATATATCTCATATATACATACATATCTTAAAGGATGGAGGGGTTTTCCCTATTTGAGTGAATCCTTAATACCTACAACGGTAGTTGGGAGACCTGCGTGTTCTTGTCGGTTTGGGGACAGACACATGGCTCACTCCACAAGCATTTGTAGTCCTTCCATGTCACATCTACTAACTTCGCCCGTGCACAGAAGTGTGGCCCTCGTGGGGCGCCTGGGTGGCGCAGTCGGTTAAGCGTCCGACTCCAGCCAGGTCACGATCTCGCGGCCCGTGAGTTCGAGCCCCGCGTCGGGCTCTGGGCGGATGGCTCGGAGCCTGGAGCCTGTTTCCGATTCTGTGTCTCCCTCTCTCTCTGCCCCTCCCCCGTTCGTGCTCTGTCTCTCTCTGTCCCAAAAATAAATAAAAATGTTGAAAAAAAAAAATTTAAAAAGAAGTGTGGCCCTCGTATCCGCAAACACCGTATTTGTTGAATAGCGCGTAAGATGATCGGATGCTCGGGCATTAAAGTCAACATTTGTTTTGGGATTGAATGTTCTGGTACCAGTGAATTAGCATCTTCGTTCATAGTATTACCCTCCCTTACATCATGAACCTCAACATGGGGGCTGCTTCAGTGGCTACGAGAAAGTTGGTATTCTTCCCTTAGTGCCCCGCCCCCTCCCTGCATTAAATTCACCAGCTGTCAAACACGGCCTTCCGTTCTTTCTCCACGCGGTAAGTTGCAGTTATGTGCTCCATCCGGTGCTAAGAATACATCCTCGGCGATGGGACAGCACCGTCACCCTTATATTCATCGGGCACAGAGAAAACAGCCGAGGAAGTGGCTGAATCAGGACAGCAGAAGTACAGTAAGTGCTCACACTGTCAGCTGGTTGCTCTTTAGAAAGAAGCAAGTGGTTTTCAGCCAGATACCTTGCTTCCTCCCCTGCGTCTCAGGCACAGCAGAAAGGGAGACACTGTCAACTCTAGGCATCCAGTGCTTTCAAACTCTTTTTTTCCCCCCCGCGTGGGTAGCATTTCTGTCTTATGCCCTGAGCCAGGACGCCCCTTTCTTTGCCTGCAGGGCCTCAGATCCGGGGCCCCATGAGAACAGTCCAGCAGCACGGAAACAAACTACAATCAGGCAGCATGTCAACCCTGAACTTGGGCCAACGGACTCTTGGCAGCTTTTCCAGATGAGAGCATGCGTAATTAACCCCCCCGATAGCGTAGCTGAATAAAATCGAATTCTGTTGTTTTGCCTGAAATAAAATTTGGGTATGGAACAAACCTCTAACTCTTACGAAAACACCCAACTTTTCACAAATAGTACCGCTGTTACGAGGTCTGTACCCTCACACATGCTGCCTAACCCCTGAGTGCTGGGCTTGGCAAACTATGGCCCCAAGGTCAAATCCAGGGCACTGCCATCTGTTTCTGCACAGCCACGAGAGTGGTTTTTACATTTTTTAATGGTCAAAAAAATTCAAAAGAAGAATAACAGTTCATGACACACGAAAGTTAACGTGAAATACAAACTGCACGGTCCCTAGGCAAAGTCTTCTTGGAACACAGCCATACCCACGTCTTTCTGTATTGTCTGTGGTTGCTTTCCTCTTTTTAAAAAGAAGAAAATGTTTGTTTTTGAGAGAGCGCAAGTGGGGGAGGGGCAGGGAGGGGGAGACAGGATTCGAAAAGGGCTCTGTGCTGACAGGCTGACAGCAGTAAGTCCCATGTGGGGCTTGAACTCACGAACCGCGAGGTCATGACCTGAGCTGAAGTCGAAGGCTCGACCGACTGAGCCACCCAGGCGCCCCCTGTGGCTGCTTTCTGACTACAGTGGCAAACCTGAATTGTTCGAGCAGAGATTACAAAGCCGAAAATAGCTACTGTCTCGCCCTTCGTAGAAGAAGTTTGCCAACCCCTTTCTTCGTGTTCAAATAGCCTCCTTTAGCAAATGCTATTGTTAACTGTACCTTTTATCTTCAGACTTTTGCAGGGATCACATTAGATGATGCGTATAAATGTGCCTTCTTGGGGATTCGAGAGGGGACACAGAGGCTGGAAAAATCCGGGGTTCTCTGAGAGATGGCTGTTACCTTCCTCTTTTCAATTAGTTCTTTCATGATAACAGCAAGGGTCTACTCAACACAATAAACACGTACTAAACCTCCCAATGGCAAAAGAAGGAGAAGGAGGGGCGCCTGGGTGGCTCAGTCGGTTAAGCGTCCGACTTCGGCTCAGGTCATGATCTCTCAGTTCGTGGGTTCGAGCCCCGCATTGGGCTCTGTGCTGACGGCTAAGAGCCTGGAGCCTGCTTCTGATTCTGTGTCCCCCTCTCTCTCCGCCCCTCCCCAGCTCATCCTCTGTCTCTCCGTCTCTCTCAAAAATAAATAAACATTTAAAAAATGCTTAAAAAAATCCTTAGTGGATAAATGAATGAACTGTGACGTGCTTTTTAAGAGGCCACGCACTTTAGATCTCACTGAGACAGAAGATCCAGAAGGCTAACATCTGCACAGTGGTCAGTTCGCCGATGACAAAACGACATGGAGAACGGGCAGCCGTTCCGACCTCCCTGCTGACATGATTTCGGCGCAGACCTATTTCTCTTTGCTGTTGCGAGTCAAGATGCTGTTAGAGGCCATACAATGCAGCCCATGTTTAGGGAGTTTAAGTATCTTTTTGACGTTGCACATGATTTCCACAAAGGCCTGGCTGAAATGGCTGATGTCCCCTTACATTGTAGCAAATTAAGGGGTCTATTTTCCCCAGCAGGTATGTGAATACTGCAAATCCAATTAATGCTAACGACAGCAGGTGTCCACAGAGGCGACAAAGGGAGGGGGAAGGTTGTTCCCATTAGAATCTTCTCACAGCCTCCCATTGGCTCAGCGAGAAGGAGGCAGCTTCCTATTCCTCTTCTTGAAATGAGCCGACTAACAATCTCACTCGTATCTCTGTCTTTTTTCCAAAGATAGATATAAATTGCACATAAGCCCATTTTGAGAAGACTACACCAAACTTTGTTCTCTGGCATCCAACCAGGCTTTGCAAACTTTAACGTGCGGACAAATCCCCTGGGAGCCCTGTTGAAATGCAACTTCCCACTCAGGAGGTCCCGGGTGGGCCTGAGATCGTGTGTTTCCATGGAATATGTTTGGAGAAGTGGGGCCCTGTGGAGACGCCAGTCTTTCTCTGGTATCACCAGTAGCAACTGACGTGATGGGTGACCGTCCCGAGGCCCGGCAAACGCCCTCTGAACCATCCCCCAGAGAGCAGAGATTCAGGACCCCGATTTGACATTCTGGGGGTGGTGATCAAGAATTCCCCCAATAAAGCGACTCTCTGGGAAGCAAAGGGGCGTTTCAAGCTTGGTGTGTGACGACTCTAAGCAGACGCGCCAGTCAAAATAGACACGGGCATCTTGGCCCCGCCATTCACCGGCGGTGTGGCCCTGGCCGGGGCTTTTCACCTTTCTGAACATCAGTTTTCTCATCTGTGAAAAGGGATAACAATTGCAGAGGGGAGTTTGGAAGACTGGAGACTAGAGAGATGGGGCAGAGCCTGGCAGTGACTGTATCAGTCAGCACAGCTAAGGGTCATCTTGGCCCCGGAAAAGTTGGCCGCGTCTAAGACGCACCCTAGCTGGCTGCCTAAGCTTCTCATTGGCAGTCTCCTCAGTGGGAATCCCTGCTCAGGGATGAGCCCTCTAAAGGTAATCGAAAGCTTCAGAGATTTAAGACTTGGCCTTTAGCCCTTCAAGATCAGTACTGCCATCAGCCCCGCCAGGGACAGCCATCATCCCGGACTCCCCTCTCTCCGGCCACAACCGCTCTTCTGGGCCTGGCTATTCAGGCGCCTATCATTTTATATTCAGACACCGTCAAACACGTTTTTAAAAAAATCTACGAACAGTCTCTCTCTATGGAATTGAGAAAGTTCTAGAGTTTTAGGCATGTGCTATCTAATGGGTAAGCTCTGGAGTCAGATGGCCCAAATCTCACGTTTGACAGTTTGTACACAGGCTGTTGTCACGCTTCTCTTAGCTTGTGTGCTGCTCAAAGTCAGGAGGGAGGTTACCCTTAGGGATCAGTGACTAGAGCGGCTCTTCTCGGCGGGGCTAGTGGTATTCTGCTTCTTCATCTGGCTGTTCCTTATTTAGGGGTGTCCAGTTCACGACCATCATTCACCAATGACTCTTCTGTATGTATGTTAGACTTTACAATGAATTTTAAAACTTTTTTTTAACGTGTATTTATTTTTGAGAGACAGGGAGAGACAGAGCATGAGTGGGGGAGGGGCAGAGAGCGAGGGAGACACAGAACCCGAAGCGGGCTCCAGGCTCTGAGCTGTCAGCACGAAGACTGATGCAGGGCTCGAACTCACGAACCGTGAGATCATGACCTGAGCCGAAGTCGGACACTCAACTGACTGAGCCCCCCGGGCGCCCCACTTTACAATGAATTTTAAAGCGTGCAGTTCATACGAACTCATCTACAAAGACTATGCCATGACGTGAATCAATGCTTATACGTTCAAAAAGCAAGAGGGAGTAGCAGAGTTAAAAAATCCCTCAAGGGGCACCTGGGTGGCTCAGCCGATTAAGTGTCTGGCTTTGGCTTAGGTCGTGACCCCATGGTTCGTAGGTTCGAGCGCCGCATCGAGTTCTGTACTGACAGTGCAGAGCCTGCTTGGGATTCTCTCTCTCTCAAAGAGAATAAATAAATAAACTTTTAAAAAGCCCTCAAACGCGGCCAGTCTCTGCGCCAACAGCCTAGGTGACATCTCGTTAATTCTGCCGACCAGACTACTTCCTTTATTTGAGAAGCCGCATGAAGCAGAATCATGGAACCCTTGAATTCCCGTGGAGAGCATAGGAAAGCCCGGGCAGTTTGGGGTCCGGCCGAGCATGGTCCTGAGTTCTTAGGTTTGCTTCCGTCCTAGGGCCAGGGAGTGTCTAACTGTGTCATGCTGTGGTAGTCACCACTCTGTATCAGCTGCCAGTTACGAGTCAGTGTTGAACGCGAGTCAGCCGACTCTTCTCATCCAGCAACACCGGCAACAGGCTCGATCTGTCACTTACATAGCGATGATACACGCTCAGTCCTTGGCTACCTGGCAAGTAGTCACAAGCAGATCCTATTGTGTAGCGATCGCTGGGGTCACGAGTGTTTTCTTGAAGGTACGTGCGTGCAGACGCAGGGAGGAGTAACTTTTTTTCGGTTCAAGTCCTTGCTCTGCCGCTTACTGGCTGCGTGACTTTGCACAAGTTCCTCAACCTCGGCGTGGTTCGGTTTTGTTATAAATGGATCAGGTTGTGAGGCGTATTAATAAAGATAATGTTACGTAAAGTGTACTTACCCCACTGCCTGGCACAGAGTAAACACTCAATAAGTCATTATTATTGTAGCGTTATCATGCCCCTTAACGATCTTGGAAAATCAATGAGATAAAAATGCAGACAATTCCAGATGTAAAGTTAGCGGTTGATAAATGTCGTTATTATCTGGAGCGTTATCATGCCCCTTAACGATCTTGGCCCATAGGGAAGCTGAATATTTTCCTGACTAGTTGGGGGACCATCTGGGCTTGTAAATGAAGGAAAGAAAGGACAAAGTGACTATAAATTATTTTCCCCACAAAGGTCTTGCAAAGCCCCCTGGGACTGGGCCCAGCTAACCCGGAGTCTGGCCCTCCCATGCTGCCCACCTGCCAACAATCATTCAGTTCCGGGGAGAACATACAGAGAGAGCCAAGCATTTTACCCAAGTGTCATCCCGAAACTCTCAGCCTGGACTTCTCTTACTTATTCATTCACGGAGTTATTCATCTGCATTTCTCCTGGAGAACATGACCTCCCCAAACGTGTTCCAGAAAACAGTGGTCTTTGAAAATGTATTATTCAGTGAAAGAAAACAATTATGTGGCCAAATAAGGTGGAGGTTCGGCAAACTGTCTGCCTCTTGAGATCTGTAACTTACACTGGCCTGTTAAAGGCCCTGACAAAGTCCTGCCATTCACTTGCTCGCTTGTTCACTCGTTCACTTAATTATATATACACTGAGCACTTAGCACTTGCCGGTCACTATTCTAGACACTGGGGGAAATACAGCAGGGAACGAAACTACCCCACAGGGCACTGCCTAACCCAGAGCTTTCCAAACGCATTCTTTTTGTGGAGACCATTCCTTTTTTTCTTTTTCATTTCTTAACGTTTATCTATTTTTGAGAGAGAGACAGAGAGACAGAGCATGAGCAGGGGAGGGGCAGGGAGAGAGGGAGACACAGAATCCAAAGCGGGCTCCAGGCTCTGAGCTGTCAGCACAGAGCCCAATGTGGGGCTCCAACCTGTGAACCACGATATCACGACCTGAGCCGAAGTCAGACGCTCAACCGACCAAGCCACCCAGCCGCCCCTATAAAGACCCTTCCTGATTTGCCATTTCCTGATCTCCCCACACTCACTCAGCTGCAGTGAGTATCCAGAGGTTTCCAAAGCATGGCATTCAGTTTCACACCTCCGCGAATTCACTCGTGCCACCCCGGCCTCTGCCTGGAATGCCTCTTCTCCCCTCAACCCACTCCGGCCTCGCTAACCCCGTTCTTCCATCTAGATTCTGTGCAAGCTCCAACTTCTCTGAGGATGCCTCTGAGCTCACACCGCCGGGGTGGAACAGCTTCCTCTCCTCTGCGCTCTCGTCGTGCCCTGTGCACACCCTGCTTCCCGGCACATTTCGTAGTGATCTTTGTAGTACTTGTCTGCCCCCCGCCAGACTCTGTATGAAGAAAAGGACCCAGAAGGGACCATGCCCAATTCATCTGTGTGTTCCCAGCTTAGCACAGTGCCTGGCTCTCAGCGACGGCTTTGCCAATAAGTGTGAAATGGGCGTGTGAGCCAGGCCCAAACGGTCTGGGGTCTCCACGCAAATTATTTTTTTAAAAAGGCACCTGCTCTTAGCAGGTTTCGCCTGGGGGTGCGTGATTCGCCAAGAGGGAGGCACACGTGAGTGTCTGTGTGGGTGGGTGGGGGCGCCCTTTCCACTAGGTGCGAGGCTCGGGAAGCTGGGTCTGGGCGGCGCTTCGGCTCCACGTGGCCCCTCCGGCCTGGAAGCCTTTTGGCCGGCAACCCTGGAACGAAAGAACGGGGTTCCAGGCTGGGGTGTGGGCTTTTGGAGGGAATGTTGCACAGACTGACCTCCACTGCCCTTTCAGGCCTGAAACACTACAAGTGTAAAGTAAGTGAAGAGACACTTCCGTGCAAGCCCGAATAGAATTCGCGTGCTTCCTTTCGCTTGCTTCAATTGCTACAGAAGTTGGTTGTACTCGGCTGATGGCCCATTCACCAAATCGGACGTCTGCTGCTCACTTGTCTCCCAGGAGGAGGAGCTCATTCCGTAGGATTCCCACTATAAAGAAACAAGTTAAAATTGGCCTTACTGCCGGATTGCATTTATGTAATTTGGACATTAGAAATAGCAATCAGGATTGCCAGAGAAAAGCGTGGGCTGCCCAGCTAAATGTGAATTTCATACAACAATGATTTCTTTTTTTTTAAGCATAAGTATGTCCCAGGCACTGTTTGGGGCATACTTACACTAAAAAAAATTTTTTTTGCTGTTGCTGCTGTTAATCGGAAATTCAAATTTAACTGGGCGTTCTCTGTTTTTATTTGCCAAACCTGGCAACCATACACACGATGCCTCTTTGTATTAACAGCTAGAATAGAGAAGTCAGATTTTCCTGGTACTGAACCTCCTGGAAAAGGTACAGGGTATTTGGGGCAGTAATTAGTGGATACACATGAGAACACCCTCCGAACGCCTTCCCTGACATGCAGGATGGAGTACACAAGGGGAAAGGATACTGCCATGATACTTTAAGAGAAAGAAGCTTTCCTCTCAGAAAGGAAGGGAACAAAGTCAGTTCGGAAGGATTTAGAACATCAAGGTCTGGGGCCCCTCGGAGGGGCAAGTGGTTAAGCGTCTGACCTCGGTTCAGGTCACGCTCTCACGGGTCGTGGGTTTGAGCCCCGCGTCGGGCTCTGCGCTGACAGTGTGGAGCCCGCTTTGGATCCTCTGTTTCCCTCTCTCTCTGCCCCTCCCTCGCTCACTGTCTCTCAAAAATAAATAAACATTAAAAAAAAAATCAAGGTTTGGTCGCTGAATTCTGATGAGGCTGTGATAACAGGACATGTTTAAAGTGGAGAGTGTCTTCACTTTGTTTTGTTCTCTCTGCTTTTAGAGAACACATAAATGTATTTCTTTTGTTTACAGTGAAGTCTTTTAGAATATTACACTGAAGAGAATAAACATACCTCTGTCTTAAGGCTTTAGCAGGAACTACATGTGATAACACAGTTAAAGCACCTACACAGAGTAAACGTTCCAGAAATTGGAATTCTCATCTCTGTCGTTGGTATTATTTCTAAATCTGGAGCCACCTACTGTGAGCTTCCTTCCTTCTAGTAAATAAAAAGGAGGGCTACAACACAAGAAAAGGAAGGAGAGAAAAGGGGGGTTCCAGAGCTTACATTTCACCCTCAAGGCTGGATTTGCGCCCTCAAATTACGGCACCCACAACAATAGCAAATATTTTACCCAGAAAGAATTTTGATGCTGTTTAGCTGTGTGTGTGTGTGTGTGTGTGTGTGTGTGCGTGTGTAGTTTTAAGTAGGTTCCACGCCCAGCGCGGGGCTGGAACTCACGACCGTGAGATTAACAGTCACGTTCTCTACCGACTGAGCCAGCCAGGCGCCCCTGATGCTGTTTAGTTTCGTTATTTATCCTGTACTTTAAGCCCATGCCGTTTTCAACCATGTTCCCACACTGGCCCTGGGCAAACCCTACTAGTTTTGTTAGTGAGTGGCAGAGAAGGAAAGATGGGTAGAGGTTGTGTCTCCTTTTCTATTCAAAAGCGTGTTCTGATAGCCAGGTTGTAAATTAGAAACTCAAGCTCTACCACAAGTTGATCCACTTATGGTTTCGGGCAAGCCAGTTTCCCTTTCACCTCTGTGACCTATTTAACTCGTCACTGGCTCTGAAGTACTCTAACTCCAAACAGATCCTGCGTTAAGCTGGTGTTACTTCTCAAATTGTTAGCTCCTTGGTCTCCCCGAAACATGACAGAGGTGATCGACTGAGACTCAGTACCGGCAGATGACAGTTGCCCCATAAAATTAAGAGAAGGATTGGTATTCCAAGAGGCAAGTGAATTCAAACAGAACCATGAAATTAGTGCACCCATATGGCCCATGCTACCCACAGTGTGTGGTGATGAGTTTCCGTGACCAAATGGACACTGTATGAAATATTAAATCTCAAGAACAAATGCCCCCTAGCCTAAGAACTTTGAAATACTGAACGATCAAATGAGGAACCCCGTTCACTTTCTGTAAAGCCATGCCGCACTACATTGTTAGGTGGCTAAGGAACTACAACCAAAGGAAGATTTTGACTGTCCATGTTCCGTAGCAGCCAACTTTTATATCCTTACTTCTTAGCTGTGGATGCTTTTGCTGTGGTGCAGAAAGTAGTTGGGGATTAAGCAATTTAGTAGAAAATATATTTCATGGAGGGATGATTCCACAGCTTAAGGACACAGAGCATTCAGCAGTCGTGTATCTACAGAGACACTTAAAGTACCGTATGCCGGCAACGGGACGCACCTTTAAACTTTCTTTTTTCAAATTCTTTTTTTTAAAGTAAGCTCTGTGCCCAAAGGGGGGTTTGAACTCACGACCCGGAAATAAAAGAGTCACGTGCTCTACCGACCGAGCCAGCCAGGCGTCCCTTAACCCTTTATTGTATTCAGCTTTCCCCCAGCTAGTCCCAGAAACTGGGGAAAGTACGACCTCAATAATTCCTGTTAAATACAAAGATGGGAGAAGAAACAGTGACATTTAGCTTACCCTACCAAGCACCCCTGCATTGCTTCCCCTGCGGTAATAGAGCGGAAGGTAATGTTGGCAGCTGAAACTTATACAGCACTTGCTCTGTGCTAGGAGCTCTCCTAAGTGCTTTGTACATATGAGGTCACGTAGTCGTCACTTCGGTCATACGAAGTAGGTGTTCTAGGAGCTCCGTTTACAGACGAGGAAACAGGTATAAGGAAATTTAGGACCTTGCCCACAGTCATCCAGCCACTAATGAGCAAAGCCAGCATTCAAACCCAGATAGCTTAGTGCCAGAGGTCCACAGATTTTGGCTTAACCGAACGCTCTCGGCATGGGACAGAAAGGACTGGAATAGGAGGCATGCTGCCTAAGTGTCCACCTGCCCCCCTGAATGGTGAGATACTTGTAGGCGAGGCCTAGGTTTTGTCTGTATATCTTCCAGGGCCCGGCACAGGACCCGGACCTAGCAGATGTCCAGAAGGCACTGGAAAGGAAACCGACTTGAAATATTAGGCCAACCCTTATGAAATTAACATTGGTCTCTGTCAAAATAGTTGACTGTCAATTTCATTTAGTTCGGCCCACTAGAACGCAGACAACACCAACCAGCTCTGGAGCTAACCATACTCTTCATGCCCTTTAAATGCTTTATTAATTTGTAGCAAGCACGTTGATACTTCTAGGAAGAAAATAATACCATCGGATGCTTTACTCACCTACCACTGGAAAGGCCAGAACATGGCAAGTTGAAAGTCCTGGATTTCCTCATGCAAATATTTTCTTCTTCATTTTCCTCTATGGCAGGTACGTAACTGTGCCTTGAGGTATCTATAGCATTGTCTCTAAAGATCTCCACACCAACGACGGTCAGCGCGTCGGACGTTTTATCGACATGACATCCGGCTGAACTTTTCCAAAGCCAGTCTCCCTTCCACCCCATCCCCTTCTCTCACTTTGCGAGTCGCAAGTGGCAATGATAGATCGCTCCACAAGATGGCACTCCTATTTCTTCTTTGTTTTCCTTGTTCATCCTGATGAAAAGGCCCTAATTTCTCCACGGTGGCAGAAAACACAGAACCATGCCTTGTGTCGCAACTAACGTGGCCGACTGCTCCTACGAACGGATTTTAGACACTTGAAAACAATGGTTTTCTCCGAGACTTTCTAGTGCTACTTCGGAGAGGATTTCTGTTGCCACACGGAGGGGGGGGGGCACGTTGGGATGCAAAGAGGTTGGAATGTGGGCCTATTGCTGGTGCCTACCCTGGAGGAACACTCAGCCTGAAGGAAAAGAAGGGCCGAGAGCTGCCTATGTCACTGCAGGGCGAACGGCACCCATCTAAAGCTTCCCAGGGAAATGCTCCAACTGAATCTCGAAGTTCGGTTGCCCCCCACCCAGAACTGTTCCTACCCAGACTGGGTCCTCGGGCCTACGCCTCCCCTCACCTGGTCCCTCTCTACGGAAAGCACAGGACTGAGCGGAGGTGGGCAAATTTCGGCCAATGGCGTCTCACTTCAAGGAAACAGCCTCAGGCTGAAAAGAAGAGGTATGGAAATCACAGGAACATTCATCGGGTGCTTTGCTTAGCAAACTTCTCTCATTCAATACTCACACGAACCCTGTGTTTTTAGGTACCACACGCATAGGTAATACCTGATTCTCAGCACTTCGCAAATATTAATTCATTTCAATCAGTCACCATCATATTCCTATGAGGAGGCATGCTATTATTATCTCCCTTTTACGAGAAACCGAGGCACAGTGGGATTAAGTGAGTTGGCAAAGGTGTCACTGCTGGTAAGAAGCACAACTGAGGTTCAGGGCCATGGATGCCAAACTCCAGGGTCTGGGCCCTTATGCTGCCTCTCTGTTTCACGGAGAAATAATTAGGACCATCGGATCAGAATTCCTCAAATTCCTGCTACCCAACGTATAAACTTACCCGAATCTGCACCTTTCCTCCTCCCCACCTCTTGCTAATGCTGACATTCTCATCTGCGTTCTGATCCCTTTCTCTTAGCCTTTTGGGGGACCTCACACCACGGACTGTCCTCTCTCGAGCTGCTTCCCCTCGCTGGCATTTAAAACCCAGCCCTCCCTGCTCCTCTGTACAAAGTACAACTATAAAGTTTGGGAATAATGCCAGAGGCGAGCAAAGGAGGACTCCGAAAAGTGACAGAAGGAAGGCTAACTGGACTAGGATCCCAAGACTGGAGGGACGGCACAGTGCACGGTGTCTCGTGATCACTCTTACCCCACCGAAGGTGACCCGGACCCGGCATTTCCTGCTCCCGGGCTGAACAACAGAACGCGTCTCGGGTAGGCTTCTTTCTTCCCCAGAGCAAATGGTAATCCTTCTGACAACATCCGGGGAGCCCAGTGGCACCAGCAAAGGAAGCATTCTCCTTCCCCTAACACGCTCCTCCGTCACTGAGAAACACCAGAGAGTGCCGGCAAGGGGCATCGTGCCTCAAGAAGCCCCTTTGTCCCCGCACACCTGCCACTCCTTCCCGCTTTGAAAGACACCAGGTGGCAAGGCAGCACCGCCTAGGACGATCCTGCCTCAACAAGTACCATGTGCCATCAGCACTTTTGTCACCATAAAGGGGACAGAGGGACCTGAGGTCCTTTCCCCTGCCAAGGGATGTGGGGGCCGGTGGGTGGAGCTGCAGGGGGCATCCCGTCATGACAAGCAGACTTCCAGGAAGCTTCTTCAACCCTGTGGGCCTGGAAAAACCTCCGGCAACACCAGCAGATTGAAATAGGACCCAGAGTCTCCTACCATATTAGCCAAAATGTCCAGGACACGATAAACAACAACAACAACAACAACAACAACAACAACAAACACCTGTCACACCAAGAGCCAGGAAAATCACAACTTGAATGGGAGAAAAACAAAAGATAATCAACTAACGTCAATACTGAGATGACTTGGATATTGGAATTATGTGACAAGGATTTTGAAGCAGCCACCAGAAACATGCTTAAACAGCAAATACCAATCCTCTTGCAATAAATGGAAGAATAGAGAAACGCTCTGGCAAGAAATAGACATTATAAAGAAGCACCAGATGGACACTATAGAAAGGAAAACTACAGTAATATAAATAAAAAACGTGTTGGATGGAATCAACAGTAGAGTGAAGATGACAGACGACATGGGAAATGCCAGAAGGAGAGGAGAAAAAGTGGAGCTGAAAAGAAATAAGGGCTAAAAACATCCCAAGTTTGGGGAACGATGGAGACCTACAGATTCCAGAAGCGGAGCGAACTGTCAGTCCGACTCACCCAAAGAGATGCAAGCCGAGACCAATCGTAACCAAATTTCTGACAAATAAAGACAAAGAAGAAATCTTGAAAGCAGCGAAAAAGAAACAATGCATCCACCGAAATCTTGAAAGCAGCCAAAAAGAAACAATGCATCCACCCAGAGAGAAACACCAGTTTGAATGATGGCAGCGTTCTCATCTGAAACCATGGAGAACAGCAGGAAGTAATGCAACATTTTTCAAGGACTAAAGGAAACCTCTTCTCTGAGAAAGGCCATGCGGAGAGAATGAAAAGACAAACGACGGTCTGGGAGAAAATATTTGTAAACCACGTATCTGACAAAAACGATCGAGAGTATCTAGAATATATAGAAAACTGTCAAGCCTCAACAGGAAAAAAAAAATCCAACAACCCAATGAAAAACAATGGACAAAAGCCATGAACAGACATTCCACCAAGGAGGATACACAGATGACAACCACATGAAAAGATACTCAAAATCGTCAGCTATCCGGGAAATGCAAATTAAAACCACAGCAAGATACCACTAAACACCAAGCAGAAGGGCTAAAATGAATAACGTCAACACAGAATTCTGGTGACTATGCCAACACACTGGATTGCTCATCTATTGCTGGCAGGAATGTAAAATGGTGCAGTGAGTGGCTTTGGAATGTGGTCGGGCAGTTTCTTAAAAAGTTACACATGCAGCTACCATACGATCCCGTAATTGTACTCCTGGGCAATTCACCCCACAGAAATGAAAAACCTCTTTGCACACAAAACCTGCACGTGAAGCTTTACAGCAGCTTTATCCGTAAGAATAAGAACAAGAGCTAAACGCTGGTAACACCTCCGATGGGTGAATGGTTAAGCAAACTGTGGTATCATGGAACTCAGCAATGAAAAGGAATAAACTATTCATACCCCCAAGACACGGGGGAATCTCCAGGGAGTAGGGAGAATGAGAATAGGCAATTTCAAAAGGTTACATACTGTGGATTCCACTGACAGGGCGTTAATAAAAGGACAAAATTATGGAGAGAAACAGATGAGTGGTTACAGGTGGTTAGGGACTGAGCCGTGGTGGCAAGAAGGATGCAGGGTGGTGACGGACATGGCTGGTTATAAAACCAACAAGAGGGATGATTCCTGTGGCGTTGGAACCATGTGGGGTGACACATACATAACTTACACAAGCGATAAAATTGTACAGCATTTAATATATGTACACACAGATGAGTCCAAGTGGTGCTGGGGAAATCTGGGTAGGATTGATGTTTCATATCAGCGTCCATGTCCTGGTTGGGATGCTGTACTGTGTTACTGTAGGATGTTATCAATGGGGGAAGCTGGGCATGTTGTGGGGAAAAAAAATCTCTGTATTATTTCTTGCAACTGCACATGAATCTACAAGGATCTCAATAGCAATTTCAGTGAAAAAACATAATCGAGCGTTGGATCTTCATTTAAGACTCCATACTCCTCTCTTAACTACCATCCTTTTTTTTTCTTTAAGTTTCCTCGCACAACCAAACATTTTGAAAAGGTCCTCTGACTTCTACACGTCAACTTCCCTATTGTTCAACCAATTCTCAATCCACCACAATGGATCCTATCTTCACTAAAATGGCTCTTGTCAAGGTTAACAGTAATGTCTTGTTCTTCTACGTTGACCTTTCTGTCCGTGTCTTACTTGATGCCTCAACCTGTTGACTGCTCCTTCCTTCCAGAAACACTCTTTCCCCTCCTACCTCACTGGTTACTCCTCAATCTCACCTTGGGTTCTTCTTTATCTGCCTAATTCTTTTCCTTCCAGTTCACCTACCATAATACAGTTGACCCTTGAATAACATGGGATTGAACTGCTCAGGTCCGCTTATACACGGATTTTAAAAACTAAATACAGTACAGGGGCGCCTGGGTGGCTCAGTCGGTTAAGCGTGCAACTTCGGCTCAGGTCATGATCTCCCAGTTTGTGAGTTCAAGCCCCGCATAGGGCTCTGTGCTGACAGCTCAGAGCCTGGAGCCTGCTTGGGATTCTGTGTCTGCTTCTCTCTCTGTCCCTCCCCCACTTGTGCTCTGTCTCTCTTTATCAAAAATAAATAAATGTAGGGGCGCCTGGGTGGCGCAGTCGGTTAAGCATCCGACTTCAGCCAGGTCACGATCTCGCAGTCCGGGAGTTCGAGCCCCGCGTCAGGCTCTGGGCTGATGGCTCAGAACCTGGAGCCTGTTTCCGATTCTGTGTCTCCCTCTCTCTGCCCCTCCCACGTTCATGCTCTGTCTCTCTCTGTCCCCAAAATAAATTAAAAAAACTTTAAAAAAATAAAAATAAAAAAAAAATGTAAAAAAAATAAATAAAATAAGTACAGTACTATAAATGTATTTTCTCTTCCTTAGGGTTTTCTTAACATCTTCTTTTCCCTAGCTTACTTTATCATAAGAATGCAGTATACAATACATAGAATATACAAAATGTGTCTTTTTTTTAAAATTTTTTTTCCAACATTTATTTATTTTTGGGACAGAGAGAGACAGAGCATGAACGGGGGAGGGGCAGAGAGAGAGGGAGACACAGAATCGGAAACAGGCTCCAGGCTCCGAGCCATCAGCCCAGAGCCCGACGCGGGGCTCGAACTCCCGGACTGCGAGATCGTGACCTGGCTGAAGTCGGACGCTTAACTGACTGTGCCACCCAGGCGCCCCTACAAAATGTGTCTTAATGGACTGTTTATGTTATTGATAGGGCCTCCCGTCAACAGTAGTTAAGTTTTGGGGGAGTCAAAAGTTACATGTGGATTTTCACCTGCGACGGAGGGGGCGTGGCACCGCTACCCCACCCCATGTTGTTCAAGGGTCAAGTGTAATCTCATTCTAATAATTAACTTCGTTAAGACCTGCAAGTTCCTGACCTCACCGCCTTCTCACAGCTCATCAGCTACCTCATGGTCTCACTGTGTCCGGACCTTAGATTCAACCAGCCGTCATTATACTCACTCTCTTGTGAAAAAGCTTTACACCCTAATTTCTCTCTCCCTCTATTACCTGTGCCTTGCAAAGTCCCAACCTCAGTCAACTCTACTCCCTGCCTACTTCCTCCTTGTATTTCAGTAGCCAAATGCTGCCTGAAAAAAACACACAGCTGTGTTGACAGGTTTCATGTCAATATCATGGTCATCAATTTCAAACGAGCCCTCTATGTTGCCAGAACATCCTACCACACTCCCTTTCCTATTCACATTCCCACTCTCCGAAACAACTATCTCACAGCTTTCTCTTCCTTCTCAGACCCACACGCACGTCCGAGATCCAACCTTGCGCTCACAGATGGTGTCCTGGCCTCACTTCATTGATAAAGCAGGAGCACTATGGTGAAATGTCCCTGTTTCTGTCGGTGGCTAACTCCTCCACTTGTGCTCAGTATCCATCCCGTCTCTTCCAGCCTTCTCTGGGGGCTCCCTCCTCTGATTTAGTCCCTCTCTTTCTCGCATCTTCAGTGTCTCCCTTTCGACCTCGTCATCCTCATCAGCACACAGGCAGGTCCTAGTTGTCCCCTACTGTCAAGAAAAAATTCCTTTTACCCCACAGCTCCATTCATGCTGCCACCGCATTCCTTCATTCCCGTTCACGACAAGATCCCTTTCATAAGTGGTATAGAGTTACCGTTCGCACTCTTCGCCTCTGGTTTCCTCCTCAATTCACTCTAATCCAGTTTCCGCCTCTGCCACTCTAGAAACATTGCTTTTGCCAAAGTCATCAGTGACCTTCGTGTAATCAAAGTCAGTGGTCCTTTCTCTGCTCTTGATTTGCTTGGCTGCAAGCAGGTCTTGACACAGCTGACTCTTGCGTCTGCTCTTTGGAGCGCCTGGGTGGCTCAGTCAGTTAGGCGTCCAAACTCTTGGTTTCGGCTCAGGTCATGATCTCGCGGTTCGTGGGTTTGAGCCCCGTGTCCGGCTCTGTGCTGGTGGTGCAGAGAATGCTTGGGATTCTCTCTGCCCCTGCCCTACTTGCGCACGTGTACTCTCTCTCAAAAGAAATAAATAAAACTAACAACAACCCTGTTTTTCCCTGGGCTTCCAGGACGCTGCACTCTCCCGGTTTTAGTTCTATCTCACTGGCCTCTCCTCTGTCTGTTCGGTAGCCTTTAATCCTTCTCACCCTAAGTGACCTCATTCAGTCCTATAGCTTTAAATGCTACCTATGTGCCGATGTGTCCCAAGCTTACACGTCCCCTGATACGTCCAAGTGCCCCCTTGGCGTCTCTACATGGATGTCTAATAGGCACCTGAAAACTAATGTGTTCGGACCCAAACTCATGATTCTTCCCGCACAACTGTTCTCATAACAACTCTAAGACCCATTATTCTTTTCCTCCCCTCGCTTTCGATTCTTCCAAAAATCCTTCTTATTCTGCCTCCAAAAAATGTATCCTGATTCTGTCTACTTCCATCCGTCACCAAGATTACCATCCTGATCTGATCCATCATACCCATTTGGCCTAGAGCAATTGCTTCTGATGGTTTTTCTTAGCTTCTGCGAATCCTTGCCATCCATTCTCCGCTCGGCACCAGAGTAACCTTTTTAAAAAAAGAAATCAAATCCTTCACTTCGTTTCTTAAAATCTTCCTGGGACTACCCAGCGGACTTAGAATAAAATCCAAACTCCTTTTCCTACTTCTTACCAACAAGTCCTTTGGGAAAAGTCAGGGAGGCATTTCAGTCTCCGCCTTCCAGAAAAAAAAAAAACAAAAACACAACCTAGCTGGGGAAGAGGGTAAAGGAATGAACACACAACATGCACCCGGTATCTGTACCTGAGGAGGAGACTGTTTTACTTGCAGAAAATTAAAAGGCTTTGGCAGCTTCTTCCCAAGAAGGGGTCAATCTGTCCACCCATCTGGGACCTCCCTGGGGGACTGCTTTCCAGAGAACTTCACGCCTCCAAGAGTTTGTTAGAATCCCCGCCCCCCTCTTTGCCTCACTTCCCACTGCCCTCCTCACCACCTAGCCACAGGCAAGCACCATTCACTACCAAGGCCAGCAGGCAACACTGATCAAAAGAAAAGCAATAAAAACCATTCTGTGTTTGGGTCCAGCTAGATCTGCCGCTGACTAGCTGTGTGACCCTGGGCAAGCTACGTAACCTCTCTGATCTCTGAGCCTTAAGGTTGCCGAAACGGTCCTCCTTAACACTAAGATTCCATAATCAACTGTTAGTTTTCAAGTCGCAACACGTCGTCAATTCTACTAGCACCGAGACACGAAACAAATAGGCAGTTTTGAAAAAAAAAAGGTTGGGCGTTCCCCTTTTTTCTTGGAAAACCTTATGATTAACCAAGGATCTGATGTTTCTTTTGTGAGACAGAAATCTGAAGCTCCTGAACCAAACTGCCAATCCCCGCTCGCTTACTAGCTTACAATTTCCCAATTTTTGACTAGTTTCTTTAAAGTGGTGAAAATGTTTTAAAAGAAATTAAATGGGGAACGGTGAACCGATATTTGAATCAGCCCTTAATCAGCCAGATGGGGTCGCGGAAGCTTTAGGAACATCGGCTCTGGCAGCCCAGATTTTGCCGCACGGACCACGTGTGCTGGGGCACACCCAAACTGTGCCTCCACACCAGTTTCCTAAGCCTGAAGCCTCACAGCCTTCCCGCCTCCACACCCGCCCAATACCCTCCGTATATCCTACCCAACACCCGGTCCTGGTGAATCTACCTCAAAAAACATTTCCCAAATAGGTCAAGACCCAAAGAGCCAACCCTTTCATCCTGCACCTTGACCCGCCTACTGCTTTTGTGTGTGTGCGTGTGTGTGTGTGCACTTTCACATCTCTGTGGCTTTGTCCTCTGCCTTTAGTAAAATCTCTGCTTTTCAAAGCACTTGGTCGCTGTCTCTTGAATAAAAGAACGTAAGAATGGGTCCTCATAACCCGGATCTGCCCATGCGGGAGACCAAAGTGGCACTTCCCGAACCCAATGCTTAGTATGATGGCAAGACCTTCCCTTTATGTGTCACACTGTTAATTGGCTGTTCTATTTAAGGAAAGCCTTTTCCTCTACCATTGGTCATGCCACCACATTTGAACTGACATTGACAGATTTAGCAGCGGTTGTGTGTTTAGCTGTAATCAAAGGAGGAAGGCTAATGTGGCCTTCTAGATTGTTGTCCTGGAAGGCTCCCTGGGTGGTCTGATTGTGTCTGCAGCGACACTTTGGTTTCTGTATGAAGCAAGATATTTATGAACGGTCAAGCTGGTTTTGCCACTCTAATGGCCCAAATTGGAATTTGCCAGTAAAACAGGAAGAGCTCCATGCGCATCGGGCTAGAAAAGTGAAATGCAATTAAAAAGGGCTCGTTTGTTAGCCGTCTACATTTCCCAACTTACCCCCGGGACATACTTAAAATCTACGAATTTTGACAGGAAAGACATTGGCTTTGATCTGTGGTCTTGCTGCAATGTTCACCATAGTTAAAACGGGTGCTCCTTAAAATGTTAAGGCACCCCCACCTCCTCCGTTCTTTTCTAAACTCTGCAAATGTATACAATTTCACCCAAGAGTGAAGATGCCTTCACTGTATCCCAAGGAATTGACTCGAAGGGGCACAGGTTGAGTGGTGTTTCTAGTTTTTCCCAGTGATACCATATTCCCCATCCTAGGCCAGCCATTTCTGTGGGGGGACCAAGGGGCACTCTGCGTTGCTGCAGGGCAGGATGTGTGACATAGGTCCGGCTGTCTAAGTTGTTGCTAATGACAACAACAATACGGTTAATAAACGTGCGCTGACACCGACTATATTTTCTGTCCATTTTATTATTAAATCCTAACTTCTCTGTAGGTTAAGAGGCATTATCCCTCTACTGTGGATGAGGAAACTTTGGTGTAGACAGTTTCAGTGTCTTGCCCCGAATTGCGTGGTGAGTGGGTGGCAGAACCGGGAAACCAACTGATGGCTCTCGGTCTCCAAAGCCAAGGTATTTTTCCCCTTACAGGAGCCTTTGACCAACATGGATTTCATCTCATTTCTGTCTTGCAGGTGAGTGAACTGAGCCTCAGAGAGGTTAAAGTAACTTGTCCAAGGTCACATCACCAGGAAGTATTGGAGTAACTTGTAACCCAGATTCCGGGTCAGATTCCAGATTTCCCGGGCTCTCTTCAACTGCCCTCTTTCCGTGACAAATGGACCTAGCCGGCCTGCGGCTGATCCCATGGGGTGTCAGAAAAGCCTGCAGACCGGAAGTCAGAGTGGGGGAGGGGCAGTATTTAGAAAGGTGGGCGGGGACAGCAACCACCCTCCTATCCTCAGGATCCTACTGACTCAATTTGGCCCTAGACAGCCCGATTCCCTGTGGTTCAGGACACTGTGTGTGTGTGTGGGGGGGGGATGTTGAGCCCCCTGTAGTGAGTTGAATGGTGACCCCTCAGAGTATATGTCCCCATCCTAATCCCTGAACCTGTGAATGTTACCATATTTGGAAAAAGGGTCTTTGCAGATGTAATTATATTAAGGACCGTGAGATGAGATCATCACGAATTATCTGGGTGGGCACTAAATCCAGTCACAAATGTCCTTACAAAGGAAAGGCAGACGGATATTTGAGACCGACGGTTACAAGCCAAGGAATGCCTGGAGCCACCAAAAGGCAGAAGAGGCAAGGAACGCATTCTCCCCTAGAGCCTCTGGAGGGAGCGTATCCTGGCCAACAAGGGTTACTGGCCTCTGGCAACACAAGAGAAGGAAATTCTGTTGTCTTAAGCCACGGAGTTCGTGGCAATTTGTTCTGGCTGCCCTTGGAAACTCTTCCATGCCCTGAATACGGATCGAGATGCCTCCATCTGCAAACGCACAAAAGGAGAGCTCTGTCTACCAGTAGGGCTGAGGAGTTGGCTCGTGACAAATGGATGCTCAGAATTCAGGGTGCAGGCCACATTTCTCGGAGTATAAGGCTCAGAGAGTAAGTGGGTACGGGTGGGGGCCTAGCAAAATCCCTGTGATTGTAAACAGCTGGGCTAATGCATGTGTCAGGAAAATCTTGATAGGTGTGAAAGTAAGGGTTCCAACGAACTGGCAATCAATACCGCACGAGATGTACTGACCTATAAACCCGTGGGCTTCAGCGAGCCTTCAGTCAGGGCAATTCATCCTGCCCTGAGACTTCATCTGAAGCTGTGTTATGTGGAGAAAGGAGCATGGACTTTGGCCTAGAACCCCTGGGTTTGAATCCTGGCCCTGTCCAAGGTCACAGCCGTTGAGCTGACATAACTAGAAAGTCTCTCCGGGTCCTCATGTGCAAAATTGCGATAATGACAGGAACTAGCTCATCGAGATGTTGCCAGGATTAAATTAAATATTGTAAGCTTACACGTGCTATCACTGCCACAAGGTAAGTGCTCACGATACACGGCAGTTGCTCTGTTGGGTCCTGAGCCCCTAGAATGCAGCTCTATTACTGCGATCCTTTCCTGGAGCTGGTGCGGGAGGAAGGCGTGGGCTTATTCTCGTGCTCAATTACTGTGACCGAAGGGGAAGATGGCTCAGAGCGACAGCTTTCTCTCTGTCCTGGACCCAATTCCCAACGTGGAGAAATGGTGAAATCCAATGTATTTCGTAGCTCTGGAAAAAGACAGGATGGCTCTATCGTAACTCCGGATAAAACGGAGTCACATTTACGATATGAACGATTCATAGGGATTGCATTTTTTTTTTTTTTAAACGAGGTCCACAAAACACTACAAACCGCCATCCCGGCTAAGAGGCTAGATTCTGTCATGATATTCAGGGATGGCATCCACTTGAGTGGCTGGGAAGACTGGATGACGCAAGGGACATGGCATTGGGAAGGAGTACTTTCTATGAAGTCACACTTCATTTGCATTGTGACATCAAACGACTCAATTCATTTTCGTCTGTTCCGCTCACTTCACAGGCCTTTACCTGCAGTCTAAGCTGTCAGATCCTTTTAGAGGTGTTACGAGTAAGATCTGTCAGCGTGACAGGTGGGCTTTTGTATTCCTACTGTTCAGTGTTCCTGCGTTCTGGGATTCCGACAACCGAGAAAACTCCTGCAACTTCTTATTTAGTCATGGACAACCTCAGAGGTGGAGAAACGGACTTCTTGTCCCCAGTGCAATACTTTTGCTTTAAAACATTCTCCCGGGAGGGGCACCTGGATGGCTCAGTTGGTTGAGCATCCGACTTCAGCTCAGATCATGATCTCGTGGTTTGTGGGTTCGAGCCCTGCGCCAGGCTCTGAGCTGACAGCTCAGAGCCTGGAGCCTGCTTCAGATGCTCTCTCTCTCTCTCTCTCTCTCTCTCTGCCCCTCCCTCGCCTGTTCTCTCTCTCTCTCTCTCCCTCTCTCCGTCTCTCAAAAATAAACATTTTTTTTTAATTTAAAATATTCTCCAGGGAAAAGAAAGGAAAGACAAAGAGAGCAAAATTTGGGGTCTCTATTCTGTGACCAAGTCACAGGTTAAATCTTGCTTTAGAAAGTCAGTCATTTAAGGGGCCCCTGGGTGGCTCCGTCGGTTAAGCGTCCGACTTCGGCTCAGGTCATGATCTCGTGGTCCGTGAGTTCGAGCCCTGTGTCGTGCTCTGTGCTGACAGCTCAGAGCCTGGAGCCTGTTGCAGATTCTGTGTCTCCCTCTCTCTCTGACCCTCCCCTGTTCAGGCTCTGTCTCTGTCTCAAAAATAAATTAAAAAACATTAAAAAAATTTTTTTAAAAGAAAGTCAGTCATTTAAAAGGAATAATAACAATAATAAAAAAAAAAACCCAGAATCGTAACTAACTCCAGCCAGGAATACTACAATGCAGATGTGTGTCCCTAACTGAAGAGGTATTTTGACATTTTTTGCTGTGCCTGACATCTTAGAACTTCTCCGTAGAGGTATATAGGAAGCCAAACTCAGACAATCCAAGAGAGCTTTTATGCATTCCGTTGGGAGTTCTCTTTATAACTACAAACATAGGGTATAAGAAGGGTCAAGTTATTCCCTCAAGAAGCTAAACCATAGGTGGAAAGGATCCAAATTAATTAACTCCAATATAGGTTTAAGTTATTTATAAACCCGAGGAATAAGCACAGCTTGGATTCCCAAGTGCCTCTGGCTAACACAATTAACTCTTTATTGACCAGCTAAAAATACCCTAATCCTCACTTCTCCATGAGAAATTTTGGTTTAGCCAAGTCAATTCTGCTATCCTCACTTACTCTTCGCACCATAGGATTTGGCAAAGATGCCTACGGTCCTAAAATAAGCACAACGGATCTAGGCTGGTTTGTACCAGGAGTTATTCCTGCGAGTAAGTGACAGACCTACTCTGAATCATCAAGATCAATCCAAACCGAACGGCTGTCACGGATTCTTGGCAGGTAACATGTGAATAGTAGATCTGGGGCAGGTGAGCCTCAGAAACACGCAGCCTATGTGGTAAGACGTACGTTTGGGAACACATGACCCATGTTGTAAAGACAACAGAGATGGTGATGATTCACAGACAACTTGGCGCACAGGGGGGGTCCTATTCCAATTGAGTCCAGAAGCCCTTGCTCAGGGAAAAAGAATTATAGGAGTCTGAGAAGCCGTAAGCAATAAATACAATATATCGGCCAAATCAGGACATTTCTGAGGCTGAAATGGGGAGCTACTGATAATTACATCAAGACCTAGCTGGAAGGCAGGGGAAGGGTACCGCTAATATTATAGCTCCCATTGGCATCAGAGAGGTAACATCTTGCTCAGTGCCTGGCGCATAATGAAGTTCAGTAAAGGTTTGTGGAGGGAAGAAATGGATAAAGTAAAATTGTACCACTTCTCCAAATTCTTTCAGTCACTGATCACTGGGGTTGGTATACCATTATTAAGGACTTGGTGGTGGTGATGGTCTTGACTCGCTGGGGTCACAATAAAGGGAGAGAACGGAGTTCTAACCACCACGTCCAATGGTTTGGTCTCAGCTCACACACTCCTTGAGCTTTTGAAGTGTCTAAGAATATTGGCCAACCTCTCTCTTCCCTTGGTTTCCATTACATGGCGCTTTCCTGGTTCTCTTCTTACTTTTGTGACCCCTGCTCCCTGTCTCCCTTTCCTAGTCCCTCTTTGCCCTTTTCTTCCTCTGCCATAAAGCCAGGTATTCGTGGGAATCCACCTTCAATTCCTCGTCCTCTCTTCCTGTATCCCCTTAGTGGTCTCACCTGCTCTGTGTACTACTCACACGATTCTCAAATTTTGGCCTCCCTCCACAGCATCAGCTCTGCAGGACAGTGGTCCATTTGCACCCCAGACTCACAGTATTTGAACCAAAATTTCACATCGTAAACCAAGTCTTCCTTCTGATGTCTTTCTGTGAAGGGTATCTCCATTTGTCAAGGGACCAAGGCTTGACACCCCAGGCCCATCATTTTGTCTTCCCTCTCTCTAAGTCACACATCCAGGACAACACCAAGTTCTCCTGGACCTTGTGATCCAATTAATCCAAAATCTGTCCAACTCTAATGGCAATTGCCTTGGTTCTGGCCCACGTCTTTTTCTTGCTATAGTCCATGTGCCTTTTAATTAGCCTATCTGCCTCCATTTCTAGCTTCCCAATTCAAATCATTAAGGGCTGAAGTTTCTTCTATTTAGGTGTCAAAGCATGACCCCATTTAGCTGCATAATTGCTATTGCTAAAAGCAAGGGTGTGGGGGGGGGGGGAAGGGAAGGTCGGGGGATTCAGAGGTGACCCAAGCACTGGATAAAGAATTTGAGTAGAAATCTCTAGGATCCCTTCAAATAGCTAGGCGCAGGTAAGGGATAGGGGTCTGGAAAATGAGTCAGGATGAGCATGTAGAGTGCTGGCAATAGGAGTTACTTCATATTTTTGGGGGCCCCTTCTGTGTCACTCATCTGTACATGGGTTGGTCTCTCGCATGCACTTCTTGCCCTGGGCAGGGGTCTTGGCAGTTCAGACTGAACCTTCAGGATTCCCAACCCCACAGCCTACTGAGTGACTGAGTGAGACCCAAATGAGCACAACCTGTAGAATCTGTTCTGGAAGCCCAGTAGAGGCAGGGCGCTCGAACCCCGGAACGCGATTTGTACGGTAAGAATTTATGGAACTGGTAAGACAGTGCCTCGGTCGTCTGAAGTTGTCACTGTTGGCTCTCCTGCCACCTACCTGCATCAAGCTGCGTGTCCCCCTGGACTGGCTGACAAGGCTTTGGCCTCGTAGCAGGCTTCAAGCCCGCCTCTCATTGTCTCAGAAAAATGGCAACGCCACGGCCCTCACAACGGTACAATTTTGCAGCCACGTGTACTTCCCGGGCAGCCAAGCTGGTTTTGGGATTTGATGCCAGACGGGGTGGCAGCACCGAGTCCGGCTTGGGGCTAAGAAGGAACTAAGTACCCACATCCATACCCTGAAAAACAGCGTGCGCTTCGGCGCGGTCGGTGCCATTATTTCTGCCCGAGTTCCAGAAAGGAGTCTGCTCTCCAGGCGACCCCTCTGAAGAGAGGCACATGTTACCGCGTTTAGACTTATTCTGCTTTATAAAACCTGACACACTCTGCTCCCACAGAATTTAAATTTTCCTCTCCATTCACTTAAAATAGCCTCAGCTCTCTAACAAGGAAAACGCGTGGAGGCTGAATGGCAAGCACTCGGCTTCGAATTTGTCCTCACAAACCCCTTTCCTTAGCTTCTTAGTACCATTCCCTTTCCCCTCGTGGACAGCTAGATTCTTCACACGTGGCTTTACATTTTCCCATAAGAGGCTATCGATCTCACTGTCACCGCTCCTCGCCACCACCATCATTACCTGTCACATGTCACACGCGCCCGACCGGTGCAATGCACCGCGGGCCTAAGAGCATCACTGGGAAGCCCAGATTCTCATTTTCAATATGCACCTACCTGCGCCCAGGGCAGATGGACACGGCCATCCACTGGAGCCAATGATGTCTTCTACCAGAATTCCTCGTCACTGATTAGTCCAATATTCTATGCGTATCTGTGGGGTGCGCATGCACACGCGCACGCACACGCGCACACCAGAAACCACATATACAATTGGGATCTTCGTCGTTCATTAGAAGGAGGATCGTTAACATGACCTATCACTCCATCTATGCACTTCGGGGGCGTTTCTGCTTCACCAGTTTGACTTAGGCTATTTTTGGACGCGCACATCCCATTTTTAAAAGGCTTCTCGGCGCTTCAAATCTACGTTGCGTCAGTATATCGGACGGAACAGTTCAATTCGGTCTTGCTTTGTGCTATATTGTGGTACGTTTTGAAACAGACGCATATTCGATTTCTGAGACGGTCTTTCCCACTGAACTACATTCAAATAATTTTAACCCTGAGGACAGATTCTCCAAAGTCTTAGAGCGCATTTCAGTCTGAGAATTAAAACACCCTACGTTACTTTTGAAAGAAATATTGCAATATCAACGTAATCACCTGATAGGAGGGCAAAGGTTAATAATATTATTGCATACCACCTAATGTATGAGTGATGACTACCTAATCACGAATCATTTGAGATTAAAAAGAAAGACTCATAACAACTATTTGATGATACCCATCAAATGAAAAGGCAGACATTTCAAGTAGGTGCAAAATTAATATCAGATGTCAAATTGACATGGGTTTATATATGTTACATAAATTACCATATGTATGGCCTCCTACGCATTCAACTTTAAGTAAATACACTTGGATATGGAGAACAAAAACCATCTACTTATGGTGGCTTTGGGGAAATAAATGTACAAAGTAATAACAGATGCCACGTTATTTTCAGATACTGAAACCTGAGGAAATCTCATTGTCTCCTGTCCTTACCATCTTTCAAAATCCTCTGCTATATTTTGATACTTGATATATTATACTTGATATATCATACCTGAAATGAGGTGAACTGAGATAACGGCATAAAATACGGGATAAATGTAAGTGCACACCTATGCCGAGGAAGGAATCTAACTATAATAATGGCTGACGCTCTTATTACATTGACTAGATGGACTGTATTTTTGAAATGCAATATTTGATTGGACCTGTGCTCCAAGTAGGGGGCGGGGGTAGAGGAATCTGTTAGGCTCTACGATCTAATTAGTTCTCTTCTACGTGGTTTGAATGAAAACAGATTAAAATTTCATGATTCAAAAACGTATAGGCCAGTTGAATTCCGTAAATGTTAGGACCCTGCCGCTTTTGATTCTAGAGGGGAAGGGGGAATGTTGGGGGACTGTTAAAATATCTGGGATGCTGATTACCTGAATAACAGAGTCTACAAGCTCTGTCTATCTTTGTGGGTCCGGGATGGAGCACAGTGCTTGGAACATAATGGGTATTCAATAAATGGCTGTCAATGAATGCGTAAGATTAATGAAAAAAGATCTGTAAATAATAACACTGTTTTCCCAAATCCTCTCTTAATTACATAAGTCAATGGCGAATGTTATATATATACCTCTCCATGCCCATCTCATCCTTATCATTTCTGTTGTTATTCTGGCTGGATTTTTCTCCCCTTAAGCCTCTTTCTCTTGCTGGATGACCTACCAGATCATTGAAATAAACATGTTCTTATGTGGACCAACAACATGAAAACCAGTTTGCAAATCGATCCCAACTTAACCAAAGGGTCTCGTCAAATTAAGAGTCTGAATCTATTACTTCTACTTTTTAGAACAGTACATTTCAAACTTATTGTTAATGAAAGCACATGTAGAACTCAAAATACAAAACAATGACCACGCGGAGCTGGTATGCAGAGGGAGGCAGCCTCTAGTCCCACCCTGATGAAGTTAGGGCTCGAACTTCATCATTTCTCTCCTAGCATCCCACAGCTCAGAACGCCTGGGGTTCCCCAAAGCAGAGTTTGAAAACTAGCGCTCTACGACTCCCCCTGGAAAGGGGAGAGAAGGAAAGCCCAGCGAGTTCTATCTCAGGGTGGGAACGTGAGGACGTGAATCTGGAGCTGGACAACATGGACTGACTTGAAAGAATGCATCACAAGGTAAAATGAGCTTCCTAGAATAGCACAGCCCGTGCTGCCATTGGCGGCAGAAACACACAACCTGCTGTCTCTATTCAGAGTGCATCGATGCAGCCCCTGTCAACACTTCCAAGTGTGGGAGGCGCTTTCTCCCCATGTGCTCTCGCACTCACACATCTGTATCTCTTTCCATAGATTCTCCACCTGAGAGACTGAGTTGACACTACTTGAGGAAACCACTCTGCGTGCTGGTCCAATCAGAGGGTGTAATCCCAGGAGGAGGGGAGCGCTGGAGATCTCTGGTGCTGGAGATAGGCCATATAGGGCACAAATATTTGAGATTCTTTGAAAGTCATGTGCCCTGCTGTACTCCACTGTCACATCCGTTAACCATGAGCGAACGCTATAGCAAGATCGGGGCATTTCTACCGCAAAGCAAAATGGAGCACAGCACCAAGAGCACACTTAGTAAATGTCAAAGTCATCACGGCAAGTTATATGGAAGCACATTCTCACTAAGAACTAAGGCCACGCTATATTTCTTTTTTTTTTTTTAAATGTTTTTTTTCAACGTTTATTTATTTTTGGGACAGAGAGAGACAGAGCATGAACGGGCAAGGGGCAGAGAGAGAGGGAGACACAGAATCGGAAACAGGCTCCAGGCTCCGAGCCGTCAGCCCAGAGCCTGACGCGGGGCTCGAACTCACGGACCGCGAGATCGTGACCTGGCTGAAGTCGGACGCTCAACCGACTGCGCCACCCAGGCGCCCCGGCCACGCTATATTTCAGCAGAACTCTGAATGCTCACTTCCTTTCTCTTGCCCTGGGCCTAGCCTTCCAAGGCGCAGAACAAATGTTACCTCCTGCGGGAAGCCCTCTTCTACTATTGTCTTCAACAATCTCTCTCTTCTCAGGCTTTCATTTGCACTTACCCTTTCTACCATAGCTCTTTTTAATTGCTTACTTTTGCTTCCTAAATTGTTCTAAGACGGTTTTTGGCCTGGGGCGTCCGAGAGGCTCAGTCAGTTAAACATCTGACTCTTGATTTTTGCTCAGGTCATGATCCCACAGTTCGTGAGATCAAGCCCCATGTTGGGCTCTGTGCTGACAGTGTGGAGCCTGCTTGGGATTCTCCCCCCGCCCCTCTCTCTCTCTCTCTCTCTCTCTCGCTCACTCTCTCTGCCCCTGCACCCCCTCCTCTCTCAAATAACTAAAACTGAAAAAAAAAAAAGATGGTTTTCTGTCTCCTAAGCTGGACTGGAGGCTCTTTTAGAATAAACATTGTGTAATATATAGTAATAAGCCACTTAGTTCAAGGTCAAACCATATAGGAGAGAGCTGTGAACAAACAATGGCATCAGCCCTGATTTATCCCTTTGTTTCCATATTCATAAAGCTAACTGCACACCGAATGCACTCTGATGTTCAGTGCACATCTCAAAATTGACATGATCATAGAAAAAACTCTAGATTTTCAACCCCACCACTAGTCCATCCCGATCCACCCCCCCAATATTCTCCATCTCATTAAATGGCACCACCATGCATCCAGTTGTTCAACTCCCAAACCAATATTCATCCTTCATTCTTTTTTCTCCTTCACTTCCCACATCCAATCCATTAGTAAATCTCATTATTTCTACCTAGAAAATAAAGGCCAAATCTAACACCTTTTATCTTCTCCACTATCACTTTGCAGTCTAGACCGAACCACCATCACCTTTTGTCTATACTGTACCAACATCCTCCTAACTGAGCTCTCTGCTTCTGCTTGTGGCTCCATTATAGTACATTCATTCATATTCTCTTTGCCTGCCCCATTTCCCCACCTTTCCCCTCTCTCCCACAAACTCTGGGTAAACGGAAACTCGACTAGGAAATCCAAGTTGAACCAACAGCTTCCCCCTTGTTTCACTTTCTTGTTCTGGTCTCTAGAGCAGTGCTGAGCTCCTGACACCCATTTATCAAAGACAGGTAAGAGTTCCAAGTTCTCTCTTCTTTTTTTTCCAATACCCTCAGCTCTTCCAACTATTCCTAATAACAGATGCTTTCTTGACAGCTTGACATCTCTGGGTGCTCTCCTCTAGATTCTCCCTAGCGGTCCCTCTTTACTTAATTTATGATTCTTCTTCTCACATGAAAAGAGTGTTCCCTACAGGTTGGTCTGACCAAAGCAGTGCACTGCTTGCCTTGATCTGGTCACCACACATGTTTTAATGAAGCTTGGATAAATATGTAAGTTTAAGAGCTGCTAAATGGGAAGCATTGGCCCCTATTAAGTTTATGGGTCAATCTAGATACCTCCTCCAGATATCAAAATTACTGCAGCTAATGCAGATTTTTTTTCTTGAATTTTACATATGTGATTCTACTTTTGAAGCTCCGGGTAGGTTTTTCTCTACTTGTTGAGTTTGGGCTGATCATTTCAGACTGTCAAAATATTTTTGAATCATTATTGTCAGTCATGACTATCATCCTTTACAACTATTCTCTTGGGTTTTGAAAAGTTGTTCTCTCTGGCTTCAGTGAAGTCACTGATGAGAATGAATGAATGAATGAATGAATGAGTAAGTGCTGGACTGGGACATTTCATCTTGGAATACAATTGGAATAGGTTTGGAGCAGATTTGTGCTTCCCTTTTCTACTGTTACATATGTCCATGAAATCATCACGAAATACATTTCTCATGTTCTGAATAACACCAATAGTCCAAAGACAAATCTGATTTTCTTAAAGTTTCTTTGCTCATAAAAGACAGAAAAACAGCTTTGGAGAAATGGAAGGACATTACTTGTTTGCTGATGGGATGACTCAACAGTATAAAGATGTCGTTTCATTTATTGGTTTAATTTATAAAGCTAATTTATAAATTTACCATAATCCTAACAAAAATATCAACAAGCTTTTTTAGAGAGCTAGACAAGTGGTCATGGAACCTCATGTGAAAAAATGAACACGGTCATGGAAAAACACAAAGATAGAAAAAAACTATGAGTATATACTATCCCTACCAGACCATAAAACATATTATAAAGCCTCTGTAATTGAACAGGCATGGCACTCGTGCATCAGTAGAGATCATTAAAAAAGAACAGTGAGTTCAAAAATAGACCCAAGTAAATACAGAACTTTAGTATATAATAAAAGTCATATCTTGTATAACTGCAGCAAAGACAGACTTCTTTGATAGATGGTGCTGGGACAAAGATTAGCCATTTGGAAAAAGATAAATTAGATCCACACCTCACACCATACATAAGAATAAATTTCAAATGGGTCAGGGATCTAATGCAAAGTGAAAACATACAAGCACTAGAAGAAAACATGGGGGAATTCCTCTGTAAGCCAGGTTTAGTAAGAAGTCTTTTAACTAGAACTCCAAAGGCAAATACAATAAAACAAACGATAGTTAAATCTCGCTACCTAACAATACTTTAAAAAACCTAATGGGGGCGCCTGGGTGGCTCAGTTGGTTAAGCATCCAACTTCAGCTCAGGTCATGATCTCAAGGTCTGTGAGTTCGAGTCCCACATCGGGTTCTGTGCTGACAGCTCACAGCCTGGAGCCTGTTTCGGATTCTGTGCCTCCCTCTGTCTCTGCTCCTGCCCCAGTCACACTCTGTGTCTCTCTCAATAAATAATAAACACCAAAAAAAAAAAATAGAAAAACCTTAATGAATGTCAATAAATACCATAAACAAAAAGAAAAGATAACTGACAAACCAAGAGAAATACTGCACCATGTGTGACAGATAAGTGACTACTATCTTCACTACATAAATAATTCTTAAATTCTGAGGGGAAAAAAACAAATCCCAGATACAAAAATGTACAAAAATGTGGGTAATTCACACACAAAACAGACATTAAAATGTCCGTTAAGCTTACAAAACACATTCACCCTCACTCAAGTGATATGCACGTTAGGATATGCAAGTTCAAACTACATTAAGAGTCCATTTCTTGGGGCATCTGAGTGGCTCAGTCAGTTAATTGCCTGACTTCAGCTCAAGTCAGTCAGTTAATTGCCTGACTTCAGCTCAAGTCACGATCTCACGGTTCATGAGTCCGAGCCCCGTGTTGGGCTCTCGGCGGTCAGTGCAGAGCACGCTTCGGATCCTTTCTCTCCCTCTCTCTCTGCCCCTACCCAGCTCTCGTGCTCTCTCTCTCAAAAATAAAACAAACATTAAAAAAAAGAATCCATTTCTCATGTACCATATTGGCCAAAATTAAAAAGTATAACACACTCCGTAGGTAAGGCTGAGGAGAAACAGGTGCGGACATGCTGCTGGTGTGACTGCAAACTGGTGGAACTCTCCCGAAGGGAATTTGGCAGTATTTAACCAAATTATATGTGTACTTACCTCTTGACTCAGCAATCCCACTCGGCAGAATTTATCCTAAACACGTATCTCTGACAATACGAAAACACATAAGCACAAGGTTACTTACTGCAGCACTGTAATTGTGAAAATATGGGACACAGTGGTATACCACAGAGTGCTGTTCTTGTAGTTTTCCGAGGGCTGAAATCATGTCAAAGTTAACATTTTTTTAAAAAAAGGAATTTTTCCTCTAGAGAGACCTTCGTGAGTTTATCAGAGGAATTTTAAAAATAGAGCGTCAAGGCGTTGACATATAAGTGAGTGGGATATTTAACAAATCATTAATCACGCTGTCGTAGTCCTCTTTGGACTGGCAATAAATTGTAGAAGAAGCCAGTCAACCAGTCCATGCCACTTATCTTGAGAATTCCTACTGTGAGGAGTGTACCCCAGGAGGTCCTATATGACATTAGGGCACAAGCAAGCAACAGAGGTGGTCCTGATCATTCTTCCACGTCTCCCTACAACTGGTTATTGAGTATCTTGGAATCCTACTTCGTAGTACTTAGGAATATAGCCGGAGCGATAAAAACATGGCCACAGAAGCTGGGGTTTCATCCCTGTGTACGGGAGAGAGGACCGGCCCCAAGCCCTTAGTCCCTCATTTACTGCAGGTCAGCGTCATCAGCACGGGCCAGCTATAGAGTATGAACTTGCTCCACCTGAAATTCAGACAGTAACCTGAAGATGGGTGGCTCTTCATCCCCTTTAGAACGCAAAGGCCACCTATGAACCTCTTACGCTTCTGCAGACACGGGCAGGCTACATTTTCCAAAATTTTCCCACTTCCCTGGAGGGAGCATGTATACTTTCCTCATGAAAGAAATTCAGGGTATCAGGGGTGCTGTAGAGGCAAGATGTAGAGGGATGGCTGAAAAACTGGGACAGGTAAAACTGCCTAGGTTTCTTCCCACTCAAAGACGTCATGATTACATGGTTTGATCCCTCTGAACATTTTCTGATCTCTCCTGAAGAAGAAGTAATTACATGCGCTGCCTTTGTTCTTCCTCCAGTTCTGTACGTAGGCCACTAGATTGAAGGTCAAGATGTCCGTGTTCGTCTACACCAAGGGTTGGCAAACTTTTGCCATGAAGAATCAAAGAGCAAATATTTGAGGCTTTGTGGGCCACACGGTCCCCGTCGCAACGACTCAATTCTGGTACGGTAGCCCAAAAGGAGCCATCGGCAACATGAAAGTAAATGGGTGTGCTGTGTGCCAGTAAAATTTTATTTAGAAAGAAAGACGGTGGGCGGGATGTGGCCTGAGGGCCATAATTTGTTGATCCCTCGTCTATGACATTCAAGACAGAGGGCGTGTCTTCACATCCTCAGTTCTAGCCCCTTGCCTGCAGTCCTCAAGGGTACTCAATAACTACTTGTTCAATGACTATGTAGGTGACCACAGGTCAGATGGTGTGGTTATGCCTGAAAAGTTCAACGGATTTCATTTCTCAGAGTGTGAAGTATAGAAATAACCTCAGGCATAATGGTCACCCAATCATCAATATAACATCTGAACAGCTCCTACAACATTCCCATCAAGGGGCTGTCCATTTTTGCTTGCATATGGGAATTCTTCTCTCTTAAGGCACCCCGATTCATTTGAGGAAGGCTGTGCCCTTTTGAAAGAATTTCTTAATACTGAGCCCAAAACTGTCTCCTTTCATTGGTCCTGGCACCTCCTCATCACACTCCTGAAATCATAAACTAAGGGCCAGAAAGGACCTTAGATTTCACCTGGCTCAGATTCTTCATTTTCCAGGTAAGAACTTATGGCTCAAAGAGATCCAGAGAGTTGCCCACAGTAGCCCCGACTGTCAGCAGCAAAACTCTTAAGTAGGTAATTTGATGTGTGCTGGCATCCCTCACTGGATTCCCTGCAGATTTGGTAAAAATAAATCATCTTTCATTTACTTCTGGAGTACTGTTTTCTTTTCTCCTCTTTCCGCAGAAAGACTTTTCTTAAAATGAATCTTAGAATAAAAAGAAATGGGTGTAATGGGTGTAGGCTTATTTATATCCAGCCGTAAATGTGAATTGGGATGTAGATTATGGCAAGCACTGGGCTAGGAGTCAGGAGACTATTGTGCTTATCACTATGCTAATTTAGCTGAGGTAGTGTGAGCAAGTTGTTCAACCTCTGAGGGTTACATTAGGTGATTTCTCTGGCCCTTCCTAGTTCTAGGATTCAGTCCTTCAAATGAAAAAAGTACAGTATTCCAAAGCACAGAAGGGGCACTGCTCTGCCCCCGCCAAAGCCTAATTTCTTTCATCTCAGAGAACATTATAGCTTCCGTAGTGGTCAAGATCATGGGCTCCTGAGACTTGGGTTCGAATCCCAGGTCTGCCACTTGCTTGTTTCATGAGCTGGGTGCAGAGCATTTGGTCTTCTGGGGGTTCAGTATCCTTATCTGCAAACTGGAGATAATAGCACCTACCTCACAGGGTTATTGTTAGGACAAGAGATGAGTTATAGAAACAAGATATATTAATGGCATACCGTAGTGTTCAAGAAGTGGAATCTGTCACTAACCCAAGAATTCTGAGAAAAACTGTGAGGTACAGACGTAAACTCTAAGGCTTGGTGTGCATGTGGGTGTGGATAATGAACGCCTCTAGCCACTATTAGATAGAACATCCTGATAGAAATGAAACTTCCCACTGACAGCCCCTCCATCTTTTGCCCTCGTGTCATAAAGCCTCCAGACCTTTCTACGTGATCTGTAGCCTCGCATCCTTCAAGTTCTTCGTTCATAAAGATATGGCTCAACGGTGAGAGCCATCTCCAACGTCTGTTTTCAGAATTCTAGATTTTAAATGTAACATTTGAAGTCATGGCCAAGTGGTCTTTTGGTGTGAGTACCCAATTATGATAGGATTATTGATGGCCAATAATTTCTCCCCCCAAATGGGCAACTTTTAATAACGGAGGCTGACTCTAAGCTTGTTTTTCCATTCTCTGTGGAAGAAAAATAGCTTTTTACTTGAGGAAAATCTGTTATGTTAATAATACTCATTGCAAAACCGCCGATTGTATCCACACGCGCTACAAGCAATAACTCGAAGGTGGGATATTGTCATTTGCACTAAAGAACAGAAAAGAACACTAACTAGTTAGGTCAACTGTCTTTTCCAAAGTAACCAATTAGGCCAAAGATCAAGTCAAGACTTGAATCCACAGCTTCTGCCACGTCTGTGTGTTGGAGGCACTCAAATTCTCAGGAGCTGATCAATTTGTGTCTGTGGGAAACAAGTGAAATCATATAGAAATCACAGGAAAAATGGCAGGTGGTACATAACATTAAAAAAAAAGAATGAAGGTGGTAAATCAAAACTTGTTTCATTCAGGCCAACAGTGACAAAGTGGCAATAAGGTAGGCATCCTAAAGAATTCTAACGAGGAAGCAAAAAGGGTTCTAGTCTCTAAAATCTTTGCAATTACAGGCAAAAACATCAACTTTCATTCAACTCATCAATGCAACTTCATCGAGTTCATCTACTATCCAATTCCACTAACATTTATTGAGAACCCGCCATGTGCCTGGTACTCTAGGACTGAGGGAGGCAAACGCTTCCCGTCAATGGCCAAGTATGAAAAGTTTTTGCCTTTGTGGGTCATTTGGTCTCTGGTGTGACTATTCAGTTCTGCCACAGAGCATAAGCACAGCAATAGACACTATGTAAATGAAAGAGCATATTTAGTAAGGCACATGATTGAGCCTACAGTCTATAGTTTGTGGCCTCTGTTCTGAGCTCTGAGACTATTTCAGGAGCCAGATGAACTACGTCGGAAGATAATGCAATGGGCGAAGCGTTTCATTTGAGATAGGAATAGGGACATTACTGTTACCTGGCAGAGGGGTAGTGGAAGGCTTCTTATAGCGAGTGACATTTGACCTGGGTCCTGGATCAACAGTAGGATTTGGGAGAACCTAGTGCAAGTCAATTTGTAGACAGTTATTTGTGCATGATGCTCTTAGAGAACAGGGAATAGTCCAGTGTATTTGAAGCATGGGGGAACGAACAGAAGAGGCTGGAGAAGTTGACAGGGACCAGGTCAGAGAGGGCCTCCGAGGCCATGTTGAGGAAATTGGGCGTTATCCTGATGCCAACAGTGGGCACTGAAGAACTCTTACGCAGTGAAAATGATGTGATCAGATATATGTTTTACCAAAATCCTTCTGGAACCAGTGAGGATGATGGGCTCAGGTGAGATGGGAGAAGTGGAAAGACAAAGAGGTCAGATTGGAGAATGTGGTAATAGTCCAAACAACCAATCTAAGCTTTCATCTAATCTAAGTCTTTAGTGGTTAGGTGACAAGAGGAAATGCATTCTGGAGATAATTTAGACCTGCGTGGTCCAATATGGTAGCCACGAGCACTTGAAATGAGGTAATACAACCAAGGAACTGAATATTTAGTTTAAAATTTAAATTAATTAACATTTAAATAAAAAAAAAAGCCCAGTACTCAATCCGGCTATTGCAAATATTCAAGTATGTTTGGAACAACTTGGGTAACATGGATCTACTCTTTCAACGGTAAATTTGATGAAGTCCAAATACAGGCTAAATATTTCCAATGAATATTTGGTATCTGCAGTGAGATGTTCTGTAAGTATAAAATATACAGATTTTAAGGACTTAGTATTTACAAAGTATACTTACTAAACTTTTCTGTAATAGTTAAGTGTGAAACGAAAATGTTTGTAATATTTTGGACTAAATAAAATATACCATTAAATTTAAGTGCACCTAAAAGAAAATTAAGTTTCTTTTCACTTTTTCAATGTGGCTGCTAGAAAATATAAAATTACACATATGGCTCATGTTATGTTGCTGTTGTATAGCACACATTTAAAGGGAGGATTTTTATGATTTAGTGACTACATGGAACGGAGTGGGGGTATCAATGGCGACCAGATTGAATGATATGAGGAAGAATATGAAAGAAAGATGATTTTAATGCTTTCTAAAAGAAAAAACAATCAAATGATCTTCCCATAGTCTACATGCTTAGCCAAGTTTCTTCAATCTGGGCAGGAGGACCAAGGTTCATATACTCTGCACCCCTATACCCAGCACCTAGTATAGGCCTTCATACATGAGGGGTACATGATATCATTGGCTATTATTGATGGTAAAGATCACATGATCATGAATACACATGGAACCTCAAAGTCAGATCAAGTCAAGAAATGTGATAGTTCTCTGTCTTGGAATCTGTGCTTGGTGAGAAACACTCTAAAGCAAACAGAAAGCTTCCTTTATATCTCTCTGCATAAATAAAGACAGATGTAACCACCATAATCTTATTAGAGTCAAAATAATTCTGTACCTTCACTTTGTTACACATAGCAATGCCAAGGTTTGTCAGCAACCTTCCAGGACCAGAGTTACAGGTAGTGGGATGGGAAATTTACAAGACTTCACAAAGGCAGTCAAGGTCCTGATGGAAACAAGTTACTAAAAGCTACCTGGGTTTACTGAAAAAAGAAGGATCATCTTGTACGGGCAGTGTTCTAGAAGGAAACAGATAGTATATTCCAGGGAGTAACTGAAGAGTGTCTAATAAAGGGACCATTTTCAGAAACAAGGCCAGCATTCAGAAGACCTTTATGAAATAGCGACGTTCCCAGGGACGAAAAGAGTAGAAAGTCATTATCTCACTAAAACCTGAAAGGACACGCGAAGAATTATTATTGGAAGCCAGAGAGAACTGTAGCCTTGGAAGAAGGGCCACCTGAAAAAAACTGTGGCCAAAGACAGAGGAATCCCAACCTTTCTCTCCTCCTATCCTCCTATCTCTTGTCAGTGATCCCCAGTGACCTGTCCTTTTTTGTTTGTTTGTTTTTTGAGAGAGAGAGAGAGAGAGAGCGCAAGAGAGAGTGTGGAAAAGCAAGAGTGAGCAGGAGAGGGGCAAAGAGAGGGAGAGAGAGAATCCCAAGCAGGCTCCACACTGTCAGTGCAGAGCCAGATGTGGGGCATGATCCCACAAACCATGAGATTATGACCTGAGCCAAGGTCAAGAGTCGGACACTCAACCAACTGAGCCACCCAGGCACCCTGAGAGAGAGAATCTTAAGCAGGCTCCACACTCAGCCCAGAGCCTGATGCAAGGCTCAATCTCACCACCATGAGATCATGAGCTGAAGCCAATGGTCTGTTCTAACTGAACCATCTTGAAGCCCGAGGGCAAAAGTTTCTGGATGATTCACTTAGCCCACACCCTGTGGTCAGAATAGGTCCCAAAAAATGTAGAAAATGGATATAGAGGGGCAAATGGGGAACATTTGCCTTCCAAATTCATTCTTCGCACCACGTATATAATCTGTAAATCTACAGCAGAAATTAAAACATAGGCATAACCTATGTCCAGATGATGAACCTAATGAAAAGAGGAATCAATTAATAAGGATAAAAATAAGAACATACAGTTCCTTCCACCAGATAAACACTACAGAAATACCTGGAAGCTGAATGAGATTGACTTCCATTATTCTTTGGCGAAAACCTGCCTTGCCCATCATTTCTTTCTCTTTTCCTTTCTAAAATAGAGAATTCTTTCCATGTTCTGGCATGGAGGCTTCAAAATGGACAAAGTATGTTAAATTGGTGGTTCTCAACTGGGGGTGTTTTTGCCACCCCACCCCACCCCCGTGCACATATGGTATTCTAGAGACTTTTTTGGTTGTCACAACTCAAGGGCAGGGGTGATGTGCTGCTGGTATGTCAAGGGTAGGAGGCCAGGGACGCTGCTCAACATCCTATGATGAAAAGGACAATCAACCAGAACAAAGCTATCTGGCCCAATCTGTCCATAATGTTGAGAAACTGTGTTTTAAAAGCAAGTATTATAGTTGATTTAAGAAGATGAGAATGTGGGGCACCTGGGTGGCTCAGTTGGCTAAGCATCTGATTCTTGATTTCAGTTCAGGTCTTGATCTCAAGGTTTATGAGTTCGATCCCCATGGCTGGCTCTGTGCTGACAGTGTGGAGCCTGCTTAGGATTCTCTCTCTCTCTCTCTCTCTCTCTCTCTCTCTCTCTCTCTCTCTATCTCTCCCTCTCTTTCTGCCCCTCCCATGCTCTCTCTCTCTCTCTCTCAAAATAAATAAACTTAAGAAATAAAATAATAAGAAAGAGAGAATGTGAAAAAAAGAAGGTAAAAAAAATTCAGATTCAGTATGACAAACCAAAGAACTTCAAAAAAAAAAACCTGATAATTTAACTTTCTAACAGAAAATACATTTATTGGGGCACCTGGATGGTTCAGTCGGTTAAGAGTCCGACTCTTGATTTTGGTTCACCTCATGATCACAGGTCATGGGATCAAGACCCCATGTCAGGCTCCACATTGAGTGTGGAGCCTATTTAAGATTCTTTCTCCCTCTCTCTCCCTCTGCCCCTCCCCTGCTTTCTCTCTCTCTCTCTCTCTCAAAAAAAAAAAAAGAGAATACAAGAGGACATTTGAAGACATTGACTTTTTAGATCATTTCTAAAACTGAGGTTGCCAACAAGTGAAGAACTAAGTAGAAAATCCACTTTTGGAGGAAAGGGTTTGATCTCCCTGCAGGAAAAACAAAGTGATAAGGTTTGTAGGGTATCTGTAGCCAGTTACTAAAATGCAAAGAAGCTGTTAGCTGTGGCAAAGTTGCCAACCTCAAAATTAAGCAACAATCCAGCCCCTTGGCTATGGGAGCCCTGTATGCTCCCTTCCTCCTCCATCAATTTCTTGCCTACCAGCACCATACCTCTGAATCTGCCAATAAGACTGAGGCCGAACCAATTGGATTCTCTTCTTGCCTGCAACTCTTCGTTAAATGCTGAAGCCGTGCTTTGCATCTTGGATGAAAGAGTAAGTTGATGATAATTACCACCTCCAAATTTGCTAAGTGGCCTCATACACATTGAACAGGGAAGATGGCAGAATTGTCTTTCACATTGATGAGAAATCACTAAAATCATTCATGCTCTCACAGAGAGACAAGAGAAAAGTGGCTGAGAAGGGATTCTGCTTATTGGAATCAATTATTTTTAAGAGGCTACCTCCCCCTTATCATCAAGAAGCTAAAAGGTTCGATTTCTTAGCATCAACTGGAGTAGAAAGGAGGGAACTGAACACTGTATTAACTTCCCATCTTCAGAATGTCTAAGAAAGGAACATTGCTATTTAATGGCTTTAAAAGTAAAGGAAGAATTTCCAATCATGTGGTAAAAAATCTGGTGAAAGCGAACACAGGGTTTCTCACCTGGTGGGACAGTATCATGAGGCCCCATCAGTGGTTCATTACCACGATTGCTAGGCTTTTATTGAGTGCCCAGTCATTGGAGAGGCCAAGTGTAACTCATCTGAGTCCTCCAGGAATTCGCAGTGCAGCAGATAGAAAAGCAAGTCAACAGTGGTCATCCAACGTGGGAACGGTACATATAAAGGCTGTGGGATCACGGATTCTGCCCTGAGAAGTGTGGCGGTGAGAAAAATATCAGTGATCAAGGTGTACCATTCTAGGTCTTGTAAAGAAGGGAGAAAGACTGGGAAAGCAGAGGAACCAGCATGAACGTAGGCATAAGTCACGCAACTCCACAGCATGACTGGGGAAGGGTAAGTGGTCCAGTATGCCTGCAACAAGGGTCTCTTGGAGAGGAAATGAAACTGGGAGACTTGGGATTCGGCTATAATGTATTGAACACCGTGAAAAGGACTGGACAGGCCATGACAAGGTCCAAACTTGTATGTGGACAGGTAGAGGGTGCCTTGCAAATATTTCGGCTCAATTCCCCCATATAATTATTCCTACAACTACTAGAAGTACTACAAATAATACCATGACCACAGCTGTCATCGTTTTTGAATATTTACTGGGTTCTAGTTTCTATATTTGATGATCCACATTTATTCAGTGATAAGCATTATTTCACTTGATCCTCAAAAGAGACCTATCATGTCTATATCATCATACTCATTGAAGAGATCAGAACATTTCACTAATGGATTATTTTTATACAGGGGACAGGACATGGGAGTGAACCTATAACTCATTTTCCTCTATTCTCTTCCCCACAAATTAGCACCAAAGGGTGTGCAGTCTCCAGAACTCCTTTAGCTGAGCATATTTAAATGTTTGTTTGCTTGTTTGTTTATTGATTTATTGATTTATTGATTTTGAGGGGGGGACACATGCAAGTAGGGGAGGGGCAGAGAGAGAGGGAAAGAGAGAATGCCAAGCAGACTCCACACTGTCAGTGCAGAGCCCGATGTGGGACTCGAACCCACACACTGTGAGATCACGACCTGAGCGGAAAGCAAGAGTCGGACGCTTAACCGACTGAGCCACCCGGGTGCCCCACCTGAGCATATTTGCATTCCAAAAGACAGCATAGCCAGCGGGAAGGAAAATGCTAGAATTTTAAGGGAGAGAGGACTGATTGAGAACAAGGCCACTGAAGAGTCTGGAAGAATAGTCTGTGCGTGTACAGGAAGATGATCTCCGAGCAGGAAGAGAGACATCTCCGGTGTCAAGGGAAATGGGCCAGAGGGTGACAGCAAGTGCGAGCAGTCTGAAGGTGCAGAAGAGGGGAGCTATGCGGGCTCACCTGGACCTTTTTCTGCAACACTGAGAGTATATCCACCGAAAAGGTGTGATGGTTAATTTTATATGGCAACTTGACTGGGCTGAGGGATTTCCAGATAGCTGGGAAAACATTATTTCTGAGTGTGTCTGGGGGGGGGGGTGTTTCCAGAAGAGCGGAGTATTGGAAATCAGTGGACTGTGCAAAGGAGATCACCCTCCACAATGGCAGCGGACATCATCCAATCCCTTGAGGGCCTGAATAGAGCAAAAACATGGAGGAAGAGTGAATGGGTTCTCTGCACGGGCTGGGACGTCTGCCTTCTGTCTTCCTACGTTGGTGCTTCTAGTTCTCCGGTCTGATGGCTCTGACCCAGGATTTACACGACTGACATACCCCGCATACTGATTTTCAGACCTTTGGACTCAGACCGGAACGTCTCCCATTGGCTCCTCTGGTTCTTACACCTTTGGACTTGGAACGAACCACACCATTGGCCGTCCTGACTCTCCAGCTTGTAGACGGTCAACTGTGGGGCTTTCTGCCCTCCATAACCCCACGAGCCAATGCTTATCGGCGAACTCTCTCTTTCTCCCTCCCTTCCTATATATACCCTATTAGTTCTGTTTCTCTGGAGAATCCTGAGTAATATGGTGGGCTTCAGACAGGGCAGAGGCTTGAGCCAAGCGGCAGGGGTTTAGGGCATCTGCTGTGGGAGAAGAAATGGGGTGATGAGAGGATACACGACTGACCCGACGACTTCGGCGGCAAGGCTCTGTTTCCTGGGCGCCTTTTGTTTACCCACTTTCCAGCATAAAGGATCAAAAGTTTTTGTACAAACTGACCTTACGGACGTCAAAGGTTAAGGGATACGTGAGAGCGTATAATAATAACTTCTTATTCTTAGTGTTACAAAAACAAACAAAACGCATCTTAAAAGCACAGCTGTGTCAAGACCCTGGCCATAAACACAGGCCACGTTTCACAGAATGCTGCCTATATTCTAACTGTACTCAAAGAGCCCGTACTATGATAACATTCGGTCTTTAAAGAGAAGGAATCTGGAGGGGTTAGGACTTTCTATGTGAAAAACCCTCTAAACTCACACCCCTTCCTTCACTCACCCTCTGGCTTCACGATCCCTAAAGAAAAGGAACGCTGTCTTTCTGCTTCAGTGAGCAGGCTGTTCCATCTTTGCTGCAAAGGAATTATACGCCCTACTTGATTTGTGCTTAAGAACGGTATTCGTGCTCAAACAGTTTCTCTTTGGGGCATTTCCTCCACCGCACAGGTAGCTCCCAACCCACGTCTTGTGCAGACAGGAGCCCAGCCCACAGAGTTTGAGTAAAGCGTTCCTTTAAAGTAAAGTGTTCCTTTAAGTGTTACGCTCCAATCTCCATTTTCTTATCTCAACATTGGGGGCAAATAATAAGCTCAACCTCACAATATTGTTGGGGGGGGGATTACAAACGATAATGCATGTAGAGCCTTCTCATGGTACCTGGCACACGGTGGCACTCTGTGAGGTGAAGCTCAGTGACAGCAACCCAGTGCTTCCTCTTGCCTTTGTTTCAGAAGGAAGACTAACTCGTCCTTTACCTTTCCATGCCCTCATGATAAGCACGCAAGCCCTTTCAAAGTGGACTGCTAGGATTAAGAACGTGACCTCTGGGGGCACCTGGGTGGCTCTGTCAGTTAAGCGGCCAACTTCAGCTCAGGTCATCATCTCACGGTTCATGGGTTCGAGCCCCACGTCGGGCTCTGTGCTGACAGCTCGGAGCCTGGAGCCTGCTTCGGATTCTGTGTCTCCCTCTCTCTCTGACCTTCCCCCGCTTGCGCTGTCTCTCTCTCTCTCTCTGCCCCCCCTCAAAAATAAATAAACATTAAAAAAAAAAACAACCTTGACCTCTGGACTCTATGGGTCAAGTTTGAGGCCCTGATCTGCTACTTACAAGCTACCTTTCTAAGCTCCAGTTTTCTCACCTGTAAATGAAGTCACATATGGAAAGCACGGTGACTGGCATATAGCTACACTAAAAACGTAGGCAATCGATATTCTGTTGGGTAGGCTCACTCCTAGCTCCTGAAGTAAAGGCGACGTTTTCCAGAGGCAGTCTGACAAAAATGAATTCTAGGTTTCCCGATAGTGTCCAAAAGCCCCGCGCTATACTTGGTTCCATGCTGGCAGGCCAACCTCACATCAGGATGGTTAATTGTTTAGCTTCTTAGACAGGCAGTTTCTAACTCCTCAGGGAATGAAGAGAGAGTTTGGCTGTGCTGGACCAACCTGTGAGGGATTCTAGAAAACACGACCCCCAATGGTGGTTCTCGCGGTGCGGGTGAGGGCATTGACGGAAACGTACCTAATAGGAAGTTGTGCCTGACTGAAAAGCAATTCATCCTCCCAGTCTCTGTCAGTTAGTTCGGCTTTCTGATTTATAAAGATCCTTTCCAGAAGATCATGATATCTGTCCTTTCTTAAATATTTGGCTGTGCTATTTCCCCCAGGATCTCGGTATTATAACTCTTCAGAGTTTCAGGATGATTCACCCGATGCATTAGGTGCTCTTGGGAATGAGTTTGCTATTTCTGACAATCTCTTCCCTCTTTTAGGCTGAATGAGTATCATTAGACAACGTATGTCTATAATGTACTAACGGCACTCAGGTGGTCTAAAAGTTGGCACACTCCTTAAATGCCTAACTCATTTCCCTACAAGACATTTACAGTGTTCAAACAAAATCTAGCCAAAACCAAACCGAAGAATGGTGCCTTTTCACAGAACACAAAACCTAAGAACACAGGTCTACAGCACAGATTTCTCAAGCGGTAAAGGGAGAGACCTGAATGATAATATTTCACAAAATATTCTAGTCACGAAAGCCTCTTCAGGAGATGCCAACTATGCAGAAACAAACAAACAAAAATATATCAGATCCAAAGAATGCTGCTAAGGGAAGGAATCAAACCACATAGCCCAAGGCAGCCATCCCCTTCTTTATCTAATAAAATGGTTTGATCTTGGAAAGTTGTGTATAATTCAATGCTTATTTAAATATATTTTGCCAGGGCCCTACAAATCAATCTTGCAATGGATCCATTAGCAAAATGAATAATTCTTCCCACTTACCTCTCCTATAAATTCAAATGTTCAAACAGTATTACTTAAAGTGGGATTTACTTATGACCCAGGAGACCCTAGCTCAATAGCTATATACCACGAGCAACTTTTATTCCAAGATGGCCATTAGGGCTGTAAACTGGTGCACGGGTATATTAATGCATAGCAAACTGAAAGACAAGCCATAAGCTTGTGACACGTGGAATCACAGCATGGGCGTGTATATGTGATGGATAGCCTCCTCTACGTGAGATCATACTTCCCATTTAATTGGCTACACTTTAAAATTCAGCGGATCTCAGAGGAAGTTGCCAGCTATCAGAGCACATTGTGACGTTAGAAGAACGTGTGTACAAGCTAGAAAGCGGCATTGAATACCAACCACCTGGAAGCTTCCAATGAACGGACTGACATGTTCTATGGTCCCGGCTGGTTCTACGGTCCTGACATGTTCTATGGTGGCCTGGCTGCAGTGATTACAACTTCATAGCACCTGGCACTGAAGGACTCCCCTGAAGTGGAAAGACAGTGAAAGAATGGTAAGGGTTGTTGATACAAAAGCGAAGACAGCAAGAACAGAAGAGCCTCCCTTGCAATGAGGTACTTTGTGATGGCAAAAACCAATTTCATACGCATAAACTAAGGACGATATAGGACCCCTCAGAGTCTGTAATATTCTTTTACTTTTCAGAGTCTTCAATATTCTAATGTGCAGTGCAACTCCCTGGGGCAGGGATCTGGCAAGTAGCTGTTCCTCAGTTTTACTCTTGGGACCTTTCCTAGGGGAGCGTTTCACGTGGGTAACACATCTGCCATGCTAAAGACAATTTTAATAACAGTAAGCAGCATTTATTAAGTGCAAGAACGGAATATGCGAAACTCAGGAACCAGTCTAGAAGCATAGCGCACGATGGTTTCCATGTCATAGTTCAGGACAGCGGCTACAAGCTGATGAGGGCTCTGAAGGTCCATTTGTGCGTGACAATGGCTGGATTGGCTCAAGGATGGCCTGATGAGCTAAACGACCCAGAGCTGAAACTTCAAGAGCTTTAACAATGATGATAATAAAACAGTTCACCTTTATTGGTCACTTGCTATGTTTCAGGCACCGTGGTCAATCAATACTCAAGACAGCCCCATAATTTCAATCCTATCACTGTCTCTATTTTCCCCTCATTTGTCCCAGTCACCCAACGACTGTCAGAGGTCAGGGTGAAACCCAGGTTTGCTGGACAATGAGTTCTGTGTTCCTCGCATTCCACCACAGCTGTCTCTCGTGAACGCATCGGTGAAGACAAATTCAGAAGGACCTGTAGGATGCCACGTACAGTGGTTTATGCTGTAGTTAATTGTACCCAGCAGAAAGAACTAGGAGAAAATGATATATATGAATGGATTCTCACGGCAGAGAATTAAAAACACAGAAAAATTACAATCGGCAACCCAAATGTTTTTAACCTGAAGTAACCAGCAAGCAAATTCTATGTGGAGGCTAATTGCCTTGATAAAGTAATCAATCTATTGTTCACTCTGCATTTTAAATTTTCCATTAAGGTAAAACAGCACTCAAGAGACAGACGTTATCGTACAACACATTCTGTGATAGCCTCTTGCCAGAGGACACACATGCCCTTAATAGCGATGTGTAACACACAGTATTTTCCAATTCTTTTGTGCGTCAAGAGGCGACAGAAGGTTCTATTTGCTTGATATGCCATGCGGCCTCGTTTCTAAAATAGCAGGGCTGCAGTCTTCGATGGAGAAGCTTGTATTGGGCACCTACTGCGCGCCAGGATGAAGGCACAGGGCCTGCCCTCTTTGGGAAGACAAAACCCTTGAATCTTAGGCAGGCGGCCATAAGATCTAATATGGGGGGAAGCTGATAAGGAGAGACTGATTCCAAGAAGGTCGCCGGGTGGGAGTGTTTGGAATAGATCCGGGAAGGCAAAAGCTGAGGTTGGGTTTAAGAATTTTGAACATGACCCACTTCGAACTTACAGGGATGAGCTGTGTCGTCCATAGTAAAAGAAAAATGAAAGACCATAAGTTAAAAAAAAAAAAAAAAAGTCCAGAAATGAAGATACTCAAATCAGATCTGCTATTTACGGACAAACAGATTTGAATGCATATTTATGCAGCTACTATCTTTATAGCTCAGAAGGAGATTTGCCAGAGTAGTGGTATAGCTATTATTCTTGAGTAAATTATCTTGTATATAGAAACTACACATTTAAATTCAGTCACATCTTAATAGTTCAAGCCACCAACCTAGGTGATATCCCAGATGGAGGAGCTGATATATCAAGAGATCGGTTTAGATCGCTTATCGTTCAAAATTCAAATCAAATTGTATTTTTTTTTTTTCAACGTTTATTTATTTTTGGGACAGAGAGAGACAGAGCATGAACGGGGGAGGGGCAGAGAGAGAGGGAGACACAGAATCGGAAACAGGCTCCAGGCTCTGAGCCATCAGCCCAGAGCCTGACGCGGGGCTCGAACTCCCGGACCGCGAGATCGTGACCTGGCTGAAGTCGGACGCTTAACCGACTGCGCCACCCAGGCGCCCCTCAAATTGTATTTTTAAGCAGCTAGTAGTTTCCCTAGTTCTGCCTAACCTAAACTTTCTGAGTTACCCGAAGTATGAAATCGGGATAAAATACCTACATTAACGGATTGATATAGAGATTAGAGAAACTTGACATGGTATTTGGCCTGCATGGGCCTTCAAATAAATGGTGGCTACGGTTATTTCTGCTCCTGGGCCAACACAAGGTGCTGGGGACAGGGGTGAGGAGAGATGAGATAGAGAGCCTGCCTTGAGTTGATAGTCTGCAAGGTTCTCTCATTTCCAATCAAACTGGCGTATCACTCTTATTTTATTTTATCTTATTTTATTTTCCAGAGAGAGAAAACATGCAAACAAGCAAGAGGGCAATGAGCAGAGAGAGAGAGAGAGAGAGAGAGAGAGAGAGAGAGAGAGAATCCTAAGTAGGCTCCACACTCAGTGTGGAACCCAACACGGGGCTTGGTCCCATGACCTTGGGATCATGACCTGAGCTCAAATCAAGAGTCGGACCCGCAAATGACTGAGCCACTCAGGCACCCCTCACTCTGTTTTTCTAACCATTCCCTAAACTTCTCTGTCCCCTAAACCACCAGCATCTGGAGCAGTTGTAGGAATATCAGAACAGGTGTGGTGCTCACAGAAGAGGGGTGGTGGTTCTGTGGATGATAGGCTGTCGTCTACAAGAAAACTGGGTCATTTGGAAAACTCGAAAATTTAGTTAGATGATTACATGTCCCACCTTTGTCCCTAATGCTCACCCAGAATTAGTTTACACACTGGGAGGCTATAGATTGCTATTTAACTTCTAGCAGCAACAGGCAAACGTGGGAGTAGATGAATGCTACATTTCCATGTGCACAAGTCCCCCTGCCTCCAGGTACTTCTACTTCCCCACAGGGGAACTATAATGAAACAATGGGTTTTGAAACAAAAAAAAAAAAAAAAGGAAAGATAAATGAAAGCATATCTGGCTACTTTCAGAACAGAGCCTCTCTTCTACCTCCTACACACTCTCACCACGTTTCTGGAAAAGAAGGAAGGAGAGCATAAACGCCAGGACAGCCCCAAGAGGAGGGACGGTAAGCTGAGGACTGATGTGAAGTCTGATATGTGTGATTTTGAGCCAGGAAACAGAGGAGTGAAGTCTGGCGGCCAGCGTATTGTGCTCGTCTACAAACCAACCTACTAACCAACCAACTAACCAGTCAACCATTCTCTCTCACTCCCAGCTTCTGACTGTCTGTGGTGAAGGGGTCGTCCTTGCTCCAAACCACTTCTCCACAAAGGGTACAAACAGGAGGTTCTTCACATTAGGGTCCTAACAGCAATTAGGACCCTGAGGTCCAGTTTGGAGGAAGGAAAGGGAGGAATTAAAGGGTCACCAAAGGTAAAGCAAGCTTACCTTCCAACCCTCCTCAGGTGGGTCCTGAAAGCCTCCCTTGAGGAGAAAGCAGAATGTACCTGAGGCAAGACTCTTGGGTTTGAACCTCAACTCCTCCATTTTCTAATGGTGCAATATTGGGTAAGTTAGTTAGCTAATTTGATCATAAGAATTAATTTTTTTTTTTGAGAGAGAGAGAGAGACAGAGAGAGAGAGAGAGACAGAGCACATGCATGCACACCCAAGCAAGCAGGGGAGGGCCAGAGGGAGAGGGAGAGAGAGAATCTTAAGCAGCCTCCATGCCCAGTGAGAGCCCAATGTAGGGCTCGATCTCCTGTGAGATCATGACCTGAGCTTGAAATCAAGAGTTGGACGCCTAACCAACTGAGCCACCCAGGGGCCCCTGAATTAATTTTTGAAATGAAGACAATCAAGGGGCCCCTGGGTGGCTCAGTCAGTTGAGCGCCCGACTTCGGCCGAGGTCATGGTCTCACGGTTCATGAGTTCGAGCCCCGTGTCGGGCTCTGTGCTGACCGCTTGGAGCCTGGAGCCTACTTCATATTCTGTGTCTCCCTCTCTCTCTGTCCCTCCCCTGCTCGCACTCCATCTCTCTCTCTCTCTCTCTCTCTCTCTCTCTCTCTCTCTCTCAAAAATAGTAAACATTAAAAAAATTTGAAATGAAGACAGTCAAGTATTCAGAAAATGTTACTCTTCCCCATCCCCACCCCAGCTCATGCCTAGGCTTTACTCTTCTCAAAGCAAGCCCAGAAGCAAGATTAGCAGTTTCAGCAAGGATCTGGAAAAGGAGAAGCCCATGGCCATCACCACATGGAGCACAAAGCACTCTATCTCTGAATCACTGAACTGCCCACCTGAAGGCAGCAACTTCCATTCTGACTATGTGCAGTTCTGTTAGGAAGCCTAGCAACATATTAATTCTTGTATGTATCCGAGAAATTTAAAACAAGAAGAGAGTTCGGTATTCAATCCATTTTTGTTTTCATTTGACAGAAAGACATATGGCGACCCAAGGAAAGAATGGATCTTGTCCAGACTTACATAACCCACCAGGGGCACTTTAGTATGATAAGGGAATAAAAGCAAGGCTAAAAAACAGGAAGCAGATAAACCACAAATGCTTTTGGAAAAAAATATTAAATTAGCTGAGAGGTGAATTTAATTCTGATTTCTGATTGTCCTTTAGAATATTAATTTTCCTGAATGTTGATACGTTTAGTTTCTCTATATCCCCTAAAGCATGAAGTAATGCTTCACAAAATTCCTTTTTTCCTGATCTTGTGTTTGTGGCTATAAAGGGAACCAAGAGGATAAAGGGAAAAGTTGACAGTACATTTTTAGGGTTGTTTTAAGGACCTGGAGGGAAGCAAATAGCCCAGTGTAGCCAATGTCAGTTGAGTCTTAATGGTTAGATTTGATGTTCAAAACTTTTGAATTTTCAACTGGATATGCGAACCTATGAAAAAATATTGAGGAATACTGTCACCTCTGCTCGTCATCGGCTCTGCTGAAGTGGACTGGACAGGACCACAGAGAGTATCCTGAAAGGACCACAACACAAAGAACTTCCTGAAGTTGAGCGTGGGTCCTTTACACAAATTGATTTACATTACTTTTTACATATGAGAGTTCTGACTCTAGGTTCATTGAAGGCAGGAGCTCTAGATCTCCTATAGGAGACACAAGGGAAAACCAAGTAGATTCTCATTAAATGACTGTGGAATGATTGATCGGACCAGAGGCCTCGGTTTTCTCATACAGAATAACGGCACTGGATTTTACTGGAAAGCCTTATAAACACTTCAGATAACTTGAAACGCTTTTGGAGAGGTCGGGGAAAGACTGGGAGGGGAAAGGCAGAATTTGGATTAAGTTCTCCAAGGAAGGAGAACATTGGTTTGGTTGTGATTAAACAGAAGCATTTGGACTGGCTTCTAAAGGAGGAGTAATTCGAAGACTGTATCTTTCTTATTTACATAGTTGTTACATAGCCAAGTGGTTCTTAACAGGGCAGTTTCTCTCCCGATGGGACATTTTTTGTTGTCACAAGCCTGGGGAATGCCGGTCAACATACCGCAATGTATAGGACAGCCCCTGAAGACAAAGAATTATCTGGCCCCCAAGGTCAAGAGTGCTAAGGTTGAGAATCCTTCTATTCTAGCTCAACACAGGGCTGGGGATGGGGTGACTGAATTAAAAAAATAGGCCAACTACTTCTTACAGCAGGAAAGAAGTATTAAAAAATGCGCTCACTGGGTTTTAGTCCTCACGTGGTTTCCCATGTTAATTTAGTATCATTTTTAATCCAATGTTATTTGTTTCCAAGTGTTGGGATGTGTTGGCTGATTTGCCTAGGTCTTCCATATAGGAGAAACTAGGTACCACTGCATAAGGATGATAAATACCACAACTTGGAGGACTCTAGGGGTGCAGGTCCGTTTCTGATTTTCCCAGGGTTCACCCCTGTACAGTCAGCAGGAATGGTGCTAAACAAGAGAGAAGACCAAGTTCACATTATGTGTCAGATCGAACCTTCTTCCCCCTACCTGCACAGATGTACCTCCTTCCTCTTCAAAGCCCTTTCTCGGGGCCAGCTGAAGGTGAGAAAAGGAAGACAGGTACCAAATGGCCTCACAAGCCACAGGAATACACAGTCTCCTTGTTCTTCCTTGTTCCACTACTGAGACCCCACCTACGTTTTACGGTACAGGTTGCTGTCTCAGCACAGATTCAACTGAGACACGGTCAGGAAGGAAGACAGCACTGGATAGGCTAAGGACAAAATTGAATGTTGTCAGGGGCATGTGCACGAATGCAGTGTTTTCTACAATGACATTTTCTGGTCTTCGTAAAAAGGGAACCGAACACAAAGGGTCTGACTAGGCTCTGGTCTTAGTTTAGAAATGGGTAGCAGCAGCCTCCTGTCGTCTTCACCAGGGGTGATCCAAGTACAAGGCTTCCTTCAAGAATTTTCCCCTAAAAACCTTTCGGGCCAGCTTGCACTACAAAAAGCTAATTACTTTACTTTTTTATTTTCTCATCCTGAAACCATGAAGCTTCTTTTGACTCCCTGGAGGCTGCTAAGGAAGAGTTATTTGACCTTGGACCAGGGGACACCCTGTACAGAAAACCGCCATCCAGTTTTGCACGGAAAATTAACATTTCCTTGGGATCCAAATTCGCAAGCCCTAGGTGTATTTGTTCTTTTTAAACACTACCTCTTTGATTCAGCCAGAAGCCTTCACTGCTAGACAAGGAATCAATTTCCATAGTCTAGCAAAAGCACACATTTGTAAAGTTGGCAGAAAACTTGCTTTATTGGAAACTCACGTAATGTCATCCTTGATTGCAGCATATTAATACAACTCCAAAGTATGTCCGTTTTTAAATACTGAACTCAAGAGGCAATTACTTTTAATTTGAATTCCCAGCGGTCCAATATTTTTAGGCTATTAAAAAATATCGAGCGAGCTTAACTACGTTAAAAAGGACAAACAAGAAAAGAATAAATCAGTCTTGGCAAAGACTTAAAACTTCAGATGCATTATGGAGAAGAAAAATCAATGACGTCTCTACAAAGACCTACCACTAAAGGAATAACAGGTACCACGTGATTCCTCATCACTCCATCCTATCGGGGGTCATTCTCACCAAGCGCGCTTCAGTGATTTATGCCAGCATTTATTCCAGTGAGAGAAGTGGAGAGACACCTGTTCTATATTGAAATGAATTGAGCCACAAAGTGCAGGTGTTAAAAGGGCTACGTAAGAGGCTTGCAATAAATCAGTAAGTCTGCACTGCATTCTGCCCACTGATCTATCCCTACTCCCTAAAGCTCAGTCTTCCCTTGGCTTCCTCAGCACCTCATTCTCCTTGCTTTCCTTCTTTCGCTTCTGACGAGTCCCTTCTCTCCTACAGCACCTTAAGATACTGGCGTGCCCCAGGGCTCGCTTCTCTGCCTCTTGTCCCTCCCTAGGCGATCTCCTCTGCTCTTGTGGTTTTAATACCCTCCACAGGCTGGCGAGTCTTAAATGTGCGCCACCCACCTGGAACTCACCCCTGAGCAATTTGAAGGCAGGATCCTGTAGTGTCTGATACGCAACACTTGCTCATTAAGTGCTAAATGAATACATGAAGGGAACATACAAATGGATTCATGGGACTTCATTTGGAAACCTGTGGAGGAGAGCTGAGTTGTCCTCGGCAAGCCCATCCTAGAACAGTCAGAACCATCCTGACTCACCAGCGAATGTATGAATAAACTCAGTCTAGGTCAGTAGAACCTATACCTGACCTACAGCAGACCTAGCCAACCCACAGACTATGAGAAAGAATAAAACTGTTCCGGTTTGAAGCCACTATATTTTAGGGTGACTTAAAACACAAAGAGCCAAACCGATAGACTAGTTCAAAGTCTTTCCCTTCCTTCCAGTTTTTCCTCCTTGAGGGCAGAGACAGTGCCCCTATTCAATGTCATGCCTAGTAACCAGCTAAATGCCTAGCTTCTATAGGACAGTAAGTTTCTTTAAAATTTTTTTGATTTTTTTTTTTTTGAGATGAGAGAGAGCACGCGCTGGGGAGGTGCAGAGAGAGAGGGAGACAGGAACCAAAGCGGGCTCTGCGCTGACAGCAGAGAGCCTGATGCGGGGCGTAAACTCACGAGCCATGAGATCATTGATCTGAGCCGAAGTCGGATGCTTAACCAACTGAGCCACCCAGGCACCCCTGTAAGACAGTAAGTTTCTGTTGGCAAAAACATCAATTCTGCTAACGGTGACTGGAGGTGCTATAAGTCACTTGCTGCCCAGAATTAAGGCAAATGGCTGGGTGAACTCAGGATATCAAAATTTGCTATTTGACGAGGTAACTAATGAGAGATGTTTATTGGGTATTTATTGTGGATGGACACCGTGCTATGCCTGTGGCATCTATTTAATAAAGCTCTATTCAGTAGGGATGAAATCAAGATGTATGTGTAAATGGAGTCCTAATTGGGAAGGGAGATAGATCTCTTTTAAAACACCAGTAACTGCTCCCAAAGAAAAAGCTGCACCAGAATAAAAGGTTCCCAAACTATCCTGATTGGCTTAGGGGACTCCGTTTTCCTCCCTCAGTAAATATTCTGGGTATGTTTAGCCAATTATCCCCTAAGTGAACAGCTAACGATGCATGTCAATGAGAAATTTACTGACTCAGTTCATGAACCTTCTAACACAGATCCGAAATGCTATCTTCTCAGAGAAAAATCAAGTGATTATAGAGGAAAAGTGCCAGAAGAGGGAACAAAAGAGAAAAGTCACTGGTTGGCAGTGTCTATTACCCCTATGTTTTCAAATGCCCTTTGTTCCTTCCTTCTTGCATGGACAGAAGGAGATTTTGTTCACAGCCTGAGGCAGCTTGCTAGGCAGCCGACCTCACCGTCTGAATGGGCTGCTTGAGTCTGTGATGAGGCTGTGCACAGCTGGGCCGGCTGGCTGTCTCCCAGAAGGGGCTCCAGTGGAGGGACCATGTGGGCTCTCCTGTTTGTCTGTGTCTTTCTCAAGAAACGATTTTAACTAGTGACCTGCATACACGTGTGGGAGTGTGTTCGCACCTTTGCATGGCAACTAGCAACCACGAGGGGCACATTTCACCTGTCCCAGTGTGCGGTGTTTCCGGAAGGGGCAAAGCCCAAGGTGCCACCGTAAGGACAACGGCAGGTGTCTGGTCCAGGGAAGTCCCCTGTGCCCACACCAGGGGAGAGGGACAGCAGGAGCAAATCACTCCATTACAGACACATCTGCCCTTATCACTGCCCTATATTTGCAGACGGACCACCTTAAAAAGGGGGCCAACGTTGGTGCATGAGATCATTCCACTCCCAGATGGTCACAAAAATCCAGCGTCAGAATGGAACCTCTTCTCTTTCCTTGGGGAGGTGGCTCATGGCAGAGCCAGTTAAGGCTGCTTTAAGGTCCAGCAGCTCCATGAGGAAAACCATGGCTTTGAAGTATTATTTTATGTAAGGAAGGACTACAGGGAGAATGACCTACAGTTAGCAGATGTTGATATAGGGAACAAAGGACAAAAGCATGCGACAAATTCAATGGTAGTATAATAGCGTTGTGTGGTTAACACACGGTAGCTACACTTGTGGGGAGCACAACATAACGCACAGAGCGGTCGCATCCCTATGTTGTACACCTGAAGCTAACGTAACATTGTGTCTCAACTATACTTCGATAAAAATAAATAAGTAAACAAGTCATGGGGTTGAAAAGCACAGCATAGGGAATATAGCCATAGATTACCCAAATTCAAAGAAATAACGGCATTGACATTTCCAAAAAAAAAAAAAAAAAAGAATTAAGAACAAGAAACATATGACAAATCTTGAGGACGCTGCTTTGTTTAGCCCTCAGCCTACTGCTTGTACCAGCATTCAAAGCGGGCTGTGGGGGAATGCACGAGAACTCTCCTGATTGAAGCACTGGGTAAGTGAACGCTGCCGAGAGGTTAAAGACAGTTCTACAGTTTTCTTCCAAACAGCACGTGTCACCAGCAGTGGAAAGGACGCTCCCGAGCTCTTCTCTCACGCCTTGCACCCGAAAGGGGGCGGCAGGTGTCAGGGTATGGGACAAGCTGAGGCAGCACAACGTAGAAGAGACCAACCAGGCTTGAGAGCGACCAGAGAGACCAGACTTGGCTTCAAATCCCCACGAAGACACTTATCAGTCGTATGACTTTGAGCAAGTTATTTCATATCTTGACACTCCAGTTTCCCCACTGCGTCCTTCAAGATGGATGATGCCTACCTCATGGGTCGGGAACATTAGGGATAATAAACCTGAAGTGCCTGGTGCATAAAAGATGCTGAACACTGATAGCTAAGCATCTAACCAGAGCACGATATACAATGTCCCGCACCGAATGCGCCACACGAACTCCCGAGACCTCCTTCTTCATGCTTCTGGAGGGACTTGCATTTCACGCAACCTGGCTCCTCGTGAAGGTCGCACAGAACAGTATCTTGACAGGGATCCAACCCAGTTTGGCGGGGCTTTTTGGTCACGTGCCTTAAGTCGGTTCTCGCTTTGTAATGAAGGTTTCATCATCCAGGGATTTAGGTCAACGGCTGTTTTGTGAGACGATGTCTTGAGGTGGAAGATGAGGTGGCCTGAGGTGATGAAGACCCGGCCCACAGCTAAATAAATGTATATCAGCACAGTGAATAAATCTCAACTCTGATGCTACAGCGTGGAAAGCATTCTGACCAAGTCAAATTTGATGGGAATTTGCCCTGCCAACATTTTCATGTGACATCTGGATGTTTCTCTTTGGAGAACATGCCACCTTTTTAATCTATTGTTCCTCTGAGAGCAGGCGCAAGGCGACACTGGACAAGTTACTTCCCTTAATCTGACTCTTAGTGTCCTCATCCATAACATGGCGGAAAAACAATACCTACTTGCCTCCAAGGACTGTTGCGAGAATTAAGGCAGTGTTAGGTAAAAATGCTTGGCACGTAGTAAATTCTGCTTAATTGTCAATTACTATTTTTATTATCCTTTACCTTAGGCTAGAAAGTGGGGCTCCAGCAAGTGATGAAAGAGAATTCATTGCTAATATCCGGACCTCTAGGTAACACCTAATCTTATGGAAATGCTCAGAGCAAGTCTTAATAACATTTCTGTCACTGGTGGCAATTTTCTTGAGCCAAGAAAACATTCGGCAGCAGAATCAGCTCTTTAGTAATTAGAAATGACATCTTTCCTCAGTTCTAGCATTATAGGGGAGGAGTGGCTCCTGGCTTAAAGAAAGGAGATTAGGCAAGTAACCTGTTTATGTGTTTATGTTTTTTCAAAAAACATTTTAAAGTTTATTCTTTATTTTGAGAAAGACACAGAGAGAGTGGGGGGGGAGCAGAGAGAGAGAGAGAGGGAGAGAGACAGAATCCCAAGCACAGGCTCCACGCTGTGAGCGCAGAGCCTGACGCGGGGCTCAAACTCACAAACTGTGAGATCATGACCTGAGCCGAAACCAAGAGCCAGACACTTAACCGACAGAGCCACCTAGGTGCCCCATCCTGTTTATGTTTTTTTTATCTAAGGACAGTTTTATTGCATTCTAACTGAATTTAGCTATTCGCCAATCATTATACTGGGTGTGTGTGTGTGTGTGTGTGTGTGTGTGTCCTAGACAAAGTCATCACCCCCTTGAAGGTAAGGGGCATTTCACCTCCTACCTTTGAGTGTTTCACTACATCCAACTCCAGGCCCAGAGAACTAACAACTACCTCCTGAGTCCCTTCTACTTATGGGAGCTCCTTTTCACATAGCACAGATTGAGAATGGAGTGTGGACGGCATTTCATTCCTTTCAACCTAACAGATCTCTTCTGCGCTAAAATTGCTCTTAGACAATAAACTCATGTAGAAGGCATGAGGGGGGAAACTGGATATATGGAGAGGCCACGGAGGGAAAAAGCATGGGCCTCAGAGGCCAGAAAAACCAGGTTCAAATCAAGTCCTGTCATTTATGAGGCAAGTGACTTAAACTTCCTGTATCTTAGTTTGGGCATCTGTCAAATGTTGGTAGCAGCCCTACCTTACAGGGATTTTGTGATCACGGCTCTAAGGTTGCTTTGCACAGTGTTCTCACTGTAGAGAGAGGCAGCTACGTGGATCCGTGTTCTTCCCCTTCCTCCGCGGGAGATCTGGACTTTCAGCCAATGTACACTTGTCGCTTCCAAAGCTGGATGGACTTGAAGATTGACCTGGAGCCATTCCAAGAATATATATCTTAAAATAGCTGGGGCTCGTAAGTAGAAATATGCTAGCACATGGCTGGAAGTGGACATGTGATTTTGATGTGTTGGAGTGAGTGCGGATATCAGCTGTGAAGCAAGACAAGGGTAAGTGTGGATAAAATGCAGGATGTTATACCTCTTGTTCCACACTTTCCCGCGGGCATTATTCAAGCTGTGTATTCTCGAGCAAGCTAAGAAATGCTGTAGAGTATAATAAATGAACACCTGAACCAGTGTAATATACGGTGCTAGGAACGATTTAGAATCATGGATAGCAATTAAAGTGTCCCAATCGTATCAAAGTCAGTCTCCCATACATGCTGCTGTACTAATTTGATGCCGTGGTAGCTGGTGTGTACGTGGTAAGAGGGCAATGCTACAATCACGACAGCCTCGGGTGTAACTCAGGGACAGACGCCCAGGTCATGAGCAGTTTGAGCCAAATTTTGCGATCTCACCCTGGAGCGGGAGCAATCGAGCGAAGAAACAGTAGTACGTTCCTGGCATGTTTGCACACTCTTCTCCTTCTCCATCTTCTTCCTCAAGTACACACATACGTGGTCGCGAGGAACTCTTCCACCCACATTCGCAAGCTGGATCATAGTTTGAGAAGACACGTGTTGCAGCAATTGCTTGCAAGAAAGGAGGTTGGTCACAAGGTGGCAGATTACCACGCTCCTATGGAGAAGGCTGATTATTTCTCTAAAAGCACAGAGCAGCAGAGGCAGGAAAACTTCAGGAAGGGGTGTGTGCCAATAATGAAGCAGCAGAAAGAAATCAAGGAATCAATCCCATGTACAAGTGCACCAAAAACCATAAGATACCTAGGAATAAACCTAACCAAAGAGGTGAAAGATCTGTACTCTGAAAACTATAAAACGCTGATGAAGGTAATTAAAGATGACACAAAGAAATGGAAAAGCATTCCATGCTCATGGATTGGAAGAACAAACGTTGTTAAAATGTCTACACTACCCAAAGCAATCTACACATTGAATGCAATCCCTATCAAAATAACACCAGCATTCTGCACAGAGCTAGAACAAACAATCCTAAAATTTGTATGGGACCACAAAAGACCCCGGATAGTCAGAGCAACCTTGAAAAGGCAGAGCAAAGCTGGAGGCATCACAATTCCAGACTTCAAGTTACATCGCAAAGTTCTAGTGACCAAGACAATATGGTACTGGCATAAAAATAGACACATAGATCAATAGACCACACAGAAAACCCAGAAATGAACCCACAACCATATGGTCAACTAATCTTCGACAAAGTAACAAAGAATATCCAGCGGACAAAAAAGACCGTCTCTTCAACAAACGTGTTGGGAAGATGGGGCGGCAACATGCAAACGAGTGAAACCGGACCACTTTCTTACACCACGCACAAATATAAATTCAAAATGGATGAAAGATCTAGATGTGAGACGGGATACGGTTAACGTCCTAGAGGAGGACACAGGCAGTAATCTCTTTGACATCAGCTGAAGCAACTTCTTACTAGGTATGTCTCCTGAGGCAAAGGAAACAAAAGCAAAAAGAAACTCTTGGGGCTTCATAAAAACAAAAGGCACAGCAAAGGAAACAATCAACGGAAAGGGGTGTGTGTGTGTGTGTGTGTGCGTGTGTGTGTGTGTGTGTACGCATGTGTGTGCATGCGTGTGTGTTGGGAATGATGGCTACCTTACATGGCCATGAGTTCTAAAGGTCATATAAGTGCTGCCTGTCCAGCATTGCCCTCTCATCACAGGGCACCTCCTAAAGAGGCCCATGCAATCAGCATGATAAGAATGCCGAATTGACGTTGACGTCACACACCAGACCTTATGCCAAGGTGATTTTTTCCCAAGGCAGTGATCCCAACGCTGTTAGCACATTAGAATCACCTGGGGAGCTTTTTAAACACTACCTCTGCCACAAGAGATTTTGCAGGGTTTTCGTCTGGACAAGTTGTTGCTCAGGTGGTTGGTTTTGGTCTGGTGTTGGACTCAGGCATCAATATTATTTCAAAGGTCCTCAGGTGATTCCAGTGTGTAGCAAGGTTGAGAGCCATCGAAGCGATCTGAAGCAGCGTCACTCAAAGTATGGTCTGCAGACTTAGCGCTGATCTGTGAACTCTGCCACTAAGCACACTTTTTATTTCCTTCAGCTGACACTGTTTTTCCACAGCAAGACAGTAAGGCTCTCTTGATGAAGAAAGAAGGGCGTGGATTTACATTCTGGCACAAGCTCCTTATCTCATCACTGACTTGGAAGGCATAATTTCAGACCCAGCACCGATCCACGAACCACACTTTGAGGAGCACTTCCCTAAAGACAGTGGGTGGGGGCCACCATTCATTTTCTGAAGTGTATTCCTCGTCAAAGCCCAGCTTTGACGAGGAATACACTGATGCCCAGCACGGTGCTCCCCGAAGTATGTTTTGGGGACATGGATAGGTGTTACAAACAAACCGTGTTTGGTAGCTGGAAGATGTTCGCCACTGAATCGCCCAAAGTAAGATTCCTGACCTGTAAGACTCCTCAAAACCTTTCTCTTCTGATGAATTCAGACCCTCTACGAGTGGCATGGAATTTGGGAAATGTGTATTTGACCACAGAATCTGTCTTTTCACAGAGATGCACGATCAGTGTTTCAGGAAACATCATTTGGAAAATATCCATCGGCTAATTATTGAAGAACATGTGAAAGAGAGTATAATTAGTCCCGCATTCTCTTCAACCAGGCCATCAAGTTATCACTGAAAACAAAAGACGAGGTGACAATTGAAGCAGAGACAGCGGCACATTCCCGTGTGTCCCCTTAATACAGGGAGACCTCCACACATTAGGGTTGAGCTGGATTTGGGCAAACAGCTGAAAGTCATTCAGGCCATGCCTTTTCGGACAAGGAACACAGCCTACCTGGCTCCTATCATGCTGGGTCAGAATGGCATATTTTCTCACGTGGCTTATCAACTGGCTGTGAAGAGAAAAAGAAAACAACAACGAGGAGTCGCTGAGGGATCAGACCCTCAGAAACAATCCCCAGTGGATGGATAATGGTTTCAAGTATCGGCACTTGGATTTTCACTTTATTTTTTTTTAATTAAAATCATCACCATACACTGTTATTCGGCCAATAAACCATTCAGAGCGTTCTCCCAGGGTGGTGTTATTTTAAACATTAAAAAAAAACCCCACAAAAAACTTGAAACGGGTCATCAGTGTTGGCTTTGCACGGGAAATATTTGCCTTCAATATTAACCAAGGAAAACCTCAGCCAAGAGAGTTGTAAAGGAGAGACCACTTCTTCTCAGGAAAACGTCACCGCCAGCTCGATGGAAACACCTAGGCTCAAGTAAGAAAGGAGGCCTGTTGCTTTAGAAAGTGAGTCATCTTTTCTAGAAATGAATGGTTGTTAGTTTCTACTGTAAAGGCCAGCCTGGAGATGGAGTTGAGATGCATATGACTAAAAAGAGAATAATAAATGCCCATCCTGGCCTGAAACTGAATTACTGGCTGTTAAGTATACTTCCTAGATCAAATTATGAGTTTTCCAGAGAGAAGAGACTATCTCCCCAAATATGACTGGATTTCGTGTTTGCTGCCATAGGTGGGAAATAGGACCCAAGAGAGAATGTGCCGTTACTAGTTTCCTGATGCTTTAGGACATAAGTTGTCTATTAAGAATTAGCTGAGGGGCGCCCGGGTGGCTCAGTCGGTTAAGCGTCCGACTTCGGCTCGGGTCATGATCTCGCAGTCCGTGAGTTCGAGCCCCGCGTCGGGCTCTGTGCGGACCGCTCGGAGCCTGGAGCCTGCTTCCGATTCTGGATCTTTCCATCTCTCGGCCCCTCCCCTGCTCATGCTCTGTGTGTCTCTGTCTCTTAATAATAGGTAAACGTTAAAAAAAAATTTTTTTTAAAAGAATTAGCTGACATGCAACAGAGAGGAACACATTTGAATACTTTCTGGGGAGAGGATAGTGTTTATTCATTACTAATCACCAAGGCCTTCAGATTTCTGGCTTTAATTTGGCTTCAATTTGGACCGGTTTTGAAATCCTTCTTGTGACTCTGCAATTAAGCTGCCATTTGCTTCAATGAGCAAAGAAAACTCTCCGGTGCTGTTTTGTCATCCTGCAGGTACTACATCAAAGGCAAGGTGACCCTAAGTGATAGTTATTTTGAAATGAAAAGATTAAGAATAAAGTCTTGTATCTCTTCAGAGTCACCCGAACATACGGCTCCATGTTTTTCTAATAAAAGAGGAAACCCCCCTCGATTCTAGTCCTCAAGGGGACGGATATGGAACGCAGTTACATCCGTTCTGAAAGTCAAGACGTTTTCAAGGTATCAAGCATCAGAGGTTGCTTGGTTTTTTATCAAACTAGTAAGCCAAATGCTATTAGACCCATTGCTCTCAAAAGGTTAATTATTACTAAAATGAGGAAGACAGGAGACAACAACGTTGAAGAAAAGCTAAGGATGGAAATAAAGACATTTCCCTTCGCCTGTTTCCTTAATATTCTTCTACCTTCCTCCTCCCCTACCACTGAGGCCAGACTGATGATATCCATGGGATCATATTCTCTTTCTGGTGTAAAGAAACCAAGGCAACATGAGAGTGGCAGTCATTGGCGCTAGTTACAAATATGGCCCCTTAACATTTGGCTTTCTTTTGGTTGGTAAAATCTGCCGTACCTCATCACCACTCTGGAGCACAGATTCTCTTCTCCTCCAACCAAAGTCACTACAGTTGGATGCCTCTCTGAATTAAAAGGTTATAGACGTCCTGAGGGAGATGGAATATACAGATATTTAAATCACAGGAAAGCAGGACTGTAAGAAAAAGGCCAAATGCTTGATTAAAAGACGGTGGGTGACAAACCCGTGCGCTCCATCACATTTTCCTGTATTGTGTTAACTCCTTCAAATTTACTATTGTAATCAGGATTTTTAATCCTAAAAGCAAAGGCTGGAAATCCATGATTTATGTTTCTCAGTAGATTTTCAACAGTGTCACCTTGCAAGCCCGGGTATCTTGGTGTGATTCTTTTGAACAACCTTCAAACATCAGTAAAAGCCCTATGACTGGCATTTAGGAAGCAGCAGCTATGAGGATAATAGACTGGCTTTCAAAAGTTACTCTAAATCAGTGATTTCATTTTGGCACACACGACAACGAAAGAAAGAAGAAAGCTACAAGGCTTGTATTTTCTCTTGCCAAAAGGCTCCTGGAACAGTAAGAAAACAAGATTTTGGTAATAACCTCCCCTCTCCATGTGGCTTTCTTACAACAGAGCGCTGTTGGTACTGAGCCACGATAGACGCTCAGACACTTGTATGTGCGTCTTCGGCCAAATTCCGGTACTCACATAAGATTACATCATAAGTGGTTTTTATGGAAATAATCACATCACTGAAAATCACAAGCATTCGGAACAGATTAAAGAACTTATTTTGGAACGGGCTGTTCAGAAATAGAAACCTGGTTTTGGCAAAGTGCAATTTGGCCTTAGTGTATCCTGAAAAGCCAGCGGGATATTTCCGTCCTTCAATGTATGATTTCACGTGCATTCTGAGGTCCCTGGACACAATACAAAAATACCTTTTAAAAGAGAGAAGACCGTGAACTGTAAATAAACGATCTGTACCAAATCTCAAGCGGTCATAAACTATGAGAATCATCTGGCCCTCACAAAGACGTCACCAATCAAAAGAAACACCAAGACTTGGTCTATAATAACATAAAAAGAGTTGGTCGGTTTCTATCAATTCAGTAAGAAGAAAATTAATGGCAACTTTATCACAACGCACATAAAGCTCTTTGACCTAGTTTCATCATTTCCAAAACTTACCCCATTCAAACTTTTATTTTCCTCTCAAGTTTCAAAGAAGTTTTCATTTCGCGCTTGAGGGTTATCGAAAAACCACCTCATTAGAAGGGGGTCATACTGCCAAGGTTGGCATTGCACAGATCCTGTCCATTGCCTTCACATGAGGTGGGACTGGTGGGCACCCACAGCCAAGGTCAATTAAGGTCTCATGCTTTGGCACAGATACCACGAGAGGAACTCTCTTCAAAATGCTTCACACGATATTGACATGTTTCAAGGTGTGGATATAGTTTGGAACTGAGATTCTGTTTGTATTAAAGAGGCCTTCCGTTTCTACCAACTGTAACAACATGTTATAGCAACCTTAAGCGAAAACTAATGACTGTACTTTGCGGCCTCGAAAACAAACATCTTCCAGAATGACCACCGAGCCCTTCCAAACCCGCGGTCACTCCACCTCCTGGAAATGACGAGCTTTGGTATCCTACGTGAAGTAAGCATGCTCATTTGTTGGCATAGTTTCCTGATTTATCCTAGATCTCTTCCACAGCACGATCGCTTTCGTCCCCGTCTAAGGTCTTCGGGACCCTGCTAATTTGTACAGAGTGTTTTCATTTCAAGGTCTGGGTCTGCCATTAACTTCTGGGACCTTGTTTGAAGGGAGTACGGCGAAATTGTAAACAGTATTCAAATGTCATTCCAGAAAACCTATAATGGGTCTGATACTATTTACACATCACCCACAGGAGTGAGGAGGGAGATATTAGCTTCACTATTCCAGGGGACCTGGAGGAGGGCAAGATCAGGAAAATCAAAGCGTACAAGTGAAAGAATGACAGTCACATTAAGCACGGTGGCAGCCACTGAATGTGTGGATGAAACGACAGATTAAAAATTGTCCAAACCTTGTCTAAGGAGTTTAACTGCTACCCGTTCTCTAAAGGATTCTTCATGTCTGAAAACATTCGTAACGGTAAACACAATACGCTCCAGATGACATTTTGCAAATTCACAGAGCCTGAAAAATCGTATGTAATAAGAAAAGGGATGGGGGTGTAAATTTAGTTATTCAACTGTATTTTCCTTAAATCTGAGTATTGTTAAAACAATTTGAAGTAAGTTTCTAACTGTTTGCTTGACTGAATTTAACCAGGTGCTTCTTAAATTGCTTCTTTTTCTTGCTCAAATCAAAATTGGTTTTTCAGGCTGATGTGCAAGTAGAAAAACAGTATAGCATCTGTAACACGAATATTCCATTATATTATATATGTTTAATGTATATCATTATATAATAAACGGTATAGATCTCTCATACGGATACTGGTTTTATACTTGTAAACACACACTTGTAAGAAAGAAAGAAGAACAAGAGAAAACAAGCAACGCACGCGTCCGGCGTGCACAAACCTTCGGGCTCTTGTCAACTCTTTTCTTTTAGAGAAAAGAAAGCAGAAAATATTGCAGTGCATCGTATATAGTAAAGTAATTGTCACTGGTCGAAAGCTTTTGTTTCATTGAAGCATAAGATCAAGTTGGCATCTTCTGTACTAAAGCACCAAAAGATTTCGTTTACTCACTGCAAAGGGGTCACCATTTACATCTCCAGATGAGCAAGGGCTGACATCAGAACTCCTACCCAAAGGAGACAGCTTGGATACCACAGTACGGGCAGTAACAAACGTAAACGCTCTAGTCTATTGCTGAAATACAAATGAACACAGAAAAACGTACACTTCTCCTTTTTTGCCGATGAACATGGAGAACTCCATTGGGAAGCGAGGAGAAGGGAGACTCTGAGGCGTAAAGAACCTGGTACCAGAACTGTGGGCTCGAGTCAATTTGGAGTACTTTCCTTTACCCACCAAACTTTAAACAGAACCACATGGCAGTGTTTTTTTTCTAGGTCAGAAAGACAGCTGTAAGGGAGAGACCCACCATGTTGCAAAAGGGCAACTTGAAATAGGGACAGAGTCGCTTTTAGAAATCACACCAGAGCCATTTACGCAAAAGTGTATGCCAAAGGACAGGGGCACTTTTTGGTCACTTTCGTTGTTGTTCGCCCGGAAACCGCATCACTGGTATCGGATGTGCAGGGGACAGAGGCTGTTTCACAGTAAGTAATTAGCAACATACAGGACACTTCTCAAATGTCCTGGGGTGGGGGGGGGTGGGGGAAGGTGCGAATGCTCTTTCTAGACCGACGAGGTACTTTAGAGAGAGATTTGTAGCACGGATTGCGGTGAACACGCTATTGACCTCAGTTTACGTTACGGCAAGTGGACTTTTCCAAACCTGTACTCGAGCTGAAAGGAAAAACAAACTACTCATAGTTTCCTTGAGGCATGCATTTCACGATGGCAAACTAAGTAGATGATGAGCATTCTTCGAGCGCAATGCAGAAGCCGTATGGAGTGGAGGAGACTTAGAAAATTTGGGACAATCCTCTCACGATTTCATTTTGGAAGCATCATTCCTCAGCCGACTGCTGTTTCAGGAATGCAAGGTGATGGGAACAGACGTGGCCAGATGTTGGCTACAGGAGCAAGCGACTTCAGCAGCCAAAATGGGGCAATGTCAGGACAGCAGCGGAAAACGCTTTGGGCTACGAGAAGCAGGGGGCTGCCCGCGCGCTGTGCCAGGGATGACTGTGTTATACAGCATCCCATCTGAGCCTGCATAACACAGTCACCGGCGAGCCAGGGGCCTCCTAACCATGTCAGGGGCCGAACAACATACAGCACACCAGGGGGGCAATGCACAGTCAAAGAAAAGAGAGAGAAAGAAAGAAGAACGAGAGAAAACAAGCAAAACACGCGTCCGTCGTGCACAAACCTTCGGGCTCTGTGTTTTCTTTGTGGTGTACTTGCTTCAGCGGGCAGCAGAAGATTTCGTGACACTTAGCACGAAAGGGGGACTCTTTTTTCTTTAATTCCGCAGATTGGATGGAATCTTGCCGTAACATAATGTATTCCTGTGTGCCAGGGGGGGCGTCATCCAGAACTGTGGTCACCACATAACAAAATGAACTCAAGTTAGAGCTTCAAGAAAGCAGCGAACGTCTTAAATCACATCTACTCCCAGGGAAGACTAAAGAAACAACATTCCTGAGAAAAGTTGCAAAGAAAACCGTGTAACAGCTCGCTAGTGGCTCTTTTTTAGGGGCTGGCTTGAAAATAACAAAGCCCTGACTCAACTACCCATCCCTCTGTTTCGAGTTCAGATACAACATAGACATTTGCAGGTGATGTCCACCAATTATCAGCGCATTCCTTTATGCTTCCTTCCTCGGAGAACCTGGCTGGCTTCAAGTGCAACATACACCGGGCCGGACAGAAGATTCGAGGGCACTGCTTTATTTAACCTTTGATTTGCAAAGAGAACCGGGGCTGTTGCAAATACTCTTCAGATCTTCAGAACCCCTTCACGAACACAAGGGGTTCCAGTTGCGAGCCTGACACCCAACAGTGGATCTGGATCAAAGACCTACCTGGTTGAGGAGCTGGAAGGCCAGGACCCGGTTCACTAATTTTGGCCTTAGATCTACGCCAAGCCCCTCTCGGCTCCCCTTTTCTTTCCAGACCCTTTCTGCGTTTCCCAAGCCAAGACCGTGAACGTCTAGCGCCCTCTCCCGGAAAAAAAAAAACACGGGGTCCGCTTTTACGGGGTCTACTGCAGCATTCTTGAGCCCCCAAACCGCCCACCCAAGGGGGTGCAAATTTGATCCGCATTGGCAGAAACAGGGAACTGACCCCAGAGTGGATTTTTTTTTTCCTCTTTCACACCCTTCCCAGTGAGGCCATTCCATTTTGCCAGGAGTGAGTCAGTGCCTCTAAAGCTGTGATTAATGGCAGGCTGACTCATTCTACTTCCCCAAATGCATACACTTCGCATGCATTTAGAAGGCCCCGTATCACCAGCAAGCTTCCTATCGGGAGAATCATGCTGCGGTGTTTGTAAACTACAAACAGCCTACGGTTGACATTAGGTGGGACCTGAAGCTTCTGTGTTTGGCAAAACGCTCCCGGCTCGTTACCGGCTGGGATTTTAATGACCCTTAAGAACTTACTTTCACGTTCGGGTGAAAATGGTATCAAAACCAACAAAACTGCCAAATTAGCATTATGAGTTTAGAACAAGTTCTTGATAGATGGCTTGTGTGTGGAACTGTTGTCTTCCTTTATAAGCCATTGAATTATGCACGAAGGTGATGAATATTTTAGTCAGCTCTCTTTCTATTTTCCTCTAGCATTCAGCAGCAGTAATCAAAAATATTGTATAGGCACACCCTCACAGTTTTCCTGGCAGAGAGTTCCCTTCATCTACTAGGAATGTGACTATAACTCCATAGAATCTCGTTGTGAAATGCACATCTTTGCTAGCAACAGCTGCTATTCAAAACATTTGCAGCCATTTCCTGCTATGAGCAGATAGTTATGATAATATAGACACTTATCAAATTCCAGCATCGCAGCTGAAGACCGATTCTGGTTTTACCACCCAAAATATTTAAAGGAAACCTCCCAAACTTGGAGCCCTTTAAAAAAAGAAACTCCCATGATTCTACAGAAGCTGAGAAATTCCATTCTCATGCGCCGTACATAAGAGACGTGTTTTAAGATCAAAGGACAATTGGAGCAGTGAGAAGAAGACAACAACTTTTTGATAATACACGGGGAACCTGTCATTCAGAAGCACTTGACAGACATCAGTACATTGTCTCCCACGATCATATTTCAGTACCAACAATGACGTCACAAATGGGCATTTCCGGAGATTAATGGCAGACTGAAGCTAATAGCCTTTCGCTGACTCTCCAGCCATCAGCTTTTCCCAGCTGGTCATTAATTCCCAGAAAATGCCTTGTGCTGCCATCATTATTGTTTAATTAGATACAACTGGTTATCTGTAACATACAACAAAATTCTAATAAAAGCGACATGCTGACTGATACAAGAACCAGCCCCCAAATTCATCACGATGGGAAAGCATGAAGGTCACAAAAGTGCAAGATAATTGCTTTCCACAAAATTCTCGCTCTCCTGTTCTTCCTTCAGATTGAATTCAGCAAGTGCAAAGGGTGCCAAGATGAGAGCGTTTAAGGAGCCATGTGAGTAATAACCACAGGCATAGAACATTTCCTTGGAAATTGTGAACATCTGGGAGTTAATGGCTCGGCTTTGGGTCTCAGGCCGTCTCTGCTCAATGCCCCAAACATCAGTCAATTCAGGCAAAACAGAAAAAAAGTCAATCGTGCAAAAGTGACGGTGTACAGGCAACACCTCACACGGGTCTATCAAATCTTTGAACTTGAGGATATTCTGCATACAAAATTAAAACTATTACATCAAATCCATTTATTCCCAGGGCTCCCTCAAGTAGGACAGTGGCTGTATGTGCAATGACAGCAACAGGATGGACAGGGGACTTGCCACAGGACCCCCAGCACTAGGGCAGGTGGGCACCTTAATTGCATTTCTCTTAAAAAAGGGCTAAGGATGCAAAGTTTCCATGGAGCATCAGCTCTATGAAAGGGAGAGGAGGCTCGTGAAGAAGCCAGCTCATCAAAACAGGAAAAAAGAATGCGATTCTTCTTTCCTTGGCTTAGTCTAATGTTTTCTGCCATTTTCCCCCTTCTAGTGCATTTCCTTCTTGCACATGACCGCTCTCTTTTGAAAACCACTTCTTCTGTTCATTTGAACCATTTGTCCGCATGTATTCAATGACTCCTGCTACCCTCCCCCATATTAGATTTATCCAATCTTGGAGGGAGACAGATGACTCCAGTGCTGAGGTAGACAACGGATTTACACAAAGCCTCCTCCAGTTTCAGAAATTCAAGATGGTAAGAGTGGCTCCTGGTTGATCTCTGGACCATGAGGCCCGCGCTCTGAGAAAGGTTGCTGAGCCCCATGACCATAGCTACCGAGGGGTGGGCCTCTGCCGGGAAATTGCACACACACAGCCAGTGCCCTTGGCCTTGATCATCCAGCCCACCTACTCGGGAATTCCAAAGTCCCACAGGACTGGCCGAAAGTTGGGAGAAGACGAGTGCACGCACGCAAATCCACACATCCAGACACACAGACGCTGGCAGGTGGCATACTCAGACATGGAAGGGACAAGAATAAGTGACCTTAGGGGTGACATGATAGTTAGGAGCACAATTTATGGAAGTACTAGGGCCTGTTATAAAAGGTGTTCTGTTGACTAACCATTCAGGTGGGCAAGCCTGCATCTAGAATTGGTTTCCCAGCAGCAGGACTGGATTGTCACTAAACCATCCCCACTCTCTATGTCTCTCAGCAATCACCAAGATCAAGGACGGGGGGGGGGGGGGGGGGGGGGGGGGGGGGGGGGGGGGGGGGGGGGGGGGGGGGGGAGGGTGCGGGGGGCAGCCACGGCAAGGGAAGGGAGTTTAAGTCTAAGCCTGATGACCTGGCCTAAGCTACTCATGTTCACAGAAATACAGTATTCCCATTTTAAACTAGACATAAAGAAAGCAGCAATCTATATCGAAACTTAGTTATTGATAAAATAAAAAAAAAATGATCCCAATGCAATGCACCTTTTAAATATGTTTTTAATCGGAGAAGTTAACATTTATCCCTATGTTGACAAAACATCCAGTGGCTTTACTCCACAACTTTTACCAACAAATACAACTTTGGCTACATAAAACAATTACCCGAATATTTACTAGTATCACAAACACTACAATGTCATCCTCCATGTTATTCCAAACAAAATCTCTTTAGAGATGATTACATAAGGAAAATAAAACTCAGGAAGGGGAAGTAACTAGACAAGCCGCAGAGTCGTTGGAAAAGCCCAGCCTGGAAGCCAGGATTCCAGTGTGTTTACCGGCAAACCTAAAGTAAGACTGCTTTGTATAACTAGCGATATATTAAGAAGGCATTGGGATCTTTAGTATGACTTAGCTTAAAAGATTACCCCTGTCTCCAACAAATTTTTCTTCCTTTATTCAAAGATGGGAAGGCCACCAGAGACAGCCTAGGACACTAGACAACGCCACACAGGCACCTGGCCCCCTCACCAGGCCACTGTAATTCACAAGGCTTGCTGGCTTTAAGCTGGAAATTGTTAACAAGCCCTCAATTATTGGATGATGTTGTTGTTTTGCTCTCAAGTGAACTCTTCCCAGAGATGACTCAACATACTTAATTAATGCTACATGATTTTAAATCAAAGCAGATCTGAGATCGCCAGGGCGACGGAAACGAAATGATTGGGGCTACCCATCGAAGCCATTACACGTATGTTAGTGACTCCAACAAGCAAATACATAAAAACCCCCATGAATCAGAAAGCGTGGCCAACTATACACATTAGCAAACGTCCTCACATAATGAGAAAGAAGGTGAGGAGAAAATGGAGTAATTGGAGCCACAGGCTGAGTTAGCTCAAGACCTCCATTTCGCCTTCCAGATAACTATCATGCACTTATCTGTATATGATATTCAAGCTTTACTGCCACAGTGGGCACGATCAAGATGGCAGGTTTAACTGTACACGAGTAACTTAAGTAAGTAATTCACTGAATGGATTTGAATACTGACGCAAAAACAACTTAAAATGCTTCTAGAAATTTCAGTTGCCTTCTTGGCAACCTCCCCCGTCTCCATTCAGCCCCCTCAACCGCCATCAGGACTTCCTCCAAACTTTGCTTGTTCAGGCCGATTTGTTCTTTTCCCGGCAGAACGAAGTGCCGACTCCCTCTCATCGTGGCTTCCCACCTCCTCAGTTCCATTATTGCCTCTTTGCTTCTTACTCACGCTAGCTGTTCCACGAGTACCCAGGATACGGTAGGCTTTTTCCTGCCTCAAGGCCTTGTCCTTGCCGTTCGCTATGACGCCCCCTTTATGTCTTTCAGGGCTCTACCTAAATGTCACCCTTTCAGAGATGTCTTCTCCGCTGCCTTAGGTAGGTCTGTACTTGTCACATCTGCGATTTGTAAATGCCTGTAGGTATGCCTGCGTGTCTGTGTGCATGGATGCGTGTGTCTTGTCTCACTCTCCCCACAACAAGACAAGCTCTCTGAAGCAGGCACGTTATTTGTCTCATTTATCACTCTATATGGGGGGTCCAGCATAGCGCCTCACTGGTAATACATACGCTTAAGAATTCTCATTAATCAAATGGAGAATGCCCTCTTTCTTCACGCAGGCTTCCCACAAAGCTATGGTCAACAGCTCACTCTAACTCTTGATTTCCGTATTACTTGGTCGGAAATCTATCTTGTCGTGTCTTGGGACAGCTTTTTGGTTATGATCATAGGCTTTTACCGAAAAGGTAGGTTGGTAATTATTCTCTTGAAAAAAAATTTTTCTTAACGTTTATTTATTTTTGAGAGGGAGAGAGACAGAGCGCAGGTGGGGGAGGGACTGAGAGAGAGGGAGACACAGAATCCGAAGCAGGCTCCAGGCTCCGAGCTGTCAGCACAGAGCGTGACGCGGGGCTCGAACTCATGGACTGCGAGATCACGACCTGAGCTGAACTCGGATGCTTAACTGACTGAGCCACCCAGGCACCCCAGAAAATTATTTTCATATATATGTCTTTCCTCCACAACTTGCTTGACTGTAAATTCCCAGAGGGCAAGAACCATGTCTTTTGGCATCATCTTTGCTTTCCCTAACGGCCTACAATGCTTTGCACGCATAAGGTCACTGACTCTCTGGGGGACCTGTGGAATGCCACTTTGCCTCTGAGCCTCAACTTTCCCATTTCAAAAATAAGTGGTGTGGACCAGGCCAGAGTTTCTCAACATCGGCACTTTTGTCATTTGCGGCTGGAAAATTCTCTGTGTTGAGAGGCTGTTCTGTGCACCAAAGGATGTTGAGCAGCATCCCTGGCCTCTACCCGCTACATGCCGGTAGGATCCCCCCACCCCTGGCCAAGTGGTGACAACCAAAAAGATCTTCAGATACTGCCAAACATCCCTCCCTAGCGAGATGAAGGCCAAATCAACCTTAGCTGCGAACCGCCGGACATGATGATGGGTAAAGTGCCTCTGGTTTATGAACCTCTTTGTAAAGAGTGAGCGCCAATCCCGGAAGTCCCTTTGTGACCCTTGGAGATGCTCAGCATCCTGCAAGGGTTCGGCACCGGCGGAGCAGAGGGTGCTGTCAGAGGTCCCGCACACCTGCACGGATGCCCATGTTCGATCCCTGCTGCGATGCCAGGCGCGCGCGCTCGAGAGAGAGCAGGACCGTGCTCCAGCTTTGTGCCACTGCACCGCCCTACCACGCACCCCGCTCAAGTCCCAGCCGAACTGAAGCGCCTGTCACGCTCGCCCAGAAGGCTTGTGAAGACACAGCCGGGGGGGGCCCCTCCCTCAGAGTTTCTGATGGAGGCGGTCTGGGCCGGAGCGTGAGTATCCACCCCCTAACCCGTTCCTACGTGCTGTTGACGCTGCTGGGTGAGGATCACACGTGGAGACTGACAGCCCCAGCTGCTTGGTTGGGCCTCTCCCGGCCATCTCTGCCTGTCTCCATTGTCCCGGGCCCAGTGCAAACGCCATCCAAGCCAGTGGTTCTCGGCTGTGGTTGGCCATTAGCGTGACCTGGGAAACTTTCAAAGACTAAGAAACCCATGGTGCCACACCAGGTCGATTAAGCCAGAATCTCCAGGCTGGGGCTGGAGCACTGGTAGGTCCCCGGGCTCCTCAGCTGGTCCAACTGCACCGTTAGGGTTGGGAATGACTATTTTAAGCCTTTCCACACTACGCTCAGTGAAAAGTCCTCTCCCCCCCCCCCCCGCCCCGGAAGGAGATCTCTGGCCCCTGATCATCTTACTCTTGCCATTTCCTTCCACATCTCAGCCCAGCGTTGCCACATACCTCTGTGCGGGTGGGCTATGCGCTGTGTAAAACTATACAGCATCCCCACACAGCAGCTCCGCTCCGGCCTGAGCAACCACGGTGGTTTGTCCGTAGCTCTACCGTAGCATGAATCCACCCCTGCCCTGTGTCGTCATTCTTTTTTTAAAAGTATTTATTTTGAGAGAGAGAGAGAGTGTGAGTGAGCATGAGTGTGGGAGGGGAAGAGAGAGAGAGAGAGAGAGAGAGAGAGAGAGAGAGAGAGAGAGAGAATCCCAAGCAGGCTCCACGCTGTCAGCACACAGCCTGATGCGGGACTCGATCCCATGAACCCTGAGATCATGACCTGAGCCGAAATCAAGAGTCGGATGCTCAACCGAGCCACCCAGGCACCCTCATTATTCTTCAATGTGACTACCTCACTAGCCAGTTTTGCTGAATCGAGTCACACTAAGCTCTATCCTTATTAGCACCCCTCAAGGTCACTGTCTTGGGCTGGTGAGAACATGTGTATTTGGCCTGAACCCAGTCCTTGATGCTCCATCTTGCACCCTGGTCCCTCCTCATCAGCTTCTCTCCTATAGGTTCCTCAGGAGGTTCCAGAGCTATTTCAAACTTTACACATGCTACACTCTCAACCACAGTGTAGGTGCTTCCTTGCACCCCGTAATTCAGGGGTTCTCCACCCTAGCTGTGGAATTAGAATCACCTGGGTAGCTTTTAGAACATTCTCGCCCCCAGAGATTCTCATTCAATTGGTGTCAGAGTGGGGTACGGGTCTAGGTGGGCCTTAAAACGCTTCTCAGGTGTTTCTCAGGTGCAGCTCGGGTGGCAAAGCAACGTGTCTGATTGAGGGAACAAGAGAAAAATTAAAGGCACAAGTGCAACCACGATTAACTGCAAAGATGCTTTCCTGAGCAAAGAAGGAAGGGCTGTAAAGAAACTAGGACTTTCAAGTGCGAGACCCCTTAAGTAAGTAAGGGATACAAATGGGTCTCTCAAGGAGAAGGTTCCAAAAGCCTCAGGGAGTGCAAGAGGGTGTATTGGCAAAGGCCTTACAATCCATCTGTCCCGTTTTCAAACCCTGACTCTGAGACCGTTAAGTGGTCTCCACAGCGTGACCGTGGGCAAGCCGTGTATCCTCTTTGTTCACCCACAAAATGGGATGATAGCTGTTCTTAAAGGAGGGCCCTGACCCCACAGCACAGATATCGCATGGGAGCTTGTTAGAAATGCAGGCTCTTAGCCTCGCTGAGTTCAGACCAACAGAATCAGAATCTGTCTTTTCAGAAAATTCTGAGGTGGCTGCTGCGCACCTTAAAGTTGGGACGCACCTAGAACAGTGACTGGGACTGAGTACGGGTGCGTTCCCTTCTCTCCTGAGGCCAAACAACTATCTGGGTGGCACATAAATGTGCATTTGTGGGAACCCCGCCACGGGATAGAAGAGAGACTTCTGGACCTGAGAGACCCCTGCCACCCCTACCTACCATGACCTCGGGCACATCAATTTCCCAGCTTTTACAGATGACCTAACCGAATCACGGTGTTCAACTCCTAGCGGGACTGTTTTAAGAATTAAGAGATGATGTGGGTGGAAGCATCTGGCACAACACCTAGCCCTGGAGAGGTGTTCCATACGCGTGAAGTACACTCCCTCAGTGTTACCTGAGGCTGAATCCAAGTTAACGTGAAAGAGCCTTTCCCAAGAACGTGTTCACCACAAGTCTTGTGGGCCTCCACAAGGCTTCACGCAACCTTCATTTTGGTTTTCGAACCAAAGTAGGGGGAACGGCCGGCAGGAGAAAAAAAGATGGCTGTGCCACCCACCGAGTAGTAAACTGACTGACAAATGGTATTTGTGTCAGAATGACACCTGGAATTTCTTGAAGATGTTTCATCGCGACCGGCTCCATCGAAAACTTTTATTTGGCCTCACTCGCTTTGCTTTGAAGGCAGAGTGCTTTTGGCCATAGTTGCCTTCGAGACTGAAATTCTAGGCAGCCTTTAAAGATGGCTGCAAGATGGACTCCAGGCACAGCTTTGGCATCAAATTCTGCGTCTCCCTCCGTGCATAAATAGGGTGTCAGTGGCATCATTCAATCAGTGGCCTTTTTTTTCCAGACACAATAAGCTAAGGGGAGGGTTCCCATATAACCCACTGCCTGATGCATGTTTGTTCAGCCAGCCTTGGTGTGTGTGTGTGTGTGCGCGTGTGTGTCTGAGGCTAGAGACATGCCTTTGCTTTTAATAAAAGTTAGTATAGGCACTCCGGTTAGGCTCACAAAATGATGTCATAGCTATTATAGCAACAGCCTGAAACCTCAGCCTTTGATCTTAAGACCTTTCTTGGGCAACATCATGGGCTAAATTGCTACAGAAATCCTATTTTCTCCTGTCAATGTCTTCCGTTTTTCAAGCACTAAATCTCAGAGGACTGAGGCTTCTTCACCAATACAGCAGAGAGCACACTCCAGCACTACGCCCACGTCCCCCTAGCAAATGTGGTCGTCGACACCATACTTCTTCACATGGCATGCTAAGAGAGTCCCGCACGACTCACTGTCACTATTTCCCTCATATTCCTATTTCACGGTTTGAAGGCTCATCTCTCATCTAAATCTCCTGGCTGTTCCAGGTCTCCCGGGATGTCTTTAGAGCTCAGGAAAACCCACCTTACGGGCTCTGTGACAGCCTGGGATTCCTTGGTCCTAGTGACAGTATCTGGAAAGCAATATCGTAATGCTGCTTGGAAACGATGACGGGAAGAGTGATGAATGCCATCAGACTCCCCTCTACCTCTCCATATGTCCCCCCAAAAGGCATCTATAGAAAACTTATTGTCCTTTATTAGTCAGGAAACACTGCCCTTATTTTCAAGCAAATAGAGTTCCTTTATTTCCCCTTTCTGCTAGGGTTCTGTGATCCCATGTGCCTCTGTCACCTACTGGTGCGCCTTCCACCAAGGTGACACGGAAGAAAGTTCACTCAAGTCCATCGGCAGTCCGTCATGACTGACCCTCTGGCAGGAACCTTAGAGCAAATAGCAACGTGTGGGTATTTGGTATCAAAACCATTTCTCGGAAACAATAAAAAATGTGTAGGTCATCGTGGCTTGTGCACCTGGCACTCCACTTAACACGGCTGTGCCAGGGACTTGAGAAGTAGTAAAGGGAGAAAGAAGGTGCCAGGAAAAGAGGGAGAAGGCTCTTCTAATTAACTGATCAAGACGTGAGTCCTGGCAGGTCTTGTCTGATTCAAGATACGCGCCGGTTAAATCCTTCTCTCCCTAGTTAGCCACAAACCGTACGCAAGCTCATCAAAAGGCAGTTAGTCCGCTTCAGCTGCAACATCATGTTCGTCAACTTGCAAGCTCAAATGGGCCTCAACAACCTCCAGGAAAGGCAGCTCTCGCCTATATGCTCTGGGAGAATTCTTACCCCTCCGGGAGTGAAAAGAGGCGCATTTTTAGCTAATGGAAAGCCGTACCAACAAAATTCCCAACTCCAGTAGCCAAAATCCAGAAAATAGCTCTGAAAAAGAAACATTCCAATTCATCAAGCGCTTTTCTTTGCACTCAACGCCTGCCACGGTTCCGAACTCCCCATTCAGTGAGCAGGGCTGGTGTTTCTGCTTCCAGCCCTGCAGGAATTACAGATGGGAGACTAGATTGTGCCAGGTTAGAACCCACTCTAAATTTGTGTGAGAAGAATTTCGAAGCACATGGTATTTGAGTTTGTTTACTCTTGGCAACATTTCTGTTTAAGAAAGAGGCATTGCAATTATTTTAAAAGCCTCGAGCCATCAAATGTCCTTAAAATAGCACTTAATGATTTAGGTGTAAATGAATCATAAACACTTAGATTAAACTTCCTCCTCATTCCCTACAAACCCAGCTGGTTAAGTAAGGTTTTAACAAAAGAGCACTCAGCGTGCTCTGTCCTTTTAAAGGTAAGGTCTTCGGAGGTGGGCTCCAAGCTGGGTCCAGTGCTCACATTTAAAGCATTAGGAGCGCCCACGTTGTATATCTATTTTTCAGTCTGTTTATTCATTTTGAGAGACACAGAGACAGCGTGAGTGGGGGAGGGGCAGAGACAGAGGGAGATAGAGAATCCCAAGCAGACTCCGTGCTGTCAGTACGGAGTCCCAGGAAGGGGCTCGAACTCACGGACCGTGAGACCATGACCGGAGCCGAAACCAAGGATCGGGCGCTTAACCGAATGAGCCACCCAGGCGCCCCTATACTTTTGAAAGGAGTAAAATAGAGTGCCCGGTGTGGGCCATGCACTTTCACATTATCATTTCCAATATCCACAACAAGGACAATATCGTTATTGTGCCCACTCGGCACAGAGGCAACTCAATGTCAGGACGTTAAGGAACCTGGTCAGAATAACCCAGCTATCAAGATTCAGAGTGGGACTCAATCTCAGGCCTCTACAGTCTATACTGTTACTCACAATGCCGTACCTGATAATCATTTGTATAACTGTGGTAGGCGGAATAATGGCCCCTCAGAGATGTTCCCATCCAAATCCCTGGGATCTGTGAACACGTTAAGGCAGTAGATGTAATTAAGGTTGCTAATCAGTTGACCTTTGCATGGAGAGGATTAGCCTAGATTATCCAGATGGTTCCAGTGTAATCATACGAGCTCTTAAGATCCAAAGAGGGAGGCAGACGAGTGGGTGACAGAAATGAAAAAGAAAAAGAGGCAGGACAGATTAAAAGTATGAGAGGACCCAACCTACTGTTGCTGGCTTCTAAGACTGAGGCAGGAGGTCCTGAGCTAAGGAGTACACGTAGTCTGGAGACGCTGGGAATGGCCCTCACTCGCCAGCCAGTAAGGAAACAGGGAGCTCCATGCTACCAGGAACGGAATTCTGCTAACAGCCCAAACGAACAAGGGGACAGATCCTCCTCTAGAGCCTCCAGATGTGTGTCTGGCTTCTGACCTACATACAGCACTCCAAGGTAAAAAACTTACATGGCTTAAGTCGCGAAGTCTGTTGACAGTTTGCTACGGCAGAAATAGAAAACTAATACAATATCCAAAGTTCAATGCTGAAAACCAAACTCGGGTTTATAGCTCATAAGCCTTCTACAGTTATTTTAATAACAACAACCAAATATTTCATGTGGAATTGATGTATCTTAATCTTCAGCCCGAGAAGAAAACATGCACACGAAGATGCTTCCTTTGGCCTTTCTATTTTCCATTCCCTCCACCATATTAACTTGCAATGTTCTTCCAACAAATATGTAATGGGAACCTACTGTATGCCAGGCACTTGCTAGTCAATGCATACGGTGCACAGCAGATGGGGGGCAAATGTAGGAGGGCCTGGGTGGTTCAGTCGGTGAAGCATCCGACTCTTGATTTTGGCTCAGATCATGATCTCACGGTTGTGAGACTGAACCCCGCGTCGGGGTCCATGTTGGGTGGGGAGCCTGCTTGGGATATTCTCTCTCTCTCTCTCTCTCTCTCTCTCTCGTCACTCTCTGTCCCCTCCCCCCTCAAAACAAAAATAAACACTTAAAAATGCAGACAAGAACCCCTTGCCCTCCTGGAGTTTACACATCTGGGGTGGAGGGCATACAGGAAACACATCAGTAAGATGAGTCCTCCAAGGGTCTCTGAGTCACTCGTGGGAAGACAGCTACTCTGACTTTGCCATGTCAGCTTTCTGTCACTGTAGCATAACCTAGCCTAGTCAAAATAATACAGACAGCCTCACTGAGAAGGTGAGCCATGGAGATATCTAGGAGAAGAGCGTTCCCAGGAGAGGGATCAAAAATGCAAGGACCCTGAGGTAGGAATAGGAATTGGTGTTTTTGTAGAAAACGCAGGAGGCCAGTGTGGCCGGGATTGAGAGAGTGAGGGGGAGAGTGATGGGAGGTGAGGGCAGAAAAGAAATGGGAAGCCTGCTCATACAGGCCACGGTAACAACTGTGGCTTTAATTCTGAGTGGCTGGGAGCCATGGCATGGTTTCAGGCAGAAGAGTGATGTGATCTGGCTTAGGTGCTCAAAGGCTCCCTCTTGCTGCTACGATGGAACAGATTTCAGGGGAGAGGAAGCAGAGAGACCGATTGGGAGATTACTGCTACAATACAGGCAAGATGATAATAGCACTTAGTAGTGTAGGTAGAAAGGATTCTGGGTACATATTCTAGGAACACAGACTCTTATGAATAGAGGTTCTATCTAGAATGGATAAAGAAGCGGTGTGTATGTGGAGATGTAGACATGTAATGGAATATTAACACAACCACAAAGGAGAATGAGATCTTGTAACTTACAACAACACGGATGGACCTAGAGGGTATAATGCGAAGTGAAATAAGTCAGAGAGGGACAAATATCCTATGATTTCACTTATGTGTGGAAGCTAAGAAACAAAACACATGCACAAACAAAAACCAGACTCTTCGATACTGAAAACAAACTGGTCATTGCCAGAAAGGAGGTGGCTGGGGGGGGGGGGCAAAAAGGTGAAGGGGATTAAGAGGTACAAACGTCCAGTTATAAAAGAAGCCAGGGACATGAAAAGTACAGCATAGGGAATACATTCAATAATATTCTAATAACATTGTATGGTGACAAAGGGTGAGGGCACTTATCACAGCGAGCACGACACTTATCACAGAATCGTTGAATCCCTTTGTTGTACACCTGAAACTAAGATAACATGGTATGTCAACTATACCTAAGGAAAAAAAAAGTTCTGTCTAACAGTATGCAACATCTAACAACACTATTTCAAACAGATACCTTTTGACGGTAAGTCCGTGGTCTATACAGTTCCCAGAGGGAAAATACTCGCTGTAGATTAGCTAATTCTCCTCTTTATAGACATTGGAGAGACATCACCTCACCGTTACCTCTCCCCTGCAGTATCTCATTGGACTACACACATCTGTACAGAATATGATCAAGTAAGTACCCAGCAAACATTAACATTGCAGAAGAGTATTAACGGCGGTGATGATGGAGATGATGGGGATGGATGGGCAGAGATGGCCATGGAGATGACGACGGGCAATTTGCAAAACAACATTCTTGAGAAATCAATTCTCCTGACCCTGTACACCATTCTTGTTTCTCTTCTACAAACCTATTTTCCCTCTGTCGTTTTGTCAAAGATTCCACCAAGTAAATCTAACACTTCAAGTGCTACTGGAGGAAATGAATGGTGAGAAAACAACTGTAGAACTCAGGTGCCTGGACTCCTGGCCCAGCCTCGGAACCTACCCCTTGCTATATAAGTCACACCATCTGTGTGAGCCCAGATTTCCTCAAATGGAATGGACCAGGTGATCTCTAAAGTCTTTTCACTGTTTCAGTTCAGGGTGGAGGTGGGAGGTTCTTCCCTCTCCTTGATGGTTTCTTCAATATGAATCTCACCAGTATAACACTGTTGGCTTCTCTCTGCCCCATCTGTTGGCTTCTCTCTGCCCCATCATTCACTGTTTCCTGGATGGGGTACTGATGAGTTTTTAAAAGACAAACTAACAGCCCTAGCCTAGCACCTTCCTTTTTCCTTTCTCCCTGGGAACCAGCTCATCACAGAAAGCATGCATTATGCTCTGCCTTAAGTTTTGCAGGTGGAGGCCTGTGTCAGGTGAAGGACTGAAGAATAAGATGGGCGTCTGCTCTGATCCAGAGCTGCCTGTGGCTGAGTAGATACATCTAATTATGGGGTTCCCCATTAGAATGTCCACCTCTTCAGAGACAAAAACCTCACCTCCCAGTGTTAGCCTTATTTAGAATAAAGGCGATATTTTGTTGTCCACACACCTTTCTCTTTTGACTGGTTTCTTAATTTGTTCACAACTTGGACAGAGAGAGAAAGAGTATTCCCACTCCCCGCCCCACAAAATGCCATCAGTATTTGTGAATGGTCAGAATCATGGCTTCTAGAGTATTGGCCAAGTCTTAAACCCTCTGTTGGCCGATCTAGCTCACGATGGTTACCACTGTTTTTCATGGCCAGGATCAGTACCAGGGGACCTGTACTCCCAGGCCAGGAAAACCAGGAGGGAGGAATGAGGAAAAGAAGAGGCAGCAAGGAAGGGAGACATGAACGCTGACTTGCTCCTCCACAGATGGAAGGAGCTGGCTGCCATGTTAATTTCAAAACCTTCTGCTAATAGACCCATAAATACAGAGAAGAAACTGATGATGGTGGGGGGATGGGCAAAATGAGTGAAGTGGGGGTGGGTGGGAGGTGCAGACTTCCAGTTATGGAATGAATAAGTCACAGGGATGAAAGGTACAGCATAGGGAATATGGTCGATGACATTGTCATAGTGCTGTACGGGGACAATGGGAGCTACACTTGTGGGGAGCACAACATAACATAGAGACTTGTTTAATCACTACTTTGTACACCTAAAACCAATGAAACACTGTGTGTCAACTATACTTCAATAAAAAAGAATACCTATGAAAAAGACTTAAAGGGGCACCTGGGTGGCTCAGTCGGTTAAGTGCCTGACTCTTGATTTTGGCTCAGGTCACAATCTCACGGTTCTTGAGATTGAGCCCCACGTCGGGCTCTGTGCTGACAGCGTGGAGCTGTCTTCTCTCTCTCCCTCTCTTTCTGCCCCTCCCTCACTCATGCTCTCTTTCACTCAAAATAAATACATAAACTTAAAAAAGAAAAAGATGTAAAAAGTAAAAACCTGCTGTCGCCATGGAAATCCCTAGCTACTGACGAGGTTCTCATAGTCCCACAGGAGCCTCAGTTGAAAGTCCCGTTTCAAAGCAGCAAGAAAGGGACAAAAAGGGATAATGCAGGTCATACGTGGGGACAGAAACACCAGTGCAAGGGGGAAACGCCAACTGTGAATTCATTCTTCTTGGGCTGCACTGGAGCAAACTGTCCACACTAGGAGGCAGCCCAGGCTTCCCAAATCTGACTTCCGTTTCTTTTCTGATAACCTCTGCCACTTAATCCCCTCTGACATGCCTCTAATATTTGCATTAATTAGGCTCATACCAAGAACTGTAGTCACTTGAGAAGTGCCTATCGATACCACCAAAAAATTGAAACATGCCGATCTTCACAAGCTTGAAAAATGTCAGCTGGGGGAGTGGAACCATTTCCCATAAAGGTGGCCCTCTGCCTTCTCCTTAATGTAGAGTGAAATAGAATTCAAGATTGCACACAACAAAGCCAGGACAAAATGTCCCACATAAAAGCTCTCCCAATTAGGCATTGAATTGCTGAATGGTGAAAGACATACCTTTAGAGTTCCTATGAAATGCAGAAGACTCACAACCAGCAACATTAAAGAGCTGTCTACAGAGCAATTCTTTCCTCTCTTGTCTCCCAAGGTCTCTGTGTAACATTTGATTAACCGACAACTTGCAAAGATGACCTTAATGCATGTGAGATGTCCTCAGAGGCTTTGAGACGTCACCCTTGAGTCAGTCTCTGGTTGGCAAGGAGATCCTTAGGTCAAGCCATGGAAACCTGGACAACATTTGGGCTGAGAGCAGGGTGGATCACACTCAGATTTAGGAAGTGGGATTGATAGTGGGCTGACCCACATGCTATTCTTGGTTGCCAACATTTCCCAGTGGGCTATTTCTTTACACTTTCCTCTGTTCTCTAGGACAGTTTGGGAGTCCCGAACCAGTTTCTGGTGGGCAAAAAGGGAACGCGGTTCTCTTTTTGATATCCATATTGAGGGTGGTTACAGTGAGTGGACAAAGTGGCAAAAGCAAGTTGAAAAGGCATTAGGCATGCCTGGCTGGGAATCCCCAGGAAAGGGAGGCCTCCTGCTTATGCTCCTGGCTTCATCTTTGCTTCTTTGCCCCTGAACAAGTGCCACTTGTTTCTCTTCTCCTAAAAGCTCCCTGAAGACACACAAATGAAAATACTGTCACCAGACTTGTAGAGTGCCCCAGCAATGGCTGTGGGGAACAGCCTGAGGGAAGCCCCTCAGCCTCAACTCAGGTTCCTGGGAAAATATGTAACTGGATGAATACTATTGCCATGATAATTGGATTAGTCTCACTGGTCAGAGTAAAGGGCATGCAATCACTGAAGAATACTATTATGGTTCATTTATGTGTCAACTGGATTGGGCCATAGGACGCTCAGATATTGGGTCAGATATTATTGTGAGTATTTGAGATGAGTATTGTGAGTATTGTGAGTAAATGAGATGAACATCTGAATGGGTAGAATGAGTAAAGCAGATTGCTCTCCCTAATGTGGGTGGGCCTCACCCAATCAGCTGATGGACTGAATAGACTAAAAAGGCTGACTTTCCCATAGGAATGGGGGACTCCTGCCTGTTGGCCTTTGAAGTGAATCATAAGTTTTATTCCTTCCTCTAACCTCAAACTGAAACATGGGCTCTTCCTCAGTCTCAAGTCTGCTGGCCTTTGGACTAGTGCTACACCACCAGTTTTCCTGGTTCTTGGGCCTTAAGACACAGATTGGAGCTAATCCATTAGCTCTCCTGGGTATCCAGCTTCCTGACTCACTCTGCAGATCTTGGGACTTGCCAGCCTCCATCACTGTGTGAACTAATTCCTTATAATTAACAAATAAATCCTATTGTTGGTTTCTCTAGAGATCCCTGACTAGTGCAAACACACACCACGGGGAATCTGGGAAACATAAAAGTACCATTAGCCCATTTCTTCAACCAAACTTCGGCTTAGCTACATTGGTTTTTCATCGTAAGAATCATCTTTCTTCTCCCCATTTGTTACCAACGCTATGTGAGAATCTGAATGAGTTCCACCCTGGTATAATTCCCTCCCTTAAAATGTGAGTGAAATCTGTGACGTCCTTCCAGCCAATGGAAGATGGCAAAGTTGAAAACGATTTTAGGATCAGTTGATTTTAAGTTAATCAAAAGAGATTAATCTGGGTGGGCCTGACTAAATCAAGTGAAAGCATTAAAAGAGAGGATTCATCCGCTGGCCTGGAAAAACTAGGCCATGTGAGAAGGCTTCGGAGGCGGCCATGTGGCAAGGAACTCTGGGCAGTCTCTAGGATCGGAGAATGGTTCCCAGATGACAGCCAGCAAGAAAATGGGGACTTCAATCCTACAGTCACAAACAAGCGAATTCTGCCAACAATCACCTGAGTTTAGAAGACGTGCTGACTTCCAGAGAGAAATATAGTCCAACCAACACCTTGATTATGGCCTTGTGAGATCCTGAACAGAGAAGCCAGCTAGGACATGGCCTCTGCACATTTATCGGCAGGGACTCTATCGGCGACGAATTTGCTGCATTTTCAGGTTCTGCTTGTTAAGACCGAAGAAACAGGCTCTGGTGATGGACCAGAATAATGAGGATGGATCTCTGTGTGTTCCATAAAGATTACCATGATTAAGAAAAACTATCATCTGAATATTTAGCATTAGTCACCTCAGAAAGGTTACAACAAAAGAAAAATTTCTACATAGGAGTAGACTACAGTATCAGTAATATTTCTTCCATTTGAAGTAAAGTCATTCTAAATATGAGATATGAAAGCCTCTTTTTTATGAGAAAATTTCTATTCTTAGAAGAAACTCCTTTGTGGTTAGCTTTATTTCTTCTTTCAGAGAAAAAGATTGTTCGAAAACACTGTCACTTCCCTTTAAATAATATAAGCACTTTTGAATAACTTTATTTTGAATTAGAAAAGGTTTTCTTTCTTTATATCTGTTATTGTGCTAAAATACACAGAACATAAAAATTTGCCATGTCTACCGTTTTTAAGTGTACAATTCAGGGCACTAATTACGTTCGCCATGCTGTGCAACCATCACCACTATCCCTTTCAAAAAAATTTTCATCACCACAAGTAGAAACTCTATAACTCCTTTTTTAATGTTGATTTATTTTTGGGAGAGAGAGACAGAGACAGAGACAGTGCAAGTGGGGGAGGGGCAGAGAGAGAGGGAGACACAGGATCCGAAGCAGGCTCCGGGCTTTGAGCAGTCAGCACACAGCCCAACATAGGGCTTGAACTCAACGAACTGTGAGATCATGACCTTAGCCAAAGTCAGACGCTTAACTGATTGAGCCACCCAGGTGCCCCAAAACTCTGTAACTCTTAAGCAATAATTCCTCATTCCCCTCTTCCCCATCCCTTCTTCAACCTCTAATCTACTTTCTGTCTCTGTGAACTTGCCTGTGAAACGATACAATGTTTATTCTTTGGTGTCTGGCTTATTTCACTTAACATAGTATTTTCAAGGTTAATCAATGTTGTAGCATAAATCACATCTTCCACTAAATGTACATACATTTTGTTATCCATTCATCTGTTGATGGACACTTGGGTTGTCTCCAATTTTTGACTATTGGGAATAATGCTGAAATGAACATGAGCATACAAGTATCTGTTTGTGTTCCTGTTTTCAATTCTTTGGAGTATATACCCAGGAGCATAATTGCTGGTTCGTAAGGTAAGTCTACATTTAGCCTTTCGAGGAACTGTCAAACGGTTGTCCGCAGAGGCTGCACCGTTTTATATTCATACCAGCACTATACGAAGGTTACGATTTCTCCACGTCCTCACAAATGCTTGTTATTTTCCTTCAAAAAAAATATAGCTTTCCTAATGGGTATGAACTGGTAGCTCATTGTGGTTTTGATTTGCATTAATCTAATGGCTAATGCTGTTCAACACTTTCTCATGTGCTCATTGGCTATTATGTATCTTCCTTGGAGAAATGTCTATTTAAGTGCTATGCCCAGTTTTTCTCTTTTTGTTGCTGGCTTTTAAGAGTTCTTTATACATATAAAACACATATCAGAGGGGCGCCTGGGTGGCTCAGTCAGTTAAGCAGCTGACTTCAGCTCAGGTTCTTGCAGTTCATGGGTTGAAGCCCTGCATCGGGCTCTGTGCTGACAAAGAGGAGCCTGGAGCCTGCTTCTGATTCTGTGTCTCCCTCTCTCTGTCCCCCTCCCCCCAAATAAAATAAACATTTATAAAACACATATCAGATACGTGATTTGCAAATATTTTCTCCCATTGTGTAGGTTGTCTTTTCACTTTCCTGCTACTCTCCTTTGCACAAACGTTTTAATGTTGATGAAGTACAGTTCATCTAATTTTTTTTCTCTTGTCCATGCTTTTGGCATCGTATCTAAAAATCTGTTGCCAAATCCAAATACATGGCAAACTACCCTTATGTCTTCTTTTAAGAATTTTATAGTTTTAGCTCTTATATTTAGTTTGCTAATCCATTTGAGTTAATTTTTGAATACGGTGTGAGGTAGGGGTCCAATGTGATTCTTTCGCAGGTGGAAATTCCAGTTGTCCTGGCAGCATCTATTGAAGAGAAAACTGTTTCCTCATTGAATGGACTTGTCGCCCTTGTCAAAAAATCAATTGGACATTGATGTATGGGTGTATTTCTGGACTGTCATTTCTATTCCATTGGTCTATATGTCTATTCTATGCCAGTACCACACTGTTCTGATTACTATAGCTTTGTGGCAAGTTCTGAAATCAGAAAGAATGAGTTCTCAAACTTTGTTCTCCATTTTCACAATAGTTTTTACATAGGGGCCCTTTGTCATTCTATATGAATTGGGGGATTGGCTTTTTCATTTCTGCAAAAAAAATCTGTAGGATTTTTATATAAATTACACTGACTCTATAGGTCAGTCACTTTGGGTAGTACTGATAACTTAACAATATTCACTCTTTCTATCCATGAACACAAGATGCCTTTTGATTTAGATTTGGGTCTTACTTAATTTCTCTTGGCAATATTTTATAGTTTTCAGTGTATAAGCTTTCACTTTCTTGGTTAAATTTATTCCTGAGTATTTTATTATTTTAGGTGTTATTATAAATGGAATCTCTGTCTTATTTTCCTTTATAGATGGCGGAAAGGAACAACCAATTTTGCATGTTGACCTTGTACCCTGCAACTTTCCTCAATTAGTTCATTAGCTCCAGGAGCTTTCTTGTGAATTCTTTGGGATTTCCTACATATAATATCATGTCACCTGTGAAGAGATAGTTTTATTTCTTCCTTTCCAATTTGGATGCCTTTAATTTCTTTTCCTTGCCTGAATGCCCTGGCTAGAACTTCCAGTACAACGTGGAATAGCAGTAGTGCGAGTGAGCGTCTTTGTTTTGTTCCTGATCTTAGGCAGAAAGCTTTTAAGTTTGAGTATGATATTAGCTGTGGGTTTTTCAGAAATGCCCTCTCTCATGTTGAGGAGGTTCCCTTCTATTCCTAAGTTTTTCTGAGAGTTTTTACCATGAAAGGGTGTTGGATTTTATCACATGTCTTTTCTGTATTTGTTGGGATAATCATGTGGGTTGCCCCCCTTCATTCTATTAATATGATGCATTGCATGATTGATATTCTTATGTTGAGCCACCTTTACATTACTGGGATAGATCCCAGCTGGTCATGATGTATAATCCTTTTCATATGCTGTTGGGTTTGGTTTGCTGATCTTTTATTGAAGATTTCTGCATCTGTATTCATAAGGTATATTGGGCGGTAACTTCCTTTCTTCTGATGTCTTCATCTGTCTTTGATATTGGAGTAATGCTGGCCTTATAAAATGAATTATAACGTGTTTTCTTCTATTTTATGGAAGAATTTGTGAAATGTTGATAATTCCCCTTTAAATGTTTGGGAGAATTCACCAGTGGAGCCATTTGGTCCTGCACTTTTCTTTGTTGAGAAGTTTTTTTTTTTTTTTTAAATTTGTAATGTCCCTGACTAGGAAACTTTCTTTTTTTTCCTCCCAAAGGACTGTGTATTTTTTTTCTTTAAAGTTTTTTTTAACGTTTATTTATTTCTGAGACAGAGTGTGAGTGGGGGAGGGGCAGAGAGAGAGGGAGACACAGAATCGGAAGCAGGCTCCAGGCTCTGAGCTGTCAGCACAGAGCCCAAAGTGGGGCTCGAACTCATGAACCGTGAGATCATGACCTGAACCAAAGTCGGACGCTCAACCGACTGAGTCACCCAAGCACCCCAGGACTGTGTATTTTTTTTTAATTTTACAGTTTTTATTTATTTTAAGAGAGACACAGCATGAGTGGGGGAGGGACATAGGGAGAGGAGAGAGAGAAAAAGAGAGAGAGATAGAGGGAGAGAGAGAATCTCAAGCAGGCTCCAATGCCCAATGTAGAGCCTGATGGGGGCTTGATCCCACGACTGTGAGATCATGACCTGAGCTGAAATCAAGACTCAGACGCTCAACCAACGGAGCCACCCGGGTGCCCTGGAATCACATGACTTTAGAAAAACCTAACTCTCCTTCCTTCTCACCCATCCTCAAAGCAGCCCCAAATTTTTCACAGACAACCAGCAAAACCTTTAGCTCCTCCCTAAGTGAGGTGTTACATCAGTGAAAGCATCGTTTCATTTTGTGGCTCAGAAAACCCAAGCTGCGCAAAATCGACTGGTGGTTAGCCTCAGCTCTCATTTTTCAGGATACCTGAACGGGACTGATTTCAGAACAGAGGGACCTCTGACACCTAGACTTGAAGTTAGCATCCCAGATCAGTATTTTTCAAACTTCCTTCAGTAGCAGAACTTTGTCTCAAACAAACTTGCATGAAACCCAACACATGATCTGGTTTCACAAGGGAGTACAGCCCTCCTGGCTTTCCTCCTCTGCCTCGCCTCCCTCAAACTGTCCATGAAAACCACTGCCCCCAATCACAGGCTTTGAGGCTTGGAGAAAGGATAAAGCCTGCCCCAGAAAACATTTCCATTCTCTAGGACAGTGGCAGCCACCACCTGCAATTGGAGTTCCAAGTCAGGCACACAAGCAGATGGGGTGTGGAGAAGAAGTCTAGATATATGGCTCCATCAAGTGCTGCCATCTTTAGAATCAGTTGTCCGAGGCTGGCACTGGCTTCAACAATAAGCACCAAGCAAATAAAACCAGCCTGGGGCAAACATTTTCTCTCGGACACAAAATTCCCGAAGACTGCAAAAGGAAGCCCTTCCGGTTCGGAGGTAAAGCCCAACTTCATCTCTATCAGCCATAATTTGTATCTAGCCGTATCTTCAGCTGACCTATGGGAGTCAGGCTTTAGGAGGCAGGGGTCACAAAAAGGCGAATTCACCAGGAGGCCGTGAGCTCGGTGACTTCAGCTACGGGGAGCGAAAACTCAGCAACCATCCACTCCCTCTGCCTTTTTAACTGAGCAGCCTCTATGAGCCAGGCACTATTCTAAAGTGGAAATGCCCAGAGAAATCAGAGGAATATACGGTTAAGAGAAACACAGGATTCAGCTGCAAAGTCCCTACATCTCCAAAGGCGACGGAAGAGCCAGAAGGGACAGCCAGTGACATGCACAGAGTTGCGTGAAGCAATGAGCTCCAAGTTCTGGTCGTGTCTCTGCCTCTCGCTCGCTGCGGGACCTAGAACGGGTTGCTTCCTGTCTGGGTCCCAGTCTCCTTCTCTGTGAAATGAAACAGTTGGGAGACAAGATTCCTCCTATAGTCTGTAGGAGTATAGCCTCAAAAGCAAACACTAAATTGGGTGAGCGTGCCAAAGTGTAGACTATGTAAGCTTCAGCCTCTCTAACTTTGGTGCTGATGGTAATGACAAAGAGTAAGAACAATAATGAAATATCAATGATGGTAGCAGCGACTGTTTACTGAATGCTTACTGGGTCACAGGCCCTCTTCCCATGTGATTTTTAGGAATCTTCCCAGGTTTCCTGCCAGAATGCGAGACTTGGGAAAGCCCGTAGATGTTTCAGCAACGGGAAGATCAGGAGGCAGACCTATTCAAATGTTGCAGGACATGAACTTCCCATCTTCATCTCTCAGTCCCCATTCCTTCTAATACCCCACCATTTTACTTCCTCATTTTCCAGATTTGAGACTGATCCATCCCAATCATAAATCTAGTATCTGTGGGTTTCGGTGCTTTCTCATCCCACGGCAAGAGTCCCAAGTGCCCTGGGCAGTACACTGGGGTCTGCAGAATTAGAATCTTCTCCTCAACTCCTTCAGTGTGATGACAGAGTGAATTTTTATTTGATGGGAAAATATTTTGTATTTCAGGCCATATTTTATATCCATGTGTTGATACACAGTGGAAAACATTAAAATCAACACTTCAATGTAATCCCGTGCTCTCCTTGCTCTGAGGTAATTATCATAATTGAAATTTGTCAGTAATCAGCATTTCTATCGGATGCTATCAAAATGTTTTGATGCAGTGAGTGAAAAACACTGAATGCTGCTATCATAATGACATAGAGGAGACCCAAACCCAATGTCATGTGCGACCAGTACTATGGTAACCCGTTCAATGTGTTTTATTAGCATTTCAGTTTAAGAAGCATTTCCCCATATAGTTCCTCATTTTGATTTGACTTTGATCTTCCTAACGATTCTGTGAAATAAACAAGGCAAGTATTATTCTGACTGTTACATGAGGGAAAATACACGCCACAAGTGGGAACAGAACCAGGTCTCCAAATCCTAAATCCAGCATCTAACACGCCATACTGACACCATGTACAACATATACAACCTAAAAACCTTCTGAGCTAGGCAAATTGAGGGCTAGTAGCAAATTTAGAAGCAACCCCGGTAAGGAAAACACCATCAGACAGGGATTATTCAATTAAGATCTGTCAGTATTGCCTCTTGAGAGAAAATTCCTGCAGACAACTCTTTATCTTTTTCCTTTTTGAATTTAAATACAGCAGCAGCAACAAAAAGAGTTGAAGGCGGGTGGGGGGGGGGTGGTCCCAGAAAACAGGCTGAGGAACTGTACTTCCAGAGGGAAACACAAAGATTTAATCAGCACCTCTCTACATACTTAGCCACTGCTGGAGATGATAGTGCTTTTCCTCATTGAATTACAAGGCAACAACCCCCTAATTTTTTCCATGTTTTGGCAAGAAAATTATAAGTAGCTGTGCCCCCTGGGTTTGGCATGAATCTGGATACAGTCGGCTGTATATAACCCCAGTGTGTGAACGCTGTCATTTAAAGGTATACGTGTTACTTAGCATTTACTTGGGAGTGGTTAGCAGCCCTCCTTAGCCAAATGCCCAACAAGAGCCACCCTAGCCCAGGTGGTTGCTTTATAAAGGGTGTTTTTCCCAGACCGGGCTTACTCTCTCCTGCTGGATCGGGCATAGTGCCAGCCTAGCAGGTTCCCTGCCGTTTGTGTAGAGGTGTGGGAGGCTTCTCTCACGTACCCATTCACCACAGGGTCTGTCGCGACTCAGCTTGGCCACTTCATACACAGAATGGACAAATTTAAGGTGGGGGTTTCAGCCTGTGCCCTGCCCTGGCTGATGCATACCCTTGGGCATAGGGAGAACAAAGTGCCAGAGTGGAGACGACGTGGAAACAGAGGGCATGCAGTTTCTGTGAAAGCATAGCAATTAATTACCCAAAGGATCAAATTCCAAGGAGCTGCCCTATCTTAGGTATGACCAGCCACAAAGACAGCCCATGAAGGTTCTGTAGTTCTAGGTCCCCAGAAAGTTCCCTAGGAGTCCCAGGATGGGGGCTATGTCAACATTTGTCATTGTTTTGCTTCCCTTTGGCCACCTTTAAAATAATGGCAGAGCAATGGCAAAAATCAGAGCCCTCTTTGATGCTCTGAACCATCGAGAGAGTTCTACTTTCCTCTGCAAAAAGAAAAATAAAACAGCCAGCCAACAACTTCTCCATCAGACACCAAGTATTTCTTTGCCCATTGCTTCCCCTCCATATCTCACCAGCAGCTCCCCTGCTCTCTACGACTTTAACCCTCCAGTTGAACTGGAAGCAAGCCGATGTAAATATACTGAGGTGGGTTGGTAAGTTTGTTTGACTATTTGCCTGTTTGCTTTTGGAAAATCCTGGGGGAACCGTTGGAGCTTCAGTATGTAGGCACTGAGACCAGTTCTCAGGAGTCTAGACCAGCATCCTACATGGCATTAACTGATGACATTTCTCAATAATAATCAACGAGGAGCCAAAGCAACACGCTGGAGTGGCCAACATGTTGCCAGATGCTGGAGATGGACAAGGCTGCGGGAGGTTGCGCAACTGATAGAAAAGAATGCAAGACGAAGTACAGGAACAACACAGCCACAATCCAGAAGCTCTAGGCTTACAAGGACCAATCCATGGGAAGCACAGCCAGCCAGTCAGTGGCTTTAATGGGGAGAGCACTACCTAGACAGATCACTCGGAGAGAACAAAGATTTGGCTTGAGTAGATTGGGATGCACTGGCTTCCCCACACCAAGAGGAAGCAGAATAACTGTTATTAACAAGCAGAATGCTACAAATAAGTCACCGCACTCTGAAAACACTTTTCTCGGGAAGGGCATCACGGTCAAGACGCCTGGGGTCTATCCCGGACTCTGCCACTTAACTAGCTTTATGATCTTAGGCAAGTCATTCAAGTCTCTGAATCTTTACTATATCATTTGCAAAGTGAGGACAATTGCACAGGGTAGTATTAATTGAGGTGTGAGTCAGCACAGCATCTGGACTACTCTAGATGAATATGTTGAGGGAAGAGAAAGCAGGGCAAAAGGGCCTGAATGCATGGGGTCAGGTTGAAGCCAGACTGCAGCTGAGACCACCGCCTTGCTTGGTCAGCTCCTTCCCCTGCCCTCTCCTGCTTATTCCCATTCTCCCCACGGAGAACCTTTGTCTCATGATCGGCTTCTAGAGAACCAAACCTAAGACAACCAACTTTCAACAACACAACTTTAGAAAACTAATACACTCTACTTTCTCCTCACTCCTAATTCTGATCCTTAGCCAAGGAGGGTATTTTAACTATGATCTTGATGGCATTATGTTGCAGTGATCCCAAAGAACTGCAAAGTATCTTATACAGTGTGAGTTGCCCTGGTCTGATACCTTAATGGTGGCTCTGGGAAAGGTGAATCAAACGTCTTCAAGACCATGGGCAAGTCCTATGTCAACAGTGGGTAATGGAGAACCTGAGAGAGTTGGAGAGGCCCTTCAGGAACTTGGCTTTGTTCATTCACAACCCACACAAGGTAGAGGGCCTTCAATTGGAGTTTTCTCACACTAATGGCCAAAGGTCAGATTTATAACCAGATGTTTATTAACACAAAGCATTTGTTCTCAAAACCTTGTCCTTGACAATGAAGTCAGTCTGCCCACATAGTGAGAAATGGGGGAAAGGCAAATTTATCGCTTGGTATTTTTTTTTTAAATATAATTTATTGTCAAATTGGTTTCCATACAACACCCAGCGGTCATCCCAACATATCACTTGGTATTTCTGAAATGGGTTCAGATTTTCTGGCCACAGCTTATCTCCCCTTCCAAAAGGAGAGAGCAGGGATGAGAGGCTGTGGTTAGACAAAAGGTGTGTAAAACACTGGCGTTTCTCAGAAAAGGACAGATACTGTATTCACTCACACACAATTATAAGACTGCAGGAAAGAAGTCAATATGTATTGACTAGGATTTCAAGTAACTAAAATGAGGCATCTAAAGGGACCCCCCCCCCGTGGATTCACTTACCCATGTAAAAACAAATCCATCACTGTAACACAATACCACCAAGACCCTAGTCCAAGTGCCCTCCTGTGACAGTCAAAGGCCATCACAGGTGGCAACAGTGGCACTTCAAGTGCCATCTAGCTCACAAATATCTTTCCCGGCTTCTTAAATGGACGGTAGCGGAGACTGGTTCCCGGGTGCCTGGTTCAATAAAATATAACCCCAAGTCGACCTCTGAGGAGAAAAATGGAGCACGTTCACTTTCTAAAATCAGGTTGCTGAAAGCTGGTTTCTTTGGTGAGGTTCCCTAGAAGCAGATCCTGAGCCGGAGATTCTTCGGGGAGAACGGGAGAAGGAGGGAGAGGGCAGGGGAGGGGAGCTGACCAAGCAAGGCGGTGGTCTCAGCTGGAGTCTGGCTGTAACCGGAGCCCTGGAGGAGCTCTGGAGCACAAACTGCAGGACGTGGCTGGACCCACCTTGAGGCAGGAGGGTCCGACCAGTCATCGGCTGTGGGCTGCTCCGAGGGATGAGGAAGCAGTACCTCTCAGGCAAGAGACCTCCTGCTCCAGAGAGGGGGCAACTGTGAGCCATAGGAAGCGATACCCCCAGCAGCTAAGGGATAGGTACACACGGTTAGCAAAGGCAATGCGGGCAGGGCACCAACAGTATCCACTCCACTGGTTGACTGTCAACCGGGTGCCTTGAAAACAAAACTTACTGCCATGGGTGAGTCAGCTTCCCGGCCACCTCTCCAACTTCATCTCCTCTCTCTCGCTCACTCCGCTCCAGCTACCCTGGTCTCCCTGAACATGAACTCATCTTAAGGTCTTTGAACGTGCTGTTCTCTGTACCTGAAGCTCTTTCTGTGCATGTATCTGCATTATTTCTCCCTTAACCTCCTTCTGGCCATTATTTGGATGTCATCTTTTCTATTTAGCCTTCTCTAGCTTGGCTCTGCACACCCACCCACACACACACACACTCAAGCAACCCCATCTCTCTTCCTTGCTTTATTCTACAGTCATCATCTCCACATGGGTTATGAGTCATGTTTGTTTGGAAAGTAAAAATGTTTGAAGCAACTAATCCTGCCAGTCATGGGGGATAAGACACCGCAAGAAAGAATCCACTGACACTAACCAGTAGATGATAAAATCCAAATGCAGTGTAAGTATGTGGTATACCCTAAAAGGGACCAAAGCTGCCCCCCACCCCGGCCTCAGCCAAATATTCTGTATCTGAATAGAAATCCCCATGGTTTCTATCAACTAAAGCTATCTATATGTGCTACTTATATTAGGAAACCTAGAAAACAATACATGCTTTTTGTATTAGTTAGGTAACGTATAAGACGGTGTTTATGAACACAATCAATACTTACTGAATGAGTTTTCTGAATCTGGAATGGGAAATAAATCTTAGTAAATCACTGTACACCTACATGCACAACACATGTTTTGAAAAGTCAAATGTTTTGCTAACGGGTTCATTCCAGAGGGGGCACAAAAACAGAATTGCAAGTTGCGATAAGCTTCCCGAGGAATGAATATGCTCTCACCCATTTCCGACAGCAAAGGTGCCCGGCGATGACTCTAAAACCCTTACTGGCTGTGTGACCTTGAACTCCCCCAGCCTTACATTTCCTCAGCTATAAAACAGAAAGACCCTCACTGGGGGGTGGTTCTGAGGATCCCAGAAGATCATAAAGGTGAAAGACACACATGAGGTTTGAGGTAAATCTGCCCTCTCGGCAAGCTTTTAAAATTCAGCTTGTATAAAGGTTATGTTTTGTAGCTTTGATTACTTGGAAAAAATACCCACTGGGAGGATAGAAAGGCCTTATAAATTATGACCACAATGGACAAAATGGTAGGAAACCAAAAGTCAATAGTCACTTGACATTTGAAATTAGCAGATGCGGTCAATTTGCTCTTCTGGGTCCAATCTTGTGCTTTTTCACCTATTAAACAACGATGGGAGTCCTGCCAGAAAGAGTACTCTTTGGCCCTTGTCCCAGACTGACCCTTTGTCTCTGGGCTAGTGTCATCTACTTCATTCTAGTCCGGGAGACAGATGCAATGTAGCCTGGCAGTGAAGGGCACGGGCTATGGAGACTCTATGGCTTTGCATTCTGTAGCCCTGAATTGCAAGCTTAGCAATGCTCCTCCATAACCTCACTGAACCTCAGCATCCTCATCTGTAAAACAGGTGAATGAGTATGGCTATGTCCCTCACTCATAGGCTTGTCGTTGTCACCGTTGTGACACTGGGGAAGCTATCGTTGTCACCGTTGAGCTGCGTTGCCCAAATTCTGTTTTTGTTTCCACTTTACCTTTCACAGTCCCAGATTCCTGACGTGCTCAGTCAACGTTAGGAAGCCCTCACCAGCGGCCAGAACAAAAGCTAAGCTGCCTCCTCCAGCCAAGCCATCATGGATGTCTGATAAAGACCTCTTGCTTGCTGAGCCATAATGTGACGACATGGAAAGAACATTGGACTTGGAGTCAGAAGACTTCAAGTTTCAGCCTTACCTGTTCTCATCTCTGTGACATAGGCTAACCCCTTCTACTTCCCTACTAGAAAGTAAGCTCCCGGAGAGCAGGGACCCTATCTAAACATGTTCGGACAGCCCCGGCACCGTGACTTAAACCTAACAGGTGACCAATAATGACTCATTAAATGACTTAAAGACATGACTATGTCAGAGTCTCAACTTCCTCATGCATTCAAAGGGATAGTAATAGTTGCCCTGCCTGTCTCTCAAGATCGTTCGGAAACTAGGCAAAAAACTGTGAGGTACAGACGTAAACTCTAAGGCTTGGTGTGCATGTGGGTGTGGATAATAATGACATTGCCTATTTTACGATGACCTCGGAGGGTGGTTGTGAGGGCTTAACGAGATAACGCATGCAAATCATTTATCACAGAGGGAACCAACATAAAAAGGCAGTCACGGGGCGCCTGGGTGGCGCAGTCGGTTAAGCGTCCGACTTCGGCCAGGTCACGATCTTGCGGTCCGTGAGTTCGAGCCCCGCGTCGGGCTCTGGGCTGATGGCTCAGAGCCTGGAGCCTGTTTCCGATTCTGTGTCTCCCTCTCTCTCTGCCCTTCCCCCGTTCATGCTCTGTCTCTCTCTGTCCCAAAAATAAATAAAAACGTTGAAAAAAAAAATTAAAAAAAAAAAAAGGCAGTCACAATTGAGTGAGATAAATGCTTGAGAGGGGAAGGAGTGGGTATTGCAAAAGCCACTGCCCTTTCCGGACTCTTAATAGGCCCTCCTGCTATTATAGCTGCTTCCCATATGTCCTCCATGGAACTCACATTATATTACATTTGTGTGGTGATTTCATCCTTCCTGCTAGATTGTAAATATCATCAGGGCAGAGCCTCATGTTGATCTTGGTCACCAGTATATTTCTTGTTCCTTCCTGGCCAATTGTCAAACCTCCAAGGACAGCTCATTTAATTGGCTTTCGGAGGAATGAGTGAATGGGCAAGTCAATGAATGAATGAGAAGCAGCTGAAATGAAAATGATCCTCTTTGCTACCTTGCCCTTTTACTGAGCGTTCCGGTTGTCAGTTTAGATGATTGCCATTGTGTGGTGTCATTCCATTCTAATGCTGTTAAGAATACCACATTGCAAGCCGTACTCCTTAACAGGAAAAATGTGCCAAGACAAATTCTCAGATACTGAAACCGAGAAAGCCAGCACTCAACCTCAGTCTCTGTGGACACCCATCTAGCTCATTATGACGACAAAGGAACTTTCTTGTTCGCTAGCATTTGAGCCCCTAGGCTCCCATGTCTCCAGCCTACCTGGAACCTAGCTTAGTGCTCTACTGCTCCGAGGCTCTAAGGCCCATGCCCAGCAGGTCCACGTCTGGGGTGGTGCTTCCCAGACTCCCCAAGGTTGATGGCTGGCATTTACCGCTCCTTTTGGCTTAGCAAGGATGATGGGGAGGGGAAAGAGGTGGGGAGAGGAAGGAGGGGTCATCTTTGCTTACTTTCCAAGGCACTGCCTTTTGCTTCTTCCAAATCCGTCTGCCTGCTCATAGAACTGAAGGTGAGGGGCAAAGCACACTTCTACCTGCTGTTACAAAAGTCATGACCTCGCTCCCTTTAGAAAATCTTCCCACTGAATCTCTACAACCTTATTTTTGTTCCTATGTTACAAATGAAGAAACTCAGTGACCAATCATTCCCCTAGTAGCTGTCCCATGAATGCCACCATTCTTCTGCTATCTTTGTCCACAAGAAGCCCTTTGTGTGACATAAATATTATGTGTGGCATTGTCATTGTTTTTGCTGTAAACCCCAGGCATTAAAATCATTCCTCCAACTAATATTTTTTTCAGCACCAACCACTGGCTCAGCACTGGGAATACAGCAGGGGACAAGACAGACACAGAACTGTAGGGATTAGAATGGGGACAGAAAGAGAGACATCACTGTACAGCAAGTGCTGTAACGGAGGAAATTAAGGATGTGGGGGGGGTACAGAAGAGAGCTGGTTAATATAGACTGAGGGTACAGGTAGACAGAAAAGGCTTTGTTTGCTACAGTACAGATGAGAATGGCCAAGTCCAAGTAGGCCAATATAAAGTATTTCCAGACCTCAGCTTGCAAAATATTCATTTAATCAACAGATATCTATCAAATATGTACTCTATGCTATGCAGTGAGGATGAAAAAGCAAACATGGCCCATGCCCTTAGATGGGTATTTCAACCAGATGGCCTCAAAGGTGCCTCCAAACAAGCATATTTGATGGTTTTCCCTCCCAACAGAACACAAGTCTTTTGATTTAATGCCACCACGCCAAACCTCAAGGGTAACAACAGGCAGTCTTTCCAAGATTAGAAGGGCATCTCCTTAGAATCCTACAAAAAGAAAACCCATCAAATCTCCCTGGTGTCTAAGAGAAGACAATGCCTGTGGCTTTCATGACACATCCCATAGCCCAGCTCTCTTCAACAGGCCCATAAAGGAAATGACAAATAACTCAAAGCAGCAGGCATGGAGAGCTCCAAGAAAACTCCTCCCCATTCATATGCCAGAGAACAGAGTTATTACTGTGGCATCCTTGCCTTTATAACTGTATATCATGCCTGGCTCTTTGCCAGGTACTGTTCTCAGTACTGTGCACATGTTAATTCGTTCATTACTCAACAATAACCCCTTGAGGGAGGTACTTTGATTATTCCCATCTTACAGATGAGTGAATTAAGGCACACAGAGGTCAAGTAACTTGACCAAGTTGTAGTCTTTTTTTTTTTTTTTGCATAATTACACAATGTGGTATTGAAATACATCATCCCAGAAATGTTTCCAGTACGCTTTCCATGTTCCAAACTAAGATATGCCATGCTGGCCCCTAATGAGGTACAGTAAGCAATCAAGCAACATACAAATATTGACCACCCAAGAGGTTCTTGGCTCTGTTTCAACACCCTATGGGAAGTGACTCAGCCTTCTCAGGTTGCCATAACAAGATACCACAGAGTGGACAGCTTAAGAAACAGAAATGTATTTTTCAAAGTTCTGAAAGCTGGAAGTCTGAGATAAGGGTAATTTTTGAAGGAACTCCATACTGTTCTCCACAATGGCTGTACCAATTTACATTCCCATCCTAAGGGTTTTCTTTTCTCCACATCTTTGCCAATACTTGTAATCTTCTGACTTTTTGAAAATAGCTGTTCTCACAGGTGTGACGTGATATCTCATCGTGGTTTTGATTTTCATTTCCCTGATTAGTTATGTTAAGCATCTTTTCATTACCTGTTGGCTGTCTGTATGCTCTCTTTGGAAAAATGTCTGTTGAGGTCCTTCACTCATTTGCAATGGGGCTACGTGTCAGTGGGTTTATTTTTTTTGTTTTTTTCAATTGAAATGTAAGCATTCTTTATTTAGATTGTATATTAACCCCCTATTGTCTTTTCATTTTATTGTACCCTTTGCTGTGCAGAAACTATTTGGTTTGATGTAGTCCACTTGTTTACTTTTGCTTTAGTTGCCTGTGCTTTGGGTGTCAGATCCAAAAATCATTGCCAAGATCATTGTCAAGCAGATTTTCCCCTATGTTTTCTTCTAGGAGTTTTACAGTTTCAGGTCTTATATTTATGTCTTTAATCTATTTTGAATTGATTTTTGAGTATGGTATAAGGTAAAGGACCAATTTCATTCTTTCTCAAGTGGATATCCAGTTTTACCAGAACCATTTAGCAAGAGGTTACCCTTTCCCCATTATGTATTCTTGACCACCCTTTGTCAAAAATTAGCTGACCATATATGCGTGGGTTTATTTCTGAACTACTATTCGGTTCCATTGGTTTATGTGCCTATTTTGAGTGCCAATACCATACTGTTTTGATCACTGTAGCTTTGTAATATACAGTCTGAAATCAGGAAGTGTGATGCCTCCAGCTTTGCACTTCTTGCTCAGGATAACTTTAGCTATTAGGCATCTTTTGCAGTTCCATATGAATTTTAGGATTGTTTTTCCTACTTCTGTGAAAAATGCCACTGGATTTTTCATAGTGATTGTACTGAATCTGGAGATTGCTTTGGGTAGTGTGGACATTTTAACAGTACAAATTCTTCCAATCCATGAACGTGGGATATCTTTCCATTTATTTGTGTCTTCTTCAATTTCTTATTAATGTTTTTGGTATACTGATCTTTCACCTCCTCAGTTATATTTATTCGTAAATATTTTATTATTTTTTATACTATTGTAGATAGGGTTGTTTTTAATTTCTTTTTTGGATAGTTTGTTGTTAGTGTATATAAAAGCAACTGGTGTTTGTATATTGATTTTGCATCCTGAAAATTTATTGAATTTATTAGTTTGAACTGTTTTTTTGTGGAGTCTTTATGATTTTCTCTATAAAAGATCATGTCATCTTCAAGCGAAGACACTTTTACTTCTTTATGATTTGAATGTTTTTGCCTTTTTTTCTTGCCTAATTGTTCTGGCTAGGACCTTCACTACTAGAATAGAAGTGGTAAAGCTGGGCATCCTTGTCCTGTTCTTGGTCTTTGAGGAAAAGCTTTCAGCTTTTCACCACTGAGTATGATGTCAGCTGTGAGGCTATCATTTATGGCCTTTAGTATTCTGAGGTACATTCCTTCTATACCTAAACTGTTGACAGTTTTTTATCATGAAAGGATTTGAATTTTGTCAAATGCTTTTTTTGCATCTATTGAGATAATCACGTGACTTTATCTCCCATTTTGTTAATGTGGCATGTCACATTAATTGACTTGCATATGTGAAAGCATCCTTGCATCCCAGGGATAACTCCCACTTGGGATTAAATTTGTTTTGCTAGTATTTTGTTAAGAATTATGTTGAGAATTATGTTCATCAAAATATTGGCTTCTAGTTTTCTTTTCTCATAGTGCTTTGTCCAGCTTTAGTATTCAGGTAATGTGGGCTTCCAAATGAGGTTGGAAGTGTTCCTTATAATTCAGTTTTTTGGAAGAGTTTGAGAAGGATCAGTATCAAATCTTTTTCAAATCTTTGTTACATTCACCAGTGGATCCATCTGGTCCTGGGATTCTCTTTCTTGGGAGATTTTTAATTACAGATTTAATCTCCTTATTCATGATTGATCTGGTCAGATTTTCTATTTATTCATGATTCAGTCTTAGGTTGTACGTTTCTTGGAATTTACCCATTTCTTCTGGGTTATCCAATTTGTTGGCATATAATTGTTCATAGTCATCTCTTAAGATCTTTTTTGTATTTCTGTGGCATCAGTTATGTCTCTTCTTTCACTTCTGATTTTATTTGAGTCTTCTTTTTTTCTTAATTAGTCCAGCTAAAGGTTTGTCAATTTTGTTTAACTTTCCAAAAAACCAATTCTTCGTTTCGTTAATCTTTTCTATTGCCCTTCTGGTCTCGAGTTCATTTATTTCTGCCCTTATCTCTGTGATCTCCTTCCTCCTACCAGCTTTGGGCTTAGTGTGTTCTTTTTCTAGTTCCGTAAGGTATGAAATTAGGGTGTTCATTTGAAATCTTTCTATTTTCTTTTTTTAATGTTTATTTATTTTGAGAGAGAGAATGAGAGAAGGGCAGAGAGAGGGAGAGAATCCCAAGCAGGCTCCGTATTGTCAGTGCAGAGCCTGACACGGGGCTCATACTCACAAACACATGAGATCATGACCTGAGCTGAAACCAAGAGTTGGACACTTAACTGACCGAGCCACCCAGATGTCCCCAAATCTTCCTATTTTCTTAATGTAGACATCTATTGCTATAAACTTTCCTCTTATAACTGCTTTTGCTGCATACTGTAAGTTTTGGTAAGTTGTGTTTCCATTTTTGTTTATCTCAAACAAACACCAAGCAGGCTCTGCGTTGTCAGTGCAGAGCCTGATATGGGGCTCGAACCCATGAACTGTGAGATCATGACCGGAGTTGAAATCGAGAGTCGAATGCTCACCCAACTGAGCCACCCAAGCGCCCCAAGGCCTCACTTTCTAATATCATCACATTGGGACTTAGGGCTTCAACATATAAATTTGGGGGGAATGGAAATATCCAATCTTTAACAATGAGATACATGATGTCAAACTCTTATTTTCTCAGTTATAGTGTGAGCTCTTTTATGGCATAAATTCATAGCCGATAATGTAGTGGTTAAGGGTATAGGTTCTGAATTCATGAGAACTGAGTTCAAATCCCAGTTTCATCACTAACTGAACTAGGTAGCCATGGGCAAGCTACCTGACCTCTCTGAACCTTCTAAAATGGTCAAAATGACAATTCTGAGCAGTAGGGATTAAATGATGCGATCAATATAAAATAATAAATACAGCGTCTGACCAAAAGCAAACAATGCATACTAATGAAACATATATGCACATCACATAAAGCAGAGAATAATTAAGTAGGGAATCCGTGGTACTGAAGACAAGTGTTGCAGGAGGTCTCATAGTGAGGATCAGTACAAAAAGCAGGTGTAAGAGAAGGCTTAAGGGAGGAATTAGCACTGGAGGATGATTAAGAATAAGCAAGGAAGGGGTACTTAGGTTGCTGAGTCAGTTAAGCGTCCGACCCTTGCTTTCAGCTCAGGTCATGATCTCATATTTCGTGAATTCGAGCCCCGCACTGGGCTCTGGGCTGACATCACAGAGCCTGCTTGGAATTCTCTCTCCCTCTCCCTCTCCACCTACCCCAATGATTCTCTCTCTCTCTCTCTCTCTCTCTCTCTCTCTCTCTCTCTCTCTCTCAAAATAAATGAATAAATAAAAAAGAATAAGCGAAAAAGAAGGAGGAAGCCATTTCAGACCAGGGAACAACCTGAGCTAATATAGGGGCCTAGGTGTAGGAGTGAGCAGAAGCTCACAAGAGGTGACCAGGGGAGTCAGGGTGCCAGGAACAGTTTCTGTTTCATAATATTTCTTACCATTCTCATTCCAAGATAGTTCTGTATTCCAAAATGCACTGGTTCCCAATGGGTTTGGATAGAAGATGGGGGACTCATGCTACCTTCCCTGCTCATCGTATACAATTTTTCTAAGGCCGTAACATAAGTTGGTGTAAATATTCCAGGAGTTCATGAGAAAAGGGGCTCTGTGAAAATCAAAATGATTATCATATGGTTAACAAGTGCAGGCATGGCTGAGCTTGTATTATAACAGCAACAATCTAAGTGGTGGCAATGACTGTCACATTATTGCAAAATGAAAGACTATCAGTTCGATCCACCAGGAGGGTTGGCAAGCTACTGACTCTGTGACAAAGATTCAGTGATGTTTAGCCTGAACCGTGTATTTTACTTCCCCATGCAAGGGCTCCAGTGGCCACTGTATGTATCATCTCCACCAGCATCAGGAGACAGAGGTGTATCTGAAGTTGGCTCCCTTGTGGTCCCCTTAGCCTCTAAATTCTATCTCCTGTGGCACAGAAGCATCTTAGTAGTTTCACATATTTGATTTAGAAGTATCTTCTTCCAGGTATTTCTGACTAGTCCCTAGACTCAACGTTTCATTGGAAAGAAAAGAAAAGAAAAGAAAAGAAAAGAAAAGAAAAGAAAAGAAAAGAAAAGAAAAGAAAAGAAAAGAAAAGAAAAGAAAAAAGGAAGGAAAGAAGGAAAGAAGGAAAGAAAGAAAGAAAGAAAGAAAGAAAGAAAGAAAGAAAGAGAAAGGAAGGAAGGAAGGAAGGAAGGAAGGAAGGAAGGAAGGAAGGTAGCATCTGAGCTACTACACCCTACTTACCAGCCCCATGTTCACAGGATAGAGTCAAAGAGGTATCTGATTATGAAGACCATGTTATTATTGCTAAGAATGCAGTGAGAATTCTACAAATAATTGGAACTTAACTCCCTTTATCAAAAGAAGTGAACAAACTACATGTTGTGACATAGCATCTACAGACCGTTTGGTTTGCTAGGTCTCTAGCGTGTCAATTCTTGTTATTTGCAGCAACTCATTCTAATTTTCCCGGGAGTCTGTAAAGTCATACTGCATACATGCGCAATCAATGTCTTTTAAATGTAATCTGTGATAATGACTCACGTCTTCAGGCTTAATCTTCAGATGGAATCGATACGGTCTTGGCGGTTTTGAATTTAATGAATACTTTTAGTTGTATTTTATTTATTGAAAAGTCAAGTTCTTCTGCCAAAATGACCCAGTAAGTATATCATTGCATCTGTACTGTATTCATAAATAGCACTAGAGAGATTTAATCCAGCAACTCTATGAGAGCTACAAACAATAAATAACTCAAGGGAATAGGATGCAAATAGCATATTCAGAAAAAAATAAACAAAAGGTGACATTCATTTGCAAAAATTCCTGATGCCTTACTGAAACGTACTGGTCAATCTAATTTATTTGATATTCATGACATGTAAATTAAAATAAATAAAGCCCAACTTTCCACTACCACCCAAGCAGTTACTCCCTTCCAACCACCTTTCCGTTGGGAATGGCATGTGTTAAATCAACATGAGACCAGTAATAGAATGTACCCGAAAGAGCAATGCAAGCATTAACAAATTTCCCTTTTAGGTAATGCTATATTGATATAAGCTAGTGGGCACATAACTGATTGTATTATGTTAAATGAAATCTAGGATCCCCATCCCACCTCAAATCACTGAAATGTAATTAAAGAACTTTGCATCTTTCTATGCTTCTAGTCTGTGCCACAGATATATTTAAACTAACTTATTTCTGCTAATTAAAGTTGCACATGCCTGCTGTGGAAAATTTGGAAATTAGGAAAAGCAGAAAGAAGCTAATAGCTACACATAAGCCCACCAACTACAGATAATCTTCTGTCGGTATCTTCGCTTATTTTTTTTTCCAGTTCTTTTCTCCACGTATTGTTAATTTTTCTCTCTTACTTGTATATCTCAATCTTTTCACATAACGCAACATAATAGCATTGTCCATGTTATTAAAATTTATCATACACTTACATTTTAAATGGCCAAATATGCTACCAAATAATCCCCTAATGTTGAATATTTAGGTTGTTCCCATTGTTGTTAGAATAAATAAGGCAGCAATGAACATCTACGTCAGATCTGCAGACAAATGACAGTGAAATTTTTTAGTTTTTGTTCTAGATGTAGAATTACAAGGTCAAAGGATATCTGCATTTTAAGGCTTTAGATACATCCGGTCAATGTGATCTCCAGAAAGATTGAATGTGCCTTTCCAACTGCAGTATACTGGAATATCAGCCTTAACTTAATGCTCTTCAACAGTGAGTACTGTCAGTAAATTACAAACAAACGAAATCACCTTCTGCCAATATTATAAATATTTATTTATTTAAAATATATTTATCTAAGAAATAGATGATTTATTAATTTTAATTTCCTTGACTACTAGAAAAGGAAGTTACACATTTTCTCATAGGTTTATTGACTCTTTGTAGCTTGTATGTTGTAAATTGACTCTTTTAAGCCTTTTGAGACTGGGGCCATGTTTACATCAATAAGATTCTAAATATTTTCAAAGAAGAAGAAATAAGGATTCCTTCTATCTCCCTAAGTTTGTCCTAAATACCACTTGTCCAAGCCTACTTCCAACTTTCCTCAGTGGGGATAGCCAGCTTTCGCTATGACTTTATATATACAGATCAATTAATTTAACTTTCAGCTTCCTTTTCTTTAAAATTAAGATCTTCTGGTCCAATGGTTCCCACACTTGACTGTACATAAAAATCACTCGAGTGCTGGTTAAAATGCAGATTCCTTGGTCTGTCTCCTAGAGATTCTGATGAAGCGTATCTTGACTAGGATCCAGAAAGTATATTTTAACAAGCACTCCAAGCAATTTTGATAAAGATGATCTAGAGACCACACTTTGAGAAGCACCACTTTAACCACTTGTCGTAGATCTTGGCTAACCCAGAAATCCCATAGGAACTCTCCCGTGTTCTCCTCATCAGGTTCCTCTTCAGTGCTTTCCTGTGCCAACAGTTCCTTCAGTGAGTGTGACAACCCAGAAACACTCCCCACCACTTTGACAAATGCCCTGTATAGAAGAGAGCCATTCTGCCCCTGGGTGTGAAACACTGCCAGAGTCCCTTTGCCTCAACTTTTTAGAGTATCTCTAACCACTGCTGAGATTCCTGAGATGTGTGTGTGTGTGTATGTGTGTGTTTAGTCCAATATCATATGTTTCTTTTTAACAACCTTAGATCTACTTGTTATCGTTACCCCTCAGAGAAGACGATGACCCTTCACACACATACAAGATGGTGGAACTAGAACAGAAAAGGATATAGAGAACAAAGAGCATACGACTGCCTCTCTTTGGGAATCTATGTATCAGTATCCTTTCTACGCACAATGGAAAAACAACAAGGAGTTGGGAAGATAAACACTGACTTACGTTAAACAGTGACTGCTCATGTGCCTCTCAGATAATAAAGGTCTTGCCAGACTCTTTGCCAAAGCTGTCATCCTATGTCCAGGATGATTCCGATTTTAGGCCAACATTGGAGGCTAAGGTGTAGGTGGAGTACGTTCCCTTGGGATGCCCACCACACAAGAGCAGAAATGGGCAGAGTGGGACAGTGGGTACACACTGGGCAGTTCTTGGCAGGCAGAGGGCAATTTGTGTGGAAGTATGCTAATATTTTGGACACTGTGAGTTTCCATGACCCCTGGGCCTTTTTTCCCTTCCTTCCTGGCAGCTGCAGTTAAGGAGGGCTCACCATGAAAACAGCTGCGTTCGTAGTTGGTAAGCTATTAGAATGTTGGAAGAATTTATTTCTATCTCAGTCTATGGAATGGAATGGTCCAGCTAGCATGACTGTCTGCTTCTTTGATACATTTTTTTGTCCTAAGTGGGTTGAAGGAGATCCTTCTAGAGATACCTTTTAGTTTAATAACATTATGAGAATCCAAGCCCAGGAACTACTCAAAACATAGAGCCAAAAACTTGCAAGAGCCAAGAGCGAACACACAGGGCCATATTGGGAGGAAGTGGGTATCGGTGCTGCCCTTACTGCTTCAGCAACCACAGTATCCAAGAAATAATTGCAAGACCATTTCTAAGAGCTGCAAAGACAAGACCCCAGAGAAGTAGTAACTCGGTGATTCTCTGGACAGTAATATCATCAGGTTGTCATACATGCCTACTGGTAGCAAGGACAATTAAAGAGACTGTCTCTCCAGGGCTTTTCCCAGTACATTTACTGGCCATTTGACCTCTTGGCAGCATAAAACGCTAATAATCATTGTTCCCTCTTCCAACTCCTCCTCTCTTAGCTCCCACATCTGAGCTTTGTCTTGGCCTTAAAGGGCCCCAATATGTCCACACTTCTGCATTCAGACTGCAAATAAAGAATACCCCCACTTGGCTCTGTATGTGTGCTCGATACTTCTCTTGGGCCTCCTTACTTGGCCACCTATTTTGGAGGTGTGTTAGTGTTCTATCACGGCAATTTCCTCCAGAACAAACCTTTGGTATTCATATTACTGCCCAGAATGATTTAGGAAGAACCTGAGGTCCCTGCTTCAGCCCAGACAGTCCACCAGTTGGGCCTTCGCCCTATCCAGATGTCCAACCAGAGGAAGGAATGAGTGTCCATTTTCCAGGTTCTCCTGCTTATGCTTTGAGTTCTCTGCCTACACTACTCTAGGTGCCTGGCCTCGTGTAAGACAAACCCTTTGACAGCTCCTCTTCCTCCTTCAGTCTGCTGAGTACAAATATCAGCCAGATGGAGGCTTTGGGCCCACGGTCTTCACACTACATTCTTTGGGTGTCAATGGTTGCCCGCATGCTGATGGCGGCTAAATTTCTACCCGTAGCTGGACTTCTCAACTAAGCCCCATTTCCGTATCATCAGCTGGGCATCTCATCTGTACTCGGCTGGCCTGCTACCACAATTAAACCCAAATCTTCAAATTCACAGGTCAATAAGCCCAAAGGGACCTCCGAGATGTATTCTCTTTTCTTATTTCCCAGCTTCAGCCTTCAGCCCCAAGTTCCCCCCAGACCCTCAGATAGAATGCTCATAATTACAGGCTTTGGAGTCAATCAGACGTGGATTCAAATGCTGGCTCAGCTTTTTCTCGGCATTGCGGTCAAACATTCTACCCTTTCTCTTTTTCCAACATTATTGAGATACAGCTGACAAATAACGTTGTGTAAATTTAAGAGGCACATGATGATTTGACGCTGTATATAGGGTGAAATGATTACCACAATAAGGTTAGTTAACACTTCCATTATCTCGCATAGTTACCTTTTTTTTGCATAGGTGGTGACAACATTTGAGATCTACTCTGCTAGCAGTTTTCAAGTATACAATACAGTATTACTAACTATAGGTACCGTGCTCCATTCTACTCTTTCTGAAGGGGAATTTCCTTAGCGTTCAATTAGGGATGATAACAGAACCTACTTCCTTTCCATGGTGGCTATGAAGATGAATTGAGAAAATGTAATTACAGCACGTGCTTAGCTCAAAACAGGTACTCATGAAATGGTAGCCATTGTCACCCCGACTCTAATGTTTTAAATGTGTATCTACTTGACTTTAGCCAAACCATTCAACTCTTCCTTCAGTGTCTTTCATTTGCATTAATTTCCCCAACCAACATGTATCTATTGTGCATTTGCTACGGCGCCTGGAAGTGTGTGGGCACCAAGGCCAAAGCAGTGAATAAGAGAGACACGGTCTGTATCCTCATCAAGCTTACAGACTAGTGGGCAAAGATCTGCTTCAAAAAATACAACTCTGATCAATATTATGATGGGGGAAGTCTGTATCAATAGTTCAGCCCCACAGCAATGAGTTGCAAATCATTTATGACCAGCCCCTTGCTTTGCTAATCCAGCCTGCACGTGGCCACCAAATTCATTTTCCTAAAACACTGCTTTCTTCACGTAAATCCCTTCTCTAACCTTTCAACAGCTCCCCACTTCTTACGAGATATGGCCAAACTCCCCAGCCTGGCCTTCGTGAGGTACCATATGCCCAAACACACAGGCTTCGGGGTTAGATATATGGATTTAAGTCTGGGCTCTGCTACTCACGAGGTATGGAAACTTCAGCTCCTCCAAGCCTCACTGACCTTCCTTGTCAAATGAGGAAACAATCGCTCTTCCGCATCTGGGACTTTTCCATGGTTCTCCCTGGCCTGGAATGCCTTCCCCAACCCTTCCTTTGCCGTCTCTGTCTGAATGGCTCCCACGTATCCTTCAACCAGTGCCTCAGTAGGAATGGCAGATCACATAGAAGAATAAAGAGATAATGTAGCTGATGGTAGACGTCGGTCAGGGTCTAAATCCCTGATCCAGTGAAAAGTTCAGGGGAGGGAGGGCGCTTAATCCTGCCTTGCTTGGCTAAGCGAACAGGGATCCCAGGCTTGGAATGGTTCACGCTCCGCTGATCGCTAACTATTCTGAACACTATTTCCACTGTGCTGGTTCAAGAAAGTTTTCAGGAGGCCACCTGAGTCTGGGCACACTTGCTGATTAACCTGGACACATGCCGAAAGAGGACACCTCACCAAACTTCTATGGGGCTGATGGGTCTCTGTACTCACCGCACATCTAGGGCCCGCACGATCAGCTCTAATAGTTTGCAAGTGAATGCACGGGCCAGGGCAGCGGTCCAGATTCAGATCTGAACCGGGATTATTCCCTCTGTGATCACGGAACCTAAAAGCCCACGCTTCTGTTCTTCTTGATGAGGCCAAACATTTGCAGGACTCTCTCAAACACCTGCTGGAGCAGGGAACCACCTCTCAGGCTGGAGGGCACACTGCTGACAAATTGTTCCACATTTACAAAGCTTGGCCGTAATATCGGCGGCTTCTGAAGTTAAATCCCTCTTGCCTACATACATGCCATGGGATCTTTCTCCAGCTACAAGAGGCACATTCGCTCTCTTGTTTAAACAATGCCTCCTCTGCCATTAACAATCACAACCCAAATTAAAATTTCCTAATGGCGCTGGAAACAAGGCAAAAGGGAGGGAGGAAGAGCCCTCCTTTATTCCTCGGCATACCTTTTAGCTACCTAAAATCTGTACGTTGTCTCAGGGCAAGTACTACCTGTGTCATCAGTGAGTAGTACAGGGTCAAAGCTAAAAGCGGGTGGTCCACAGATAGTTTTCGAACATCGACTCGGGGCCAGGCCAGGCACTTTACTAGGCGCTAAGTAGTTGCTTGGTACATATGTAGTGGACTGAATTGACGACTGTCATGCTTCTTCTATGCAGTCACTGAGGCAGACCCCGGAGGGCCCCACACCCACTTCACACCTCAGTTTTCTGAGGCGGAGACACGGGGACTGTTTCACCTTTGATCAACATGTCAAGACTCCCCTTTTCCTCTGTGCCTCCTTATTATTTGAAAGCACCCATACCATTTTAAAAAAACTTTTTTAAATGTTTATTTATTTTTGAGAGAGAGAGAGAGAGAGAGAGAGCGAGAGAGAGCATGTAAGTGGGAGAGGGGCAAAGAGAGCGGGAGACGCAGAATCCGAAGCAGGCTCCAGGCTCTGAACCGTCAGCCCACAGCCTGACATGGGGCTCAAACTCACAAATCGTGAGATAATAACCTGAGCTGAAGTTGGACGCTTAACCGACTGAACCACTCAGGCACTCCCATCCATACTTTTTTTTTTTTTTAACAGAAGGTTCCTGAGAACCTTCTGAGAACCTCCTGAGAACCTTTAACTGAGAGATGATAAAATGCCCCAAGTTCGCTGGGGAGGGGAGATTCATGAGAGCCAATCGAAAGGAGAGTCATTTCTTTTAACATCTTCATAAAACATGATTTTATAGATAGGAAGGAGAGAATCTGCGTCACCTGCCCCCCGTGTTCAACTGGCAGCCGGAGAGAGAAATGATGGAGTGAAGCTATTTGGTGACTTATTGTTGTCACCCTCTCTTCACTCCTATTGTCTCTCTTAGGCCGATAGCCAGGGGCTCGGGAGGAGACTGTCCGAGTGAAACTGTAGGAACATTTCCTCTCAGCGAGGAAAGATCTTTCTGGCACTTGCCTTCACGCCGGTGGGTTCAGCCTCCCCTCTGCACTCCTTCGCAATTCGGTCAGGTCCACCGAGTCAGAAGCCACGTTCAGTGCCCCCCCCCTTGTTTTCTCTCAGATCCTCTGGCCTTTATTTACTTCTTTATTCCGGGCTAAGGCGGTTGTTGCTGTGGCTTACATATTCGAAGGGCTTAGATGCAGAAAAAGAAAAACCGTGTGTGTGTGTGTGTGTGTGTGTGTGTTTGGAGAGGTGGAGGCTGATCGGAACGTGAAGAAACTGAAGCTGTAACAGCCGTGGGTTGACGTTGACATGTGTGAGTAGGAGAAAACGCAGGGAAGCGTTTGTCAAGCCGGTTACAATTCTCCCGCCACGTGAACCAGAGCGCGCTGCCCGGGCTGTGCACTGTCCTCCCATCTTTTCAGCCTGTTCCTGAGTGCAAAAGTCCAGTCCCATTGGCTTTATTCTCTCCATTTCTGGAACACTGGCGCCAAAGGTGCCATTCTAGGCGAGTGTGGTGATGCTTCATGAGAAACCAATGTTCCTGGCCCAAATGACATAGGCCCGGAGAAGCGTTCCGTACGTCTCACGAGAAAGCAGCATAAGTCACCGTATGCGTGGCAGGCCGTGGCAAGAAAGACTTGGCTATCCTTCACCTTCGATTTCTCCAAAGAAGAAACTTCCACGCGGTGTATTGATACCCCCCCAATGCCTGTTTGTAGCCTTTCCCAAGGTTAGTAATAAACGAGACAACTAACTCCCATTCCCAGGAGACGGCCTGCGATTCAAGGCATGAAGTGGGGGAGCTAGGCCAGCTCCCTAAGTGAGGTCACTTACTCTTAGCCAGAAAATCGGAAATGACACAACTACACGTGTGTGCGGATGCGCCTGTGTTCTCACATGTGTGATGCCAACATGTGTCTGTGCCCTGGGTTTATTAACACCGAAGGAGATAAGTTTGACCAAGAGAACACGGGAGAGGAGCAAAAGAAGGGCTCAATTGTACGTGACCACAGATCCTACGAGGCCTCAGAAGTCAGAAACGTTCTTCTGGTTCAGATGAGTTGAAGCCAATTTTGCGATGCGTCTGCCGCCACGTCAGGGCTCCCACTGGATGCCCCACTGTGTTCTCAGTTCCCTAAGCTGACTGTGTGACTCCACAGTGCGCACACCTCCGCTAACCTGGGGTGCCACACGGAACCCCGTCCTGCCTCCCCCGGAGCATGCTGACAGGCAGAATCACCACCGTCGTCCGCTATCCCCTGGCGTGCGGACGCTGGACCTCTTGATTCTCATCCCCTCACCTCTCTTCCTCCTGCCACATCCACACCGTCTGGCACCTCGGTCCAGAACCTGGGTTTCTCTTTGCCACGCCCTGAATGCCACGAACAGCCGCTACCTCAAAGGCGGGTCCCGAACGCGATCACGCTCACCGTCCTCACCCCACCAGCGCTCTGCTGGACTCCTCCACTGGCTTCCTAATTTATCTCCGCTTGCGGCTTTGCTCTCTTCCACTTAATGATTCACACGATGCCCAGAGCGACCCTTTCAAAACCAAAAAAATCTCAGCGTGTGGCCTCTCAAAACCATCCGATGGCATCTCATGTGGCTTCGAAGGAAATCCAAACTCCTCAGCGTGGCCTACAAGGCCTTAGACGGCACGGGCCCCACCCGCCTTCCTGGCTTCATCTCCTCTGACCCTCCCCGGGGGTCGCTGCTCTTGTCTGTCCTTCGGACCCAAGCCACTTGTTCCTGCCTTAGAGGCGTTTGGCACTTCCTCTGCCCTCTCTGCCTGGACCGCTGTTTCTTCACTGAGAAGAAAGACCTTCCTACCGCCTCAGACCTGCCTCGCTGAAAAGACTTCCCCCCAATGACCCTCCTCCCATCCCCTCCCCCACCTGCTGTATTTTCTTCAGAGCATTTATGACATGATGATATTATCTCGATCCCGAGGGATGTGGTCTATTTTTGAAGTCGGTAATTCCTCTCTCCTCCCCAGTTTCAGTCTTCAGCATCTGGACTGACGTAGTTGATTACGTTATGACACGGAGCGTGGGGCTGCGTGCTGGACTCTTACCCAGGCCTGGCCGTTATGCCACAGGCTCTAAGCCCCGTGGCCACCATGCGCGTCCCTGTGTCATACGTCACCAGGACACCTGCACAGGACAGTGGGGAGCTTAGCATGCTGGAGGCACATCTGCCTGCGGCAGGGGCCAGGGCAGAAGGTGACATGCCCCCCCTCTTTTTTTGTACCTCTTCCATGTTCTCTTTATGTCCATAGCGGTCCCCTTGTCAGAAGCCATCAATATGCCCACCTCCAGGAGTCCCGGACTCTTGTGAATCTCTGAGCTTTGGATACGTGGGGCTCCCTTTCTCTCTTCCATCCAAACTCCTACAGAACCTTCCAATTCCGGTATAAACACCGCCGCATCTGCAAATATTTCCCCTACTCTGCATTCCTTCCTCTGGTTCCCACCACATATCATACAGTGACTTCCCTTCTAAAGTGTAAGCTCCTGGGGCGCCTGGGTGGTGCAGTCGGTTAAGCGTCCGACTTCAGCCAGGTCACGATCTCGCGGTCCGTGAGTTAGAGCCCCGCGTCGGGCTCTGGGCTGATGGCTCAGAGCCTGGAGCCTGTTTCCGATTCTGTGTCTCCCTCTCTCTGCCCCTCCCCCGTTCATGCTCTGTCTCTCTCTGTCCCAAAAATAAATAAACGTTGAAAAAAAAAATTAAAAAAAAAAATAAATAAAGTGTAAGCTCCATGAGGCCAGAGACTGGGTTTCTGCATTTACACAGCAGAACGGGGTCGTTGATTCATTCATCAATTCAATCACTCACGAGACATTTCTCGAGCACTTACTAATCAGGAAAAGATCCGAGACCAGTGTTCTTTCCACCATGACGCACGCCACAGTTACTGATAGTGACTCCAGTTGAATTTCCAGTTAGTTTAACGGGGTCAGAAATCATGAAAATTGAATAATGAATCTCTTGCCATTTTGCATCCAGGCAGATCTGAAGAATCAGTAAACCAGAAGCTTTCTGAGAAAAGAAACCCAGACTGTGGTGCAGAGAGAGAGAGAGAGGAACCGATGGAAATTTTGAAGACAAGGTTAATAGACACGTAGGGCAAAGAGGAAGGCCAACCGAAGTTCAACAGGATTTTCAGAAGGAGGTAACAGAGAGAACGGAGGAGAGCAAACATTTTAAGATATAATGACAACAGTTTCCAAGAACTGAGGAAAAAGACATGAATCCTCAGACTTAAGACCTACAAAGTTCCAGGAAGGATACACAAAACCAAATGTGTACCTATGTCGTGAAATGATAGGACCTTGAAGAAAAACAGAAACTATTTCAAGATGAAGAAAAACAGTAACAGTGCCTACAAAAGATAGACAATCGGATTGACTTCTCAACAGTAACAGAAGGTGTGGCGTTTTCAAAGTGCTGAGGTTGGCAGTGGGGGCTAAGACATCTCTACCCAGCTAACCTACCGGTCAAAGAGTGGAAGTAAAATTTCAACATCATCAGACACAGGGAGATGTAGTTGATTGCTTAGAGAACTTCACAACAAGAAGGTACTGTGGTTCAGAAGGAAGTCAACTGAATCCAAATGAAAGGAGTGATATGTGGTTGGCAAATATCTTCTCCCATTCTGTTGGTTGCCTTTAAGTTTTGCTGAGATCATTTTCGAAAAAAAAAGAAGAAGGAGAAACAAAAAGATCTGGTTCCCAGTGAAACAGTCTCCAATCTCTACCAGTTTAAAAGAAGCTTAACAATTAAAAACAGGAAAAAAACCAATAATGGTTTACCAGGCACTGATGATTGTCCCTTGCGTACAAGCTTCTAGGACGTCAATAAAAAATGGCTCTCCAAATTCCCATGACTGAATATGCCAACAGTTAAATTTTAAGGTTGATATACTGCTGGAAAATGTTATTGTGGAACAGACGACACGAAAACTGACAAGTCTATAAAAAATTAAAACGGTAACATGAGTAGGGACCAATAAAACTATACTCTATCACCTGAAAAGCCATCACCTAGTCTAGGGGAGCCATTTCTCCTGGTGTAGCGAGGTCTGCAGCCATTAAGCGAGGCAGAAGCCGGCACCCTGGAGTGTTAGAGAAGTCGCCTGGAGGATCCCTAGCTCATCCACACTGCAGACCAGGCTGAGAATTTTTCTCAAGTAGTTAAAGCACCTATATTCACAGGGTTTGTACCATTGTTTAATAAGACAGGAAGGTGTGGTCCAAGTGGATCGCAGGCTGTGTCACGGTTATCGCTTGCTCCAAACAAGGAGTCCCCAGACCCCAAACTAGTAGATCAAAAGGACACCGACTTGTGTCAGGATACCTTAGGTATGGGGGCATAGAAGCAGTGCAACTGAAGTTTCAAAGAAGCCCTTTGCAATTCCCAGGAAGACACCGGTTTAGTAATTGCATCAGCGTGTCTGGGCGGGGGTGGAGGGGCTGTGGTTGGGTTCAAAAGGAAAACGGGGTCGGAACAGCACCAATATTTCTGACAATGACACGAGGTGACTGGGGCAAACTGAATCACCTAGAACATCTAGGATCCTTTGCATACATGTGTGCTGAGCACCCGGCAGGCTCTAGGCTCTTTGCTAGGCACTGGGGAAACAGAGGCATTCAAATGTAGGGCCTGCCCAGAAGCTACCTCCATTCTAGAGCGGTGGTTCTCAACGGCATTGGCTGCACGATAAAACTCTGGGTGGGAGCACTGAAAATTCTGTAATTCAGGGGTTCTTCATCTTGGATACACATTAACATCCCCTTGGCCTTACCCCCAGACATTCTGGCTCACGTGACCTATGGTTGAGCCAGCCCACTTGGTCGTGTTTAGAAGCACTCCCAAGCGACTTTAATACCAGGGTGAGAACTACCAAGCGAGCTGGGGGAAGAGACGTGTGCATCCCCGGAGAACAAACCACACGGGCTACTTTTCTTCCTCGACAATTTAGGACTTGAGCTGAGAGAATATATCGAAAAGTGAGACTTGGTAAAAAAAAAAAAAAATACATTTTTCTCTAATGTGACAGGAATCCAAGTGTTAGGATTCTGTGCTCCTTCTATTAGGGGTTTACTTATTATCTACAAATCAATATGAAATACAGAAGAGTACTCTGAAATCCCAGGGACTTCATAAAAGATGTAAACACAACTGCAACCCAACCAGAAGGAAAGAATGGCTCAGGAAATCTTAGTGGTTTGAACACTGAGAAGGGGCCCAGATCCAGACTGGGCTGGGTGGCAGAGAATCCCCCTAAACTCTGGGATTCCTGGGCCAGGGAGCGGACTGAGCACAGGATCCACAGAACAGACGGTGCGGAAGCTTGTGCCTTGGTAACAGGGCGGTGACCCCTCGGATCCTCCCATGGAAACAGAGTCTCTCTCTCCCTCATATGTAGGTCTCCTCTGAAAGGAATAATAGAACTCTTTACCTGGCTAATTAGAATACAAACACGTGTTAGAGACTTTAATTTTCATAAACACAGGATAATGAGGTGCCTACTCTGACAATGGCTTGTGCCAGGTGCTGCCGCACGGATAAGTAAGCTCAGGATGGAAACGAGGCTCGCTGCACTCCCCCAGCCAGCTGGCTCACAGAACCTAGGGGCCCCCGGAAGGAAATGAGCCGCTGCAGGGGCCCTGGGGACTTTCAAATGCACATACAAATATACACTGCCCTTGGGGAGCTCGGTGGCCTTTTACTCACATGGTATTTTGGTCTGATGCATTTTAGTCACATTTTGTTTGGGGAGGGGGAGTATATACACATTGCACTGTCATGAATGGAAGTGACTAAGAAATTGACAAAGGGGCCCTAACGTGCTCTGGCTTTGTGAAATACTTTGTCAGTAAATCGGGTTGTCTAGGCCACGTCTCCCGTAGGAGAAAGTCAACATTAGAGCAGGTCACAATGGTCGTTAGTCTTCATTCCCAAATCTTCAACCTTCCCAAACCTTTATTCCCAAAGGAACTCTCATTGTCTATCTGGTAGTATGGCTCCATCAATGAGCCACAACTGGGCCAAAGAATGTGGCTCTTTCCGCCAACGCAGCAGTGTGGCCATATTCTGCTCTGCTAGTCTGGATTTATGATGCCAAGTTCACAGGTGTCACACAGGTCAAATAGATACAGAGGAAACTCACCTACCTCGGGGGGTCATTTTTGTGAAAGCGCTTGAAAGAGTTGGGTAAGAATCATGGAAAGAAAGTCCAAAGAATCCAATTCAAACTATTATCAAGTGAACCCTCCGTCTGGTATGTTGGGAATGATTGTCCCCAGGCCGGTGATCAAACCCCAGCTCTACCATTTACTCACAGTCAGTGGGTAGGGGTACTTCGAACACAGTGCCAGGGAAGACCTCCCTGAGGGTGACGTTCGAGCAGAGACCTGAGGTTTCCATCCTCCTAGTGGCTAAGTCACCTATTTTTCCCCCCTCCATTTAACCGCTTAGGCAATTGGTGGCACAGCCTCCCTCAGCCTGGTGCTCTGTGTCTCCTTTCCCCAGCATTCACGTTTTGGTCGCCCAGGGATGTGCGATGACGTGGGCAGCATCGCACCGCGGCCGGCAGAAAAGTCTCGTTTGTAGCCCAGCTTAAAAGAATAAAATGAATTTTAAAGTTTGGCAGATTGTGGTTCTGCCTGGCGATCCCTAAAGAGTAAGCTGCTGCCTTTTCTTTCCTCTTCTAAAAACAGATGGCTGCGTCAGTGAGGTGCTGCGTAACAAAGAAGCTGCACGGCCATCATGCCATTTATTTCCGATTATTCAAGTCGGTGAGGGCAGTCTCTTTGGCGCCTGCCTCCCCAAGGGATGGTGGCCACACAATGAAAGAGTGAGGTGCACAGACGCACGGATGCCTGTTAGGAAAAGCCTTGCCAGGGGCCGGGGCGGGGGGTGGCGCTTTCTTACCTCAGCTTATCTAACGGAGCAGGAACTACACTCTCCTAGTGCCCAGGGCGGTACAGCATCACCTCCATTAAGGCAGAATCAACGGGAAGGACGTTCCGACGTGTCTCAGTCCCTCTTGGTCACATGTCCACTACCTTCCCTCCTCGCCCCCCTTCCCTAACACATTGATAACAAGACTGTGGGCTGGGAAGGGACGGGAGTTCAAGTGCACAAGTTGCAGCTACAGTTCCAGTAACTCAACCTTGGGAGAGAGAACAGAGGCTGAGTCAAAATGCCCCAGAGCCTAGGCATTACATTCCCGACATTAATACGACTATAGGAAGCATCCCAGGTGGACTTTTCATTTTTGGCTCGGTTTCCAGCTCTGGGGAGGGCAGACTTAAAAGAGGCCCAGCTTCAGATAGAGGCCACCCTCCACCCCAAGCATGCTCCCAGAGGGCACGGCTGGTAGGTGCTTTTTGGGATTCTCCTGAGAGTCTAGCACCTTCTTGGCTTTCTGTTTGGGGTCATTCTGGGTATCTAATTTGTTCCTGATCTCATCATTACATTTATTTTCTTTCTTTCTTTCTTTCTTTCTTTCTTTCTTTCTTTCTTTCTTTCATTTTTTTAACGTTTATTTATTTTTGAGACAGAGAGAGACAGAGTATGAAGGGGAGAGGGTCAGAGAGAGAGGGAGACACAGAATCTGAAACAGGCTCCAGGCTCTGAGCAGTCAGCACAGAGCCCGACGCGGGGCTCGAACTCACGGACTGCGAGCTCATGACCTGAGCCAAAGTCAGATGCTTAACCGACTGAGCCACCCAGGCGCCCCTACATTTATTTTCTTAATGAGCCATATACTGGGGTTGGGGGGGGGGCGGTGGAGAGGGCAGGTATTGGGAGGGTCATTGGCACCTTTATTTGGTTTTGAGAATTAAAAACCTAACTATTGTTCATCAAGTATCAAATAAGGATTCTGATGAGAAAGGCAGCAGCCTAGCAGTGCCTGGCTGGCTCAGTGGGTAGAGCATGGGACTCTTGATCTCAGGGTCTTGAGCTTGAGCTCCACATTGGGTGTAGAGCTTACTTTAATTTTTTCAATGTTTATTTTTGAGAGAGAGAGACAGACAGACAGACAGAGTGTGGATGGGGGAGGGGCAGAGAGAGAGGGAGACAGGGAATCCGAAGCAGGCTCCAGGCTCCAAGCTGTCAGCACAGAGCCTGACACGGGGCTCGAACCCGTGAGCAGTGAGAGCATGACCTGAGCCTAAGTCAGACGCTTAACCAACAGCCACCCAGACGCCCCTGTAGAGCATACTTTAAAAAACAAACTGAGGGTTGCTGGAGGAGATGTGGGGGGAGGGAATGGGCTAAATGGGCGACAGGCATTAAGGAGGGCACTTGTTGGGATGAGCACTGGATGCCACACGTAAGAGATGAATCACTGGGTTCTACTCCCGAAGCCAAGACTACACTGTACGTTAGCTACCTTGAAAAGAGAAAGAAAGAAAGAAAGAAAGAAAGAAAGAAAGAAAGAAAGAAAGAAAGAAAGAAAGAAAGAAAGAAAGAAAGAAAGAAAGAAAAGAAAAGAAAAATGATCAAATAAAGGCAGCCTGACATGGTTGAGAAAAGCATAGCATGTGAGGTCGGGAGACCTGGGTTTTAATATGTCTCCAAGCAGGTGGAAGAAAATGCATTGAGAGAAGACGGAAAGGAAGAAAAATACGCCAAAATGATCACAGTGGATTTATCCTTGGAGTGGCATCACACGTGGCTTTTTTCTTCTTTATCATTTTCCACATTTTTCAGATTTTATCTAATAAGCATGTCAAATCAGAACGCTGACATCATATAAGATAAAAGATTGGGGTTAGAATCTCATTTTAATCATTTCTGATAGGTGTCACTTGGGAGCCCAGTACAGTCCCTTCTTTGGACCCTTAGCCTTCCCATTTATAAAGGGAGAGGCAGAAACTGGAGGGGAGACTTCAATTCTAACATCCTGTGTTGCTGACACATCTTGGGGGGTAATATGAGTAGATATAGGCAATTTGAAGAGCTGGGACATTACCACTATTTCAAGTCACTGTGACCAGAGTTGCCGTGTGCTGCAGGGGCTAATCCTTTCTACAGGGTTCTGCCACTCAGTCCGAGAGCTAGCAGGTGTTGCTATTATCCTTATTTGCTCGTGAGTCACAGTCATCCTGATCCTGGATCTTGAAGTGCGGGATTGATAACAGACTATTCAGAACATCTGCCTTCAGCCGAAGCAATTTGTTTATTTCAAACCCTGCCTTGGAGCGTTCGTCGGAAACATACAAAACAAAGCACATCCATTATCTCATTTAATCCTTACAATCACACTATTAAACAGGAATATGTATCATTATGCCCCTTTTTCATGAATGATGAAACAGGCTCCGAGAAGCCCACGGCGAGGTCCCAGCATCTGAACCCATGTCTGCTCACACACGCTAAATGCAACTCTACGAATATTACTGAAACAAAACTAGGGGCAGCTGAGTTTGCTAGGAGATGGGGGGGGCGGGGAGGGGGTGGTCACAGAGCTTCTAGCCCTCTCCATCCCGTTTTCCTCCGCTCAGATCCTCCAGCAAGAAGGATTTGTTGTTGTGCTTTTCCCTTAGTCCCTGGGGCATGAAGATAATGATGAGCACTGTAAAAGCCTCCACCATCACTCCCACCCAGAGCCAGAGGCCTGGGAAGCTTGGGGGTGGGTGTGGAGGAAGCTGAGAATCCCCAATGAGAGCAGGTGGTGATTATGCTGTGCTCTGGGCTGCTCCCAGGTGAGAATTCTTCTAAGCCAAGAGAGAAGGAAAGATGTGAAAAGCCGCCATGGCAAGCCCCCCGGTTTAATGACATGTCAGTAAGAGGCTTCCCGACTTTGTTTTACGGTCCCGGTTCATTTCAGTCCCAAAGCAGAGCCAATCGCGGGCACCTGGGTGGCTCCGTCGGTTACGCGTCCAACTTCGGCTCAGCTCACACATGATCTCACGTCTCGTGGGTTCGAGCCCCGCATCGGGCTCTGAGCTGACAGCTCAGAGCCTGGAGCCTGCTTCAGATTCTGTGTCTCCCTCTCTCTCTGCCTCTCCCCTACTCGCACTCTGTCTCTGTCTCTCTCAAAAATAAACACTAAAATTTTTTTTAAAAAATTCAAAGTACAGCCCATTGATGTTTTAAGATCCAGGGCATTAAATTAACACTGGCTTCTGATGAACAAGGGCAGCCTGTGGAAGGGTATCGCTTCCCAGCCTTGTGCTAACATGACATCCCTATCACAAGGGCCAATGACAGCAGGGCGTGTGCAAGCAGAGACAGTGAGGGTGGTCAAAAACAGCAGGATTTCCAACTGGTGTGAGCAACTCTATAACCTGCTCAGTAAGCGTCACTGGACATGTCCTATAATCTCTTTGAACTTCACTTTTTGCATCAGTAAAATGAAGATAATAAATCTATCCCGCAACATGTTTATGAAGATTAAATTAGGACATTTTCCTAAAGCATGGGACACCTATTCTCTCCCCATGTTAATGGGTAGTTGACGGCTACGTATGTGAATCAGGGTACCCGTGGGCAGAAAGAGTGCTCCTCCAATGATTTTTGAAAACAATGAAGTTATTGTGTTTATAGTCTCACACCACCAACTTCTCAGTCTGTCATGAAGTCTAGAATCTGCTCAGAAGCTCCATGGACAGCTCAAGGCTGGCCAAGAGTGTTAGGCTGGCCCAAGAGAGCCATTCCGGACCACCAACGTATTCGGAGTGTATCGACACAAGATCAAGCTATGACCCACCGATCTTCCTACCTTTGCCCAAGAGGCACCATATGTCAGGAGTTGCCAGGGCGGAGGAATCCAGCTCAAGGTCAACAAGCACATAGGCTGGCTCCAAGCTAGTTCCCAAGGCCCCCAGTCCTGACCAGGTTCGTCACCTTTCACCACCATCAGGAAGACCGGCTGGCGATATTTGCCACATGCAAGGAATGGAGTCCATTTAAGAAGACGCTAAGGCAGCTTAGCCTGGAGAAAACACTGGTATCTTGGGAGGGTCATGCATGGTGGGGCGCCCATGGAGATAGGGCAAAACCAGCAAGATTAGAAAGTTCAAATAGGGGCCAGGAGGTCAAAGCCTAGCAAAATGGGAACATCGCCTGAAAGAATCCAAAAATGAGAAGGCCACTGCAAGTTCGAAAGGGGTGGTCTGTCTTTCTGTCATATCAGGAACATTCCACCGTGTATCCCGATTCTGCCTAAAGCCAAGCAAAGGGCTGAGATGGGAAGGAGGCGTACGTCAAGAGAAATAGACTGCGGCCCTACGGAAACCCAAGTGAGCATCTAGCATCCGTCTTTGAAACTTGGCCTCTACAAACATGGCTCCGGCAGTTCAGCTGTTGAAATTTACAAGGTACCAGCTATCCTCGCTACACTAGGTACATTAGATTTAATTATTGAATCATTTGCCTAGGATAACACTGGTAAGTACCTGGCAGAACCAGGATCGGGTGGATGTCATTCCAAAGCCTAGGCTTTTTTTGGGGACACTGTGAGACAGGCAGGTCGCTTGGCTTTCCTAAACCTCTTGCCCTCTCACAGTAACTTGTCCCATTGCTGGATCCTTTACCAGTATCTGACAGCTGGTTCCCCAGGCCCGCAGGCTATTGGTTCATTCCCGCAGTACACAAAAGCCCTGACATCCCAGGCTGTTTTTATGCAAGAGAGGCCTTGTGATCCCTGACAAATCCTTGGATGACTAAAAAGAACCCCCAACTTATGCCAGGAAGGGGGAAATTACCCCCTTTTCTAGGACAACCTGAAAATCTTTCAGTGGATTTTGAAGACAACACCCAGAAAAAGACCCCTGGCCCCAGAAGGTACTCAGAAACAATTCTGTGACTTAAATGGACATATAAATGCCCAACACAGATTCTGAAAGAACAGCTCCTTCTGTTCCCCGGGGAAGGGAAGAATAGGGACCACCCCACCCCACCCCCGCATCCCCGCTTCCTGCCCTCTTAGAGACTGGTCTTTGCGTATATCCCAGAAGCAGCGTGACGCATTTTATAAACATGTTTGGCGTTGATTGAAAAAAATAATAACGCAGGCAAATTTGGTCCCCAAATCTGCAATTCCTCTTACATCACTTTAAGGTGACAAGGAGAGATTGATTAATCCACCGTTGACGAATGGATAGTTTCATCCCCCTGACCTGTCTTCCCCCTTCATCTGCAGAGTGTACGTGCTTTACTGACACTATAATGTTTCCCTGGAAGTTTACATTTTGAACTTTTCACAGTCGTTTTCATTTTGCGTTCGACATGCTAAACAAGAGTAGTTAAGTCCACACAGAAGGCAGGGAAAGACTCAACCACGGAGATGTTAAAGGTCACCCTTCAAATCAGAGGCAGATCTGAGAACAGAACACTGACATCCAAAACTTGGGCTCTGAAGGCATATTAATCCACAAGCCAGCTGTCCATACAAAGGAAAAGAAGAAAAATGTAACTGAATTAGAGTTAAAAACGTCTTCTATCAACATACTATTATTTAATGGACTCAGAGTAAGGGATTGATACAAATTGACCAAAAATGGGAAAACCAAGGCGCCAATGAAAGAACACAGGCTACCAGACCCACCCAACACCCACTGTATCAAAATCTTGGAAACACTGCTCAGGGATCTGCATTTTAATAGGCTTCCAGGTGATTCTGTCCTGCAACTATGTTTAAGCCCACGGGTTTACGACTACAAAGGCTCAGATTTGAAGTCCCATCCGGGTTCTGTTCTGCCTGGCCCTGAAGTTCCCATTTAAAATGGCAGCGGGAAGGGGCACCTAGGTGGCTCAGTTGGTTGGGTGTCCAACTTTGGCTCAGGTCATGATCTCACTATTCCTGGGTTCGAGCCCCATGTCAGGCTCTGTGCTCAGGCCAGGCCTGGAGCCTGTTTTGGGTTCTGTGTCTCCCTCTCTCTCTGCCCCTCCCCTGCTAACACTCTGTCTCTTTCTCTCAAAAATAAATAAAGATTGAAAAACATTTTTTAAAAAAATGGCAGTGGGGAGAAGGTGGGGCTAGTCCTTAGGCTGCGCCCAGGGAAGAACTCCTTAAAGAGCCCTCTACAAGTCTGTGGAAGAGTGTTCTGACCCTTCCTCTGTTACACCTGTTATTTGGCCCTGACATGTCCTCTGGATGTGCTTGTCACTCTTGTATCATCCTGGTACGAAGAGAAAACAAGCTGTTGGCAAAGACAACTCATTCAAACCCAGGCTATGCCTCCATAGCAATAAACTGCAAACACCGTTTTCATTACATCATCTCAAAACCCATTTGTAACCAGACAGCATCATTCCTTTTAGGGACAGGACCTTGTTATGATTTTCTTCTCTTGCACCTGAGCAGAAAAAGCCTTTACTCCTTAGAAACCCCAATTATATAGTTGGGTTACTGTTGGACTTGTGGAAATATAACGAATGAAATTGCCCAGAATTACAATAATAAACAGGGTGGGAAGGAAAAAAGAAAACCCAACCAACCAAACAGAAAGACAACTACGACACTGAATGAGTAACATTATATTTATTCTTAAAAAATAGTATGATTTGACCCGTTTTGTGAATCTTTAGTGACTGGAAGAATTCAATAGCTTGTTTTTTTTTTGTTTTTTTTTTTGTTTTTTGAATTTTGGTACAAAGATAAGACTCCAGGAAGAAATAACTTAATGGAAGCAACATGCCTCCAACCCAAGATTAAATCCAGGCCAACCCCGAGGGAAGGCTCTCACTGCCATCCCGTTAGTAATATTTGGTCTGTGCTCGAACGAGGTGAGCTAATGCCCCATTAATGAGAGCAAGGCTACCGCTGAGATAATTCCTCCCCTTCCAGGCCTTAAAAGTAAAGAAAATACAAAAAGCCATGGAAGTTTTCCATGAGGTTGTGACAAACTTCAGTCACCAATTACAGATCAGTCGTTAGCTCTCTCAGAGATCTTGCGCTTAGGGCTCTTCCTGAGAGAGCTCCCCACCTTCACCTTCCTCCACTTGGCTGGACAGCAAGCACCTGATGGCCAAGCAAGTATTAAGATCCAGGTAAAGGGGCACCGGACCAGACGGTTGGACCCGCTCCGGCTCCGTGAGCAGCCAGTGCCTTTCATTCCTTTCCTTGAATCTTCCCCCCGCCATTATTTTGCAGGTACCCCACACTGACGTAGGCCAACTTCCTGGCTTACTGCCTGTTCCTTTCCCCACGCTCAAAGAGTAAAGCCTAGACCCTCGTGCTACATATTCCTCCTCAGCCTCCCTAGACAGTATACATTTATTTCTGCCCTTTTTCTTTAAAACCAATCTACCTGACAGCATGTTGACAGCTCCCGAACTCACTAATGGTTTCCAAAGCTATTGTAAAGCCAAGACCCTGCTACTGTTTCTGAGCTTGCTTGGACCTGTCTTGCCTTACCAACAGAAAAAATAAAAGGAAGAGGGAAAAAATAATCTTTCTTATTTGGACCTCCTCCCCCCCCCCCCCCCCCCCCCCCGCCACCGAACCAAATCTCATGCTCAGGTTGGGACAGTCCTGGTGAGAATTCCTTGCAGAGGAAAGGAAGTAGTGAGAAAGATGTTCTAAGCAAAGGTTTGGCTGATCCTCTTTGAAAGTCCACCTGGTCAGGTCGGTCGGGTCCCATAGCAAATGCTTTGCTGTGTGTACCATATCCCACCCATATCCCCTTGGCAATCCCAGTTCCTGTACACAAGGACAGCTTTCCACATCACATATCTGCAATTTCTGCCAGCCAGAGTGCACTCTCTGACCGCAGGAACTTGCTCAGCCTGGGCTTGGGGTCGGCTTGAGAGTAAATAATTTCCAGGAGGTTGGTGAATAAACACTCTAGTTTCCTCAACTCTGAGGCATGTTCTGCACAACTCCTATGATCCCCGGGATTACTGAACCCCAGATGCCCACAGTCAGAACTTGCTAAATAGTATACTCTGGTATGGACTTACATTCCTTGTTTCCCTGTCTTACCTCCTTATTCCAATAATGGTGCCTCCTGGAATCACCTCCCAAATAATCCACTTGAGCTCCAATCCTGTCTCAGGGTCTCCTTCAGGGAGAAGTTGAATTATGATCTATCTTAACCATCCTTACCATTGCCATCCCCAGTCCCGTGACTGCCTCTCTCCAACCCCCGCCACCATCCCTACGTGACCATGTCTGCTTCGAAGCAAAATGGGTCTGGGAACAGTACTGGGGACAGTAGCCTTCTTGCCCACGGGTAAACGTCAACTCTCTTTCCAAGGACTATTCGTATGTGCACTTGACATACACAAGAGCAGTACTTATGAGGCTTGCTAGGCCTGTCTCTGCCCTGGGGGAGAGGCCTAGAGCATTTCTGAGGCAGCACGAGGATTTTACGGTCTATGACGAGGAGGGGCACTTGGTGAGCTGGCCAGAGAGGCTCACTGAAGGATGTCATATTAAAACTGCTACTCAGAGTCACTTATTAGGAGTTATATGCCAAGACTCCTTGCTTAGTCCACTCAACTGGCCACTCTAGAAGACTCTCCAACTCAGGACTATATACTTGTTGGCTCTGGTCTGGATGGCTAGGCTTCCCTGTGACTTCACACCACTCAACTGTGCACTCGTGATTCCATGTGGAAGGGTTGCTTGCAGTCTAACACCCCTGGCGTCTTTCCACTAGCTCACTCACCCCTCCCCAGGGACGGAGCAACTAGTCTATGTTACAAGTTTGGAAGAAGGAACTGGGTATATTCAGCTCAGCTCCCTCCTTTCTCTTCTTTGAAGGAGCATGTATTCTGGTCTGCTTGGCCAGGGACCTGGGCCACGATCTCTAAATAGTTTTATCAGAAATCAAGGTGATATGTCCATCTCCATCTGCCTCGCTACTGTTTCTCATTTTGCTCAGAACTTGGATGGAGAAGGAGGGGCTATTATTTATTGATCCACTCAAGCCCGAACGCGAGTTTGTGTCCTGTCATCTCGTGCACTGTCGGAAAGGATCTCCAGGTGAGGAATCCCAGATCCTCAGGATTCAAGTTGCTGAGTTCATGGGCTTCTCTTCGTCACTGTCATCAATTTCTGCACACTCTGAGTGAGGCAAAGGTATTCAGTACTCGCTGTGCGAACTCTGGGAAACCACCTAAAACTTAACTCACTTCAGTCAGAAGACTGTCAGGCGGATTCGACATAAAGTCAAGTGCCTTCCCAAATGTCCAGCATATAGCGCACAGAGGACAAACGACGGATACGCGTACATGGTGGGCTCTTTTGGTTTCTCCAATTTCTTTCTGGTTCAAGCACCCTCACTGACCACACTTACTTCTTACCCATTTGACAGCAAACGCGTCTATACGTTCGTTTTCATCCTAAATCACAAGAAGCTGCAAAGTGTGAACCGCAAGTAACCCTACAATGTTTGCGTCATTTTCCTCAATTGGCCCTGCTGGGGTTGCCCAAAGGTGCCTCCAGGGTTTGGGGAGGCCTGTTGATTGTAGTGAGTCGATTATCAGACAGCAAGAGGTGACTCGGAAACCGCACGCCAGGCCTGGGATGGCAGAGTCTTGCCACTCTGACAATTCCAAGCCCGTAGTGGCCAAACAGTCCTCACCATGCTTCTCAACATAAACTCCTGGCATCTTTCACCAACTGACTGGAGGTGGCAAGTGAAGTAAACGTATTTGAAATCTCTGATTTCAGTAGACGAGATCACAGAAAGGCAGGCTTTATAATGCAAGGAAGTTGGCAGGGGTGTTTGGACTACACGGCAGAGAAAGGGTCAACATCCTAATAGACCACCATCAGAAGGGGGCAGCAATGAGTCAGAGAAGGACGAGTTTGCAGTCTAACGCATCGCATTGATTATAAATTCCGATGTGGACAAAGATATCACTAATAGAAATATTAATATGAAGCAGGCAGAACACATTAACTCATTCTTGACAAATTGATTGCTTTCAAAAAGCGGTTTCAGTTAGGAGAACGATATTACTGCTTGTTCAGGCATCACATCAATACCCAGTCGAGCGGTGATCGTATTTCAATGAGGCCAATATGAGCAGAAGCAGAGGGAACTTTAGAGATCAAGTCGTCCAGCCCTCTCTCCGTATACGTGGCAATACTGTTTTGTACACAGGGGAAGGAATGTTCTAGCTTCTGGACCAAAGCTCTTTTACTGAATCAGATAGTTCCGAATTTACAAAAAAGGGGGAGGGGGAACAAGAGTGAAGCAGAGAAAAAGGAAGAGCAGAGGGGCACTGCTAATTATGCAAGAATAAAGTGAAATGAAGGGGAAGAAAGGAACATCGTTATACCAAATAACCAAGTGGCCTAAGACTTAAATAAATGCATGTTTAGGGGTGCCTGGGTGGCTCAGTCAGTTGAGCGTCTGACTTTTGGTTTCAGCTCAGGTCACCATCCCAGGGTCGTGGGATCGAGTCCTGTGTGGGGCTCCACAGTAGAGCCTGCTTGAGATTCTCTCTCTCTTTGTCCCTCTGCCCCTCTCCCCTGCTTACGCTCTCTTTCTCTCTGTCTCTCTAAAATAAAATTTAGGGCCGCCTGGGTGGCTCAGTCAGTTGGGCGTCTGACTTCAGCTCGCGTCATGACCTCACGGTGCATGGGTTCGAGCCCCACAGCGGGCTCTGTGCTGCCAGCTCGGAGCCCGGAGCCTGCTTCGGATTCTGTGTCTCCCTCTCTCTCTGCCCCTCTACCTGCTCACACTCTTTCTCTCTCTCAAAAATACACATGAAAATTTTTTTTTAAAAACATTAGAAATAAATAAATAAATAAATAAATAAATAAATAAATAAATAAATAAATTCATGTTTAGCTTCAAGCCTCCAGCACCCTTGCCTTTGAGCAGCAAGTCCTGTTGAAGTGAATTTACTTTCCTGTGATTTACCACAAATTCTCAATAACAGTTCACTTCTGGACAACTGCTTCCAGTTCAGTAAAGATTATCCAACTGTGGTCATCACGTCCTGTTTTCTTGAGCTTTGCTCCTTATTTTCCTGTTTTCACTTTTTAAGTTGCCCTGCTATGGGCATATGCCGCTCCCGGCAGCATCCAGGAGTGTGTGTTTCATCCGCAACAGGTTGCCATGACATAAGATCGGGCTTTCGGCTTCTCTAATTAGAAAGAGCCTTCTCATTTCACAATGGCAGTTGAAGCCCCAGAGCAGCAGGAACTACCAAAAGAGGCCCTGTTTTCTCCTCACCTGCCAGCAGAACAATTTTCATGAGCTACAACGAGCCCAAAAGGAAAGTACATGATCACGTCATCTGAGATAAGGAGCTGCTGGGAATTTTCTAAGGTCTGACCCGTCTTCCTTGGAAAGAACACGTGTCTGTGTCTCTGGGTATGTATCTGATGGGGGAAGGGAACCATACTACCAGAGAGTTTAAACATCTTGGAGCAAAACCTTTCTGAAACAACAGATACACTTCTCCGTCTCATTAAATAGAGCACAAAAAATCCTGAAGCGTCCCCGTATATTTGTTCTCCAATAGTGTTTTCACGCAGCTCTTGGCACTGAAGCTTCTTGTTCATACATGTTCTCTGTGGCTTTCCTTCATGGTTTAACTTAACCGAGCCCATCCATTACCAAGGCCCCCCCACTGCCTTGAGCATGAACCCCGCCACCACCATAGCCTATGACCTCCAGACCCTGTTCTCTACCCTAAGCATCTCAGCCCACAGAGGTCTGGCCAGACTGCTTCTCCCAGGAGAAAAGAAGGCCTAGATCACAAGCAAATGCCTCTGCATGATGTAACTAAGCCACTATGCTTTGTGAGGTCTCATGTTTGGGTACTTTAAATGAATCTCCCTCATCCCCACATTCACTAAAGGTCACTGGTCACTTACCATGGGATGAGGCACTGTACTGAGGGGTACATCTGTTAGACACACAGGCACAGTCTCTTCTCTCATGGGGCCAAAGCCATGTGGGGGATAGAGACGAGTCGATGGGCAGTTACACTGCAGTGTGAGAAATGCTATAATGAGGGTAGCAGAGGGTGACATGGGAACATAAAGGAAGAACTCAGAACAAGACTTGAGAAGTGTCAAAGGGAATCTTCCCAGAGGAGGAGATAATCTAACTTAAGTCCTGAAGGATGAATAAAAGTGAACGACTGGTTGACAGATAGTACAACTGAGATGGGCTGAAAATTATTATTTGCTGTCATCAGAGTATCTGTCTATAGGATTTCCCATACCCTTTGCTATGTACTGCTTCTAATGTGTGAGGTGCTTCAAAATCAGTTCAGCAGGAGTATTAGTACTATGTATGAATTAAGAGCCAAGAGACTGTTTGAGACTCTAAGGGGCTTACCTATGAATAAGGTGCAAAAGGATTTCTTGTTCAAGACCACAAAACCACAACCCGTAAAAGGTAAAGAATGATAAATTTGACTGTATTAAAATGTAAAATGTGTACCTAAAAAAGACACCATGAACATTCAAATTAACTCTACAGGTCACGGATTGGAAAGCATTTGTAATACATTTAACCAAAAAGGGATTATTATTCACGATACATAAAGAACTGCAACAAGTCAGTAGGAAAAGGGCCAAAAAGCTCACCAGAAAAAAGTGGGCAAATGATATGAATAGGAATTTCAAGGGAAAGAAAGCCCTAATGGCCAAGGAACATACAAAAAGATGTTCCACTTCCAATATAATCTTGAAAATGAACATTAACAAGAGGGAGAAAGTATAGCCACTCAAGAAAATAGTTTGGCAGTGCCTTTCAAAGCTGAAAATGCACCAGACCATACAACCGAGCAATTGCACCCTCAGGCATTTATTCCAGAGAAATGAAGACTTATTTTCAAAAACTGCAAATCATCCAAATCTCTTTCCATGGATAAGCACTTAAACGGTGGTACATCCATATGACAGCATGTTACGTGCAACGGCTTGGATAAACCTCAAGAAAACTATGCTGAGTGAAAAAAGCCAATCTCAAAAGGTTACATTCGCCATGACTCCTTTTATGTCACATTTGTGAAGTAACATAATTACAGATATGGAGAACAGGTTAGTTGCCAGAGATGGGGGAAGGGGATGGAGGAGATGGGCACTTCTATAAAGGAGTAACACAGGAAAGTCTTGTGTACAGTGGAGTATGTTAAGTGTGGTAGTGGTTACACAATACAGAAGATGAAATTACATAGAATTACACATACACACACACACACACACACACACACACACACACATGCATGTAAAACCCAGTGAAATCTGAATAAGCTCTAAGGATTGTACCAATGACTTTGATATTGTACAGGACTTCCCTGAACATTTTTTTAAAACCTCGTATGAATCTTTAATTATTTAAAAATAAAACATTTCAGAGTGAAAACATACAGTATCTGTCTTTCTCTGACTGACTTATTTCACTTAGCATAATACCCTCCAGTTCCATCCCTGTGGCTACAAGTGGATCTGGAGAAACTTAACAGAGGACCATGGGGGAGGGGAAGGGGAAAAAACAGTTACAAACAGAGAGGGAGGGAGGGGAACCATAAGACTCTTAAATCCAGAGAACAAAGTGAGGGTTGATGGGGGGTGGGGGAGAGGGGAACGTGGGTGATGGGCATGGAGGAGGGCACCTGTTGGGATGACCACTGGGTGTTGTACGGAAACCAATCTGATAATGAATTATATTTAAAAAATAATAAATTAAATAAATAAAACATTTGAAAATCATTTTTAAAGTGGGGGAGGGTGGATCTGAGGCAAAGTAGACAAAACGCTAACTTTATCTTTTCGACAGGCATGTAAGAGCAGGTGATGTTATTTTCTGTACCAATATTATATGTTTGAATTGCTTTGTGATCATAATAAATAATAACAGTAACAGAAAAACACAGGTTAAAGAGGGAATAGGTTTGTTACCAGAGATTAGGGAGAGGATAACCCAAGGAAGCCCTGTGTACAGTGACTAAAGCATATCTAATTTCAAATCACAGATCTGTCACTTACTAGCTGTGTGACCGTGATGAAATTACTTAAAATCTCAGAATACCAGTTTCCTCTTTTATAAAGCCAACACACTAATCCCCGCTTTCAGAGATTCCTTTTTGTAAGATTAATTAAAATAATGGATATAACATGTCTGGCATTGAGTACGAATGTGATTAATGGCTAATATGAAATGATGACAATGATGATGATAAGGTTCCTTTTAACATGCACGGCCTCAGCTAAAATTAATTTGATACGTCCCCAAAAGTAAACCAAAGATTATTCGACTGAACCCATGGAGGTTTTCTTCCGTGGACAAGTCTACCTTTGGTGGTTTTCTCCATTTTAGCAACATCAAATCCTACTGTCCTTTAGCTAATCACAGAAAATACTGTAGCATAGATAGATGGTAAATGAGGATAACCGACGTGGTATTGGCTCTGCCACAGAACTGTCTGACTGCTGCTCGATGTTTTAACCACAGAGAGAGGTTGGCCTCAAGGTGCGTTGTGAACGCCTAGCTCTCTTGGTCTTCCCTATGCTCGCTCTCTCATATCCACAGACGGAGGTTTCAACAGTGAGTGGCAAGGCTCCATGAACTCAGATGTATCCCTACCCATCGATGTACAAAAGAACCGACACTGATTTTAATGTAGTTAATATATTCTCTAAGCTGTATAGCCTAGCTCATTAAAAAGAAGAAAAGATTTTATTTTTAAATAATCTCTATTCCCAACATGGGGCTCGAACCCACAACCCTGAGATCAAGAGCCACAGACTCCACCGACTGAGCCAGCCAGGTGCCCCAGCCTAGCTCTTAAGAGCAGGGATCTGAGATCTAGCCCTGGATTTGAGAACTGGCTTTGCCACTTTCTTCCCATATGCCCCCAGACAAATTACCTCTCTGAGCCTCAGTTATCTATAGGCATACAAACGATAAAACCTACTTCGTAGGGTTATTTGAAGGACCAAATGAAATAATCTACACAGAACATATAGCATGGTGCCAGGCATATAGTAAACACTGAAGAATTAGCTAATGTCAATCTCCCCAACCATTAAGTACGACTTCTATCAAAAGCAAACTCTACGGACCACAGTATCATGTCTCGGAAGTTCCTAAAGGTAATGAATATGCCGTAAGAAATGAATTGGTCCAGAACATTCACCCTCTCGTCATTGGACCACACAGAACTTGTGTAATATGAACTCCGAAGTATATAAAGGCTTCATTTTACTGTGAACTCAGGTAGTGAAGCTATCAAGTTTGGAAGGGTTTTGGAAATTTATTATTTCATCTTATGGTATTCTAACTCCGAAGTTGCCCTGCCTCTTTAGTGACAATGTTGATGGGATATATATTATAAGAAATGCTATTACCAAGTTCCTTAAGGTAAGTCTTCTGATTATTCTTTCTCGTCTCTATTATTGCTACTTCCCTCGATATTTCTGACTTCTAGCTATAAAGAGCCCTTGAAGCTATGGTTTCTCCACATGACTTTTTCTTGCCTCAGCCTAAGAAACATACCTTGTGATTTATAAGGAGAAAGTCAATATTTATGGGACAGCTTGATTGCAATACTGCGCAGAGGCATGTGAACAGATCTGACCGTGTTTCAAGGATCTTTCCATCTAACCTTATAATTCTACTTGTTGGGATGTAGTTTTCCCCACAAGAGATGTGTGAATGTTGCCATACTCGTCCTGCAGTGTGAAAGGACTGTGGGGAGACCCCACAATTATGAGGTAGAACCCAGGCTTCAAAAGAACTGAAAATTCATCGGGGAGATCAAATCTATATACATAAAATAACCAGAGAAATCGTCCAATCAGGTCTTTCTCATGGAATTAAAAAAAAAAGGTACAAAATCCCTGCATTATTGTTCCTCATCTTGGTCTGCAGTTCAAAGTGTCAACAGCTGATCTGGCAGCTGGCTATGCCTCCTGATGAACCTCTCTGAGAAATCACTTCCCATTTCTGAAACTACTTAAATGTTAAATTACAGATTCCTAACTGTATCTTCAGTGGAAGCAATGTTTATACTCAGTGTTTAAGGTCCATCGTTCAGCCCTCAAACAGTCTTCCAGTGGCAAAACTGGAATGTTCCCATAGATTTCCCTCTTCTATAGTATAAGGTTTGAATCCCAAGTCATGATGGACCCTATGGCTGTAAGCACCTCACGGGGAAAGTCATGGTGGATTACTGGGGGGTTGGCTGGCCCAGAACTCTGTAAGCCTCAACCTGTGGGAATTCTCTTCTCTCTCTTCATCTCCTTAAGGGATGAGCTCATCCATTTCTGTGACTTTAGCAACCATCTTTCAGGGGGCAGCAGCTTCCCAACGAGATTTCCTCAAGTGTTCCCAAGTCTATCAAAGTACCATCATTTTCCTTGGTCTGTTGACTCCACAGACACACGTTCAATTCCCAACTCTCCTTGCTTCCCCACATCTAATCTGTCACTAAGCCCTGATAGTATAGCCCCTAAATATCCCTATCTGCCCACTAACCAGCCCCATGGTCACTTTTGTAGCTCATGCAAATATTTTCTCTTCCCCAGAGGACTAGAAATGTTTCTTAACAGGACTCCCTGCTTCATTTCTTGCCCTCTCCCCCATCCAATCATTCTCCGTAATGGGAAAAGAGTCTTCTGTCCAGACTGCAAATCCATACCAAACACTTCAGATATGTTTGTCGAACTGAGGTGAATTCAAATGCACCAAAACTTCTCAAATGGCAGTCTCCTTATTCAGAACATTTGCATATTAATGATTTAGGGATGATTTCCCTGGAGAATAAACATGATTTCCAGGTATTTTGTAAGCATAATGTCCTAGGACTTAAAAAAGAAAAACATGCTTCTACTAAATGCACGTTTTATTAAATCGCCAGCATGTTTGAAGTATGATGAGCTTCTTAATACGAGTTTATTAATGTTATGAGTTCGTATTTTATGGCACTGCCCTTTGGAAACCAAGAAACATTCTGAAAGTCAAGGTGCTCACCCCGAGACAGGGTGTGTACTACTGGCCCATCTAGGGCAGTGAGGAGGCAATCACTAAATTAAAGCCCTAGCGAATGTGAGAGGTTAATTTATTTCTCAAACCTGAGTCATTTATTCCCAGATCTGCTAACTTACTCAAGGATCAAACAGAATATATTTAACTCTATGATCAAAACAGAAGGATGATTCACTGACTTTTTTAGGTTGGTAGTACAGAAACCATCTTGCACAGCTACACTGAGCGACACAGTGCCAGCCAGGCAAGCCATCCGCTGTTGCTAGTGAGTGGCCGCGGGCCTTTCGTGTCCCATGGGAGACGGGGAAGATGCCCGGGATGCTCATCCTTCGCCAAATCACGGCCTCTCCTGGAAGATGCATGGGGCCCGTGGTCCCTTCTCCATTCCCAACCATCTCTCCTTTCACAAAGCTCTAGCCACATGGACCTTCTCTAGCGTACTCAAACCCACACCGAGCCCTTTCCTGTCTCTGGGCCTTTGTACTTGCTGTCTCCTCTACATAAGCACGTGTCTGGCTGCTCTTCATCATTCAGATGTCAGCTCAAATGTCCTCGGCCCATTGCCAAGACTCTGCATTCCTGAATTGATCAAGGCAAAAAAAAAAAAAAATAACCATGTAGAAACTTTAATACCTGAAGTTATAACCTTTGGCTGATGAAAAGTTCCTTTTGATTTTCCCAAAGCTTTATGAGGTAGAGAGAGGGTGTATTAGTCAGTCCTCTTTTGACTGCAAACGGCAGAGACATCACTTGAATTAGCTTTAGGAACAGTGGGAATTTAGTGCCTCACAAAAGGGACATCTAAGCAGGATATTCAAGCTGGCTTCAGGCATGACAGGATCTGAGGGTTTGAGTTATGGCAACAGCTCTCTCCCTCTCTTCTCCATGTCTCAGCTTTTCTTTTCTCTGTGTTGACTTCATTTTCAGGAGGGATCTTTTCACATTTGGAAAAGATGGTCCCCCCGAAGCACTAGGCTCTCTGCTTGGGGACACAGCAATGAATAAGAAAGACGTGGTCCCTGTTCTCTTGGGGAATGATGAGCTATATGGGCATCTTCTCCCGTCTGACGTCACACAGGAGTAAAAGAGGCAGCAACACAAGCAGCAGGGAGATAAAGAAAGGAATATGATCGCTTCTGACGGCGACAGCGATATTTAACACACCCTCGGGACACATCGGTCACAGCTTCCCCAAATTTTAATTCTAGCCAGTCTTTACAGAGTATCAGCTCTGTGCCAGCCTGGGTCAAAAGACTGGGAAGCAGAAGGTAACTATCAAGTCTCTGTCCCTGAAAGGCACGTAGCACGCTATTCCCAAAGAACTCAAATACCCAGCCAGCAGAAGAGGATGGAAACCATAGGAAACATCCAAACCAAGGGCTATGGACCATGCCAGTAGGTAAACTTCCAAGTGGTTGAGGGAGGGGGAGTCAAGAAGAAATACTGGTAAACCAGTCCGTGTACGAAGTGATGAGAGGCACTGGCAGTGGTGGATAGGAAGGAGGTGATGAGCCATCTTGGTCTCAGAGAGAATGGTGTTCACTGGGAGCCACAGGGAACTCAAGGAGTGGCGGCTCTCAGTGACAACAGCAGGGCGGGAAGTAATGCGCTTGGTTTGGGACACGTTCGTTTGCAGGCTATATGGAAAGCAGTTATCGTCATCATTTCTGTTCCCATTTGGTTAGGGCACATCCAGCGCCTCTCAGCAAGGTGGGGGTTGGTAAGCCCCATTGTTTTTACTTATGAGACACACGAACATCCGGGACGTTAGTGACCAAGCCAGCATGTGACCCTCTATCTGTACTTGCAAGGCTCACCTTCACTTTAAAAGCCTTTCCGGTTGAAGGAAGAAGCAAGGGGGATGACTAAAGCCCATGTTGATTTACTTGGGAAGACTTTTCACAAGACTCTTTAAGGAGCTCTCTGACAGTGCTAATTTTAACCAAGTCATTGTAAAGCAACCTTGGATTCCTCCACGCGGGGCGACGTACAAATCCAAGTGTATGACTCAGCACAAACCAGCTGTGGCTCTCTCTGCATCCCGTTACCCGCACCCCCAAAAGGGGTGAGTAACAGCCCTAAGATTCACTGAGGTGTTCAACACTTGCTCCGGAAGCGCCCCCCCCCCCATTCCCCTTGCTGAAGCTTCCGCACCACTTTCCAAAGAGTCTACCCCCAGTCAATCTTTTTCTTCCACGCTTCTCGCATCCTGGTGTTGAAGGCAGGGCAGAGTTGGGCTATGGGACGTGTCATGCAAACGAGAAGTGGCAGTGAGCATCTGTTTGCCGCTGAGACCACGGATCGGAGGGGGAGGTGGTCGAGCAAAGGTTCGGACTGCAGTCAAAGTGGCAGCAACAGCCCCGGAAATCTGATCTGCACATTTGGAAGAGGCCCTTCACTTAAAGGGCCCCCAAAATGCCGGCCGGAACTCCTGTTACCATGACAAAGCCGCCCAGAACACTAGAACCCCAAATTCTTCCCAGTTGCATCCTATCTCTCCTCTTGATCTTACCACCATCCCCAGGAAAGAGAGGAGACTTCGATCTGGAGGCTGAGGCCCAGGGGATGGGTGGCACCTGCCAATCACACGACCAGTTATTCATCCCACAAATATATCATGATCCCCCACTATGTGTGAGACGCTGCTTAGACTCCAGAGGTACGACATGACCAACCCAGACAAAGATCCTCGCTTTCCTGAAGATGCCGGAGAAAACAGACAATAAGCAATCGGTATAATACGGAAGCAAACTGCACAGTATAACAAATAGTGTAATTTGAAGCAACGAGGACAATCTGAGCAGTAAGGAGGTGGGGAGCACGAGTGCCAGAGCCTGAGGGTTTCAGATAGATTGTGGCTTTCCACAAGGTGGTCCGTGCAGGCCTTGGTGACAGTGTCGGACGTGAGCAAATACTTGAAGGAGATTAAGGATTCGGTCTAGTGGGTGCCTGAAGAGCAATGAGATGATTCAGAGAAGGCAGCCCCACTATGAAAACAGCACCGATTCGAAATTATTTGTTAAATGGATGAATGAAAAAAAAGAATGAGTATAAAAATCTGACTTTTATTATTACAACCGATCAGGGTCCCTGTAGCCTATCCAGCCTCGCGTTGTCCTAGGCCCTGGGGATCCTCAGACCTAGCCAACTGGGACCAAGGGTTCAATCTCCTGATTTTCACACCCAGACAGTTCACAGTCGACTGTGCAGTCACCTGTGATTTGCTGCATGGACTAGAGCACACTGTATCTTTAACGAGTTTCTCTCCCTGACCCTAGTTTGCTTACATTTAAGTTCCAACGCATTTGACCGAACCATTGCTCACCAGTCCTTCACCTCTCGGACCCATCTCTCCACTGCTTCTTCCGACACAGGCTTAAAGGAATCTTCCCTTGGCTTCCGCACACACCTGGAGCAAACCACACGTCGTTCTAATAGACCTCACCACCCTCCCTTTTGACTGTGGTTTACTCATCAAACATGCACGTTGTGGGGCGCCTGGGTGGCTCAGTCGGTTGAGCGTCCGACTTCGGCTCAGGTCATGACCTCGCGGTCCGTGAGTTCGAGCCCCGCGTTGGGCTCTGTGCTGACAGCTCGGAGCCTGGGGCCTGCTTCCGATTCTGTGTCTCCCTCTCTCCCTGCCCCTCCCCCACTCATGCTTTCTCTCTCTCTCTCTCTCTCTCTCTCTCTCTCTCTCTCTCTGAAAAATAAATAAAAACATATAAAAATATTTTTAAACAATCATGCATGTTGTGCCCGGTATGTGAGGAGTGCCATTCGAGAAGTTAATGTCACAGCACCTATCTCTGGAGAAGCTGTCCAGTGGAAATTGGTACACTCATTCTAGCAAGCAATCTGAACCCATGTAATAAGACCTTCACATTTCACTTCCTTCCCCCTAGTAAATTCCACTCGTGAAAGCTGGACTAAGGAAAGAGGCATGGAGTCCAAAGCTTACACACAAAGATATTTATCTGCATTAATACCTGAGGTGGGGGGGGGGGAGCTGACGATTAAATGCTTCCAAATAAGTAAATATTAAAATATGTTTCTGTAGCCCTCTATAACCACCAGGAATATGTACTGACATGGGCAAATGCTCATCATATACTACCAAGAAAAAAGTGGGTAAAAAATTGTATGTACTACATTGTTATTATTTTATTTTAAATAATATACAACATGTATAAAATAACGGAAAGGAACAGAACAAAATGCCACCTTGATCGTCTTTGGGTGTTTAGAGTTACAGGCACTTGGTGTTCTTTCCTGAATCTTCCATAATGAGCAAACATTCTAATTTCTATATTAAAATTTTATGTGTAAAATTTATGAATTTTTAAATTAAATAAATAATTTAAATATTCTAAGGCAGGCAAGAGGCATAATGCCAAAAACTGACCTGATTTTGGGAAGGGGAGCGGGTCTCTAAGAAAAACGGCTTGTATGTATCACATCGGCTTACGGCATTCCATCTAGACACGGGCCAGGCAGAGGAGCGGTTGGAATCTCTTCCATTTCTGCCTTTGAAGGACACAGTCCTCTTGTGGGAAGGTGCTAGCACAGTGCTCTCAGAAGATAGAAGGCCCAACTCAGGGGTGCCCGCACCTCCTAGGAGCCTCCCGATCCCCAGTAGACAGCACATTCCCCGTGGGGAGAGAAAAATCACCAAAATTCCTCTCGGAGAGGAATCTGTAGGAGCCTCACGTCGAAGACGCGTATGCTGGGAAGCAATCTCAGAAGATGCTTCCTCTAGGCCCACCACTCCCTCATCCAGGGTGGGGACTTCTCTCCAATTTCTCTGTGGGTATGCAGGGCAGTCAGAACATGCTTCAATACCAATGAGACAGGAAGACTTGCCTCTTGCACGTTAAAACGATCTGGAAAAACACAGGTCCACTCTGCCTCTCTTTCCAGGCCACCTCCTCACCATTTCCCACCCCGGTGAGCCTGGTTTTCAGGAACAGCAGTCTCCCCACTGTTTATCAAATATACCATGTGCCAGTCGGATATTAAGCCTCTGCTTGGGCTTCTGCTCTCTCTCCCCCAACAGTGACTGCCTGTGCCTGGAATGCAACCATTTTTCCCGCTCTCTTCTCAAGACCATGGGACTTGCCCCACTAGGCACAGCTGATTGGGACAGCTGATCCAAGCGAAGCCACTCTGATATTAGAACACAGGACTTCTAGCCAATCTCTGCTGGATCCTTAAACTAGTGAGTGGATTTAGAGTTGAGATGGATGTGGCCATAAGCATGTGAAGGCAGAAAAACAAAAAACAAAACAAATTTGTGCTGTGTATGTGTGTGTGTGTGTGTGTGTGTGCGTGCGTGCGTGTGTGTGTTTAGTGTGGGGACGAGGAGAGAAGAGATAAACTTAAAGTGCTGTTAGAAGCAGCGATGAGTGTCTGTGGGGCACCTGGCTGGCCCAGTTGATGGAGCGTGCAACTCTTGATCTCGGCATTGTGAGTTCGAGCCCCATGTTGGGTGTGGAGATTACTTAAACATAACATATTTAAAAAAAGAAGCAGTGATGAGTATCTCTTTGACCCAAGATCATGGAGCAAATAATCCTGGTTGGATCTTGCCACGGGATCCGGGGCAGGCTGTACTCACCGATTCCTCCAATCTGATCGCCTCTTTTATTTAAGCAGTTTATAAATGGATTCTCAACTTATGTATAGCTCTTCGCGTATTTGTAGTAACTCAGCCAATAAAACATAATTACAATAATTGTCTTCATACTAAAGGATAAGCCCCTGGTAGCCCAGACAATGCCTGGCTTATTCTTTGCTCTGCCTCTACCATTTAGCAAGTAAGAGGCCTTCAACAACCATTTGCCTTAGTTGGGCGATGCCATGATTCCCTTTCCTGCGTATCTATACTATTCTCCCCATTCTCCTTAGTCCGATTCAAGCTCCACTTTGCCAGAGCTCCTTCCCTGGCTCCCTGACCACAGCGATGACCTCCTTTCCCTAAACTACTCTACAGCAACTGTGTGGTCCACACCACTCACGATGGTCCTCAGGCATCTACTGTCATGAACTATTATTTCCCTGCCCTAGCTCTGTGTGTGTGTGTGTGTGTGTGTGTGTGTGTGTGTGTGTTCAATCTTCTCAACAGCTTCAAAGCTCTTGAAGGCAGGGGCTACCCTGTTTTCTACCTCTCTGTAGATTTCCAATCCTTAGCACTATCTTTGGCTAGAACAGGCGCTAAATAAATCCTCGCCTAAGAAATGCAGCAGGGAGTCTAAATTTGCCTTTTTCAGTCTCTGAGCCAGTCTTTGGCAGGAAACTGATAGTTTTCGAAGTCGTGGACTCAAGCCAGCAGGGTACTGGGTGCTTAGCAGCAAGTGGCCTGAAAGAGTTAATGTGCTTCAGCGAGTCGGAAAGAATACAGCTTGTTTACTTTGAGGCCAACGTATTTGTCAAGCTCCCAATGAAACATGTGCTGTGCTAGGGCGTCTGATTTTTTTTCTGCTGTGTTTATGCCATAATAGAATAATGTTTCTATCTGAAAGCTGCTTGAATTCAACTAATAACTACTGCATTCACTCATTTAGTAAGAGCAAAATTTAGGTTGCAGAGTTCTGTTGATTTTAGAATAAATACCCCACGGAAACAAGGGAGACGGCTAGTAAAGTGCATATAGAATGGAAAAAGATGATCCACTACTTTCTGGATGGAGTGGAGCAAATTGCCCCCCTGTAAAAAGGACTCCTCCAAATTCAGAGAAAAGGCAGAAGCAAAGGGATGCGAACAAAACATTCCACTGCGATTTGGGAGGACAGATGTGAAAGTCTTTTAATCTTTTTCTCTTTGAAAGAGTGTTTGGCCGAGCGTCATTTTCCTTCACGAACCTAGGAGTCCACACTTGAGAAAACTCTACCCCCTTTCACTCGCTACATCAGCCTCCGCATGCAGTTACCTGGGCAGCTTCAGAGAGATGATAACAAGCCCGAGTTGTTTCTGCACTGCAGCTGTTTCCGGATCGCCTATCACTGGGACCACACACAGCATGAACCACAACTTGACCAAACCGGCTTATAATTGAAGTTGAAAAGTCAAGGGCTATGGAGACACCCCACACCTCCCTCAGTGGCTCCGGGCTGAAGCACTCGGTGCATCCCTAGCAACTTGGGTCACTGAAGTACGTGCATATCCTCTATTTAATAACTGGTTGTCTGTGGGAAACGGAAAATGAAAAGAAAGGACAGTAGAAATGTGAAGAAAAAAAAACAAACCTCCCAAATCAATTCTCTTCTGGAGTAAATTTCTTATGAATGATAAGCTGTAAAGGATTTTCTGCCATAATCAGGATTCCCATCATGTTTCCCCCCCCCTCGAGGCCAATCTCTGGGGCTATTTACTCCCTACGTACCCACAATGCTTAGCCAGAGTGAGTACGTGCCTATAGGAGATGCTCAAAGAAATACCTGAGCATTGGATACGGCCCATTTGCTGGTAGCAGACTTGGTTCTTTGTTGATAGACAAGAATCCTCTTTTTTAAGAACTGGCGATGTCTCCCCAGCCAGCAGCGAGGACCGCAGGCCCATCTCTAGCTGGGGAGGAGACTGACAGGGACTCTTCCAGCTACAGATGGTGATGGGAAATCTTCTGGCGAACACTGTCTAGGACAGTACGAATCCCCTCTGCTTCGGCACAGATGCTTTTGTGAAACTCCAACCCACCAGGGAGGTGAGCTTCCAAGCAGCATCCTTTTGTCAAGAACCAAAGTGAAGAACCAACACCTCTAAGCTGACATAGGAAAATACGCTCATTAAAAAGAGAACATGTCACATTATCTACTTTGGGGGCTGAGTTTTCTTCTAAACCTAGAAACAGTTCTCTGTGGCCAAATTGCCCCAGCCTTCCAACATACTTGACGTGGCTATATGTTAACAGAGTCATCGACTTCTGTAAACTGATACATGAAGGCCTGCGTATTTCTAGTTTTACCCAAGGATGTAGAGATGGGAGAATTTGCTGCTTCCAAAAACTTGCCCGTACTCTACTCGGCCGGGCCCTGAACGCCTGAGTCTAGTAAGAAGAGCCTAATAAAGGGTGACTTGCAGCATTCAAAAATAGGTTGACATGCTCAAATAAGAACAATCAAATAGGAAGGAACGACCACAGCTCAGTTTCCAATGAACGCACTGTGACCCTGTAGGTAGCGTTTACCCATGTGCATGCCACACAGAATGAAAAGCCAGCTGCCATCTAAGCACCCCCCCCCAACACACATGACATTATAAAGGCCACTCATCCATGCAGTTTAGGGTAGGTCACCCCTCCAGAACGGCTGGCTTGAGCCAATGATGTATCCTCTCGAAATGAGCTCATGGCCATTTACTGTCCCTGAGATTAGTTCCAATGGTGCACTTGTCCCTCCCAACAGTGTGTCTTTTTCAAACCTGAAGATAAGAGGTACCCAGAGTAGAGTCAGAAGAGCTTAGGACCTTTTCAACAAAGCAGCCCACTAATCCCATCCTTCCCTACCAGATCACAGTTTACTGAGCCATTCAGACCAAAGCCCTTCCCTGTAATGAACTGAAACATAATCCCAGCAACAAATAGAAGGGGGAAGAAATAAGTCCGCCAGGAGTGTAATGTCTTTGTCTGTTTCAAGTTTGGGTTTGTTTGCTTCTTGGTCGTTTTTAAATCGCTGGTCTGTGTCTGCAAGAATCAACAGGAATCCATTTAGTCTGGGCTTCATTGTTGGTCCCCCAGCACCACTGGCCTTGGTATGCAGAGGCTCAGCCTTTTCCTTCCGCCTCTAAGCAACTTACGCTTACTGGTCAGACTGTGGTAGGAGAGGCTGGGAACTAAATTTGAGGCTCGCTGCTGTCACTTACTCGTTACAGGAGACCCTGGACAAGTATGACCTCTCCAGGGCTCCTTCCTTCATCGATAAGATGAGAGGTCTTGATGTCTCTTCTATCTTAAAATACGTCTTTGGTTCTACGCCTTTCTGACCAGAAGCATCCAGATTTTTAAGAAAATCCAATTTTCTTTGAGGATAATGGTGATACACCTGGGAAGATTCTCCAAGGCATTTCTTAACATGGACACCCACTGGCTGACTCTCAGGTTAAAGATCTTTCCCCTAGGTCAGGTCCTGCAGTGTGACCTGGGAGCTCAGTCAGACGGGGGCGGGGGGGGGAGTGGAGAGCGAGCGCTAAAGTCCCCAGGGTGAGTAACTTCGGAAGGAGGTCACTATGGGTGAATGATATTGTCTTTATCTTAAGGCCAAATAGTGAAATGTGTGGCCTCTTAGCAACGGCTTCCTCACTGGTCTCTAGGCTTCAGGCCTCATTTTCTTCACACAATCCTGCAAACTGCTGTCAGACAAATACTTCTTAAATATTTTTGTCTTATCAGCGTCCTGCTCAGAATTGGTGCTGGTTCTCAGTTGCCCGTAGGACGAAGTGCACGTATCTGCCTTCCCCTCCAGTCTGAGGTCACTGTGGCCACTGATCAACCACGGTAGCTATATACACTAAGCCGGATTAAGTCATGAACCGCTTTACCTAAGTCGTAGAGGACAGATGATTTTAATTTTCTTGGTCTTGCTAACACTATTTCAAAAGGTTCTATAATCAACATATTCCAGTGGTTTTTTTTTTCTAAATGAAAAAAAAAATAGGCTGCTTTCTTAGAATTCAATGCAATCTCTTTTGCTTTTGAGTTTCAACTCAAGAGCTTAATCCCAAATATCAGCAATGCACAAAACACTGTTCATAGTGCTCTGAGCGAGGCCTGGCTTCCCTGCAGGAGCTTCTAGACTAATCGGGGAAGCAGCAAGTAGAGGAACAATGATGCCATAAGGCAAAACGATGCAACAGCTGTAAGCGTGGTCCCAGCACGACGTTATAGGATTTCAGAGGAGGGGGTGGGCCCACGGCCAAAAAGCAGGGGGCTATGCCTTCCCTTCAAAAAGCTGATGTGGACGAAGCAGCAGGAATGTTCTCATCCCACATGACCACACCTCAAAGATGCCTGGTTTGAATGTGGGCAAGCACAAATGAATTGCCATCAGGATAAAAACCGCTTTTCAATCTTGCCTAATTATTCTGCAGAGCGGTAACAATTTGGCATCTTGTCTAACGTGTCAGAATACCTCGATGGGAACTTGTATTTTCTTTCGCAAGTGTTTTCCTCAGGGAGCGTGGCTCTCCGGTCACAGCTTTGAAAATAAACTGGGTGTAACGTGCCCTAGGTTGCAAAGATAGATGCGCTTGGAATCTGGTTGCTCAGGAGGCTGCAAATCAAAACACGTGATCCCACAGGAAGAAGTGGTAGGTATCCAAGCTAGTCCGTCATAAATCCTATGGGACTCACCCTTATCGTCAAACAAATATGCCCAGCACTTTGACGTTTGATCCTCACGATCTTTCTTGAGTTCAGCAAGGCAAGTATGGCTATCCACAGGTCCCAGATGAAGAAAGACTCAAAGAAGTTCAAGTGCCTTGGCAAAGGTCCCATAGCCAGGAAGGGGAGAAGTCTGAAGAAGTACTGTGCATATTACCAAAGTCAGCCTAGGCGGAATATAACTGTGACCAAGATTCTTTTCCTGTCTTCTCCTCCTGTCCTGGACTTTAGCACGCCCAAGACTTCAGGAGGAGGAACGAGAAGGAGAGGGGGGGAAAGGACAACTGGATAGTTATGCGTGTCCTTCTGCCCTAGACCAACAGAACCAACTTTTCCAGAATCGTTAGTCTTTGCAGAAAACATTGTGGGTGACCCCTCCAATGGATCGGGGTCCGTGTAAGTCCAGGTCTGCCTGCTCTGTGGTGCAAGGACAAACGACAACTGACATCATGACAAATACTGATGCAAAGCTGGGAAGCCAAGCATTTGAGGATCGTGGGCTGCAGCCTGGGCAAGGCGCCCTTTGACTCGGCTTCATACTATGTCCCTGGAGCGTTTTGTATCATGACGCATCATCCCATGGCGCCCACGTGGCCATGTGCAGATAAGGGCATTCAGTACCTTAACGACAGAGATGGCACATGGAAGGATCATTTAGCTTCTCGTGACTTGCAAAGAATCAGGTGCCACGTTTAGGCAATCTTCATCTTATTATCCTTCTTCCAGCCCTGACCACTCTGTTCTACATCACTATAGGTTTTATTTTGTTTTGAGAGAGAGAGAGAGAGAGAGAGAGAGAGCGAGAGCATGAGAGCGCACGCACACACGTGTGGGCAGAGCAAGAGAGAGAATCTCAAGCAGGCTCTACGCTCAGTGCAGAGCCCAGTGTGGGGCTCGATCCCACGACCCTCGGACCGTGACCTGAGCAGAAATCAAGAGTTGGGCACTCAACCGGCCGCCACCCAGGTGTCCCTAGTTTTGTTTGTGTAAGCACGGAGGAACTCAGTGCGTGGCCTTGCTGGGCTGAGGGTTCAAGGAGTACTTGTGAAGATGACCTTCTCCAAATGCACCCTGACAGCCACAGACAGGGACAGGCATACTGGGCGATTCCAAGGCCCCAGAGCTGCACCTGAGGAAAGCTGAATCATCTCAAAACTCTCACTAAGGCTCAGTCACCTTTTGGAGAGGAGGCCCCACAGTCTATGCAGGGTGTGCTGCCACAGACCCCAAGTCGACTGTGTTTCACTCCCTCTCCCTAAAACTACATCCCTGGGTTGCCTCTCTTTGCAGAAAAAAAAGTCCTCTGTAGGCATGCCAAAACTCCCTGAAGCTTTCCCCCAGACCCACTGGCAATGTCAATAGCACTTAAGAGCCCAGGTTTTGGGGGCACCTGGGTGGTTCAGTTGGTTGAATGTCCAACTTCAGCTCAGGTCATGATCTCCCGGTCTGTGAGTTCAAGCCCCGCGTCGGGCTCTGTGCGGACAGCTCAGAGCCTGGAGCCTGCTTCAGAATCTGTGTCTCCCTCTCTCTCTGCCCCTCCCCTCCTCGTGCTCTGTCTCTCTCTGTCTCTCTCTCTCTCTCAAAAATAAATAAAACACTTAAAAAATGAAGGAAAAAAAAAAGAGCCCAAGTTTTGAAGCCAGTCTGCCTGGTTTGCATCCTGGCTTTGTTACATTAAAAAAAAAAATTAAACTCATCGTGACCGATTCTTCACCTGAAGAGTGGGAACTAACAAAACATCTCACAGAGAGTTATTGTAAGGATTAAGTGAGATAATCATATGAAGCATTACCTGGTCGTAGTAAGGGCTCAATAAGAATTAGCAGTTACTATAATAATTCTAACACCAAGTGGCATCTCCTTGTTAACATTTCAATCTCTTACATGCAACTGTGAACTGCGCTCCTCGAGGGCAGGGTCCTGGTGTCATTCGTGTCTACTTCCGTGGCATTGGCATAAGGGCTAGCCAGGGTAGATTCAGGCTCTCTCCTGCTCACACTGTAACACAGTCACTGATTTAACAAATACTAATTGAGCACCTCTTATGTGCTCATTCCTACGTAAACACACCTTCCGTGGGAAAACTTCCATGAATACTCACGGACACCGGTCTCTACAAGGAGCTGGCCCTAATGGTCCACCACTCTCCTTCCCTCGTCTGCACTAAGACCCCAGGAACCGATCCTAACAAAGAGTGAGGCCACGGGTGGGGGATGGGTCTCAATGCTGGAGGACGGAGTCGACAATCATAAGGCGATGCTAAGTGTTCCACAGAGATGGTTTGTGTACAGAGATGAATTGCCTTCTGACTCCCTCGCTGTAGCTTCCCAGTTAACATTTGCTGAATGAGTATTCGGATTAATGACTGCATGAATAAACATAAGCTTCTCTGCCATCCCATGAAGTCCCACATCCCAGTACACGGCTGTTGTCTATCCCCCACCCCCCCAACCTCCGCAGCAGCTAGACCTGTGTCTGACCCAGCGTAGACTGTCTGTGAGTATCTGTTGAAAGAGTGACTGTGGGAGAATGATCTAGAAACGGGAAATCAAAGGCCATGGAGAAAAAAAGAGAAAGCCATTAAGCAATCAGTGTTCTTCCCAGCTAGAATTCCTCACAGTTCTTAAGTTCAGTCTTCAGCTTGAGAGAAAATATTTGGCACAACACATTGGGGGAAAGGATTAGGACTGGAGAAGGAAATATGGAAGCCAACTGTGTAAAACATTAAAGCACTGAGAGTAGATGAGATTACTGGGGCAGGGTTCATGTGAAGAGGAGAAAAGAGCTCCGAGGCAAGCACTCAGGAACCCTACCGTTCAGAGATTGGTTAGAGATGGCAAGTCAGTAAGGGAGATGGCAAAGGTGTTCAGTGAGGAAGGAGAACATGAAACCAAATAAAGCAAAAAAAAGACAGCTACTGGGAGATCAAATGAGATATGTTTGTTTGCTTTTAGGAAGAGAGAGAGCATGGGGGAGAGGGGCAGAGAGAGAGAGAGAGAGAGAGAGAGAGAATCTCAAGCATGACCCCAGGATCCCACGACCCTGGATCACAACCCTGAGATAAAACCAAGAGTTGGACGCTCAACCAACCAAGCCACTCAGGCACCCCAAGAGAGGACCATTCTCTTATGTAACAGAGGAGGTCGCTGGTGACATTGACAATGGAGGGATAGCTAGAATGGGATGAGAGAATGGGAGAAGAGGAAGAGTAGGCTATCAGTGCAGACACAAAAAGTAAGTCCTTCTTCCAACCTTCGGGGAAATTTAAACTGCTTGCCAAATACCTTTTTAGTAGTTCATTTCCTGCCCACTACTTAAAAAGACATTCCTATCCTGGCCAACTTAGAGCAATTCTAGGATGCAAATAACAGGCATCCAGAAAGGGGAGGCAGGGTGGCAAGCTTTTGGCCTGAGATTCACTGGATTCTGCAGCCCCAAAGAGCCATGAATTGTCAGCCTGTGCTGCCCTCCGTTTGCTGCTCAGCCCCTGGCACATTCTCACCCTCCCCATTCCATCTATTATTAATGACATCATTGTAATCAAAAAAGAGTTAGGGAGGATTTGGAATGCATCAAGTAGGAGTTGCAACAAAATCCTTTGTTATTCAAGGATGAATTTTTAAATGAAACATCTAAACACAGATTTCTCCCCCAAGAGATGTTCTGATTTGAGGCTGAGCTTGATGTACATGCAGAACACAATGCAGTCTTTTCTACCCAGTTCTTTGCGGGGGCTGGGGTGCAGAATAACACGAGGGCCAGAAAAGCTCTGATGAGAAGCTTGCCCATTAAGCCTTGAGAGGCATTTGCTGAGGTTTCCCTGCCTCGGTTGGGTTTAAGTGCAATTTTATTTTAGTCTGCTTTTCAAATGCTTGTGGAAGGGACAGTGGTATTTAAAGTCATTTCCTAAAACAAAACAAAACAAAACAAAACAAAACAAAACAAAACAAAACAAAAATCTGATTTATCCAAAGACTTTCACGCTTGGTTGAAGCAATGCCAGGAAATAATGAATCTGGGCCTAGCCTGGTATCTGTTGACATTGCCGATGCTGCTAGTGAAAATTTATTTCTGAAAACCAAGCCATAGGTCAAGTGGTCCAGGACAGGCCCTAAGTCAAACGATCTGCCCTTTATTCTTCCACTAAGAATGAAAAACTACAGACGTCATTTCAGCTTTCACAAATTACAAGTCCTTTCTGGTACCGAGAAAGTCCTCAAACGTCACACAATAGCATTCAAGTAGGCAGTTCCTGTTCCTGAAAACGTGGCACTTCTGCTGATCTACAGGTGTCTGAGGTCCCCTGTATACTGCATGTGTACTCAATTTCCCCTGGAGTCCCGTGACACCAAGTCCTCGATCTAAAAGAGCACCAGAGTTCAAATGTGCAGTCAGTCAGTAGATGCGTGTCAGAATTCTTCCCTGAGTGAGACCTACTGGCCCAAAGGATGAGGCCTTCTCATTAGTGTCATGTTCAAATAAATAGTCTACAGGCCCAGGCAGTCCTTATCCTGCAAAACACTGCCATTACCATCTACCTTTTATTAAGCAACTACTCACTCTATGCCTAGAATGCAGAGAAGGAGTTTTACATGGAACATCTCATTTGATCCATAAAACAACTGTTAGCAATTGGTATTATTATTCTCCTCATTTTTTCAATTTCTTTTTTTTTATTTTAGAGAGAAAAAGAGCATGTGTGCATGAGCCAGGGAGGGGCAGAGGAAGGGAGGGAGGGAAGGAGGGGGGGAAGAGAGAGAGAGAGAGAGAGAGAGAGAGAGAGAGAGAGAGAGAGAATCTTAAGCAGATTCCACGCTCATCACAGAGTCCAACCTGGAGCTTGACCCCGTGCCCCTTGGGTCATGACCTGAGCTGAAATCAAGGGTCAGATGCTCAACGGATTGAGCCACCCAGGCACCCCTCTCCTCATTTGTAAGGTGAGCAAACTGAGGCTGAGAGAGGGTAGCCATATATACAATACATATAATAACTATTAGAGTGTAGACCACAGGGCCCATGCTCCCACTCCCGCACACTCCCTTCCGGAACAAAACGTCTGCCTGAGGCAATTAGCACAGTGCCATTTCCATCCCGAAGGACGCCCCCCAAATAGCCAAAGCTAGAGTCTATTTTTAATACAGATATACGTCTACTTAACAATTTGGCAAAGACAGGGACCTTGTGAAGGTGGCCTACGAGCTTTGACCTAGGACAGCAGTGGTCAGTATGGTGTCACGTGAAAGAACACTGGCCTTGAAATCCAAACAGCTGGGTTCTGTCTCCAGCTGCCTCCTTTACGGACTCCAGGTCACTTGAGCAATGAGATAATGCTCTCTCCTTCGTGTTACTCTCCTCCCCTGGCTTGCTCAGAAGAGCCGGGAAGAAGCGCACCTTTTTGTTTCTTTGCCAAAGAGCTAATTTCTTCCTGTCCATCGAAAGAACTCTTCTCAGAATCCCACCTCACACAACAAATCTCTGGACAGTTAATTAAGAATCCATTCTTAACTAGACTCCAAGGTATTTTCCATCTCCTTAGTTCACAAGGGAAAAAAACAAACCCTCAATACTGCAAGAAAAACAAAACTGGGGAAATTGTCATTATACTGGCACGCTGCGCTCTTCAGGTATTTTGTTTGTTTCTTTCGCCATTCAACATATAACTTCTCATCTTTCAGATTGCTCTAGGCCATTTACAAGATTGAAAAATTTTATTCGAGCCTGACAGTTTCTGCAAGCACTAGACCAGCCAAGACTCTACTCTGCTCATGAAATATAGTATGAGCTTGCCGGGGCTCCCAACATAAACGCTAATGAGAATCACATAACGTACGCACTGCTAAAACTTTATTACCTGAACTATGAGGAAGCAGGTGTATCTGTCTGTCAAAAATGTCATTAACTAAGAGTGACCAGTGGATGTGTCCCATACGGGGTGCTACAGGGCATCTGAAGAGTAACAGAGCCATCTGGCCAAGAGAAGGAAATCCCAGGAAGTGAGGTGGGTCTTCACTAGGACTCCACCTACAAGGACCCGGAGTGAGCCATCCTGAGGTGTTCTTATTCAAATTCTCATCATGTTAGCAAAGGTCATCGCCGTCAAGGGGATGAAGGCAAAAGAGGAGAGAGAGTAAACTTGACTGCTGAGAATAACTCCGTGCCTTTTCAGCCCCTGGGGACAAACTCTAACACGATGACGTGGGCACTATTTGACTGCCCCAGTGAATCTTTTCAAGAGCAACAGCACTCACGGATCCTGAGTTCGAGCCCCACCCACACCAGGCTCTGTGCTGGCAGCACAGAGACTGCTTGGGACTTTCTCTCTCCCTCTCTCTCTCTCTGCTCCTCCCCTGCTCTCTTTCTCTTTCTCAAAATAAATAAACTTAAAAAAGAAAAAAGAGACAGAGAGGGAGAGAGGGAGAGAGAAAGGAGGCTGGGTACAAATTCAGGACTCAGAGTTGGCTGTTAGTATTATTTTACAGGTTATTTAATGAATTCATGGTGAACTTTTTTTAGTTGATTCATTTTTGAGAGAGAGCATGAGCGAGGGAGGGACAGAGAAAGAGGGAGACAGAGAATCCCAAGCAGGCTCCACGCTGCCAGCGCAGAGCCAGACTTGGGGCTTTGAACCCATGAACCGTGAGATCATGACCTGAGCTGAAATCAAGAGTCGGACACTTAACCGACTGAGCCACCGAGGTGCCCCAGGGATTTTTAGTTTTCGTATCTCCTATGCGTTGGATGCTTTACAGGAACTCTACTCCATTGACATCATCCTCAAAGTTCTCCAGAAACAATGTGCCATTTTCCCGTTCCCGTCCACTCATTAAAGAGCCCTTGTCAACCAAAAAGGAAAAGGCGATGTTAATTAAGCTCTTAGACTTACAGCACGTGAAAATTGAAGATGTGGAGAAAGTGGATTGAGGCTCAGGAGACCTGAGTTCTGCTCCTCCTTGCCACGGAGGTGCTGTGTGACCTCGGGCCGATCACTTTGGTTATGAAATCTTAGTCTCCTCATCTGCCCACCCTTATAGGGGGAGGAGACAAATGGCTCTTCATGAGGATTATAAGAAGGTCATGATGGACACTCTATGAGCTATTTTTAACCTTTTGATAAGCCTAAGGGAGATGGATTGGAGGGATCCCCGAGGTCTGGTAGACCCCAGGCTAACTCAACCCTTGAGTGCCTTTGCTTTGGGAAGGAATTCTATCAGCTTATCATGGTCATATTGATTATTTCATGCTGACCAGTTGCCCTAATGGGCAGTTATCAATGGCTCTGAGCAACAAGCAATGGGAAAATAAATTATGATGTGAGAAATGTAATTTATTTAGTAGGCCAGATATTTGAAAACATGGAATGCAGGGGGAAATTAATTAAAGGTGCCCTTGGTGATGAAAACTTTTGGAACCACTGGACTGGATCATCTCCAAGGGCCCTTCCAGCTCGAAAATCCTCTAAAGTACTCCTGAGCAGCCAATAGATCATAGGCTACATCTTAGAGCCAGGCAGGCTAATTTCAGGATGAAAGATTAAAAAGCAGCTACTGTGTCTACTGTGTTGCTGTTCCTCAGACACGCTTAGATATTAAATTTTTTAGGAGCGGAAAAGCAGCGGCACTTTTCTCACCAGTATTATTCTAGTCGGGAAGGAGGTAATCTAAAATTTTAAGAATAAAGACTTCCCACCCCTCCCCCAACCACCAGAGGATTAATAAAGCCATTTTAATTTTGAAAATCACCCTTCGGTCCTTCCTTCCCTCCTTTTGGTCCAATGTATTGAAATGGCTACTATTTATCCCATACGCGACCTCCCACAAAAGCCGTCGGCCGCCATTGCTCTCAGGATTGCGTTAGTGGTGGGGAGATGCGTGCGTGAGGCGTTAGGTATACAGAGGCGGCCTACACTGAGGAGAAGTCAGAGTGCACCTGCAAGGAACAGCCTAGGGAAAGGTAGCTGCTGCAGTTAGAAACACAGTCCCATGTCGGACCTGTTGTGTAATGGAGGGCTTGGATTGTCATTTCCTACATATTTATTTATACCCCAAATGGTGTTCTTCACTGCCGCGTAAGAGTTCATGGATACGCACCAGTCCTCTTCCCAGGCAATAATCTAAGTCTTAAGAGCATGTAAACTCGTCAAGGTGATTTAGGCAGGGATCGCTCCTCTGCTCCTCCAGCACAGATACTGACCTCCACCGTCCTGCATGATGAGGGTAAGTCACAGAGAGCGACCAAAGAGGTAGTCAGATGTCTACAGATCATTCAGGCAATGGAGTCTGAAGGAAGGAGTTTAGATCATTTTTCCTGCCTACTGCGTGAACAGAAGGGACTATTCCTAGGGGAAAGGATCTACCTACCCAGGCTCTCCTTACCCAGGGCCCTTTATTATGATGCATATTAACACCACTTGCCTACAAAAATGATTAACCCTTCGCCAGGAAAGCATCCAGAAACGGAGACTTAAATGGGTCAGCATGTTTCAATTAAGTGAGGAGACATGAACTAGAAGTAACAGATATATGGAAAAAAGATTCAGGGGGTTAGAACGATAGAAGGTCAGAAATGGCTTTGCATCAGGAGTAAGCAACGAAGCCATCTGTGCACACGCAGTGAGTGTGGGTTATTTCCAGAGAAGCTTGGCTTATACCATAAGCTTTCAACCCAACTGTAGAAGACTATTACCTAATTAGATGATGTAGCTAAGTTGACAATTTTCTTTCCCAGGTACATATTCTGTGCGCTTTTCCAAGCTTATTATTTATGTTTGCCAATCTGTTCTTTGGAATGGGCTCCTTTAAGTCAAGGAGGCAGAGTGATTAAGAGAAATGATCAGGAGGCAGATTGGATGACTTCAAGCTCTGGCTCTGCCACTTACTCTTTGTATGACCTTGGGAAAGTTACTAACAGCTCTAAGCTTCAGTTTCCCCATTTGTAAGGTAGGTATGTCACCAGCGAGATTCCAAGACCTGACCTCTACTGTTCATCTGCTTTTACCCACTGACCTCTGTCCCACATTTTTCCTTCTTTCCAGCTTATCTCCTGACTCAGGCAAAAGACTCGAGGGGCACAGCATCCCCTGGTGGGAACTGAAACTACCCCTCAAGCAATAACGACTGCCTGGACGAAGAGTGTCGGTAGCCCAGAACACGCAGACCACCTTGAACTCAACCGCCAACTCACACCCGCACAGATGGACCATGGAGTGACCAACAGTTACCTTTACTTCATTATAACACCAAAATCTCTGCCCGAGGAGAAGCACAAGCCATGCTTACGTAGCCTACGATGTATGTATGGGCATGTTTCCTTAGGATCCATGCACCACCTTATGTCCATCTCTACATACATGACAAGGCTCTCCTTTCTAAATCATCATCCTAACACCAAATAAAAGGAACCCATTCACCGTTGCTGGAGGAGTCATGGTTCTGGAAGTCATTCCCTGTGATCGCCTTATTTGCCGCAAATAGTTTCCTTTGTGTAACATCCTCACCCGGTATAGTCTTTACCCGTAACTAATTAAGGAGTGAATGCCCATCCGTTTGGTTACAATACCTCTCTTTCAGAGTTGTTGTGAGAATCAGAAATAACGCGAAGACAGCGCTTGACACACGGCTAATGTTAAAGAAATGGTGGCTATTTGTTACGAATTATTAGCAGCGAGAGGAAAGCATTGGGTGGAAGAATGGTATATGGACTGAATTCACGAAACGTTCTGCTTCGCACAGCCTAGGCAGAAAAGAGCCCCCGTATCTTGATCAGCACGCACTGGACATTTGAAACCGGTAAGCCCGATTCGCTTATAAATTTTTCCAAGAGGACAAAATGCTCAACAGTTGAAAATGAATGAACTTGGTGGACTTATAAAGAGTAATTTAGCAAGAGAGGCAGGGCGATCAAAAGACTTGGGAGTCTGCGCGGCCTTCATTTAACCTCTCTGAACCTCAATTTCCACATCTGGAAAGTAGATATAAGAATCCCTAACTGATCGCTTCAATATGTTTTTGTGAAAATCAAATGAGACATAGAAGGTCCACGTAGACCGTAAAGAATTCCACACAAGGAAGCTGTTGGCGAATGGATAGTTTCACCCCCCTGACCTGTCTTCCCCCTTCATCTGCAGAGTGTACATTTTTAACTGCCTCTCCAATCTCTTAAAATGTTATTATATCTGCCACCGGAACTGCCACTGGCTCCTTCCTCTACAAAGAATCCGTCCTTAGGAACCAAATCATTCCCTGGGTAGAAATACTATCACAAAATAGATTGCAATCACAGAAAATGTCCAGAGAGCTGGGATGCTCCTGTCTGTTACTGAATAATCTCTTTGGGAACAACACTGCACAGGGAACAACGCACAGAAAGAGACCATCTTGGTCCGGCAAGCCATGTGTTGTGACAAAGTGAGCGAGAGCTGGATTGCACTATCACCCCCATTTTCTTTCCAATTTAAAATGAACGACTTTGCTGTCACCATGTCCTACTTCTTCAGTTGTGCAATTTGCATGACAAGCTTTAAAACAGAGGCACTAAGGGAGGCCGTACTACAAAGAACGCACAGTCAAGTATGGGTATAGGATAAATGGGCGTATGAATAAATGATGGCTATAAATATCTAGAAACTTTCATAAAAGCATTTTTCCACTTTAATGCAACAGCTTGAAATGAGAAAAAAAAAACACCTTGTTTTTCAATTTCAGATAAGGGATGCGTGTGGAAAGGGCATAGCTTTACAATCAGACAGATTTACGGTCAAATCCCAACTCCAGTACTTACTAGTTGTGTGCCTTTGAGCAAATCACGTTAGCCTCTCTGAATCTTAATCGCCACATCCGAAAAATGAGGGTATAAATATCTATCTGGCTGAGTGACTGTTCATATAGTGACTGTGAGGAATAAATAAATAAAAAAAAAAATCCCATTACAGTGCTCAGCACACGGTAGGTATTCAACAAGTGCTAACTTCTGTGATTCGTCTGCCTCTCCCAATGAGGAAAACCCACTTATTGTGCTTGAGTAGTCTCTACCTGTCTGCCGTGAGCCTGGTCTCAGGCCTTACGAGATGTGATATCTGGAGAAACAAGGCAAAACAATAAATTCATCACAAGGTGATCTCAAAGCCCTTTGATCCTGATCATAAAACAACCTACAGGCCTGTTACGGGCTGAATTGTGTCTTCTCAAAATTCTTAAGTTGGAATCCTATACCCCAGTACCTCAGAATGTGACTGTATTTGGAGATAAGGCCTTTAAAGAGGTAATTAAGGTGTCCTTATAAGAGGAGGGAATTTAGACACAGATAGGCACTCGCACAATAGAAGGACCATGGGGAGGCTCACGGAAAAGACGTCATCCACCAGCCAAAGAGACCTGACAATGAGACCAAGCCTTCTGGCGCCTTGATCTAGGACTTCCCAGCCTCCTGAGCTGTGAGAAACAAACGTCTCTTGTTCGAGCCACCCACTCTGTGCTATTCTGTGATGGCAGCCTAGCAAATGGATACAAGGGCTTACTCAGACACAGGGGGCAGGTGTTCCGTACTTATCCACTCTGCCACGCTACCCAGAGTACAGATCAGTGTTTTTCAGTGCTTCATTGTGATTCCACAAAAACGCTCTCAAATAGTTCTGATGACATACCTGGAAAAGGAGATGATGGACTAAAAGTCTTAAAGGGATGATGCTGCTCTTGACCTTTTTTGAAGAGACTGGTGAGGGTGGGGACTGAGGAGTCCAGAGAGTCAAAGAGACCTCTGGCAAGGAAGGCTCAAGAGTAAAAAAGAAAAAAAAAAAGAAATCCTTAAGGGATGAGGCCTTTAGGAGGGTGTTCTGGAGGAAGACAGACCAGAACGCCCGGTGGAGAAGGGACCCTATCACGTGCCGTCAAGTGTAAGGATGTTCTGATGCCATACATTGGAGCTGTGTGGTCAGTACGGGGCTCTAACATTCCCAAAGTTCTCACTCCACATTTAGCAACTGAGACAAAATCCACCCCAGATCTTACAACCCTGGAGCTCCAAGACCAAAAGCGGATCTCCCCATTTCTTTTAGAACTCCACTCATGAACTTATGGCTGGAACTCCCAGTGTAGACCCTCGAGTCTCGATACCCCCATTTTGGAAAGGTAGACTCCTTGAACACTGCTTGTCTCCACCACCGGTAGGTACTTCATCCTGTCTGACAGCATCCAAAATTGATTGCACACCCATCCATGCTCCCTCTAGCACCTGAACCAGTAATAACAGAACTGCTGCTCTTATTACAAAACTGTTGCAGCATGAGGCAGAGTGGGTGAATCAATTAAGAGGGACAGGGAGAGTCACGTGCGCTGAAAAAACAACAGTACTAGGTAGGCATTATTATTCCCATTGTACAGATGAAGAAATCTGGTCAGCAGCCGGGCTAGCAGTACTGGAGAAAACGCTTCTAGTTGTTGTATTTGAGCTTGCCTGTGAAACATGGTGTATTAGTTTCCCGTAGCAGCTATAACAAATTGCCACAAACTGGGTTGCTTGAAACGACAGAAATGTATTCTTTCCCAGCTGTGGAAGGTAGAAATCCAAAATCAAAGTGTTGGGAGGGTCACTCTTCTTCTCAAGGCCCTAGGGGAGAACCTTCCTAGCCTTTGGCAGTTGCCAACAATCCTTGGTATGCCTTGGCTTGCCACTGCATCACTCCAATATCTACCTCTGTCATCACATGCTCTTCTCCTCTGTGTGTCTGTGACTCTGTGTTGTCAATGACTTCTTACAAGGACACCCGTCATTAGATTAGGGCCCACCCTAATCCAGTCTGACCTAATCCTAACTAACGACACCAACGAGGAACCTATTTCCAAATCAGGTCACATTCTAAGGTTCTGGGTGGATGTGTCTCCCAGGGAAACACTACTCAACTCAGCACAGCCATCTGTATTGTCAGCAGACTGATGATGAGAAGAAAGGCTTCAGAGACAGTAAAGCATGGGAATCATTTGGCAATTGGCTTTCCTCTGGCCAAAAAAAAAAAAAAAAGGAGGTAAGGCTATGAAGATAGGGTGAGACCAGAGCATGAATGGCCCAGAGTGATTCCCATGGAGAGAACATCAGCACATGTAGTTCTAAAGGCTGGTTTAAAGTCTTTGCTGCCTTCGAAAGACAAACAATGCTCAGCCAGGGGCATCCCATGCTCTGGCTGTGTGTACACACTTCATTCTGAAATCAGTAGCAGCAGCAGAACACCATTTACATGCACTGTCCTCCCTTTCCTCTCTCCGCCACAACAAGAAGATGTTAAAAGGGAAGGTGTTAAAAGCGGAAATGTATGGAGCCCACACCACATTTTTCTCCATTACACAGAATCACTTGAATGTGTTTCCAACACTCAGATGTGACAAAGAGCCAAGGAGCCTCCCCTATGATTCAGGAAGGCACTGAATCGACGAGTGATCTGCAAACAGCTTCACATATCAAACAGAGAGATATATTTTGTGAGTACATTCCCAAACGCAGAGAAGAAATCCATCAAAAATACTATGTTCCTTGGGAATGCAAGCTGGTGCAGCCACTCTGGAAAACAGGATGGAGGTTCCTCAAAAAACTAAAAATAGAACTACCCTATGACCCAGCAATGGCCCTACTAGGCATTTATCCAAGGGATACAGGTGTGCTGTTTCAAAGGGACACACGCCCCCCCCCATGTTTATAGCAGCACTATCGACAATAGCCAAAGTATGGAAAGAGCCCAAATGTCCATCAATGGATGAATGGATACACACACACACACACAATGGAGTATTACTTAGCAATCAAAAAGAAGGAAATCTTGCCATTTGCAACTACGTGGATGGAACTGCAGGGTATTATGCTAAGCAAAATTAGTCAGTCAGAGAAAGACAAATATCATAGGACTTCACTCATGAGGACTTTAAGAGACAAAACAGATGAACGTAAGGGAAGGGAAACAAAAATCATATGAAAACAGGGAGGGGGACAAAACAGAAGAGACTCATAAATACGGAGAACAAACTGAGGGTTTATGGGAGAGGTTGTGGGAGGGGGGATGGGCTGAATGGGGAAGGGGCACTAAGGAATCTACTCCTGAAATCATGGTTGCACTAGATGCTAACTAATTTGGATGTAAATTTTAAAAAATAAAAAATAAAATAAAAAAAAGATTAATAAAGTTTTAAGTTTTGTACAAAAACAATACTACATTCCTCTTAGGACATAACTCATTTGAAATGCAATCTTAGTTTTGTTTGCTATTATGGATAAAAGTAATGATACTAAAAAATAGGAGGCTGGCCAATAAGTATCATTTTGAGGGCCTACTATGTACCAGACTGTGCACTCATATTGTATGGAACACTCACAAAATACTCACCCGTACTTACTTCCACTCCATTTTAGAGACACAACTGAGGCTCACAAAAATCAAGTACTATGTCCAAGAATTCAAGCTCCTTGTTTGCTTCATCTGCAAATCTCTGCTCTTTTCACTCTATACCAAGGACGTAAAAACCTTCTAAACAACTGCACTTAACCACACTTAACTACCATATCACATTTCCGCAAAAGCTTCACACATTATATGTTTTTTCATATAATTTCAGTTTTCAAAAAATATCCTCCACACCAGGGAGGTGTAATCATATCTGTCATATCTGTGTGGGGACAATCTGTGATTAGTATTAAGCAAAGGTTTAAAGATGTGATTTTAGTCTTATATATAAAGAACCAGGTCCAGAACTATATTCTATCTCTTATATAAAGAACTAGGTCCAGAACTATAACCTGTCTCTTCACGGTGGGTCATCTCTATGTTCAATGATTCTGTTTCAAGTATGGGAAGGACATAAAAGGCAACCCTCCTTTATTTGCCTCTAGCAAGAGCTCTTGGTAAGAACGGTAGAATATGAAAAAAATTATTATATCTACGGCAGGAACCATTTGTTGAGGGCTTACTATGTGTTATGCCCTGTGCTAAGAAGTGATCGTATAACTGTTCATTTAATACTTGCAATTACCCTGTGAGTCGAGCAGTTGGTATTATCCCTTTTTATAAATGAAAGAACTGACGCACAGAAAGATCAATGTGCCATGGTCGAATCAGGTCTGTCGAACCTCAAAGCCATCCTGTTGAATTCGGCCTCCCATCAGCTCATTCTGATAAAAATTATGTGATGAATGAATGTATCCACTGTAAAAGATAAGGCTAAAGAGAGGGTCTTTGTTATAGTTGTTCAAGTGGATACTTTAAAAGACACTATCTTCATGATTTGGGGGCTGGCAAATATTTCTTAGGACACAGAAAGTATGAGCCATTAAAAAACTGTTACATTAGGCATCATCAAAATGAAAAGGTCCTGCACACCAAACAAGCAGAAAAATAATAAGCAAACCATAGTTTGGGGGAAAATATTCACAAAACAAAGACCTAATAGAGAACTAATACCCAGAATGTAAACAAGCTAATAAAAAAATGGCAAAAGACTTTTAAACAGACATTTTACAAGGAAGATACATGAATGGCCAAAGACGTGAACGGTGCTCACCTGGGGCACATCAGGGAAATACACATTAAAACCATAATGATACCACAACATACCCACTATCAGGGCTAAAATTAAAGAGACTACAAATATCAAAGCGCTGGCAAGGATGCGGGGCATCCACAAATCTCTTATGTTACCGATGGCAGTCTGTTTGGAAATAATACTCTTTCCCTATCACCAAGGACATCCATATCTAGAGAAATACTGAAGAGAAATGAAAATATCTGTCTACAAAAAGACCTGAGCACCAATGTTCATGGCAACTTTATCTGTAATAGCCCCAAACTGAAAACAATCCAAATGTTCGTCAACAGGAAAACTATAAACTGTGGAATAGTCATACGTTGGAATGTTACTTACCAATAAAAAGGAACTACTCGTATCCACCAACGATGTGGACGGATCTTAAAACGAGCATGCTGGGTGAAAAATAACAGATACAAGGGGCTTCAAAATGATTCCACTTATATAAAATTCTAGAAAACATGAAACTTACATATGATGAAAATAAAAACAGAAAGCTTTTGCCTCTTGTGTGTGTGGAGAAGTTGACTGGGAAGGGATGGGGAACCTTCTAGGGTGATCGAAAGGTTCAAGATGTTGATAGAGTTGCAGGTTACAAAGGTGTAAGGATTTGCAAAGTTCATAAAATTGTACATTAAATATTGGTACGTTTTATTGCGTGTAAATTTCACCTAAGTCAAAGGTGTGTGTGTGTGTGTGTGTGTGCGCGCGCGCACGCACGCGCAAGAATTACTGAAAAGTGAGCTTTGAAGTCAGTCAGACTTCTTCCACATGTAGTTATTTATTGAGCCTGTGTTATACGTCAAGCATTGTTCTCATCGCTGGCGATACAACAGCGAACAAAACAGGCAAAAATCACTGCTCTCGCAAAGTTGTTCAGATCTTTTCCTAAGGGTAAATAATAATCCACTGGAAGACGTTGACCGAGGGAGCAAAGTGATCTGATTCTCGTTTTCAAAAGATCATTCTCTCCCACTCAGCAAGTGAGGATCACTTATCAGCTTTGTGGCCTTAGATAAGCCGCTTTACCTCTCTGAGCTTTATCTTGGTTTTAAAATTGGGAAAATATTAATGCCTATCTCAAGCATTATCGTAAGGATTAAGGAAATACAGTTAGCAACTGACATTTAGAAGATGCTCATTAGCTATTATTATGATCTGCCCTGAGATACTTCTACTCCATTACATTTATTGTTAAACTTCATTACTTCAGTGGCAGTTATAAAATAGAGAAAATGCAGTTTTAAAATGATGTGCGTGATCATCCAGGGAAGGCAACAGGAAGCAGGTCCATTCAAGTTCACCCTGTTCTAAGTATTATATCCCCTGAAATCTGATATCAAGGCACTAAAGCAAGAACAAAAGGAATTCTCCATGGGGAAGAATCTCATCTTTGAGGTCCTCTAGAAGAAATGGAAAAACTCTCTGTGTTAAATATGTTCATGTTTGAGGGGTGGGCCTGATGAACGGGGAGAGAATTTTGTCAGAGTAAAAATATTTTTTTGAGAGGGGGGGAGAGAAGGAAGAAGGGAGGGAGAGGGAGAAGGAGGGGGAGAGGGAGAAGAAGGGGGAGAGGGAGGGGGAGAGAGGGAGAGGGAGGGGGAGAGAGGGAGAGGGAGAGGGAGAGGGAGAGGGAGAGGGAGAGGGAGAGGGAGAGGGAGAGGGAGAGGGAGAGGGAGAGGGAATCTTAAGCAGACGCCATATTCAGCACAGAGCCAAGTGCAAGGCTCCATCCCATGACCCTGGGATCATGACTTGAGCCAAAATCAAGAGTCAGATGCTCAACCGACCGAGCCACCCAGGCGCCCTGAGAGTAAGAAGTTCTAAGGCTGAAGGAAGTCAAGGAAGGGAGGATCTGGAGAACTCTCCTAAATCAGGGGTTCCCACACCTGACCACCCATCAGAATCATCTGAAGACTTTCAAGATCTAGAGATCCATTACCACACTCTAGATCCCCTCAGACTGTCCAGTGCGCATCTGTCCTTAGAACAAGGAAAAAAGAAACTCTTAAGATAATCTTGAAATTCTCAAGTCCCGGATCCACATAAAGAACAACTGTTCCAGTGCAAATCCCTCCTTTCCTATTGGGGAAACTGAGGCCAAACAGAGGAGAGGGAACTAAATCATGGCTCACGCAATGGTTAGTGGCTAAACCAGTGCTCTTATACGCACGCCCTGCCACAGTTCCCACGTTGTCTCAATGCAACAGAGATATGGATGATGGGTGGTGAATACAACACTCAGAATATGGTCCATTTTGGGGTTCTGATGAAGATAGCAAGGGGAACAAACGTTTGGTGTCCTGTCTTTCCTTCACTTCTCCAAACACTCTTTTACTGTGAACACTGTTTTCTCCATTTTGGCAGATAAAGGAACATGGAGGCCCAACAAAGATAAGTTAACCTGGCCAAGTACACAGAGGTAGTAAGTGGCATAGCCATGATTCAAACTCCTATCTGACTGGATCTAAAGTGTGTACGTAGTATACCATGCCACTATCCTGGTTTGGAACTCTGGCCTGACCATCTTTCACTAGGCTTTCAGACCTCTGGATAGGCAGAAGCTATGTGTAAGTGGATCTCTGGTCTGGCAAATGACCTATCTTTGTTCCTGAAGTGGCACAAAGAAATTCTACCCCGGGAAATATTGGTCTTCAACTCAGGTAGTCTAGAGACCAGTTCACCCCCCACCCCAAACCCCCACAAAGGTGTCTGTGATCTGCCTTCCTGCTTTCTTGATTTTGTTTGTTTGTTTCTCTCTCTCCACTCTGGAACCCAAGAGCAGTTGTCCTCACCTTGGCCCAACAAACGGCAAAGGAGAGCCAGACGGACTTGGCTTGGCTTGCCCATCGTCAGGTCCATAATGAGTCTGGAGGCCACAGCTGGGGCCCAGTCAGGTTTCTTGACAGTGACAAAGTAGGTTGGAAGATGGGGGTGAAGACCAGCCCAATAATAGCTTGGGTTGTCTAGCTGGGCTGGCCTGCAGCCAAGCAGGCACCACGCCAGGACCACGGCCGGCTGCTGCTTCTTCAAGAATTATGGCGGAGTGTTTGTGGAAAGCCAATGAGATGGCACTTTGTTGAGGACACAGGGGTTGCTTGTGATAGTGATGGGTATTCTAATAAAGTCCATGCTGTCAAATGGGTGCAGGTCACCAAGACAAAAGAACCAGCAGAAACAAGACAGAATGAAGAAGGCCTTGATGGAGCAACACAGGTCAGCTTTAACTCCAGCTCCTGCCACTGAGATAGTGGTGACTATATATAATCGTGGGCTTAAACTGTGTTGTGTCCAGGTTCTTTGTGAAGCTGATGTGGTGTGGGTGGTAGGAGGTCTACAATTCGAAGGGAAATGAGGGATGGCTGAGGCTCCTCCCTGGAGGTCACTGGCACGGGCTCCGGTCTCAGCTCTGCCACTGACGGGGTGCATGACCTTGTGCTAGGCATTTCCGCTCTCTTTGGATCAATACTCTCATGTGCAGCAGTGGAGGGACTGGATTAGATGGCTGGGTTTCCTCAGAACCCTCCTCAGGAAGCACTTGGAGGGAGAGGAGGGGTGAGGGCCACCCAGGGAGCTACAAGTTCAGCCACAAGAAATAGAACCCCCATTTGACTCTCAACAAACGCTGGTTAAGAGACTCTCCCAAATCACTCACCGTAGGAACATTAAACCCTTTCAGGGCCTATAGTCCTTTTTCGTGAGCCATGAAATCCCTACTCTAGCTTTCTGGGCACCTCTTAGCACCCCTCTCCCGCCCTTAATACCCTGCATGCCCCATGGGAACAAGGAGAAAACAAATCAAACAACATCTTCATAGTCGATGCTGTGCTTATAGAAAGCCCTATTTCACTTGCTTTCTTTGTCTCACTTCCAAATATGCCCTCAGAATGCTTAAAATGTTTTAAAAAGGAGTGGAGCTAACTGAAAAGTTATTTCTACTTCACCACCTAACAGCTCTTTGACTTCGGTCAGGATCAACTAGCTATGCCTCAGTTTCATCATCTGTAATATGGGGAGACAGTGGTACTCCACTCGTTCATACATACACTCAACAAATACTTTTGGAGCATAGGGTAAACTGTGAAAAAAAAAGAAGACAGCTACGGACTCTGTTTCCAGTAAGTTTCTAGGATATAAGGAGCGTTAAACGTTAAACAAATAGTGTCCTCGAAATACGATGTATGACTTCAGAGAGAAGTTGCAAGGATGCTGCAGAGACATACAATAGTGCACGGAGTTCTAACCTGTTCTGGAGAGCAAGGAGCTTTCATCGACAGTGAGGACAGACCAAGGACAGAAGGGCGATGAAGGGAGAGTCTCCTCGGCAAAGGAAAAGCAAATACAAATAAAGGATCTGGAGTCTTCACTCCAGATCAGAAATCAGCCCATGATCGCCTGTGGACCGAATCTGGCCCACCACCCATTGTAAATTCATATGGAGTCTGGCAAGTTAAGAATGGAGTCTGGCTCTTCGAGGGCTGGGCCTCTCTAAATATTCAGAGGGGTGATCAAGTGCCTTAGAGGTATGAGAGGCAGTGGATATTTCCAGTCTCCTCTGCCATTGACTTTACCAGACATCAGACCATATGTAGTCCCACCCACCCAAGGAAGCAAGCACAGCAGCACACAGCTGGGAGCGGGGTAAACCTCGCGAGTAGAGGCCAGGCAGCTGTTCCATCCACATGGGAAAATGCTGTTTCCTCGACCTGACCTCGCTTCCCAGGCTGTGCTTCTCAACTCTACTTCTTTTCTTCCTTCAGGCCATAGCATGGATGGCGTCTTCCTCCGGAAGCTTTCCTTAAATCCTCTTTCCGGCAGTGTTAGGGGCCTCGGCTCTGTGCTCTGGCTGTCCTCTGCACTTAACCTCTGTTCACTCGTATGTACACCTCCTTCACAGCGTTCTTCCTGCTCTCCCACAGTGCGTAATACAGCGCTTGGCACCAAGGGTAGAATCGGAAAACGTTTGCTAAATTAACGAAGGCACGAATGAATGAATGAATGAATGCCAGGAAATATGGCCCACTGCCAAGCTACGGAACCTGTATGGGGTCCTCCAGACTCCCCTTTAAGTCCAGTTTTACTGAACGGGAGGGTTGCCTACATGCTTTCGCCCAGCATCACATGTGCAGGCCTGATGTAAGAAGGATCACCGGGAGTAGGGACGTTCTAGGATGATTCAAGAGACTCGGCACTGGGTACACAATGTGTGGAGCCCAGTACAGAATGAAACAGTGGAGTGTCCCTTGTTCAAAAAGAATTTCAAGATGGTGACAGAAGAGCATTAAACCAAGCACAGATCACACATCCATTAAGCCAGTCCTGAAGATACTCTTAAAGACCGGAAGCGTTTTTAACGTCTACAGCCAATGAAAGGGAGTGTTGGAGAAGAGCTGTTCTTATTTTTGATATTATGACGCAAGAAGGGTTTTTTTTTTTTGATAGGTCAAGTGTATCAATCATTTTCTTTGTGATTTCTGGTTTTCTAACTTCTTGCAAACTCTGACAATTATTACGCAGAAAAAGGACGTGAAGGCAAAGATCAATTTACCTGTGTGTGAGAAAGATTTCATTTAATTTCTGAGCTTCATATAAAGCTGTTGAGACAATGTCTTATAAACCAAATCACGGGGGAATACTCATTCCTTCCATCCTTTTTTTTTTTTTTGAGAAAAAGAGAGGGCACACAAAGTGGGGGTAGGGGTAGCAGGGGAGAGAGAATCTCAAGCAGGCTCCATGCTCAGTGCAGAGCCCAATAGGGGGCTCGATCCCATGACCCTGGGATCATGACCTGAGCCCAAATCAAGAGTCAGATGTTCAACCAACTGAGCCACCCAGGCGCTCCCCCCCCCCATTCCATACTTTTAGGAAATATCGGGTTAAAAATCCAGTGGCATTTTCTTGACTATACAATTCTACTGGGTCATAATTCAAAACTACTTAAAACTTTTCCAAGCCAAGGCGTGCCTGGGTGGCTCAGTCGGTTAAGTGTCTGACTTCAGCTCAGGTCACTGATCTCACGGTTCATGCATTTGAGCACCATGCGGGGCTCCACACTGACAGTGCGGAGCCTGCTTGGGGTTCTCCCTCTCTCTCTGGCTCTACCCCACTTGTGTGTTCTCTCTCTCTCAAAAATAAATAAATAAACGTAAAAAAACCCAAAATGTTTCCAAGCAAGAAGAAACGGGAAACAATTTGTTTTCTTCCTTCCCCTTTCCTTCCTTCCTTCCTTCTTTCCTTCCTTCCTTCCTTCCTTCCTTCCTTCCTTCCTTCCTTCCTTCCTTCCTTCCTCCCATTCTCTCATGCACCGAAACACCTTCTCTGAGTCCTGATTACAGGTGCTGGCACAGTTCTGGGTATTGTGAAAACAAAGCGAAAACAGATATTGTCCCATTAAATGGAGAACGCCACAAGGGCTGGGTAAGACATGTCAACAATGAGAATCAAGAGCACAGCAGAGGCTCTACCGAAAGGGTGCAAAAGCCTAGAGAAAAGAAGAAAGCAGGCCCAAGCCAACCTCAGATGTAAGGCTTAGAAGCTGGTTCCTGAAAGGGGAGTAGGCAACATCTAGACAGAGAGAGGGCAGGAAACTTTCTTCCACCAGAAAGGGTATATGGAAAGAAAAGAAGTTGCAGAACTAAATGATGTGTTTGTTTGTTTCCCCACTAGAATGTAAGCTCTACGGGGAAAAGAACTTTCGTCTGTTTTGTTCACGGCAACACACTCAGTGTCCAGACATAAATATCTGCTGAGTGAATGGACGTCACATCCTGGAAGCAGAAGTATTTGGGTATGTCTGGGAATGGTGATGGGCTGAAGGGATGATGAGGGCCGAAGCTGGACAGAGTTGGCAAAGTGGGCCAGAGTTTTGTGCATCACGCTAAGGTGTTCAGCCTTTACTCTGTGTAGGCAAGAGGGAGCCATTGAAAGATGCGGAACAGGAAAGGGATGCGGTGTTAGAAAATATATTCTGAAGGAAGGCTGGTCGCAGGTGGGAAAGGTGGAGGAGGAGAATTGACTGGAGGGAAAGATTCGGGGAGGGTGAGGGACAGAGAACAAAACACCTAGGCTGACTTCCAGGTCTCCGACTTACTTGGTAGCATCCCTCACAGAGGTTTGAAATGTTCGGGGCAGAGCACTTTGTGGAAGAGGATGACCCATTAGCCACATGCAATCACAATACAGCAACGGAACTTGTAAAATGCCTGCAAAATCAAATGAGTTGGAGGGGGTGTCATATTTATGAAACTTGTCATGGGACAGCATGGTGCAGTCTTCATTACCAGTGTCATTTTCTTACAAGAGCACTGGCTTCTGAACCCACAACACAACATATTAAGGACGCCTTTTAATTGGCACATCACTACAACAAACTGGAGAGCTGATAGCTTGTCATTGCCTCCCATGTATAACCAGCAGCAGGAAACCAAATGTGAAATCCTAACACCAGTGAAAATCCCGAAAGCCACCTACCACAAGGACTAGATCCGTACTTTGTTGGCGGGCAAATCACTCACGCAAATCAATCAATCCTGTTTTTGACGGGGTGATTCACTTGCCAGAAGGGCCATGCATGCGAATGGCAGCAGTCTTGGGCTAAAATAAATGAAAGCCACAGAGCACTGAGTGCATGTGTGTCCGTGCACGTGTGCATGCCTAGGTTGGTACACCTAACACTACAATGCCAAAAAATAAAGAGAAGAGAAGAAGAAGAAAGACAGGAAGGTAGGTGCAACCCACTACATTTTAGGTGTCACGAGGGCAGCGAGATAGGGTCGGGGACAAAAAGGAAGAACAATGTGTCCCTCTGTCAAGAGACAGGTGTGCTACAGAAACAGTGCCAATTCAGACACCTCATCAACAGCCTTCCCCGAAAGCCTTTGATCCTTCTAGTTCAAGAGTGTTTCCACTTACACCAAATGCACCTTCAGGAGAAACGTCTGTTCCTACAATGCACCAAATGGGCCTACGACATCTGCCAGTGACTAGCACACAAGTCCACTTGGTGACTGACAGAAGATAACTTCTAAACTCACCCTTGCCCTTTAAGTTCCCTCCCACTACCCATACCTTTGCAGCAGTCAAATCCTACTTTCAAGTATGGCAAGGACGAAGATACCCTTGGACATTCCACATCAATATTCCATTTAGATGCTCAAGTGATGACCACATAACACTACCACTAATTCCTCGTAAAGAGTAAAGGAATTTACTCTTTTGGCAAACTCACTGGCAATCCGATGAAGAGTAAAATCCAAACCCCTGGCCTCAGCGATTAACCTTCAGTGGGTTCACCATGCACTTACTGTCCTCGACTCCGGAGATCGAACACTACTTCGAAAAGTCGTGAAACACAGTATAGGCAAATTTGGGCTAGTGTTCCCTGGTGAAAGGTAGGACAGGGTATTGCCAAGGGCCCTGAAGTCAAACAGAGATACATTTAATTCCTGGTTCTAGTGTCTATTCGCTGTGTAGCTTTTGGCCAGTTACTTACCCTCTCAGGACTTCAGCTTCCTCATCTGTAAAATGTTCACAACCGTGCTACCTCTTAGGGAGAGTGTTTAGAATTCAATAAAATGCTCCATGTAAAGCACTTAACACAGAGCCCACTGTACAGTTAGGATGAATGAATGCTAGGTGTTTTTGAATAGAATCATGGGATTTTTTCCTTCAAGCTGACCACAGAACTCCCCTGTCCCTTGGGGCTCCTTTCCCAATTTTCACTGTTGCGTGGTTGTGTGAAAGTTGGGTACCTCTTTACATATAATCATCTTTTTTTGTTTAATAAAAATAGGCACATGTTATTTAAAAATAAGAAAAGAGGAGCCTTCCCTCAAAGAGCTTATACTTTGGCTATACAGATAAGACAAATATGTGGGACACACAGGATTACGCCACCTGAATGGTAGATGGTCAGTTAATATTTATTCTGCGAGTTAACTGAATGAACAAAAGTTTGATGTCGAAACTGGAAGAAACTCTGAGAGAGTGAAGGCATGGAGGTTATTACCATGAAGCTCGTTCAGAAAGCAATTCCTGGTCTCAGGCTGGCATGGTGGGCCAGAGCTACCCTACTACGGCCCATGAGATCAGAACTTCAACTGAAGGGAGAGAGGATAAGGCGAGCAGCTCATTCATTGCCTTGAGGATAGAGAGCCCCTAAATGGTCACCAGACCCAGGGGATGCTAATTTCCTCACAGCATCTGCCTTGGCCTCGGTGGGGGACAAAAGAGCCTGTCACGTGGGCCAATGCTGGAGTTGAGTGCCGGAACACCTAAATTGGACTGAGCTAGAGTTCTGCCAAGCCTCTCCTCTGGGGCCTCATCCTCACCTCTCAACTCCCTCTTCACTGAGTCATCACATCCTCTCTACTTGGAAGTCTTCAACTCTTAAATATTGAATGAGGATAAGGAAACCCCATTCCCTCCCAACTCTGTAAGACAACTAAGGAAACAAATATGCCAAACAGTACAACGGACTGACAAAATATGGGTTTTGGAATCTAACAGCTAGGATTTCGGCCATATGCATTCCATCAGAACTTTCTGGCATTCATCACAGCTCACTAAGGGAGATTATGAGAATGAGCACATGGTATGTATCAGCATCAGCACGGCGCTGGGCAGTGTAGAAGACACAGAGCTCAATCAGACGGAATCCCTGCTCTCAGGGAACTCACGAGTACAAGCAAGTGCTGGACCTACAGCCAGTCTGATTTTCAAACCCTAAATATTCTTCTTCTCTCTGAACCTTTCAAAATGTTTCATGGCAGCATCGGCTGGTTTTTCAACGGAAGAACAATAACAAAAGGAAAGACATGCCCCATGTCTGTGGCATTTCATTGAATACCGAGAGCTTTCACACGCACTATCTCCTTTGAGGTTCACGGCAAGCTTGGGACATGAGCAGGGAAGGCATTAATTATCATCCCCATGCTCCAGATGAAGGCAGAGGCTCAGAAAGTGAAGTTCAATGTCTTGCCCAAGATCATACACCTACCAAATGTTGGAGCTGGGATTCAAACCCAGGCTTGCTGATTCCAACCTCTTCCACGATACCATAATGTGAAAGTACCAGAGAACTACAGAGCAAAAGCCCTTCCGTATGTTTGGGGACTCTGGGAAGGTTCCTTGGAGGGAGCAGGATATGAACCACGATTAGAAGAATGGAAAGTTCTCTGGCTAACAGACCCAGAGGAGAAAAAGTACCCTGGAGGCAGAAGGCTGTGGGCAAGAGGGGAAGGCAAAAGACGCAAGATGACAAGAGGAGCAAAAACAGTTCGCCGGGGCTGCAGGGGAACAGATCAGTGAGAAAGGCTGAGAATGAGGGTAAGAGCACAATCGTGAAGAATCTACACTCTGGAAAAGACATTTAGGTGGTACACGGGTTTGAGAATAGCAAAGGGCAAGAACACCATGCTATGCTTCAGGGAGCCTAAGCTCACAGCAGTACAGAGAATATACTAGAAACGCTGCAGTTTGACCTATATAGAAAAATGGATTTGAGAAAGTTGTCTGAGACCTGCTGTGTTAGATTTTTGAGCCACTGTCCATTGGATACTTCTCACACTGTCTCAACTGGAAAAAACAAAAAAACTTTTTTTTTTTAAAAAAATCTGGACCTGCGCTGATGGTCATTCGCTGGCAACTGCCACTGTCACACTGGCTTCCAAGCACTGTATTACTCAGAAGAGATCCTGGACCCTGGGGGGCACCCGAAAGAAAGGCCCACTCTCTCATGACTTCCCAAGTGAATTACAGTCTTAATAAATACATTTATTCCATGAACATGTGTGAGAAGTTACAACAGTTACCTCTACTTTCAAGAAAGTGAAAAGTATTTGTCAGAATTACCTGAGGGGGGGGGAAAGAAAGAAAAGAAAAGAGGCCCTTGAAAATGGATTAAGGTGGGTTATTAGCAGACAGATGAAGTGACATTTTGTATAAAGAAAATGGGCACAATAATGCATTTGGGGATTTGATTCTTGAAATTATGGTCCTCTTCTCCGTGGTCAAATGGAATAAAATGTCAGAGTCACCATTTTCCTCGCAGAAAGCTGCTAAAGTTATAATTTTAATATGGATGGGTTCCACAGATAAAAAGGGGTTTTGTGGTGCTCTACAAAATAGCTTCTTTTACAATAGCAAACGCTGAAGCCACTTAAGATATTAACTATGACTCAGTGCACATTGTAGATATTCAAAATACTAACGATGACCTATTTTAACCTGGATATTAGAAATGCCCAAAGACGTGGTTTCAGAAGGTCTGTAACTTGGTTCGCATGGCAAACACTGGCCCCAACCACTGCCCGGGTGACAATACGCATGATTCTCAGCTCATTCAAGTGCGGTAAGGACGATTCGTTTTCCTGACTGCGATCAAACGTTTTCCTTTCTCTTAAAGGACTAAACTTTCAAAACATAATACGCTGTGAGGTGAGGAAGGCATCGAAATATCATCTGTATGCCGCTCTGGTCGACAGCGGCAGCCTTTGCAGACAGTCCACAAAATCTTAAATGATCTCGCCCGTGAGCTACTTAATGGACCCACCGCTTAATACTAAATTGATAGAGGGTACTTCTTCACATGGAAACAGGGCGGGCAAAGGTGTCTTTTTGCCACACCTTTGCAACTTCCTCGCAATCCGCTTCCGTTCCTAAGAAATCGGCCGTCGCGCCACAGGTATCTTAATATACTTCCTCGACCTTAATTAATTGGGACTTAACTGGTAAGACGTAGGTCGCAAAATATCTGGCGGAGGAGCCTGGCCACAGGGAAATAAGGAGGAAGGATGGAGGGGAGCACAGAGCAAAGCCGAGAAAGGGGGCAGTCTAGAGGGAGAGGAAGGAGGTAGGAAAAAGACAGACAGAGCCGGAAGAGGGCCATATGGCACACCACTTGGAACTGGCCCCTAATTTCAGGTGACTGCTACCAACCACATGGTACTTGTTGTCCTAGAGTCAGGTTTACCTTCACCGTTCTCATGCTCTATTAAAGCTGTCTTACTACTCAAAGACTTAAGGTAACGGACAGAAACAAAGCTGAAGCCCTAAACTTGCACTAGCCAAAATGGTAGCCAAGAGCCAGAGGTGGCTATTCAAACATAACTGTAAATTAATTAATATTAAATACGATGAAAAATTCAATTTCTCATGAGGACTAGCCACACTTCAAGGGCCCGACAGGCACATGTGACTAGTGGTTACCATATAGAACATTTCTATCGTATTTAAAAGGTCTATGGGTCAGCATTGTCTTAAACCATGATTTCCTGTGTGGCTTGATGAACCTTCCATAATACTGTCTAGCCCCTTCCTTTCTGCAGGCCTGCTCTCACTCCCTCAGAGCTTGCCCTGGTGTGAATTTAATGTACCTTCTGACCTGTTTAGTCTTCTCTTAAGATTAGATTACTTGAGGGGTGCCTGGGTGGCTCAGTTGGTTAAGCGTCCAGCTTCAGCTCAGGTCATGATCTCACGGTTCGTGAGTTCAAGCCCCACATCGGGCTCTGTGCTGTCAGCTCAGAGCCTGGAGCCAGCTTCCGATTCTGTGTCTCCCTCTTTCTCTACCCCTCCCTCCCTCTCTCTCTCTCTCTCTCAAAAAAAAAATACACATTAAAAAAAAATTTAAGAAAAAAAGATTAGATTACTTGAAGGTTTCATTTAACAATAATGATAACAACAGCTAACATTTACTGAGTACTTATTAGAATTATACTTCCAAGCACTTGATTTATACCATATACACAATCCTTACTACCCATTTTACAGAAGGGGAAACTGACGTAACGAGAGGTTAATATTTTGTCCAAAGCCATACTGCTGGCAGGCGGCAGGACCAATATTTGAATCTAGGCAACTCTGACCCAAGAAACATTTACTCACCTTGTTACGTACTTTTGAAATCTTAACAATTGAATCCGGAAGACTAACAAAACGAGGTAAATCGTAAACCAGTCAAAACACTGAAAACCACCAAAAGGTTCTAGTCCCATGTTCAAGTGCCTTTCCCACTAACATGGAACAGGCTTGGTAAGTTACAGGCATTTTGAATGAAGGCTTGCTATGTGGTAACTCTACCCGCTTAGCCTGCGAGTCATGTCACAGCAGATACAAACAAATAACTACCATCCCTGAGGTCGCTGTGTACACACACCTCCCTGTGAAGAAATGTCAAGGTCAGACCTCTTATCTTCTGTGAGAAAACTCCGCTGTGACTGCCTAAAGAGACTACAGTCACTGAAATGTAGGACAGATTAATGAGACATCACGGGGCAGGAAGCGTGCACCAGCTGGGAAATCAAAATACCTATATTCCAGGATGGCTCCGCCACTGATTATCAAGCACTGCCACTTTGAATCGGTCCTTGCTTCCTTCTAGGTCTTAGTTGAGCCATCGGTAAAATGAGAAAAGAGTACACAAGATCGGAAGTTTTCAAATTTGGGTGTGTGGCTGTCTAGAAAGTGAGGAGGCTGGGATAGCTGCCCATCATTTATAGATTCTCCTTCCCCATACTCACTGCCAGTGTCCCTTTTCCCACTTGACCAGAGAGAGACAGACCCCCCGACCCTCCTGAATGTTATTATGGAGCATTGTCTGAGGGAGTAAAGTCCTCTCAGGTACCAAACAACAAAGGAAGGATTCAAGAGCAGAGAGGCTCTGAAAGGAGCATCCCGGTACAGCAAAACAGAGTGTTCAGGTAAGAACATGGAGCACGTTGGAATTCGGTAGCGTGACATCTGTCACAGGATAAGATAATAAAATCAGATTCGAATAGAATGTCGATCTGACTTGACCGACTGGTTTGACAAAGAGCGAATTAACTGAGCCATTTCCAAGGCTGGGACAAAAATATACTTAAAGTCTGTAAGAAATACACAATATGCTGAAAATTATGTCCTTTGCGACCATGTAAACGTGTGGTTTTTATGCATAAAAAATAGTGACGTGAACAGTTACGCAGTTTTCCAAAATACTTTTACCATCTTAGAGGGAACATGAGCAAAAAAAAAAAAAAAAAAATTAAAGATCACCGACTAGATGTGAAATGCTTTTCCAGCTCTGTTAGTACGGGTTTCTGCAATGTTCAAAAAGCACTTCGTACCCATTCCTTTTAATCCCCGAGCCAAACCTTACCTCATTTTAAGTCTCCAGCATTTGTATCACTGGATTCCGCAAATTTCCTTGAAACATAGGACATCTTTCCTTTCAATTTCTTAAGTAGAAATCAAAAAGAATTTACCCCTTCATCTCTCCCTGGCTCATGAGTGCTGATCAGTAATAATTTCATGTTGTCTTTACCATGAGGACTTGATTAGGGAGAGAATGTTTTCTTTTAAAAACCAAATTTTGCATCGGTAGCCACTTTGTTCCTGCAATTAGCTACAAAATGCAAAACAATTGCTAAAGCTCTTCCCATGAAACAGCTGGTTGATAAATGCCAATAATCTCTAGTGAATAGTAATGATAGTCAGCACTACAGATGCTTCCAGACATACTTTCTGGCCCGAATGGGGGGAAAGCATTGAAGAAATTCACGTTTGGAGAGACAGAGGTATCATTTGTTTCCTAGATGATAAGAATGAACAGGGTTCGCTTGTCAATGCCCATTAATTTTGGCAGCTTCATGATCTACGTATTCAGTTTACAAACAAAAACTATAGAAGAGATGAACAAAAGGGTCAAACAGAGCAGACAAGACAAGTAGGAAGGTTTACATTAACACATTCAGGAAACAGACAGGGAAAGCCTAACTCTAGGCAGAGAGAGAGCAGGTGCAAAGGCAAGGGAATGTAAAAGAATATGGCCCAGAAAAGCACAGTTGGAATGGAAGTGTTCGTGTGTGTATGTGTGTGTGTGTGTGTGTCGCCAGTATGCTAGGAGTGAGGGTGGGGGGGGAGACATGAAGGTGGGTAGGACATAGTCCATGAAGCGCCCACAGACCAATTCTACATTATCTACACTATCTACTATCTACGCTAATTCAACCTGAGTGTTCACCCACAATCAGTTTTCAATCACTCCTGCCTTTTAGGGTTCGGCTAATAATGTCCAATAGTCCACTTGGTCTACAGTACCCAGGGTGTTAGAAACTGGGAAGCGGTCTACATCATTTACTCAGCTCGTCCTCAGTCTCCATCCAAAAGCACAGCGCATTAATTTTAGGTTCAGGCACCACATCCTAAGGCTCCTCTCATGGTCCACACGCCTCACCCTTTTCCTCACCCCCCCCCCTTTTCTCCTTCCCTCGCACACAGCCTCTTGATCCCGTTAATTCCTTTGCTCCTTCCTACCTCTACTTTAGAAGTGGCTTCCAGAATCAGCCACCAGTAGTCTAGGCAGTCAGGATCAGGGCTCAGACTGGGCATGTGATCAGGGTGAGTAGTTTGGCAAGTCTTAGAAGAAGAGTCAGGATGAGTACGTTCAGTGATATTGGGCTGTGGCCACTTTGGGGAGCACAAGGATGGAAGTATAATCAACAGTTAAGGACTTGACTAATGGGGTAGAATGGTCTCGGGGGAGGCGGCTCTTTCAGACTGCAGGATTCAATCCGGGTTGGGGGAACGTCCCTGAGGTCAGGAGTGCAGGTGGGACCAGAGATAAGGTATGGACAGGTGTGGGGGAAACCATCCGAGCTGTTGGGTACTTAAGGTAAGAGGAGTAGTTGTGCATGGGATGATTACCCTTCTTTTTTTTTTTTTTTCTCCCCTTATTTCAAGTTCGTTCTCTCTGCTTTGCCAGTATCTCTAGCCCTTCCGCTCCGGAATGTCACAATCCTTGTCCAGCCCATCCACGTAGTCACAGCACATCTATGCCAGGGAAAACCAAAGAGGGTAAAACCCAAACTCAGAATGTCTATTTTCCAACAAGGAAGTAGGGGGTACTGGATTCTGCATTTCAGTAACAGATTTCTGCACGGAACTCAGGAAGGAACTGGAAAGAAGCCATCGAAGAAGCTGTACAAGAAAGGTTGGGAAAAAAATCAGTCTTTCAGCCAAATATCATCAAATACATGCCCTCCCAGACTGGAAGAAGAGAAACCGTAACATAGATGGTTTCAGGGGCAGAGCAAAACTCAGCACAAACTGCTGTGGGGAAAAGCATGACTCGGAAATCAGAAGCCTAGGGTCCTCATCCCTGGTCTGCCACCAGCCTAGCTGACAGTCTTCGGGAAAAAGCTGTTTCTCTCGGACCCCCAGCTTCTCCATCTATAAAATGAGGAGCTTTGAATAGCTGGTGACAATGAAGGCCAGCATTGGAAAGGGCCTCGGCATTTGATCTACTTGTGGCCTTTTTTTTTTTTTTTTTAACCAGAAGCAAGGTAAAAATGTAATGTACGAAGCTTCTGCGTCAGTTCACCATGTAGATTTTTTTAAATTTTGTTTTGTTTCGTTTTTTTTTTTTTCCTTTTAAGAGCTATGAAGTAACACTGTTATCAGTTCTCATTAGAATAAAAGCACGACTGGAGATGTTCCCCAGCCACAAAAATTACCTACAGCACTAATAGGATCAAGGCAGCTTGGGGAAATATTAATGGCATCGCATGTATTCATACTAATGCCTTTTAGCCACACAGTAGCTTCCTCCTAAAGAGCTCAAATGGCATACTCCTACTTTTAGCACACTTGTTGTCACGATGCCACTGGGAAGGAAGGAAGGAAGGAAAACATTAGCATTGTCCATTAGGACTACGTGGAAGGGAAAACTGAAGGCAAGTCTAGATCCCAGCAAACATGTGGTGAGGTAACTTTATTTCGGCTGTGCGTGCGTGTGTGTGTGTGTGTGTGTGTGTGTGTGTGTTTATCCAGCCAAGCTAACAAGGCTCATAAAATCACAGACTTTTACAGAGATACCTAAAGGGGAGGGGACAGTGAATAGCGGCAGGGATGGAACACGACTCATGTCAGCTGTCTCTCAGCCTAAGGTTTTCCCATATAACATACCTGGTAAACAGGACGGAGCTTACTGCCACAATACCTCCCCCGCCATTCTGGTCTGTTACGTAGATGAAAAATAAAAGTGACCCTTAAGCAAAATCCCCTACTATCCTCGCAAAGAAAACTTAGAAGATGAGAAGTGTCGCTGACTAAACAGGTTAAAAGAGCTTGAAAGTGCAACCGGGCTTCGCCCAAGGTCACTCTGGACAAGTGGGGATTCTGAGCAGAGCCTGTACCTGATCTTTGCCGCCCAGCCTCCCCCCCCCCACCCCCCATTGCGCTGGCTTCCAGCTCAGAGTCTACAGGAAGAAAAAGCAATCAAAAGGACCTTGACTCTTCCTGAGCACTAGGAAAACAGCTGTCTACAAATAGGAGTGATTACTGAATGCTGTTGCTAATTTACCAAACACTGGTCTTAAAAGAGTGGAATAATTATTACTCAATCATTTCGGTTTGGAAATAAATCAGTAGTAAATTAGAATACCATTTCCTCAATAAAATGATTAGCATTAGAATAATCTTATAAGGAGAAACTATTATCTTGCTGATGAATAAAATCCCTCTGGTTATAAAATTACACATGGCATTTTTTTTTCCTACAAGGTGTCTTAAGAGAGAAAAAGGCTGCTGCGTTATGTGATCTATATAGATACCATACACCTTGACTACTTGAAAAAAATTAGCACCTTGTTTGTAGCTGACTCTGGAATCTGCAGGCTTTACATACAGTAGCTTATTTTCTCCTTAAAACAACCAGACAACTAGGCACTATATGATGCCCATTTGACAGATGAGAAAACTAAGGCATAGAGAGGTTGAGGAACCCACGTAAGATGACTCCGCTTATAAGTGATAGATACGATTCAAATCTAGACAGACGAGCTCCAGAGGCCATGCCCCTGACCACTATGTGTTTCTGCCTGTGTGAGTGGAAACTTACCAATGGTGGGATCATTCCTTTCTATGTTTTTGCTCTATACGAGTAATAGAACCCAGCCCCATGAGCCAGCATGGTAATTACAACCAGAGTAGCCCACTGAATTCATCGACCACAGTTTCTCTAATTTTGCTCATAAGGAAATCGAGGCCCAAGCCAAGTACAAGATCAAACAAGTGAATGGCACAGACATGTCAAGACCCCACATCACCCCAGCCTGATTATCTTCCACTACACCATGCACTTGAAGCTGAACATGCCCTCCGCAGGGTTAGCAAATCCAGGTAAACATGTCACCAGGAGGATGGACTGCTACATATAGGAAGGGGGAAGGGCACATTTTCCCACGTAATGGAAATATGTTTAAAGAGAAGGCTGGCATCCCGACTAAATACATTCTAGAGTTAATTTCTGTAAGGCCATCCAATTTTCCCACCGAACCCATTTTAAAAATAGGAATATGTCACCTTCGATTTTCTTGCCACATGATACTACGAAAAGTATATCAAAATAAAGAGTCTAAGGAAGGCAACGTGGAAAAGTAACAGAAATAGAATGAACATTTGTTTTAAATCACCCATTATCCTGCCATCTCTTCAAGCCAAATATTTAATACCGTTATAATGTTGCTTGTGCAACAACTATTGCAAATGAACAAAACCTCAAAACCCTTCCAAGGAAAGAAGAGAAAACACAGCTTTTTAAATGCATGTGTCCTTCTGGAGGCATGTACTGAATTAAATGGCCCAGCCACACTCCAGCAGATTTGACCCCTACATACCAAGGAACTGACTGGAGGCAACCTACAAAAGACAAGGGCTCATTAAGATTTCTGGAAGGTAGAGCAGGAATGTTGTGATACGGCCACAAAGGAGGCAGCATTTTCAGTAGGAGGGAAGGCAAGTGACCTCTGTTTTTCTAAGGTTCTCATTATTTTCCATATTCAGATCTGCCCAGGGTCACTGTGTGCGCCCCCCCCCCCCCCCCCGATCCTTCTTCTTCCCCTACAGTGTTCGCTCCTAGACTCTGTTCCTAATCTACTAATAACCCCCTGGGCTCTTGGGAATACCGGCCAGGACATCTGGAACCAGCAGCAGCAGCAAAATGCAAGACACAAGTCCCGCAGGTAGCTCCGGATGTGGGACTCCACAGAGGCAATTCAGGACTTAAATTCATTTCATCCAATCTTGAAATTCAAAATTGGACAACCGTCAGCTAGAGCAAAGATTTGGCTGGTGTTCACACAGTTGAATAATCTCAGCAATGACCAAAATGACTTCTTCCTGGCTCGGATGGTGGATACGCTGCCAGTCCAAAGGGTGAACAAAAAAAAATGTTAACCTCAGCAAATTAGCTGATGGTCATTGTACTCAGATACATCAGGGTTGGGGGAGGGGGAAATGAGATCTTGAACCCACATCGGAAATTTCTCAGGGGCGGAGAGTAAGGTTCATATTTGTTTTTGTAATAGCTATTATTCAGATTTTTGGCTATAAAATACATGTACGACATTTTGGTGATCAACTAAGTATATATCAAACCTATGCTATTCATTTGTGAGTTCACTTCCAATGTTGACGAGGGGCCAAAGACATAATCTATGTGATTTCGTTAGTAACATATAACACCTTTAAGGATAGGAAAGAATCTTCTCATTGTAATGAAAATAGGCCAGTGTTTAAAAAGTGTTTATTTATTTTTGAGAGGGAGAGAGAGAGAGAGAGAGAGAGTGTGTGTGTGTGTGTGTGTGTGTGTGTGTGTGTGTGCGCATGTGCAAGCGGGGGAGGCACAGAGAGAAAGGGAGAGAGAGAATCCCAAGCAGGCTCCGAGCTGTCAGCGCAGAGCCCGACAGGGAGCTTGATCCCACAAACCATGAGATCGTGACCTGAGACGAAGTCAGACACTCAACTGACTGAGCCACCCAGGCATCCCGAGAAGAATCCAGTTTCGTTGTGACAGATCAAAATAATTGATTTATAAAGCTCAGCCACTACTCACTCTCCCTAGTTCCCTAGTTCTCATCTTCCACCTAATTCTGTGTGTCCTTTTGGTGGGCTCTTTTTTACTTGCACACCTCTCTCAAATCTAGGTGTTCCAAAACCTCCTTCATCAACCCCTTTGTCTTCTCCCTCGGTTCTCTCTCCTGCCGTGAATGTCATCTGCTCTCTGGCTTCAACTGTCTATCTGCTACCAACCCTCGAACGGCCTCATTTTCTGTAGTAAGACTAACAAGGCAATGAAGTCAGCAAATCGGATTTATAATTCTCATCGCAGCTCAACAGGCACGTACCAGGACCCCCATAGATATTTGCTGAATGAACGAAGGAATAAGTGAATGGATCTCTATTATATAATGATGGGCTATTATCGTAGCCTCCTCAGCTGGGATCTCCAAATCCTGTTGCATAAATGTGTAGGGAAGCACACAGATTGGAAATGTACCAAGATCTGCTACTATTTTTCTAAAAGGCTCCAGTTTCTGAATGTAAATACCGTCATTCCAAATAGCTCTGCTCTGTCATTAGCATGCAGAAGGCGTATGCTTGAGGGAATACGCAGCATTGGTATATATGGCTGCTACATCATGTACATCGCACAGGAAGCCCCAACTCCCTCTAATTCTGGAACCAACAGCTGCAGTTTATGCAAGAAAAGTGAGTTCTACAGATCTGCTGCACAATATAGCGCCTGTGGTTAACAACGCAGTATTGTCCACTTCAAAATGTGTTAAAGGGGTAGATCTCATGTTACATGTTCATGCCACAATTAAAAAAAACAAAAACAAAACTTAGGTGAATGGGGCAGATAGTCCATCCAGATGCATCGTTTAAAAATACAATCACAAAGGCACCTGGGTGGCTCAGTCGGTTAAGCATCTGACTCTTGGATTCGGCTCAGGTCATGATATCGCAGTTCGTGGGTCCGAGCCCTGTGTTGGGCTCTGTGCTAACAGCTCGGAGCCTGCTTGGGATTTCTCTCTCTTCCCCTCTCTCTGCCTCTCCCCTGCTCATGCATGCTCTCTCTCTCTCTCTCTCTGTCTCTCAAAAAAAACAAAAACAAAAACAAAAATAAACTTAAAAAATAAAAATAAAATAAAAATACAATTACAAACAGCAGGAGCTAAAACTAGCGTAAACAGAGTTTTGAGGCTTAAGTAAGGGGTACGGGAGGAAACTGTACATCAACGGCCTCATTCTGAGACCTTTCCTGACACCTTTCCTATGGTAGCTGCTGTCTCAGTGAATTTCTGTACTTCATTTTCTGGCCACTATGACGTATATACGAATATCCCGAAGCTTGCTGAGGAGAACAAAAATTACCCGTTGGGATGAGCACCGGGTGTTGTATATAAGCGACGAATCGCCAACTTCTACTCTTGAAACCAGTCCTGCGCTGCATGTTAACTAAAATTTAATTAAAAAAATAAGTAATAGGATCGTGACCTGAGCCGAAATCAAGAGTCGGACACTCAACTGACCGAGCCACCCAGGTGCCCTATATAGATATCGTCATTTCTTCTACATACATTTTTTGCACTTAGCATTTGCATCAATATACCTGTAGACTTATTTAGGGACCAGAAAACTTAAGGTTTTTAACCATGCTCAATATTTCATCAGAGCATGTATTATAGTCCTCACCACCCTTCTACTGGCGAATTTACCTAGTTGGCTTCATCCTCATTTTTATAAACAATGTTATAATGTGCTGAAAGATGCATCGACAAGGATCTATACCTTTGGGAACATTTCCCTATATCGATAAATATTCCTTCACGTTAGGCTTTTTAACAACTGCATTCTATTTCACCATGCATTCCACTTACTTAACCAACTGCCTGTTATTGGACGAGAAATTGTATCAAACATTTTGCTGTGAAAAGTGACCCTGTACCAAACTTCCTTGAAAAAAAAAATGACTTTATGCACATCTCTCATCCTTTATTTCAAATGCACTCCAAGAGGTGGTGTTACTGAATCAAACGCTTCACAACTTCTTCAAGTTTTGATACACAGAGCCAACTTGTCCTCAGAAAGGGCATATTTATTTCAACCTTCTAGAAGGCTATGAAAATCCTACTTCCCCCTACCCTTACCAACATATGTCATATTTAAAACAAACCCCCCAAAAAAAGAATCTCTGCTTTTTTAATATGTAGAAAAGATTTCACTTGCACTTTTTTTTCTTTTCATTGAGCTAAACATTTTAATCTCATTTTATTTAATTTTTTGTATTTTTTTTTTTTGAGAGAGAAAGCGTGCACAAGCAGGTGAGGGGCAGAGAGAGAGAGAGAGAGAGAGAGAGAGAGAGAGAGAGAATCCCAAGCAGGCTCCACGCTGTCAGTGCAGAGCCTGACGTGGGGTTCTATCCCAGGAACCGTGACATTATGACCTGAGCCGAAATCGACCTACTGAGCCACCCAGGTGCCTCTAGTCTCATTTTAAATGTGAATTATTTGATCTTGTGAAATGGTTTTTAAAACATCACCTAAGTGATGACAAGTAAGTTTGGTGCTTTATATTCTGAAGACAAGCAATCTTGGAAAAGGTAGGAAAATAATTATTATCTGTCTGTTTTTGTAAATGACAAAGTTAATGGACAGAGTCAAAGCAGTGTGACCAAGGTCAGTGAAACATTAGGACTTCTGGCATCTTCCTGGTAGGGACTTAGCATCCTGAAGTTGCTAAGTAAACATGAAGCTGAAAGGCAATCCAAGCTTGTCCAAATGCAAATAAAAGCGTAACATATATAATTCAGTGATGGAGTCAGCCCAGCCCTCTCCCCTCCTCTTGCCTTTCCCTTCTAGCATTTTCTTGGCAAAAGAAAGCAAAGGGAGGAGGAAAGTAAGGCAGCTGGGCCTGGGAGGTCTCCCAAGCATAACTAGAACATATTTTATTCGCTTCAGCATTTGGCTCTGCAACAGTACTTGAGATGACAACCTGTGAGGTGCCTCAGGGCCAGTCACATGGCCTCCCTACCGATGTCCTATCTAGGTTGCTCCAGCCTCCTTGGTCCCAGCATGACTCCAGCTTGCCTTTTGCATGGAGATCCAAAAAGAAATGGGCCACTCAAGAGACAGTTGCTTTCTCCCGCACCATACAAATATGCTCATTTCTTAATTTTCCTTTCTGTGTTATTAAGAAAGATGCAAATGCACCAATTTCTTTCGTTCAGAGTCACATTTTATTTTATGTTTTTCCAAAATATTTGTTTCCTTCTCTCGTAGCAAATGCTCGAAACTGTCCTCTGGGGTAAGTAACTCAGTATTCTTTCAAGTGACTTAATCTGAAATAATCACTCATTTTACTTTAGAAGACAGATTGGGGCGCCTGGGTGGCTCAGGCAATTGAGAGTCCGACTCTTGATTTCGACTCAGGTCATGATCCCAGGGTCGTGGGGTCGAGCCCCGCACTGGGCTCGGGGCTGAGCATGGAGCCTGCTTAAGATATTCTCTCTCTCTCTCTCTGTCTCTGTCTCTGTCTCTCTGTCTCTCCCCCCATCCTCTGCCCTTTTCACCCACTTGCTCTCTCTCTCTCTCTTTCAAAATAAAAAAATAAAATAACAAAAAACAGAAGATAGATTATTTACAATGTATATATGTACACACACACACACACACACACACACACACACACACACACACACAATTTGGGATGGTTTCCAGTAGAAAGAAGCAGACTGAGCTCCTTACAAAATCAAAGCCCAAGGTGTGTCCCTGATTTTCAGCCTCCCTGATCATGTTTTCCTGTGGAGACCAGACGATATGATCCCTTACAAAATGAAGGCTCAAGGTGGTATCCCCAACTCTTAAAGCTTTCAGATTACATCAACTGTCTCTAGTAAAACTTCATCAAAGTAACTCCACTTTGGAGGATCTTTCTCAGTGGAGATAAGCAAATCAAAACTCCTTAAAAGGTGTACCCTCAGGGCGCCTGGGTGGCTCAGTCAGTTAAGCATCGGACTTCGGCTCAGGTCATGATATTGCAGTTCGTGCGTTCCAGCCCCACGTCGGGCTCTGTGCTGACACCTGGGAGCCTGGAGCCTGCGTCAGATTCTCTGTCTCCTCTCTCTCTGCCCCTCCCCCACTCGTGCCCTGTCTCTCTCTTTCTCTCAAAAATAAACATTAAAAAAAATTTTTTTAACGGTATACCCTCAACTCTTTTTCAGATGGGGACCTTGGGAGGCCACTTGTTCACCATCTGCTATGAAGCCCCAGGTGACAAATTATTTTTGCACCGTGCTTACCTTAGGAAGCTGCAGAAAGCAACTTCCAAAATCCATAAAGCGGTAGAAATTTCCAAGCAGCAGTTCCTAAAGGGAAGCAGCCCTTCCACAGTGGCCGCTATGATGCAGCCAAGGAGACTTTATCCAGGCCCGAGACCGTGTACTCGGTACTCACCTTTCCTTTATTTACTAATATTATTTACTAATATTTTGAAACGATTACTAATATTATTTACTAATATTGTTTACTTTTTAAACAGCTTGGTGGAGGGGCGCCTGGGTGGCGCAGTCGGTTAAGCGTCCGACTTCAGCCAGGTCACGATCTCACGGTCCGTGAGTTCGAGCCCCGCGTCGGGCTCTGGGCTGATGGCTCAGAGCCTGGAGCCTGTTTCCGATTCTGTGCCTCCCTCTCTCTCTGCCCCTCCCCCGCTCATGCTCTGGCTCTCTCTCTCAAGAATAAATAAACATTAAAAAAAATTTTAGGGGCGCCTGGGTGGCGCAGTCGGTTAAGTGGCCGACTTCAGCCAGGTCACGATCTCGCGGTCTGTGAGTTCGAGCCCCGCGTCGGGCTCTGGGCTGATGGCTCAGAGCCTGGAGCCTGTTTCCGATTCTGTGTCTCCCTCTCTCTCTGCCCTTCCCCCGTTCATGCTCTGTCTCTCTCTGTCCCAAAAATAAATAAACGTTGAAAAAAAATTTTTTTTAAACAGCTTGGTGGAGTTAGAATCCATAAACCATGTAACCCATTCTTTTAAGTGAGCACTTCAGGGGTTCTTATTAGTATATTCACAGAATTATCCAACCATCACCATAATCACTTTTAGAACATTTTTCATCATCCTAAAAAGAAACCCCAGACCCTTTAAGAGCTAACCCACTCCCCATTTCCCCACCAACACCCTCCCGTTGTTAACTACCACTAATATACTTTCTGTCTCTAGATTTGCTGATTCTGGACATTTCAAATGAATGGGATTATACAACTGCAAACAAAATCTGACTCTGACACGTGGCTATTTTAACTTCTTATAAAAAAGTAAATGGGAGCTCAGAAAAATAATTTTCCCGTGGTCACACAGGTGGAGCGTGGTGAAAAACCAGTGCTGTTTTTATCTTTCCATCCTATACCTTCCAGAAGACCTGGATTCCAGCCTTGCCTTAGCCACCGTTTTGCTTTGTGAAATGAAATAATTCACCACATACTTTGGATGGTTGATAGAAAAGACTCTGTGACGAATTGTCTGTAGGTATTCAGAGACAGAGAGGCCCTCGCTGGAGCAACTGGATGGATGAAAGTCCCACTCACAGAAATGGGTACAACTGGAGGGCAAGGTTAAGTCCCGAGGGACACACACCAAGTAAAGAGGCATACTAACGCCATAGAAAATAAAAGCAAAGATTCACATTCTGAAGATCTCCGGAATGTACCAAAGACTAAAACACGGCAAAGAAGAAAGGATAATAGAGATGCATTGTACTTATTCTTTCTTTTCCTTTCTTTCTTTTTTTTTTTTTTTTTTTTTTTTTTTTTTTTTTTTTTTTTTTTGCATCGTAGGCCATTCTTAAGGAAGAAACCAGAATACCTGGAGGACAGACAATGGTTTAAAATATAACTGAGGAGGGGCGCCTGGGTGGCGCAGTCGGTTAAGCATCCGACTTCAGCCAGGTCACGATCTCGCGGTCCGGGAGTTCGAGCCCCGCGTCAGGCTCTGGGCTGATGGCTCGGAGCCTGGAGCCTGTTTCCGATTCTGTGTCTCCCTCTCTCTCTGCCCCTCCCCCGTTCATGCTCTGTCTCTCTCTGTCCCCCAAAAAATAAATAAACGTTGAAAAAAATATTAAAAAAAAATTAAAATATAACTGAGGATAACTTTCTTGAGCTGAAGAAAAACAACTGAGCACACTGATAAAATGGGTTCCTCAAATTCCAGGCAAACCAGTGAAAGGAGACCCACACCTAGATAAATATGGTGTGTGTGTGTGTGTGTGTGTGTGTGTGTGTGTAAAATCCAAGAATCCAGTCTAGAAAAAAGAGGTCAATTATAAAACAGTTCTAAATAGCAGGCTGGTTAGGGGTGCCTGGGTGCCTTAGTCAGTCAAGCGTCCAACTTCGGCTCAGGTCATGATCTCACGGTTCGTGGGTTCGAGCCCGGCAACGGGCTCTGTCCTGACAGCTCAGAGCCTGGAGCCTACTTCCGATTCTGTGTCTCCCTCTCTCTCTCTGCCCCTCCCCTGCTCGCACTCTGTCTCCCTCTCTCTCAAAATTAAATAAACATTTAAACAATTTTAAAAGAAAGAATAAATAAAACATTCAAAAAATTTTTTTAACTATGGTGGTTAGCCTGGAGAAGCAGTACAGAGTAATTGAAAAGCTATCAAACTAGGCACACTGAGATCTGGCTGATGGTATAGACATCTAAAAAAATCACTCAACTTCCTTACGCCTTGACTATTTCCTCTTTCAATATCAGAATAATTACAATACTTTCTCAAAGCTTTGTCAGAAGGACAAAATGTACTGGTTTTTACTTTATCAGAATTACAAATTCACCGGTAAAATCAGCTTAATGGTTTTGACTTTCCTTTCTTAAAGTGGTCTGCTCTGTCCTCCCCTTTTAAGTAGAGATTTGTACTTTAGACAGCATGACCAATGGAGCCATAAAAATTCCTTTCCTCTTCTTAATGTGGCAGTGACACAGCTACGAGCATCTGTCTTTTGCCCAGAGAGGAGCAAAGGTCTTGATCATCTAGGCCCTCCAGAATTTCGTGCCATCCTGATGAGTGAACCATATCACCTCTTCTCCCCAGACTGCAGTTCATGGGTCTTCGTCTACATTCTCTATCTTCCATCACTGTGGACCACCATCATCCAGACCATCTGGGGCCTGGTCCATACCTGCTCTAATACCTTCATTAAATGGGGGTGACTTAGCATTGAGGACGAGAGCAACACGAAGCTTATTAAATTCCACCTTGGCAACGAAATTTTCCCCCAAGGACTTCAACCATCATTCAAATTCTGTACTTCAAATTTTCCAGACTGTGGTACTAAATGTTCAAGTCACAGTCTTTAATTTCTGTCCTTCACAGTGTGGCTCTGTTCTGTTCACTATTGTAGGCATATCTGATTGTACCCCAAAGTCCATCTTAAACCCCTTGGTGGTTAAGGATATGGAAATACAATGTCCAAAAAAAGGTTGCAATAACATGGTAAAGTGAAGTTCAAACAAGTCCAGATACAATGTTACAGGGACTGCTTTTATAAGTTAAAAAATTAAAATAAACTTTGGGGGGGGGTTGCCTCGGTGGCTCGGCCAGTTGGGCCGTCAACTTCAGCTCAGGTCTCTCGGTTTGTGAGTTCGAGCCCCACACGGGGCTCTCTGTCGTCAGCGTGAAGCCCGCTTCGGATCCTCGGTCTCCCTCTCTCTGCCCCTCCCCCACCCTCAAAAATAAACACTTAAAAAATAAAACAAAATAAACTTCAGGAAGTAAATATTAGGCCTCCTTCCCCTAAATAGCATAATACTTCTAAAAGGTAAGTACCTGTTTAAGATTTTATTAGTTTTATGAGAAATAAAGATATTTGTTATATAATGATTATATATAAAACATACCAATATAACCTAAAAATAAATGACACAAAAAATGGCATACTTATAAGGAAAAATCAGTCTACAATCATAGTGGAAGAGTTTTATCAAACGTCTCTCAAAGTGACAAATCAATCAGGCAAAAAATTAATATAGTCATAGAAGATTTGAACTACATAATTAACAAGCTTGATCTAACTGAACCATAGAGAACCCTGCACCCACCGATTAGAGAACACACATTCTTTTCAACCACACATAGGACATTAAGGAAATCCGATCACATATTAGCCAGAGAGACATTCTCAAAAATTCTAAGAAAATCCTTTTAAAAAGAACACAGGCTCTTTCCAAAATCCCAATCAAATGACAACTGGCAACAAAGGAGTAGGGAAGGAGAGAAGGAAGGAGGGAAAGAAAGAGACTTAGTAGGCTGTGTGTTTGGAAACTGAAATAGCAATCTAAATGATTCACAGATCAAAGAAAATACTATAATGGGATTTTAAATATTTGGAATAGAGTAAGCATGATACATACTTAAAAGGGGGATACTTAAAAAAAAAAAGTAGCTGCCATATCAACTTTGCATTCCATCGATCTGGAAGATTGAGAATTGACTGTGTTAGGAGACATCAGTGACTGGCCTCTTTCATCCATATTCAACGTCCTGCCCTGCGTTCCTCCAAACACCAAAGAGGACCCAGTGACAAAATTCCTACAGAAAATATCACTAGGAATGTTGGAAGATTAAGGGATAATTAAAGAGGAAGATGGGAGATTTACCAGGCATGGTTCAGACAGGAGCAAGAGGGAAAAGGGAGGCAGGACCAATGGATTAGTCTTGGTAGAAAGGAGGGACTGTTTTATTCTAAGATGGGAGGCAAGATGAAATGTTGGACATGAGAAGAAGCACAGAGAGTACTTCAGTTATATAAAAAGAACAATAACCAACCTTTGATTACACGGCAATCTTTGGGTTCTGGTATCATTTCTAGTAATGTGCTAAAAAGGCTATGTTTTCTGTATATTTTTTCCTGTATTCGTTCTTGGGCACATAATACATGGTCATGTTCTAAATGATTGTCCTAAATCCAGTTAAAGTTTAAAACAACCTCATCACGCTCTAATATTTTCCCTTCTCGCTGCTTCCCTCTACTCTGTCAAGTCCCTTTTTTCTTTCTTTATACACTCTTTCTCCAACCCAAGCAGAAGGTGAAATCTACTCAGCGTCACTGGGCCACCAGGAGCACCCAATGGATATCTCTAGCTGGGAAGATTTAAAGTGATTTTTCTTTTTTGCTTCTCTATATTCTTTGTGTTTAAATATTTACAATGAAAGCAGTAATCCATGAAACCCACATAGAGTTCCCTAAACATCATTTCGACTAGAAGACATTCTGAAAAGACTGTTGCAAAGTGAATAATTTGGATATTACACTCTCCCTATAAACTTATGGGGATATTTTTCGGGCTACAAAATATCCGAACGTTGGATGGGGAAAAGGCTGTTTCAAACCCCTCAAAAGCTTTCCCAAATTAACTAATGATACATTCCCAGTCAATTCCATTAATGCTGCACACCAGGGACCTCACAATACCCCAAAATAAGACAGGTGCACAAACAGATAAAAGATATCAAAAGCAACCAGAAGATAGTGTATTACTGAATAAATACTGTCCTCAGGAGATCACTAGTCAAAGAAAGCAGCTGTATCCAAGCACACTGTCAGCCAGGTATGAAATACTGACACAACTACCTTAAGTTTGAGGGTCCTTTCCTAAACTCAAGCTTCAGACCCCAAGAGCTCTCACCCATGACGCGCTTCTCTACAACTCACGAGGTTGCAAAGAAACTGCACAAACTTCCCCACTGGCCTCATGCACCAACCTCAGGCCAGCAAATCTCAATGATTCCTCCATATTCCACACCTGCCATCCTTGGTCATTATCCTTCTTCACCTATAGGCTCATTCTCAGCCCCCTGAGCTGCTTCTCTGTGCCTCAAGCTTCCACTGCTGCCCTTGTCCCTAAACTTTCTCAGTTTGTGCTCTGGCTCCTTCAGAGATGGTGTTGGATGACTTCACTTATTCCCCGAAACCTGACAGAACACTCCTCCAACTCCTATCGTTACCGAAACATAACTACCTTCTGATGGCACTGCTCTCCCTGAGGCGCTCAAGTGGAGACTGGTTATTCTTTAATATCTCCTCATATCTCAATATTGGAATATTGGGGATCTGGCCCTATTGTCTACTAACCCAACATCATGGTCGTTATTCCTGAAATCCTTATGTAAAAACCTCTGGTCCCTTGAAATGTTTGTCTTTAAGCTCTGTACCTCTCCGTGCCTTCTAGTTACTCTTCCACAGTTATGATCTATATAGGAAGATTTCCGATTATTTACATTAGATTTAGATTTATGATTATTACCACCTCCTTCTCTACCCCGAGCCCTGACATCGTCCTCTAAGAGTCCTGCAGTCCACCAATGCCTTCGTTTCCCTAGAGTCTAACCAGACTTCTGTCTTCATTCCCTACCCTGCCTGGGTCCGATGGCTACAAATCCAATCTACTTGCCCTCCAGCCTCCTAATCTTCTTTCCACCACTGGCCCTCTGCCACAATCCCAACTTCCAAACCCTGGTCAAATATTACAATCTACCTTTCAGACCTACCCAGTAAGAGACAGTCATTCAAACCGGGCAGGTTAGCATCATCACAACTTAACTGATGTCCAACGTTAGCTGGAGTCTCGGCAACACCTCTTTGTACTTTTCATCGGTCCATACTCGGTTCTCCCCCGGTGACCTTGTTAAGCCTTCACTGCCTCATTCACAAGCCCCTTCCTCAACCCTACCCGTCGCAATTTCAATATTTCGCTTGCCCTCCGCCCCTGTACCATTGACACAATTGGCGCCTTTGGCTATGATTTCCTTCATTTTGCACATCTCCAACGTAAACATTTACAAATCACATCTTTCCGCATTTTCTTCCCGCAAGCGTGAAGTTCGGGAGTTCCCTCACCCAGTTCAAAGGCAATCCTTCCCCCTGTGTGCCCTGGCCCACATCCCCGCCTGCCACCTCTTGGACACTGGCTCCCAAGTTCCTTTCTATACCTCAAACCATTCCCTCCATACAGGCCCTCTCCTTTCAAACTATAGTTATGCCTCTCCTCCCCGCCCCAGCAAAACAACTGGGAGTACCAAACTATTCGCTACCAGTCTTCTGTTCCTTCATTTCCTACCCACCCTTCAGTCTACGATACCTGCTTCTTGCCCTTCTCATTTCACAGAAAGGGTTCTTGGCATTGGCCTCCCAAATGCCAAATCCTGTGGCTCTTTTCAGACTTTATCACTCTGCCCCTCTCTTCCAGCCACACCATTTTCCATCTTGAAATTTCCTTTCTTTGGTGTCCGTGACAATGCATGCTCCCCGTTCTACTTGGCACCTCTCACGGCCTCCCTTTGTAAGGTCTGCCACAGGATTCAGGACTGGTCTCAACATGTGTGAGCTCAGCATTACTCATCCTGTTCCAATTGCCACTGTCCCAACTTCGCACGCTCACACTGCTCCACCGGCGAAGTATGTCCTTGTTAAAATTTTTGATGCCTAATTCAGATTTTTAGCAACGATATACGTGTCTTTTAAAATATGATGGCTTTATCATCTTTATCTCACATTATGCAATTTTTAGTGAAAATATTAATGTCTTCCCTAAAGTTAATAGTAATTAGTAATTAATATTCCCCCTAATATTAATTCCCCCTAAAGTAAGGAGAGCCACAACATGGGTTAGTAGAAAGGGCTTTGGTTTAATCATTTAAAAATGGGAATAGTAGGGGTGCCTGGGTGGCTCAGTCGGTGGACCGTCCCACTCTTGATTTCGGCTCACGTCATGAGCCCAGGGTCATAGGATCAAGCCCCACATCGGGCTCTGTGCTGAGTGTACAGCCTGCTTCAGATTCTCTCTTGAGGCACCTGGGTGGCTCAGTTGGTTAAGCGTCCGACTTCAGCTCAGGTCATGAACTCACGTTTCGTGAGTTCGAGCCCCATGTCGGGCTCTGTGCTGACAGCCCAGAGCCTGGAGCCTGCTTCAGATTCTGTGTCTCCGTCTCTCTCTGCCCCTCCCCTGCTCGTACTCTGTCTCTTTCTCAAAAATAAAGTTTAAAAATAAGTTCTCCCTTCACTCCAAATAAAAAAATAGGAATAGTAACATCACCGTAAACATATTATGAGGATTAAATAAGACACAGGTGCCAGAGTGACCAGAACAACGCCTGGCAGAAAAGCACGTTGCGTGACAGAGGTTTGTTGAATCTAAATCTAAAGTCATTGAGTCTCTCTGGCCACTAAACAATAGGTCAGGTGAAAATATCACCAAGCTGGTTAAGGCAAGTAAAGCCTATCAGTCCAACAAACTGTCTGGTGAACTAAGACCAAGGCCAGAGGTTAGCATCCCCTGGCATATGTACCAAAGTATGCAGATGATGGCATGGCAGTGCACTGTCTCCAGTGGGATGCCCAACGGTGGCGTCCATGCCTTTCTCTGCCATTCCTGCCGGCGATATGGCGACAACCAGGAGCAGCAAAGAGGTCGGAGGGCCGGGACCTGAGCTCCCGTGGTCGGCAGGCACAGTGGGCACGGGAAACGTTTGCTGCTACTCCGGCCAGTGTTCAGTCAACACTCTCCTCCCCCAGCTGTGACCCAGCACACCTGGGCACACCCCCTTTCGAAAGTTGCCAAACACCAGCATAAAGAAAACCATCGGCAGATGGACTGGATTGTGATTTTTGCAAGCAGTCATTCTGGCATGTTGCAGCCAGTCTTTGATGCTTCTCCTCCCCAAGATTAATGAGGTCACCATGGGAGTTTGTGAACAGACACAGGAGGTGAAACTGCCACATTTCTTTAGCTCCTCTTTTTTGGCTGTCAAGTGAAATTACCCAGCGTGGCCTTAGTAGCACCCAAGGCAATCACGAATTTAGCACACATTACACATATCCATTCCATCTCTTCTACTGTGGCCCTTATTCGAAGTGGCATCTAATTGTATTGGGAAAATATTTGTTCTTATGTAAGCTTCCTTAGACCTTATAAAACGTACTGTCACTTACAATCTAACCGATACGGAGATGTTTACATAATGTGACACCCATCTTTTTGAATTCAAGAGTGGCGTTAATACAGAACACTTTTCCGTAACGGGATATAGCTTTTTTTTAAACATTTTCCTAAAAATATTAATGTTTCAAAACCTACCTCCATAGTCGATACACTTTATGATGGAGGAAACTTGCCAACCAATGCAATACAGCATGTCACGGACTATCTTCCATGGGTCCTGAAGTCTTTAAATTTCTCAAGCCATTCATCTGCCTAAGCATAATCTCATTCATAGTTTGCAGTTACAGCATGGATTCAGTTTACATCCCAAAGAACACACCGATGGTGACATTTGAAACACGCAACACCAATTAACACCCATGCTTCTTCAGTCTAAGAAACGGGTTCGTTTCAAGTCAAGTTTTCACTCAATACCGATAGGCCGTCAATAGCAATATATCTTTAAACGTGCTAGATAGAAGGCCATGGGCCTTTTGTACCCTTTCTTCCATGTCACTGTAAATAAGGAGGCATACGAATGCAGACAGACAAGCCACGCCTCTACGCTTCCAGGCCAGTCATTACGCAAGTGTGTGAAACATCAGAAAGTATCACAACGCAGTACATATAGACGCATATATTTGGCAAACTGACCAGTTTCTACAGCTTGCAAAAGAATGGACAACACACAAAGGTCTAAGGCAGACAACAACAATCACACAGAACCCCTCCACCTGGAGGTCACTGTCAACAGTTCGGCACAGGGCTCTCCGAGTTTATTTGTCTAGGGCTGAGTGAGTTAATACACATCCCACCCAAATCCATCGTGAAAGCTGAGATCATCATGTGTACAGAGTTCTTCCGGTTTTATCAGCATCACACTGTATTTTCTCACATTATTAAATATCATTACAAACACAATTGTTAATAGTTATACGCTAAAGCTCCATCATATGGATGTACTAAAATAAAAATAAGATTAAAAAAAAAAAAACCCAGAACAATACTATTCAGATTGCTTTGGATCTGAATAAGGAAATTTGAAGCTCGGAAGTGGTTAAAGCAGTCACACAAACAGAAATAGTAGTCCTTGACTTTTTTCGAGTGGCAATTTTATGGAATGCCTTGAACATCACTAGCGTTAAGGCAGAAGAGCAATCAGGTATCTGTGCTCTCACCAAATAATGATGGCCCAAGCCTCACATCATTCCATATTTTGTTATAGGTCCTGAGAAATCCACACTAAGTTTAGGTTTAGGCTGAAGCTTGGGGGGGCGAGGGGGGGTGCACGCTCGCACGCGCACACACATACTGCAATAAAGAGGGGTATAATTATGGAGTACTTTGACCAAAGAAGTTTACTCCTGTTTTTTATATACGGGGCTCATGGGTAGCACTGTTTTAAGTTTATTTATTTATTTTGAGAGACAGAAAGAGAGTGCGAACACAAGTGGGGGAAGGGCAGTGAGAGAGGAGAGGGAGAGAATCCCAAACAGGCTCTGCAGTGTCAGCGTGGAGCCCAATGCAGGGCTCGACAAAGGGCCTGAACTCATGAACCGCAAGATCATGACCTGAGCTGAAGGCAGACGCTTAACCAACTGAGGCACCCAGGCACCCCTCGTGGGTAGCATTTTTTGAGAAAAAGGTTTCGCTGCCAAAAACTTAACTGCACGCACACGTACGTACGTGCAAAAAATAACACAGACGTCTGAGAAGCACTGGTGCACGAGAAAGAACCCAGTACTTGGAGGCAATGGACTGGGTTCACACCGTGGCTCAATCATGTTAGCAGCTACATGACTTCAATGAGAGCATTTTTTCTCTCAAAGTCTCAAATTTCCTTATCTATAAAGTGAAGACAAAATACTCGCCTCACAGGGTGACTACGCACAGTTATGAGTAACATAAAACACATACCCAAACACGAGGTACCTAAGTGCATACTACGTCTTTAACAAACATTGGCTGAAGCTGAATTTACCTACTTAGTGGTCCCAAGAAAAGATGAGATGTCAAGAACTTCATCATGAAGTCAGGTTCTCAGACCTAGTCTAACACTGTCCCCGGTCTAAAATGTCATCAACCAGTTAGCTCAATGGTTTGGTTTTTTTTGTTTTTTTTTTTTTTTTAACCAGGGCTTGACAAACTTTTCTGTAAAGGTCAAATAGTAAGTATTTTTGGCTTTGCACACCAAACCATCTGTCACAACTATTCAAGTCTGCCAGTGCAGTGCAAAACCAGTGATAGACCATATTTAAACAAATGGGCAAGTTCCAGTGAAACTTTATTCAAAAGAATAGGTGGTCTGCCCGCAGACTCTACTATGCCAACTTTGGTTTTAATAGTTCATGAGGTCAGCCTGGCGAGTGATTTGGGGAAACCGTACCACAAAACCTTCTACAGAACTCGTCTTAAGAATAAGAAAGTAGTATGAACTGGGATTCCAAGTGGTCTAGTAGGAGAGAAATAAACTGTGTTCTTGCCACAGTGGTCTTAATCCAATTACAAGTGATTTTCTTGATTTGAGGGTCAAGATTCAAAGCAGCTGGAGTCAATGGCAACCGACGTAGCCCCTCTCACCAGGAGGCTGCAGACCCTCCAACAATCCTACCAGATACTCTGCTGGCAACTGCACACAGTTCACCAGTGTTTGCATCTGTGTGTGTCTGTCCGTACGTGTGTGATTTACACATCCTTTTCAGTGGTCTATTTCTGTGGCAAAAAAGCACCCCAAACTGGTGGCTCCAAACAACAGTTTACTGTATTATCTCCCAGCTCTGTGGATGAACTGGCCTCTGCTAAGAGTTCTTCCCTTGGGTCTCTCCTGCACTTGCAGTCAGATGGCAGCTGGGGGTCCTGTAAAAGTTCACCTGGGCTGGCTACGCGAGATGGCCTTCTCACCCACATCTGGCACCTCAGTTGGGATGGCGAGAGCAGTGGGGAGCTGGTCAGACATCTCTCTCTCCATGTGGCCCTTTAATATTTGAGCTTCCTCAAGCATGGCGGAACTAGGGGAGTCAGACTTCCTACCTGGTGTCTAGCTTCTCCCGGAATGAATATTCCAAGAGAGTCAGACTGAAATTGCAAGGCCACTTAGGATCTCGCCTAGAGTGTCATGTGGTGTCACTTCCACTGCATTCCATTGGCCAAAAGCCAGTCCAGGTTCAAAGGGAGGGCCCAAATACAAGGAAGCGTGGTCCATTTAGACGCCATCTTTGGATACTAGCTACCACAGGCCTATCAAAAAGTATCCATTCTGAAGATCAAGGGTTTGGAACCCTACTTGGTTGAATTATTTATAAGCCCGAAGCCAAATCAGATCACAAACTCTAAAGTGACACTATCTACCCGTAAATGTGTGTTTCCCTACACTATTTGGCTACAGAGTGCCACATGTGAAAAGTTTTGGTCAAAGCCTCCTTGCCATCCCAAGGGGCATGTAGGGCTACTTTAAAATAAAGACACAGAACCTCTCAAAGAAGCTGAGGATGTTTTTAAGACATTTTTTAAAAGCTGGCCTTTGAGGCGAAAAGCAATCATTGCCCAAGATTCTAGTCACCAAACCTGTCCTGAGAGTAAATCCAAGGCAACAGTTTCTGGATTATTCAACAAAACAGGGCAGAAAAGACAAACCAAGAGGGGCTCTCGGAATCACAAGGGACCTGAGTATCTGTTTCAATTTGCCACACAATGCAGGTGCCCTTTCTATAGTAAGTTTTTATTTCAATTTGCCACATAACGCAGGTGCCCTTTCTATAAGTTTTAGGGAACTGACATTTTGACCAAGTACACTATACTGTGATAAATGATTTGCATGCGTTATCTCGTTAAGCCCTCACAGCCACCGTCCGAGGTCATCGTAAAATAGGCAGTGTCATTATTCTCATTTTACAGATAAGGAAACTAAGGCTCAGATAAGTGCCCCTCTGGCCGCCATCTGTACGTGTAAAGTAATCACGCATTCATTGTCTTATGAAATAGTCCATTCCAACGCCAGGTGGTTCTAGTGATCGGGAAAAAAAAAAAAACAAAAAAAAACATGCTTCCTTAGTGTACATTTACCCCATTAGTTTGTGTGGTCAATCGAGAAGGCTTTCCTGCAGGGGTTCTTAATCTCTCTGTGTGTGGCTGGGTTCCAATGGCACCAAAATTCCTTGAAAGAATATGCAAATTATACTATGTACAAGTGTTTTTCACAGAAGCCGATCGACAACTTTGATCCGAATCTCAGAAAAAGATGACTCGGAAAAGCTTACGAGCCGTGCCCAACGAGAGATGATTAGTTGTCTATTCGCAAAGATAGCACATAAGGACCTTGGCCTTCACAGGTTCACATTCCATTTGGTGAGACGGAGAACGCATCTACGCAACCACACCAGGTGCAAAATAATGTAATTCACAACGAACAGATCCCCACGCTTCTATAGACATGAAACGGAACTGAGCGGATGCTCCCCTAATTGTTTTGGCTAGAGAAGCGTTCCTTGAAATGAAATCTCATGCTGATGTCAAAGGTGAGATGCAGACAAAAACAGAAGTTCTGTGGTCAGAGCAACGATAGGTCGCCCACAGCTTCTTCTATTCAGCCTTTCTTTGACACCCATTCCCCCACCAACTTCCTCTCTCTGAAGCCCTGATACTCCTCCCCGGCACACCTATAGGACCTTGGAAGGAGACTTTGAAAACCACCAAGTACAGCTGTTAGGACACTCCCCGAGAGCCCACTTCCCGTCTTCCCAGCAGCTCTAAGTGTCTGTATTGTGCCAAAGTCCCGAGTGTACTCCCAGTACACAGGAGGTACTCCCAGCTAGGTGACCCAAGAAGTTGTTGGGGACTGCGAGTGAATGACTGAAAGACATCCCAAGAAGGAAACAGCAGAGCCCTCAGAGCCACAGACAAAAAGAGGACTTGGCTTAGGCCCTGGGAGGCACAGGGAGGAAGGAAGGCGTCAGCCAGGGTGCCGAGGACCTAAGAAGCTTTGATCCATCGGGAGCAGCGCGTGGGAGCCCGCGGTGGCATTTCGCAGCTCACTGCCTCCTGCTCTGGTGGGGTCTGAAGGACAGACGCGCCACAACAACTGAGATGGATGGATGTTTCTTTACTCGTTTCCCTACCACCTCCCTGCTTCAAGTGCACAACCTTGCCATCTCCGGGGACAGAGCGAACGCATTTCAAAAGAGCAGAGGAGGACTTCAATGGGCTTTCTGTTCTTCTCTGGATTCTGTGGTGCCAAGGAAGAATCGGGCTCATTCGGCAGCTCTCCTTCTCCAGCCTGGCACAATAATTAGAAGACAAGGGGCAGCGTATCTGATTATACTCAAAAGGAAATGCAGTTGCCATTCAGGGGCTAATATGGAGAGACCGGGAGTCCTTCTTTATCCCCTCGGCTCTATAGGGAGACTTCCAGTTTGCATCTGTATTGTATCAAAGCAGAGCAAAATTAGAGTTTCTGGCAGCTACCGCTTTCTTAAACAAATACATTTTGTTTGGAAAGGTAAAGTTACATGACATTTTTATATCTTTTTTTCTGCAGAAGGGCACTATGTAAATAAGTAATGTTAATAGTAACAATAAAAATGTCTAAATTCACCCACTAGCTCTGAGAAAGAGAAAAACCGGAAGGTTCACACTTACTCATCCCAACGGCGTATATCTTTTCTGACATCTGAATTCAACAAGCCTTTATCAATCACCTACTCAGGGTATATGACAAATATTCCCCAGATGGCCATGAGGTAAATTACTGTCCCCATTTTCGAAATGAGAAAAATAAAGGCCCACAGTGATAATGAACTTGCCCAAAGTAACGCTGCTAAGGGAGTAGAAAGGTAAGCAGTTTGACTCCAGGTTCAAAGCTCTTTCCAGTACACAGAGCTGTGTTCTTACAGGGAAATAAACAAAATCTTATTGGCCAAAAAAAAAAAAAAAAAAAAAAAAAAGCCATGTAAATGCACACATTTCATGACACTCACCGCTGTGTTTCTACCACCAACTGTCATATTTCAGGTGCCATCCACTTCATGAACAAATGACTGAAGCCGAGGGCAAGGCTCCAGAAGCATCTTCGGGTTGTGGAAGTAGGCAATCATCTTGGAAGCATTCAAGCTCCCAACTAATATGACCTTTCATTGCAGAGCAAGCAAGTGTTAACTAAAAGTGAAAATTAGTTTGGAATGAGCTGACTCCTCTCCGTTGTTGTATGTCTTATTATCCCTAATAATCGTCTCATGAACGATTATGGCTGTCCTGCTCCAAAAACGACTTCTATCGGCATCATCAACATTTCCCGACTGCCTTTCAAACATGGAAACAGACACTTGCTAATCACAATAGCCAATTTCATTCATTGAGCACTTAACTCTGCGCTGGCCACTGTGGCCACTGCTGGAAATTCAGTGACAAACAAAGCCAATGTCCTAGAGGCCCACAGCCTAGGAGACATGAATCGGGCAATCGCCGCCATTCAAGTGGGAGAAGTAGCCCAACAGGAAACATCTCTACGGCAGAGAAATAAGCCTAGAAACTCAAGAAGGAGCTCCAGTAGGAAGTGACATCTAAGCTAAACCGTGGAAATAATGAGGGGGAGTTAGCTAGGTGAACGTGGGGAGGAGGGAGAGAATACAATCCTGACAGAGGGAACAGCACGTGTGAAGGCCCAGAGGCAAGAAAGAGCATGTTCCAGAAATGGAAAGAAGTACATTATGACTAAAGTGAGGGTGGGGGTTTGGTCGAGAGTGGTGTGAGAGCTGAACAAGCCAACAGGTGCCCATTCTTAGAGGGGTTATATCTTAAGAGGGGTTATATACCATGGTGTCAGTCTCCACAATTCATAGGTAGAAAATGTAGATTTTGAGCATCTTGAATGCTGGCCCTCTTTTTCTTACATGCTTGCTTTGTTGAATTTCCTACTCCTATTTATTTTGCTTAAACTAAAGCCTTCTGATGACAAATCGGTGTTCGGAAAAAAACAAATGCTTTCATTATGGGGGGAGGGAGAATTAGGAGTTACTTTTTAGGTTGCCTTTTTTTCCAATTTTTAAAAAGACTGCTGATATTCCTCCTTTCAATTAAAAAGTAAAAGAACTATAGAAATGCTTTTATGATAGCGTCACAAAGGACAATGTATTCTATTCTCTCTGCAGCAGGACTGGCCAGTACAGTGTCATCTGGAGTATCCAATGTGTGAAAATGTCCCACGGCAGGGAACGGACCCACTATAAACACTGTATGGCACTGATCTATCCTCACTCCGCTCACCAACGTATCTTCTGCCTCATGTCAAAGATCATTCAAAAGAGTCCCGGTAGAGGTGCCTGGGTGGCTCAGTTGGTTGAGCGTCCAACTCTTGATCTTGGCTCAGGTCATGATCCCAGGGTTGTGAGATCAAGCCCAGCATTGGGCTTCAGGCTGAGTGTGGAGCCTGCTTAAGATTCTCTCTCCCTCCCTCTACCCGTCTCCCCTGCTTGCACTCACACTCTCTCTCTACAATAAAATAAGAATAAAAAAGCCCCCAAAATACATGACAATGTGACAAAAAATAGGCAAAGAAATTAGGACGAAGGGTAAATCCAAATAGGTCAATAAGATCGATTCCAGATCAGAAACACACTCAGAACTGCAGACCACGAAGTCCTACAGAGCGTTAGAAAATGTCCCAAGCTTGATTTTGAGCTTTCCAGTGGCCAAAGCAAAGAAAGCCAGTCAGTTTTAGCACTAGTGACCCTCAACCCTGACTGCTCATTCGAATCACTAGAGGGAGGGAGGAGGGCTTTTAAAAATGATCCTGACTCTAGAAAAAACAAATTCTTGACAGTGGGGCCATGCATTCATATTTCGAGTATAGAGCTATGGTTCTGTTACTCGCTGGGTCTGACCATTGAGTAACAAAATTCCAAATGCCCATATCTTAGAGAACACATCAGTCGCTCATGAGGAATAGGGCTTTCCTGGCGATGAGGACAAACAGAACTGCCTCCTGCCATGGTTTGTTCTATGGTGTATAGAACGGAACACAGTGGACAACGCTTCCAACCCCGTTCCTACCACTGACACAATGATAGGTCTCTGACAGACCACTCTTCGAGAGCTCTATGGAAGTCCCACGTCTAGGGCTGAAGTACAATTCAGAGAAGATGGGCTTAGGAGGGCTGAGATGCATTTCTGGGACATAGCTCTCTGGTGTGCTCACTTCACGGAGAAAGAGCATTTCCAGAAAAGCAGACAGAAAAATACAGTTTCTTCACCCACCAGCAGCCAGGCAAAGCAACAGCCCAATGTGCAATCATTCCAGATGATATATTTAAGGTATTAGAGATGTGAAATGTCCTTCATTTGCCAAGGGACCAGTAAGTAAACCTTAAAAGTCATTTTTATGTCAAGCAAATACTTAAGGATCACAGAGAAATTCACTAGTGATCTACAGAATAATAGCACACCTGACCTATAAAATAGGGGAAGATTTGAGAATTCTATTGATTTTGACCTTTACCAATGCAACAGAAACACCCTGGCATCACAAATGTGTTGAAGCCTTGTGGGTGATGGAGCTCCAATTTTTATAATCCACTTTAAAAATCAAGTAACAGCCCAGATGCTGTCATACGCATGACATTCTGCTGCTTCTCATACTGTCCTCTGCTTGGAAGCTGGAAGGCCAGGCCTCTGGGGAAGGGGGAGGGGCTCCAAAAAGTCTGCTCTTCCTCCCTTTCTCTGAGCTCCATGGGGTTTGATTAGCTGTCACCCCAGAGCTTCTAAGCTGCTTCTTATCTTCTATAGTGACCATGTGCAGAATGTCCACCAATAGTTTCAAACTTTATTTAGCCCCAGTATCTTGTTGTTCTTGTTGTTTAGTTATATCTGACCTAGAAGTCAAATATTGTTTTAAGTTTTTTTAATGTTTATTTATTTTTGAAAGAGAGAGACAGAGCATGAGCATGAGCATGAGCGGGGGTGGCGCAGAGAGAGACAGACAGATTTCAAAGCAGGCCCCAGGCTCTGAGCTGCCAGCATAGAGCCCGATGCAGGGCTAGAACTCGCAAATCATGAGATCATGACCTGAGCTGAAGTCGGACGCCCACTGAGCCACCCAGGTGGCCCAAGGTCAAATATTTTTAAACGCATATTTATTTTAGAGAGAGAGAGCGCGCACACATGTGCAGGGGAGGGGCAGAGAGAGAGGGAGAGAGAGAATCCCAAGCAGGCTCTGCGCTGTCCTCACAGAGCCTACATGGGGCTCAAACTCACGAACCATGTGATCGTGACCTGAGCCAAAATCCAGAGTCGGATGCTCCACTGACTGAGCCACCCAGGTGCCCCTAGAAGTCAAATATTTTAAAGACAGATACACAGGGGCGCCTGGGTGGCTCAGTCAGTGGAGCAACGGACTCCTGATTTTGGCTCAGGTCATGATCCCAGGGTCGTGGGAATGAGCCCCACATTGGACTCCACGCTGAGCGTGGAGCCTGCTTAAGATTCTCTCTCTCCCTTTCCCTCTGTCCCTCTCTCCCACTTGCTCTCTCTCTAAAAATATCAGGTAACATAGAACTTCTCTAGTTGAAGGAACCCCATCATCCCATCACCTCTTGTAAAAAGCCCTATGTGTCCGGGATGCTCAGCTTGAAAAGCACCGCCGTGCAACAAGCACAAGTGTGGAAAAGCACCGCCGTGCAACAAGCACAAGTGTGGATGAGGGCAGACGCCATGACGCTGAAGGCAGGTAGGCTCAGGTCAAGTGGCGGACTCTGTGAGCACCCGTGAAGACAGCTCCTCCTCACCATGTACTGGTCCCTTAACTCCGCAACCTGGCATCTTTTGGTCACTTCTCTACAGTGGTCGGTATGGTGTCAAGTGAAAGAACACTGGCCTTGAAATCCAAACAGCTGGGTTCTGTCTCCAGCTTCCTCCTTTATGGACTCCGGGCAAGCCTCTTTTCACATCTCTGGCCCTCACTTCCCCTCTCTAGACACTGAAAAAGAAAGAGCTCCTTCCTTAAAGAGCTGCTGTGAGCATTAAGAGGAGGTGATGTCCATGAACCTGCTTGTTGATCTGATGAGCGCTATAGAAGTAAGAAATCATGATATTTGGTTCCTGTTGCTGCAAAGACTGACCACAAACTCAGTGTCTAAAACAACACAAATTTATTCTCCTCTAGCTCCAAAATAGGTCTCACTGAGCTAAAATGAAGGTGTCAGCAGGGCTGTGTTCCTTCTGAAAGTTCTAAGGGAGAATCTCTTAGAGAACAGCGTCGTTAAAAATGTCCAGCCTCTGCAGGCTGCCCACATTCTGTGGCTCACGGCTGCAGGGCACTCTGACCTCTGCCCCCCTCGTTGCCTGATAAACACCATTCTGATGACATTGGGCCCACCTGGATAATCATCCAGGCTAATCTTCCCATCTCCAAATCCTTTACTGAATCACATCTGCAAAGTCCCTTTTGCCATGTAAGGGAGTATATTCATGCATCCCAGGCTTGGGCGGTAGACATGCCTGGGGGAGGCACTATTCAGCCCACAAAGTAATATATTAGGTGCTGTGCGACAGCCTCCACGTGCCTCTCCAGACCTCCATTCCACCTCTCTTCCCCTCGGTCGATGCTCCAGAAAGATTGACCTCTCTGGTCTATATCAACTCCATTCCCCTCTGGCTTCCAGTTAGGTTCCGCAAATAAGAGGCACTGGAGAGAGGGCATGAAAGGTTGGGGATGTGTCCCCACTACCAGATTCCTTGGTGCTGGGCTACTGGTTGGTGACACATGTGTTCCTCAGCCAAGGGCCACAGCTCTGTCCAAACAGCCACTGCTCTCTTCAGACCCTGTAACCACCCCTCCCTCGGCTTCACCAGAACCGGGGCAACAGTAACTCCCTGCTGTTGCCTGCCCCGAAACGCTTTGCCTTCCCTTCTTGGTGTCCTTTAACCATTAGCTCTAAACCCAGCTAGACCAAAGCTTTGAAAACAGTCCCTTCACTAAATTATCTTCTGATTATGCTTGGGAGCACCATCTGTTTTCTGCTGGGAACGCAACTGATAAAAATACCAAAATTACTTTTGGAAAGCTTACCATGACCACCTTCTTCGGATCTTCTTTAACCTGCCCTCACCCTCTTGACCGCTCTAGAATATTTGATGATGTCAACAGCTGTTCCTTACTTTTCTAAATAAAGGATAGGTGCATTCTTTAAAAATAACCAGGACATGAGGCTTCTTTTAGCCCTTTGAAAAGGCCAAGCTCTTCCCATGTCAGGACCTTTCTACATGCTGTTCCCTCTAGCTGAACTGTTTTGCCCGTTGCTAGTTCTTTCTAATCACATCGATCTCAGTTTAGATATCATCTCTTAAAAGAAGTCCTCCCTGATCCTTTGGTTTCAACAACTACAATTCTCCATAACTCTGCCTGTTTCTGTCATAACATTTCACCATCTGTGCTTAATTAATTAATTAATTTGTCTCCAGGAGAGCAAGGGATCGTGTCTATCTTGCTCTCCACTGTACCTCCAGGGCCAAGCACAAGACCTTAGCAAATATTTGTGAGCGAAAGACAGACGTAGGAGTCGAAAGACCATGTTCTGCAGTGTCATAAAAATTTTATCTCATTTAATCCTTAGAACAACCATGTGGAGAAGTAGATATAAAATCTCATTTTCCAGAAAAGGAAGCCAATCCTCTGTGAAAGTAAGTAATTTGCTAAATGTTAATCAGCTACTAAGCTTGGAACAGAGGATTGAAACCAGGGATCCTTTATACTCTGCAGCTCTTGCTAATAATAGCTAATGTTTATTGCACACTTACTGTGTGCCAGTTCTGTACTAAGTGCTTAATAGGTATTTTCTCATTTTAATGCTCACAACAAACCCTATAAAGCAGTGATCGTTATCCTTCATTAACAAGGAGGAAAATAAGGCTCAGAGAGGCAAAATGACTCGCCGGAGATCACACAGCCAGGAAGCATTAAGATTTGAATCCAGGGGTGCCTGAGTGGCTCAGTTGGTTCAGCGTCTGACTTCAGCTCAGGTCATGATCTCGAGGTTCATGAGTTCGAGCCCCATGCTGGGCTCTGTGCTGACAGCTCAGGGCCCGGAGCCTGCTTTGGATTCCGTGTCTCCCTCTCTGTCTCTACCCTTCCCCCACTCATGCTCTGTTTCTCTCTCAAAAATAAATACACATTTAAAAAGTTTTTTTAAAGAAATGTTTATATATATTAAAAAAAGACTTGAATCCAGTTGGGTCTAGGAAGCATTAAGATTTGAGTCCGGTTGTGTCTGACTCCAAAGCCCTGAGCCCTGAGAACAGTCAGAAACACTGACACCAAGAATAAGGCAAGGTTTACCTAGAAACGACGCATTCCGTTATTTCCCAGACAGGAAGAAAGACAAAGTGCTAGGCTTGTTCTTGGGAACAACAGCATGCTGTACTCAAAGCAAATGGAAAGCAGAGATTTTCAACTCCTACTTTGCTTCTATATTCTCTACCGAACGTAATGAGCTAACAATCGGGAAAGGCAGAGGTAAGGTAGTTTATAAGAGAATAATGGTCAGGATGGGGCAAAGCTTGGTGAGGAGACTGGGATAGAAGGTTCTTGAAGGCAGGGATGTTATTTTGGCCACCCTGCATCCATAGAACAGCAACTGTCCCATACTAGACACCCCTTCACTATTTTGTGAATGAATTACTCAATTCTCCTGCCCACTTAGATAATGTTACAAGCAAAGACAGCATCTGAAGATTAGATTTCCCAGTAACCCTGTGTAACATGAGGAAAGATGAAGAATGTGACGCATGGTGGAGGACTAGGGATGGGCAAACAATTTTCAAAAACGTTGAATCTTTACATTTTCAAAGACATTAGATGAGATCAATAGGTTATTTCCTCAGAGCAGTTTGTTTAACAGGGTGGCTTGGGAGGACTTTGCGATGAGGAACCAGTGTGTTCCCCATCATCTTTAGTGACACTAATTGAGCATTTACCGTACGCAGGGATTGTCGTGGGTGTTTCGAGTGTGTTATCCCATTCCATCCTCGCGGCAGCCCTATAAAGTAAGTACCGTCATTATTCTCTTTTCACTGCGGAGGAACGTGAGACACAGGGCAGTTGAGTACCTTGTCCTGGCCCAACGCCTGGCCACGTGGTAGCCCCATCTCACCCCTGTAGTAGCTAAACCTGCCGAGGAAGTTGGAGACACTTGGCCAGGCATACAGGTCAACTAAAAGACTGGCAAAATAAGGAATGTGGTTTCACTGACGGCTTGCTTGTGTGAGGGGACGGGAGCTTAGAGATGCAGGGCAAGAAAGATGCTCAGAAGCTACGAATAGAATGCAGATTACATTGGCAACATCAAGGGACACTTAAGAATCAAAGTCCTTGGAGGGGATGGGTCGGGGGGTGGGGGGGATCAAGAGTTGCCGAAGAAAACCCAAGCTCAGACAGCCTTTCATAGACCCATGTGTCTGCTGACACAACAAAGGTTTTCCAAAAATCTCCTATTATGGGGAATAGAATAAGCAGATCTATTTTCTATTATAACACATTTAAATGAATGGGATAGCACTCTTGAGAGGATTAGCTGGGATTATAACGTGCATACAAAAGCACTAAGGCTCATATACAGGGAGCTTGTTGGAACAAGAATTTCGATCTGAGTCTCTTCCGCAGGATGGACTTCTCCCACCGACACCGAAAATTATATTCTGGATGACTTTCCTTTTTGGTTAATTACATGTGTTCATCCATTTAACTGGCATTGACTAAGCCCTTAGTGTATCTTCAGCACCGCGCTTGGTTACATCTTAGTTCGCTTTTCCACATAAACCCAGGTAGAACTCAGCTGCTTGGATAACTTTGATTCCGTACCCTCGTTGCAATCATGGTTCCTAACTTTTCTCAGGTAACCCCAATGGGTATTTTTGAATTACGTTAACCACACCAACTTGGATTTTAATTGTAAAAGCAGGCATTTGAATAATACATCACAACACTTACTGATGGTGACTAGAAGAACGACGGGGAAAATGCACCAGGAGAATTTGTCCCAGTTTCAGATACCACACTGCAAAAGGATTTTGTCTCTCAAACAACACTGATGTTCATTCTTCCGTCAAAAACATTCAGAAGTTATTTACAGTGTGTAGTCGTTTGTCCTAGGGAGGAAATAGCCTGAACAATCAATCACATGAGCAAAACTGCTGACCTGTCAGAATACTGCATCGTGGTACTTGCCCAAACTGGGCACTTAGCCATTAAGTAGAAGAATGGGTATGTCTACATTACCTAAGAGTTTAAATGAAACTGACAAAGAGCAGTAAAGCAGGCACTGTTACCGGTGTCTATTTCCATTTCAAAAGCCAAAGCTATGCTCTATCTATAGAACAGTGCTGTTATTTTTAGCAAGCGATGGGTATTCTCTGTGGTCCACGCTAAAGTAGCACCCAATCATGCAGAACATGGGTTTGGGGTATGTGGAGGCAGATCCCCGAGAAATGAGTCACTTGGACCATGGAGTGCTGCTGTGCTAGTACAATATCCCGGGCAGTGCCTGGCAATGGTCTAGCTGAGTACAGGAAGATATAATCAGCTCACAGGTAGTACCCACACTTAGGAATTTAGAGACAGATTCATGGATTACGTGGTGATGGTAAAACCTCTCAGCTGACAAATACAGAGTAATTACTACAGTGCACATTGCCTGCCTATTAACATCACTTATGTAAAAAATATTTGATTTGAATAATAAAGTACAACCAATGATTCCGTTTGGTTTCTTAATTTAAATATTATTTTTAAAAGACCGATGAGCCACTGGAATTTATTCAATTTTGCGCAGTGCTCATCTCAACGGAATTATATGTCATTTCTTTGGACACGGCCCTTTAAATATTTTAATATTTTAATAATTAATATTTTATGGACATAATGTGAAAGCAAGGTCACTTATTACTGAAAGACATCACCGTATAATGTTAAATTTGTATCGAAAGAATTGAATTTTTAAATGTATCATGGATTCTTATTATTGCATTATTTCATTTAAAAAACATTTTTTTAATGTTTATTTATTTCTGAGACAGAGTGAGACCGAGCATGAGTGGGGGAGGGGCAGAGAGAGAGGGAGACGCAGAATCCGAAGCAGGCTCCAGGCTCTGAGCTGTCAGCACAGAGCCCGACATGGGGCTCGAACTCACAGACTGCGAGATCATGACCTGAGCCGAAGTCGGATGCTCAACCGACTGAGCCACCCAGGCACCCCTATTTCACTTTTTTTAAAAGATCGATGCTCAGCTTTCAGAACGTGAACCTATGGAGAACAAAAAATGTTCCTTATTTCTGTATCCACAATGCTTGTTACACTCCCTGGCATATTATAGGTCCTCAGTAAGTTTATGTTTAATACACGGATGTCAGTCCCAACTGTGTGTCACCTTTGGGGGGGTTACTCCATTTTCCTGTCCTGTGTGTGCATGTGAATGGACTTCAGCTGTAGTAATAGTCCTGGCTTGTAATCCACCTGTGACTTACCCTACGACAAAAAGGAAGAGTAAGTTGTCTAACTGTGAGGCACATCCACTGGGTCACGCATCTCAATCAGGGAGAGGTAATCTATCTTAACAGGCCACAAGCGTGGAAAAAACATTTTGATGGTTTCTCAGTCAGTGAAGCAAAATTACCATATTACCAGAGATTCCACTCCCAAATATCTACCCAAGAGAATTGAAAGCAGGTATTCAAATACTTGAATATGACGGGTCACAGCGGCACTATTCACAATAGCCAAAAAGTAGAAACGAGCCAAATGTCCATCAACAAATACATGGATAAATGAAATGTGGTATATTCATATAGTGGAAATATTATTCAGCCATAGAAGGGAATGAAGTACCAATTCATACTACGCCATGGGTGAACCCTTGAAATATGATTCTAAGTGAAAGAAGCAAGACACAGAAAGCTACGTGTTGTAGGATTCCGTGCATATGAATTTGCCAGAACAGACAAATTCATAGAAAGAAAATAGATTGGGGGTTGCCAGGGTTGAAGGAGGAGGTAATGGGGGACACTGCTTAGTGGGTATGAGATTTCCTTTGGGGATTTCCTTTTGGGGTGATGACAATGTTCTGGAATTAGGAGTGGTAGCTGCATGACATTATGAACATTCTAAATGCCACTGAACTATGCACTTCAAAATGGTTAAAATGGTAAACTTTATGTGTAGCTGACCACCTTTAAAAAAAAATAACTCTGTATTTTATTTTTTTATATATCTCCTGATAATATGGCTTTTCTGCCTTATATCTATCACACTGATAGATTTCCAATTGTTGAACCAGCCTTGCATTCCTGGAATAAACCCAACTCGATAACGTATTTCTGTCACTCATCCCCTCTCCCTCGCCCTCTAATCTGCCCACTTGCCAACCCGAGTCCATGGAAATGAATGAGTTAATATAAACCTATTTGTTAAGCGTGTCCAAAAAAAACTGGCTTTCGTAGTGCCCCTGCCCTTTCTGGTGTCTGCTCTGGGTAGGGTGCCTCTGCTTTGCAGTTGCTGGCTTTTTCAGGCTGGGAAATTGCCATAAGTCACAACGTCGGCTGGGCTTCAGAGGGAAGGTGGTCTGAGTTTGCTGTCTGCTTATGCAGATGTTATTTCTGTCTTGCTGACTGGGTGGCTTTTCAGAGTTTGGCCACACACGGCACAGATGGCAATAAGTTTGGGGATCCCATGACATTCCTTCTGAGTTCTAGGACTACTGCATGTGTGTAATGGGCATTCAGGAGAACAACTTGGACTACTTTTGGGAGAAGACTGGTGTGGGCATTTGGGAGGGACCTAAATGTTTACCCGCCATAGTTCAAAGCCCAAGCGGTTAAAACGTTCCCGATCCTTGATGTCAATAAAAATTTCAAACAATGCACAGCAATGTATCTTTACCACATCTTCTCTCCCAAGTTAGAGCCCAGCCCCTTTTTCTCATTCATTGAATACGAAGCGTGTAGCTTACCGGCAGTGTGCTAGGCTCTTGGTGTCCCGCGTGAGTCTAAACACCTGCTCTCAAGGCAGTCTCATAAGGAAGAGACATAGGTTAGCATATTAATGTTGTATAAGAGGGTAAGATGTCATAAAAGAAGGATGTACAGAAGCCACGTCCTTCAAGTCTTACCCCTCGGCCTCCATTTTGGATATAATAACTGATTTTCTTTCACTAGTCTTGAACAAGAGCCTTCACTAGACCGACACCCTTCAAAACGCTACCTTCCAAACTGCAGGAACGTGCTAGGGGGAGCACCAACACAGAACCTTGCTGCTTATCAGCCACTATCCCGTCTGGGTTCCGGATCGCATGCGTGCATGAATGCAGTCAAACGTCAAAAGCATCAGAACGCATAGGGGAAGAAAGCAAAGCAAATAAATAAATAAATAAATAAATAAATAAATAAATAAGCAAATAAATAAGCAAATAAATAAATAAATAAATAAATAAATAAATAAATAAATAAATAAAATGAAAGAGTGAATAGGCAAATGGATACACAGGCTGAAAACACGTGGAGAAATGCACACAGATATATCACTGGTGCCACGAAACTCTCTCCCTGATGTAACACGACATTCATGATACCACTGTCACTCAGAGGGAAACCACTCTGTTTTAAAATGGAATGTGCAAATAGGCCTCCCGTTTATTTTCTTGGAGATGCTGGTAGTATCCTGACAAAATCTGTATTTCTCCTTTCGTGCATGTATGGGTTTTTTTGTTTTGTTTTTTTTTAGTCGCTCGGAAACGCAATAGCTCAGAAGAACCACTTCTAGTCAGAGTTCATTCAGATGGCCTGAAATAACTCTATGCCTCAAATAAATCAGCCTTTACTATGTATCTATAAAAACCGACCAACACTCAATACACACGCCTCTTCTCTGGCTCTTCATCATGACATCCTCTGTAGAAGTGTGAGAAACACTGCCCCAAATTCAAATTGTTCAGTGTCTGATTCAACACACTTCCTGTTGCCACGTGGGTTGGGTTTGGGGGTTGAGGTCTCCGAGGGCTCCTTCAGTGCTCTCTGAGGCGCCTCTGTGGGACCCTATGAATCTGCAGCATGGAGCTTATAATTAAGACTTTTGGCTGGATTAGGAAACTAACGCCCACAATATCAGAGTGATGTGCTCAGGGTCACATTGCAAAGCAGGGACCGATCTGACACTAGAAGCCAAGTCTCCCGACACCCGGTCAAAGGACATTTTCTACCCTAGAAGTCTTCTTTGGCAATTTTAGCAATTTCTCTTGCCCTGTATTTGCTCTGGAAAATAGGAGTCAGCACCGGTTTCTCAGAGTTCCATGTTAAGCGTATGACTGATTTCAGCCATGTTCTTAATGGCCTGGCCAAAAAAACGCTACATTTTTTTTTCACTTGTCTTAGGCCATTAATCCAACAACGGGGTATCCCAGATCCGGGAGTCAGTATAAATTACAAGTCTCTACGGCTTTATTTCTAACATTTACTTAGAGGGGAGGAGTTACTTCAGCTCATCTGCCTAGGATATGTGATAAATTCGATTTTCTATGGAATCATCCTTCGCAACACTGTTGGCCCTGTGTCGGTAGGCTAGACCTTAGGGACTGGTAATAATGGTTATTTATAAAAGTCATAAGCTAAAAATAGTAAAGAGTAGTATGAGACATGCTTGAACATGGAAACTCTGTTTTCATGCCACTCTCCCCCTCCCCCCATGCTTACAGGATTAGAAAGCAATCAATCTATTCTCAATACATAAATGGGCAAGCCTGAGATATTTGAGGGGTTTGGAGAATCTGCAAAACCATCTTTTTTCTAGTCCATAGCCTTTTTCAGCAGAGAATCCAACAGTAGCTACTACACAAGGAAGATCTACTAAGTACTGGGTGCAAAGCACCTTATTTCTTCGAAATGGGGATAAGATCATCCCATGTTACAGCCTAGGAATTAAGGGTCAGATAATTACTTAAGAACTAAGGTTCTTCTGTGTGAAGTGCATTCACAGTGAACCAAGGGGTCAAACCTTGGAAACCTGGACAGCCAGTCAGAGCATTACCGCCTCCGTCTGAGGAGCGGGTGTTAACAAGATTGAACCAGGGCAGTGACTTCGTGAGGCAGATTACGAAGTTCATGTTTATGGCATTTCCCCTAATCTCCTTGGAAGAAATATCAGCTCCATGAAATTACAGAGCATTGTTGTTATTACATGGGATTTTGAAAACTGCTGAATGTATTTTCAACTCGAAAGACTGTGCTGGGAATCATTTTAATTCAGATTCTCATTTGGTATGAAAGCAATAAACATCTTTTAAAAAGATTTCTTTCTCTGCTCTAAGTGGTTATGAGTAATAATGTGGGTGTAAATCTTCTTAATTCTTCCTGAGCTCTTTGAAATTCTTAATCATGATCAGAGTATAAAACAGAACAAGATATTATATGTGTATCATTAAAAAACTGTATTTGCTGAAAAGTCACTTTACGTTTCTTTTCCCTGGTTTAAATTTTTTTTTTCAACATTTATTTTATTTTTGGGACAGAGAGAGACAGAGCATGAACGAGGGAGGGGCAGAGAGAGAGGGAGACACAGAATCGGAAACAGGCTCCAGGCTCTGAGCCATCAGCCCAGAGCCCGACGCGGGGCTCGAACTCACGGACCGCGAGATCGTGACCTGGCTGAAGTCGGACGCTTAACCGACTGCGCCACCCAGGCGCCCCTCTTTTCCCTGGTTTAAATGATGGGAGTCCTCAGTGCTGGAACATGCAAACTTTCCGTGATAGGAGAGCTGCTTCTCGACTTTGCATTTAAGCCCTGGGAACGTACAGTTCTGGTTGTCCTTTTCTGTGTGTGTGTGTGTGTGTGTGTGTTTTTTTCCCCTGCTAAAGATTAATTTCATTTTCTGCAAATAAGCAGCAGAGGGGAAGCAATGAGGGGTGGAGAAAACTGTGTGGGTGGGAGAGGAGTCAGGATACCTGCCCACTCTGGCCAGGTTGTCTGGCGAGGCCCGTTCTCTCTCTCAGTTTCCACCTTCTCACCAGTAACATGATGGCATTGGGTGTGCAACCTCGGGGGCCCTCCCAGAACTTGGGTGCAAAGATTCTTTCAGTAAAATATGGTCACTCAGCAAAGGTGCATTTGGACACCTACTTTGTATCAGGCATGCACCAAAAGACACAGAAAAGAAACGGGTCTTCAGAGAGAAGCCCGGGTAAAGATGAGTCAAGGAAGGTCTTCTAGTAGGAGTGGCAACTGAGCTAAAACTTGAGGCCCATCCACATATTTTGGAAAAGGCAGGGAAATGCTGGTTGCTCCAATTAGAGCCTTGGATTGGAAATGACCTAACATTAGCTAATTTATGGAAGTCAGCTTTGGAGTTATTTTCTGAGTAAATAAAAGACATTTAAAAAAAAACTATAGAGAAGAAAACATAGATTTCCCATCAGAATGGCTAAAATTTAAAATACCGATCACACTGGGACACCTGGGTGGCTCAGTCAGTTGAGCATCCGACTTTGGCTCAGGTCATGACCTCGCAGTTCATGAGTTCAAGCCCCACATCAGGCTCTCAGCTGTCAGTGCTTTGGATCCTCTGTCCCCCTCTCTCTGTCCCTCCTCCACAGGCACACTCTCAAAAACAAATATTTTCAAGCCATTAAAAAAAGTAAAACACAGATCATACCAAGTGTTGGCAAGGATGTGGAGCGACTAGAACTCTTACAAGCAACTGATAGTAATGGAAAGCAGTCTGGCCACTTTGGGAAACAATTTGGCTGTTGATTGAAAAGTTAAACACAGAGTCGGCATACGGCCCAGCAATTCCACTAGACAGAAACCCAAAATAATTGAAATAGTACGTCCACACGAAAACGTCTCCATCATTGGTCATGGCAACATTATGCGCAATAGCCAAAGAAGAAAAAAAACAACAACCTCTATCTGTCTATCCATACAATAGAACATCATTCAGCAGCAAGAATGAATAGGTACCGACACATGCTACGATATGGATCAACCTTAAAGATTTTATGGACGAACCTTAAAGATCTTATGATGCTAAATGAAAAAAAAAAGCCACTCACAAAGCTACATATGATATGATCCCATTCATAGAAATGTCCCGAATAAGAATCTAACCTATCAGTGTGTGACATCATAGTTATTACCCTTGTGGTCAGGAGTAAGTTCTGGAAGCGGGCAGGAGAAGGGTTTCTTGGGTACTGGTAATGTTACCTTTCTTGATCTGGGTGCTAGTTACAATGGTTTGTTCAATTTGTAAACCTGTAATGCGTTGTACACTTAGGATTTGTGCACTCTGCTGTACGAATGCCATTCTCCTAAAATAGTTTTCTAAAAAACTTCAAGAGGCTATTTATAATTCAGCTGTTTCTATCTTCTCGGGGAATGTCAACTCTATACAATCAAATACCTGCATCATCTTGAATGCTATGTTTGAACTCAAAAGCAGAAAAGGAGCGGTGTAGCGTTTCTTCCCTCACTCCCTGGAATGGGCTTCGAGCATTTTCCAGATCATAAATAGCAAGTATCCTGTGGCTGGCACCCTGGGTATCCAAAGTGAGAGGACAGACATTTTCAATATCAAAGGCAGTGCTCCTGCAAATTTTCCCGACTCTCTTTCCTCCCTCCCTCCCCTTCCTTCCAACCATCCATCCATCCACCCATCTATATGTCCATCCGTCCATCTACCCCCATTCACCGAACAGATACTGAGGGCCTCCCATGTGCCTGGCGCTGTGCCAGGACCCACCACAGTGAGCAAGACAGACAAAGCCCCTGCCCTCATGGAGATTACTAAAAAATATCACCAAAAGGACTGATGGAGAATTCTAAAATTGCATCTAAGCTCAAAAATCTTTTAAACCTCCACAGCCATAGACCTACTCGTTCGATGACTAAAATGTCTTTTCTCAGAGAGTAGATGGGGTCCAATTTCCTATCTTCCCTGCTGATGTGACCACTCATTCAGTGATAGTAAAACAGTGTCCTTATACAGCGAAGATGTAGGGAGAGAAGAAAAACTTCGAGCATCACTTTCATTATGAAGAAGGCCAAAAGCCTGAAAATGCTGAATTTCTGAGAAAGGACTTTCTGATCTTTGAAAACCAAGCAAAAGTGAAATGAGTTTTAAAAAAGTAACCACTGGGTGCTTATCTTCCGAAATGCTTTCAGTGATGCATAAGGAGGGGAAAACCCCCACAATTTAAGTTCCTCTGTTGCAGCTTGTATACTCGGCCTTGTAATCTAGAATCTTGACTCATCTGACCCCTCAACTCCCCTGAGTCACCGCCACAATAGCAGGGGGTGTTATACCAGGCTTTTCGTCAAGTGTAAAGAGAAGAATATTCTTTAAGTAAAAACGTCCAGGAGGGTCTCCCTGCTTCACTGCTTCCGGTTTCTCAGGCACCACGAGAGAAGACTAAACTTTTCCAAATGTCTCTTCAGGGAACCTTACGGCGTCTGTATAGCTCACTACACAAAGACCCCGAGAGACCCTCCGGGCATGACCAACTCTTTATTCTCCTGTCCTTCTGCACAAATGTGCCATACGATCCTTCTCCACATTGCTATTTATAATATTAATCCACTCCCAGTACTGTTGGACATGAATTTTTTATATGACAGTAAACATTCTTGTTTATGCCTTCTTACACGTGTGAGGATGTCTCCATGGCAAATAGCCAAACGTTTTTCCAATTCTTTATTTTTTTTAACTTTTTTTTATTACGTTTCTTTATTTTTGAGAGGCAGAGAGAGACAGAGCATGAGCGGGGGAGAGGCAGAGAGAGAGGGAGACACAGAATCCGAAGCAGGCTCCGGGCTCCGAGCCGTCAGCCCAGAGCCCGACGCGGGGCTCGAACCCACGAACCGGGAGATCGTGACCTGAGCTGAAGTCGGACGCTCAACTGACTGAGCCACCCAGGCGCCCCCAAGTTTTTCTAATTTTTAAAATTTATTTATTTTGAGATAGAGAGCAACAAGCAGGGGGAGGGGCAGAGATAGAGGGAGAGAGAGAGAATCCTACGCAGGCTCCGTGCGGTCAGCATAGAGGCCAGTGTGGGACTCGAACCCACGAACCGTGAGATAAGACCCGAGCTGAAATCGAGAGTTGGACGCTTAACCGACCGAGTCACTCCACGGTCAATATCTAGAGGACAGACTTCGGGATCACAATAAGGTAAGCACATCTTCACTTTGCCAGACATTGCCACAATGTTCTCCAAGGCAGATGCATACATTCATGTTCCCCCCAGAGCGCCCAGGGGCTTCCAGCTTTCCTTCTAACGCCCACTTGGCATTATCATGCTTTTGAATGTTTGCCAATTTGATGGCTGTGAGGGCTGCTTTCTTTTGAAGTTAATTCATATTTCCTTCATTACTAGTAAGGTTAAGTGCCTTTCTTCGTATGTCTATAGGTGAATCAGGTTTTTCCTTCTGTAAATCAGCAGCTCATATCCTTGGTACATTTTTCTAATGAATGGTCTTTTTCGCAATGATTGTTAGAGTACTTTATAGCTTCTGGATATTAATCCTGCCTTGTTTATAAGAGCTAAAAATACATTTCACCGGCCTGGGGCTCATTACTTTAAACATCCTCGTGGTATATATTTCACCCATTACAGTTTTTATTTTTTTTTTTTTTTTTTTTTTTTTTTTTTTTTTTTAAATTTTTTTTTTTCAACGTTTATTTATTTTTGGGACAGAGAGAGACAGAGCATGAACGGGGGAGGGGCAGAGAGAGAGGGAGACACAGAACCGGAAACTGGCTCCAGGCTCTGAGCCATCAGCCCAGAGCCTGACGCGGGGCTCGAACTCCCAGACCGCGAGATCGTGACCTGGCTGAAGTCGGACGCTTAACCGACTGCGCCACCCAGGCGCCCCTACAGTTTTTATTTTTAATGAAGTCAAATTCATCAATATTTTTTTATAGGCTCCCCTTTTGTGGTTAAAAAAAATCTTTGCCCACCTTGAGACCATTAAGATATTCTCCAAAACTTTCAGAAGCAAATAATTTTTGCTTTGAACATTCAGGTCTCTAATCCACCTTGAATTTACATTTCTGTATGGTACGGGGTAAAGAATTTTACTTTTCTTACATCTAAATGGCCAACTCTCCCAGGACTATTTACTCATTTGTTTGTTTATTTATTTTTGAGAAAGAGAGAGACAGTGTGTGTGTGTGTGTGTGCACACGTGTAGGAGGGGCAGAGGGAGAGAGAAAATCTCAAGCAGGCTGAATGTCCTGCAACCACGAGATCACAACCTGAGCCCAAATCAAGAGTCAGATGCTTAACCGACTGAGCCACCCAGGCACCCCTCCCGGTACTATTTGTTGAGCAATTTTCTATTGATTTGTTGTAGTCAATTTTCTATTGATTTGTAATGTCCCCTGTCAATAAACCAAGTTCTCATATATATATGTGAGTTTGCTTCTGGAATTTCAGTTTTGTTCTATTACGACATTTGTCTATCCCTGTGCCAATATCACACTTTTTTTGCAAATTAATTTCATTCTGTTTATTTTTTTGTATTTATAATTTTATTTTATTTTTCTTGAATATGAAATTTATTGTCAAATTGGTTTCCACACAACACCCAGTGCTCATCCCAACAGGTGCCCTCCTCCATGCCCATCACCCACCTTCCCCTCCCTCCCACCCCCCATCAACCCTCAGTTTGTTCTCAGTTTTTAAGAGTCTCTTATGGTTTGGGTCCCTCCGTCTCTTTTTTTTTTTCCCTTCCCCTTCCCCATGACCTTCTGTTAAGTTTCTCAGGATCCACGTAAGAGTGAAAACATATGGTACTTGTCTTTCTCTGTATGACTTATTTCACTTAGCATCACACTCTCCAGTTCCATCCATGTTGCTACAAAAGGCCAGATTTCATTCTTTCTCATTGCCACGTAGTATTCCACTGTGTATATAAACCACAATTTCTTTATCCACTCATCAGTTGGTGGACATTTAGGCTCCTTCCATAATTTGGCTATTGTTGAGAGTGCTGCCATAAACATTGGGGTACAAGTGCCCCTATGCATCAGCACTCTTGGATCCCTTGGGTAAATTCCTAACAGTGCTATTGCTGGGTCATAGGGTAGCTCTATTTTTAATTTTTGGAGGAACTTCCATACTGTTTTCCAGAGTCACACTTTTTATTAATATGGCTTGACAACAATTCTTGATATCTGACAGAGGTAGTCTCTTCGTGTCATTTTCCTTCTCTAAGAGAATCTTGGCCAGTCTTTGCCTTTTCTCTTTCTGTAAGAATTTTAGGACAAGTTGGCTGAGTCCCATAAAAAGTATCTGTGGGGTTTGATTGGAACTGCATTGATCTACAAGTTAATTTATGGATTTTTTTCCTTTCCAATTTAGTGATTTGCCTTGCAAGGAAACTCTAATGCAAGTATATATTCGTGAATTACATAAATAGCTAAGAAAATAGAGCTTACGTGCTTGAAAGTAGCTGACATCCTGAGCTCACCAAATTAGAGTCACTTTTTGTCCTTTTATTAAAGTAGAACAGTTCCCATTGTGTTCACAGACTGCTTTTGAGTTAGCGTGACATTGTTTCTATACTTCAGAAAAGATTTTTTCCTATGAAAGCTTCTACTTTTCCTACACAGGGCTCCTTCGATTGTGATGGTTCTAAATACGAAGTTTTTCTTCTTATTCTTCAGAATATGTGTTGGTCCTTTCTTTCTGTTCCATGTAGATACTTGTTCAAAGTCATGTGTTTTTTTCTCCTTAGAAGGGTTTTTTTTTTCTCCTTAGAAGGGTTTACTATGTGTATGCACACAAACATACACACACACTTGCATATGCAAACACACTTTATCTGTTTTTTTCAATATATAAAGCGTTTCTTCCTGACACTGTTTCCCTTGTTCTGTATCTATATTCCTTTCTTTTTTTTTTTTCAACGTTTATTTATTTTTGGGACAGAGAGAGACAGAGCATGAACGGGGGAGGGGCAGAGAGAGAGGGAGACACAGAATCGGAAACAGGCTCCAGGCTGTGAGCCATCAGCCCAGGGCCCGACGCGGGGCTCGAACTCATGGACCGCGAGATCGTGACCTGGCTGAAGTCGGACGCTTAACCGACTGCGCCACCCAGGCGCCCCTCTATATTCCTTTCTAACTGTTCTCTTATAATCATTCTACCCTTACTTAACCATAGTTCTTTCATTTTTTTTTTTTTTGAGAGGGAAGGTTTATTAGGAGTCACTAATTTTTTTTTCATCTTTCATTTTGAAGATCTCTGCTTGATAGACAAAGCAGCTTCTTCACCAATTTCCTCTTGTTTTAGAGACAGGCTCATACTCTTGAGTAATTCAGTACTTATTCTGAAAGAACTATCTTCCACTAACTTGATATCACATTCATCTGCATACTAAAGATAGCATGTATCCTCTGTAATGGATTCTCCAGGTGAAATTGATCCACGGCCATCTAAATATTCATTTCTAAAATCGTCAAGATCTCTTTTTACTAAATCATCAACAACTTTCAAAGATTCCTCTTGCAATGATTTCTCAAAGGTTCATTTTTCAGATGAATGCCTTCCCTCTATTCGATGACTCTAATCACAGGAACTCGAGGCTTTAAATGGTTTATTTATTTGTGACAGTCTTGAAGTGTTTACATTTACTTTTGGTCTTCCTTTTTCTTCTTTTTTTTAATACTTCTTTTCCTTGAACGTTTCCAAAATAGCTTTTAAAAGTCAAAGGGGTTGGTTTAAAAGGAAAGTAACTTTGGTGAACTTCTTGCTTGAATACACTCAAGTGAGAGAAGACATTCTCTAATGGGTTTTCAATTTCCATAGCAGTGGCTACATCGACATCGCTACAAATTTGGGAGAGGAACCACTGCAAGGGGCCATTCTAAGTTCTTTCCAATGACCCTGTTCCCTCTCCCTTTGTTCTTTGTTTTAAATTGGTTCATGTCTTTTCTGAGGGCCCAGCTGAAAGGAAGAACCAACCTTATGGCCCAAGCTCAATGGGGGGGAAAGCAAGGAAAATTCTGGAAAAACAACTTAAGACCTGAAACAAAATAAGAGGTGGGAAAAGAGATACCAATGCACAATTTGGGATGCCATGTCGGTTTTTAGCATTTGTCTTTTATAACATGTTCTCCTAGGTTCTGACTGTTGTAGAGGGGCACGACTCGTTTTTATATATTGATCCCATATCCAGAAAACTTGCTGAACTCTGTATTTGTTCTATTAGTGTCTGCATGTGCTCTTATGGTATCTGGGCAGACAACCGTGTCATCTGTGAAAATAACAGTATACTTTGAAACCTTATCTTTATCTTTTCCCAATGAGCTAGTTAGGATTTCATGTATAATACTGAATAAAAATGGTGATTGAGGGGTTTCTTGTCAGTCTTGTTCCTGACTTCAGAGAGACATGTGGACATCTAATATATTGTCATTAAACATAATATTTGCTGTAGAGTTTTAGCGGACAGCCTTCATCAATTAAGGGTCTATTTCTCGTTTGTTAAGTGGCTTTGTTGTTTGTTCTTAATCATACATGCTTGCTGGAGACTCCTGAATGATTTCTGTACCTACTGAGAGGACAATAAGGCTTTTTTTTTTCCTTTAATCTGTTTCACAGTTGTGGATATCACACACTATTGCATTTTTGTCAGATAACCTGGTCTATACGATACCAGATTAGAGAGGTTTCCTTAAAGGCTCAATACAAGTTCAATCTTTGTACACATGCCCTATTTGTTGGAAAATAGTTTTTGTCTTCCAATCATTCTATTCTCTCATCTATACGTATCCTATGGATCAGGTTTGTTATTCAACTCTTCTATATTCTAAACAATATTCGTTTGCTTGCCAAAATCCCACCACTGCCTTCCCTGAAGATGTCTCCCACAGGGCATTGCCCAGAGAACTTGCACCACAACAGATACCAAACAAATGGAACTAAACCATTTGGAAGGCTTAGGCATCCATTCGGTGTCTGCCTAGCCTCCCTGGGAATGTTGTTTGAATACCTACAATCAAAATCTTCACTCACAGAGTCATCTGTTCCTTATTGGACACTGAGCAAACCTATTATGAAGCGTAGTATGATGAGCTGGCAAGAAACGTACCCCCTTAATTTTGGTTGGAACTGTTTGCAACTCTGGGAACAAATGGCAGTCTTGGCCTGTTTCTTCTCAGATAGCTGGCACTAAATTTCTACTTACTGTTATCAGTTTCCTAAATAAGTGTAGTTGTATTTAATTACCGCAGAATGTTGGGGGGGGGGGGTTGAGACTTCTGTTGGCTGCTTTGCTTAGCACTTTAGAGTGAAAAGAATAACAGGTGTGTGTTATGTCAATGTTCCTTCATTCATTTGGAACCAATTTTTTATCACAAAAATGTACAACTCATACAGACCACCAGCCCCAGTGAACTACAATAAACACAATTCTAGAGACGTCCAAGCTAGCTCTGTTTTTCCTTCCTATCAATTGGGCACAGGTGTTTTTGTTGAATACTCGACATCTAAAGGGAGGTGACAGGTAGCAGATTATCTGAGAGGCAAAGCCCACTCTCAGTCACTAGATAGGGCAGTCCAAACCTGAAAGAAATGAGCCTAATTAGCCTCAGAGAGGGGAAGCTACTTACCCAGGATCACACAACCCACCCACTTTTCTCTTCCATCCCCGTTGAGACCACCACCGTGCCTTGCTCAGTCTACTCTAACAGTCTCCAAAATAGTCTCCCTGTCTCCTGCGTGGCTCCTGCTTTAATCCACCATCCACGTCCTTACAGCCCAAGTCGTCTAACTGAAGTATGAACTTACATAAAACCTGCAGATGCCTCCACACTGTTCCCAGGAAAATTCGCTTTTCCATGGACAGGTAGGCCTGGAAGTCTCGGGCCGCTCGCTATCTCTTCGGCTTCAGCTCTTACCACTCTCTCCCTTATTTGCGGGCCTTCGGGTAATGCATTCAGACATGCTGTATTCTCATTCTCTTAGGCCTGTTCTTCCCTCGCTCAGGAATGTTCCCTTTACACACCACTGCTTAAACAACTCTCCAATTCTTCCTATCACCTCAGGTTTCACTTCTTAGGGTCATGGAGTTCCGTGACGCCCCAGACAAGGCCAGGTTTCTTCATAGCACCTACGACGTTTGTAACATAGTTCACTACCTATTTGGTGAATTCGTGAATCATTTGATTGGGGTCTCTCTTCTTGACTAGACAGCAAGTCCTAACAGGATCACTAGTGCCAGGGGCGCCCGGGCGGTTCAGTCGGGTTAAGCATCCAACTCTTGATGTGGGCTCAGGTCACGATCTCACAGTTCGTGAGTTCAAGCCCTGCATCGGACTCTGCGCTAACAGCGCGGAGCCTGCTTGGGGTTCTTTCTCCCCACCCCACCCCCCGCCCCTCCCCTGCTCACTCTCTGTCTGTCTCTCTGTCTCAAAATAAATAAACACTGAAAACATTTCAAAAAAAAATTTTTTTTTAATTTTTTTTTCAACGTTTATTTATTTTTGGGACAGAGAGAGACAGAGCATGAACGGGGGAGGGGCAGAGAGAGAGGGAGGCACAGAATCGGAAACAGGCTCCAGGCTCTGAGCCATCAGCCCAGAGCCCGACGCGGGGCTCGAACTCACGGACCGTGAGATCGTGACCTGGCTGAAGTCGGACGCTTAACTGACTGTGCCACCCAGGCGCCCCTCAAAAATTTTTTAAAAGAGGATTGCTGGTGTCATTTTTTTAAATGGATAAAAAGGTAGTAGATCCAGGATTGGACCCAGAGACTCAACCTCTCCCTACCCCCTCCTATTCCCCAGATGCTACCTTCCCACTCCATCCTTCTCCACAGCTCTGTTCCCCAGCACCCCCTACCTTTTGTCCCAGTGGCCTCCTTACAACATGCATTGCCTAATTCCATTGGTGGCTCAAGGGGCTGTTCCCAGTCCCACCTAGACACTCACTGGCAACTGCTCCTTGTCTAGGGACAGCTTTTGTGACTGGGAGAAGCAGCACTCACCTGCTAATACCTAACATGCCACTATCAGGATATTATTTTTTTTCCCCAGTAAGGATGGCTGTCTCCATGTAGCTCTCTTTCAAACTGTCCCTTAGCCTAGTGCGGGGAAGGTAACGCTTGCCTTATCCATCCCTCAGTCCCCATGTTTGGGTCCATGCACGTCACCCGGTTCAGAGTTGGCTGAGCTGCCCAAATAATTAAACGGAAGAAAACCCCGAAAGCAGAAGGAATGGAGGAGAAAGAAAAGGCTCTCACTCTGGCCACCGGCTACATCTGTCTTTGCATTCTGGCCTATTTTCCCATTAGTTTGGAACGTGTCATTTGATGTTAAACCTGCGTCCTAAATTACCGATTTTAAACCAACGGCGAATGGCGTGTGTACGTGTATTTCTGCAATTACTTTCATTTATAGAGTTTGAATCTCTAACAATCAGACAACATTACCCAGAGGAAAAAGTGCTCTCCGATGATTACACCGGCGCACTTCTCTGACCATTTAGAGCCTCCGCGGGCGGACACAGCCTTCCCTACATTTCGACCTCCCCATTAGCAAGAACATCATAACAAATGGCTTCTCTGGTCACCTAACACCGAAGCACTCTGTAGGCCATTAGCGCATTCTGGATGAGGAAACCCAAAAGGTATAAAATGGGACTCTGTGATCTGAATGCGGCCTAATTATCACATGGTCAAATACAATCAGGGCAATCACTGGAACAAATGCACTGGTATGGAAGCCTAATTTGCACTCATTTGGACAGCTAACAATTTACTTGAAGCACTGTCTGTTTTTCACGTCCACCAGAACCTAAAAAGTAAAAAAGAAAGGAAAGGGAGGAGCCACAGCATCTTCTGCACGTAGAGATTAATTTGCTGTAAAGCAATCAACACGAGTGGGCAGCGATTTGTTTTATTTGAATGGCTTCATGTGTTCTCGCCATCGTCTCTTTGTCCAGTGAAATAAGAACGTTAAATGTAAGTATGAATAAAGTGCAACTCCAGGCGATCATAATGTTTCTAATGAGATGTGATCACACAGAAATCTGAACACTGCAAAGGTGAAAAGAATCACTTAATTGAGGCTGGAAGAATCGGATTCTTACCCAGGAACCAGGGAGAAGAAAAAGGGCCGTTCGTTTCTCAGTGCCCAACCCTCCCCCACCCCCACCACCACCACCCCGATCCTTGGGCAACGCTGGGAATTCAGTGCCTTGAAAGTGGTGAGGCCACTTGGCACACATAACAAAGTGCGCCTCTGAGGTTTGCCCTGAACTGTCAGAGGAGGGATTTTGGCCTACCTCCCACGACAGCCCACAGAGTAAGCAGTACTTAGCACATTTGTGTTTATTTGACGATGCAGAAAGGGAACAAGAATGTTCTCTCTGAGACGTTTGGAGTTGAAGAGTTTGGGGTTTGGTACAACCGCATGACTGTTTTTCCTGTACCACTGCACCTGAACTGTGTCTGAGATCGAATGGCTAGTCCACAAAAGGACAGGGTAGCGTGGACGCTGACTGGCGGCGAGGACACAGCTTCGATTCCAGGGCACTGATTCAACACTGATGGCACAGTTCTCTCCTAGGGCTCCAGCTCCCTACTCACCAGACCCATTGGCGGTCCTCATTTAAAAACCAGGAGGCATCTCTGAAACTTTAATATGCACCTTAATAGAACATTTCAGGGCCAAAATATAAGACACATAGTTCTACCGGTGTTGTTTTGTTCTTAGTATTCGATTCAGCTGCATGTAAATTCCGTGAACACTCACACATGTAGTTCAAGTAGAAGGTCACGGAGATGACTTAGTTTAGCTGAAAGATGTATATACACCAGTGGTATTGGGGACCACACGGTCGAGAACCACAAAGTATTCATTTGATTCGTAATTCCAAAGATCAAGCCCAACTGTGAAAAAATTTGATCCACCCAGTGGAAAAAGAACTAGAGGGAACACACAGCCCGTTCTTGGCCTTAAAAGGGATCTCTAACCCCAACAGTTAATATTTCTTGAGCGTCTCCATGCATTCAGCACATTCATCTATCTAGCTTTCTTTACCTATATCAGCCAAGATGGCCCTTCAACTTTGCTCAGTACTTAGCTCCCATCTTTAACTCCTGTGTGCATGGGAGAAGAATGGACAGAAACTGTGACCTGGGGTCAGGCAGGTCCAGATTCAAGTCTTGACCTTGCCGATTCCTAGCTACGTGACCTTGAGCAAATCACTAAACTTCCCAGAGCCCTCTATTTCTCATAAATTGTCATGAGGACAACTTCACAGATTGTCATGACAATGGAAAGAGAGAACATCAGTAAAAATTACACCGGGCATACAGCAGTATTCAATAAATGCCGACTGAGCCTCCAAAAAAATGTACCTCCAGTTAAAAAGGCCACCGGAAGCTAATTAAAATAAAGATTACCAACGGAAAGTTGGTTACCGATCAGTTCATAAGACAACTGGGTTTGGAGACGCTTCAGCGTGTTGGAAGTAAAATCCACCCTGGGATGTCACAAGGAATGTGTATGCCACTTCATACAGAGCAGAGCATAGTATTAGATGACTCAGTTCTTCAGGGTAGGGACCATATTTCACGGTCTCTGTGTCCCCAGTACCTAGCACAGTGCCAGGCACAGCATCAACACCACAGACACACAGACACACAGACAGAAAGTGGCATCACAGCAGGGAATGTAAACCAGCTCCCGAGCACAGACTTAAGGCAGGCACTGTGTTTTCAGCTAATAATAGTAAGCACCCAAACAGTGTATTTCGGTGCAGTGTACTTACTTCCCACTGTGTGTTCCCTCATCCACCCCTCTCCACAACCATATGAAAGCAGTGCTGACATTTTACAACGAGACTTGGTTTGCCCAAGGGCACGTGACTACCAAGCGAAAGAACCAGGATTCAGACCGAATTCTGCGTGACCTCGTCCTTCTTACTACCTTCCATCAACTTGAGCTACTTGGACTTGAGCCTACTTGAACAACATCGCTAGGGCTTAAGCTGGCACATTTCTTTCTTTCTGTTTTTCAGTTCCCACACTGGTTCTGATTCATATGCCTAGTTAGGAGTCAATTAGAGAATGATGGAAAACATGCAAGAGAGGAAGGAAGCAAGCAGCTGAAGCCATTAGCACGGTGCTCCAAATCTGAACACAGTTACGCGGACGAACCCGTCCCTGTGAGCCAAGTGTAAGAAACGGGACCTTCGCGTGGCTGTGAACCACGTTCGCAAGCCTTCTAATGCTTCTGCTGCTATTGGCTCGCCCTGAACAATCTGTCACCACATAGCAAGGCTGGCCCGGCTGTTTCCACAGACAGCACCAATGCACGGTGTTCACCAAGCTTGACAGATGGGGCTGGAAGGACAGTGACATCATCTAGGAGGCATCGTAACTTCATACCAAAGAGAAGATGTTATTAGCGGTTCACAGTGCCTGTTCTTCTCTCCGGTGAATTTTTAAAGACCTGGGAAAATAGTCTGAACCTCAATGTTTTTGCAGAATCGAGACACAACTACCACCCAGGCCCCGTAATGAATGCAGATCAAATACATTTCAGCTGGGAAAGTCAATTTAATTTGCAGGTTTCTGTCTACATGTTCCGCTTCTATTTTCTTTGATAAGATTAGTGGAACAAAGTTCAGAGGGCTTTTTTAGTTCAAACGTTTTCCCATAATGGCAAATCAATCTGCTCAGGCAAACAAAACATCAAGACGCCACCATAAGGAGCTGCCATTGGAAGCTGATCCGATTTACACATAAATATACCCACTAAAATTTAAATGAAACTTTATAGAGGAACAAAATTGGCTGAAGGATTTTTTGAGTCTTTTAAAGCAGCCACTACAATAGTAACTGCAGAAGTGTGCCAGCTCTAATCAATCTCGTGTATTTCTCCCACACTGTTACAAAATACATTTCAGAGCCGGGTAGGGCAAGCTCGCAGCAGGCAAAATGTGGTAGCTGAAGTCAAGCATAGCTAATTTGCTGCTTAGGACAGATGCGATCTACAGAATTCACCGATCCATCCTGATCAGCTCTGATACGGAGGTCCGGTTCCCAGCATGCGTTGCTTCTAGGGGTTTTATGTTGACGAAAGAGGCACAGTCCCACAGGCTGAGTCATCAGAATATATACCGAGAGCCTTAAACTCATGTTTCTAGAAGAGCTTCCCGGGACAAAGGCAACTCCCCCTCTGGCTTCTTTTAGAATCCCTAAGTGAGCGCAGAAGGGATGAAGGGTTGGTGGCTGAGCCCCACCCACACCCTCTCCCCACCCGGCAACTGACACAGTGACTTAGCCCAGAGATAGGACAGGAAGAGCTCTTCTGGATGGACAGACAGATGGATGAGTGTACCAACTTCCACACGTTGGGCGCTGTAGGGCAGTGCAGGAGTGATTGAGAATATGGGCTGTGTAATCATAAAGTTCTCGGTTCAAAACCTTTCTCTGAAGATTTGTTAGCTGTGTCCTTGGATAAATTAACTAACCCCTTCTAAAAAGGGGGAGGGGTCACAGTACTTAACTCCTACGACGGCCGTCCGTCGTAGGATTAAATGAGTTAAAGCATCTAAAGCACTTACTGAAATGCCTTCCTCATGGTACGTCCTCAAGAAATGTCAACGACGACAAACGACCACGAGGCTTTTACACTGACCAAACTAGAGGCGGTGCTAACCTCAGAAGATCATCAAAAGCAGAATCAGAGTGAGTTTTCTCCCAAAACGCCCGTTAGAAAGTTCCTTCACGTTACACATTCTACGAGCTCAGTGCCAACCTCTCTTGCCTTCGTACATGTGCTTCTTCTGGAGCTCCACCTTTCTCTCACTCGCTCCTCCATATCTGTTCGTAGCTTGGGAGGACATATTTCAGACCCGCGCAGAAAAGTTACCCGCCAAGTTACAAATTGAAAGAGGACACAAAAAGGTAATGAGGAAACATTAAGGGGGCCGAGGGAGACAAATCCAAGAAGAGGCTGGCGTACGCCCTCAATTCCCCCTCGCCCCCTCTCTCGTGCACCCTTGACAAAACCCTAGCTCGGGTTAAAGCCAACTCTTCACAACGATTCCACGGCTGCTCCCAAGCAACTTAACGTGGCTGGAAAAACACACAACCACGTTGTCTGTTGTCCTTCAAGCTAAGACCTTGAACTTAGATGTTAAGGGTGGCCCTTCAGTGCTGCCTACAATCCTACTCTGTTCCCAGAGCTCATTCATTTGATGGCTCATCTTGAGACTATTTCGTAGCGTCTCCTCTCTGCTCACACCTCTCTTTCTTCCTCCTCCCTTCCAGCTGATGACTTGGCTTCTGGTTTCTGTGAGAAAAAAGAAGCCATTCGGAGAAATTCCACCTCTTCCAGCTACCATATCCACCGACCTACTAGCCTCTGTACCATAAACTCTGCCTGTTCTTTGTTAACTGCGGATGAAGTGTCCCTTTTCCTAAGGACAACCCTCCACCCGTACTTAGAAACGATTACACCTGCTTTCGTTTTCTTCACAGTATTACAGAATTATAGAAATGACCTGATAAAATAGTGTAGGTCTATTTGTGTATCTGTTTCCTGTCTTCCCTGCCCCATTAGAATATAAACTCCTTGAGGACAATGTATTCTGTAGCCAAAAGTAGTTTCAGGCCCTTATTAGGCACTCAACAATTATCTGTGGGATGAATAAAAAAAATGAATGAAGGAAAAATATGTTTATAGGTCTCTCTCTCTCTCTCTCTCTCTCTCTCTCTCTCTCTCTCTCTCTATCTCTCCCCACCCCACCCCATTCCCTTTCCTCCCTCCCCAACCCCTTCATCTTTTGGATAGAAATCTAATGTCCCAGGAGTCTAGGTTATTCAAAAGCGATGCTCTTCAGGGAGGCATATCCTGGGCATCCGTGGGAGTGATGAAGTCTGCATGGAATTTGTCCTTGGCTAAAGAGTGCCAGTGAGCCGGGCCCACAGAACCGGGCCAGCGGGGAATATGGGAAGTATGCTTGCCAAGCAAAGGTCTATTTAGGATCCGGATCCAATGACAGGAAAGCTTCTTAACTTCCTTCCTTCCTTCCTTGTCACCGAGCCTGACGCTGTGCCAGGGAAAGTCCAACCCTCAGATGTCTACAGAAAGTATCCCAGGGAGGAAGTCCGTGGCTCGTATAAACCATCTGCACTAGGCTCGGGAAGCCAGACAGCCTGAATGGGGAGGGGGCTTGCACTTTCTGTCTATGCATAAAACGTTCCGTGTCTGAGCACTGTGGCCAAGACGGATGAAGGATCAAAGGACATAATCGATGTAAAAGTGGCTTATTCATTAGATAGCGTGCATAGGACACACCAGAGAGGTTGTTCAGGATAGGAGGATGGAGAAAATGAACACGAGAGAGGTGGGGGAGGTGGAGAAATGGACAAGGGGGCAGGGGAGGAGGAGGAGGAAAAAGAGGGAGGAAGGGTGATTTAGTTCTGCGTGTCACTGGTGAACGCAACTTTTACTGAAGATCGCAAACGTGCCCGCTGAACTCTGACACTGGAAGTCACCGTTTTGGGCACGTTTCACCAGCCCCTTTCCTTGTCTGCCCCTTGGTTTCTTCGCCAGTCAATGCAGGAAGCCGGTACCTTAACGTGATCTACAGTGACCCTCACACCTTTGGCCTCTGCAAATCCAACCAGAGCAAGGTGTCCTTGAACACAGGCAGAGACTCCCAGTGTCAACATTATTTTGGTTCCTCTATGGAGCCTTAGCTGCCTTCCCATGGCCCCCAACTTTCTTTCCAGGAAGACACGGTCCCTGGGGGACTACCGATATGTACGTCTCACTTTACAGCTTTTCTCCTAAGAAATAAACAGCGCACACTGGCATTCGTTCCTCAGCACGGAATGAAACAATCCACTGAATTCAGCCAATTTGTCCTTCAATACCGTTTACCGGCTCATTAATGATAAATTCCTTTGAGCCCTTGACCCTAGAACCTAATTCCCAGTGACTGTTAACGTAAATGACGCCTCTCCTCCCCCAGTGTCTATGCCTGGCCCCTTAGAAACGTCCATAAATCATCCCTGACTGCGTCAGGCACGGCCACTCCAGTCTTACTTTGGGAAAAGATCCAGCATGGCAGGCACCACACTTTCAGTTCTTACAGACCTCACGGCATCCCCTGAGGAAGCCAGCCAGGACTGGGAAGGAAGGCGACACGGTCCATGAATGCATGTTCTTTCCTTATTCGTAGATCTCTCCAAGTTAACTGGTGTGGAATTGAACCCACTTGCCCACATGTAGCCTTGGAATACCTTGTAACTCAAAGAGGCCTTGTGGTATACTGGAAAGAACACTGGATCTAGAATCCAAAACACAAAATATTTGGGCTCTACCGCTATCACCAGTTGGGCAAGTTACATGGCCTCTCTTAGCCTCCTGACTCTCCCCATCTCCCGGACAGCGGTGACGACAGTGCAGAAGCAGTAAGGCTGAATAAGATCCCTATGTCTACAGCACGTAGCACAACGTGTAGCACATACGTGTAGAGTAACTATTAGCCACTGGCAGTATTAATTGAAATAGTGGATATGGGCACGCTTTGTAAAATCAACAGAGCCACCCAAAGTACGTGTGCAAAATAGCTGACTCGAATTTGAGCGACGAAATTTCTGCCTTGGTTTCATGACATGGCTCCTCAGCAGCAGCAAAAAGCATGTACCCGCATGTACGCAAAGGAACTAGGACGTAGACACGGGCACAAATTTTGGCACAGGCCGCAGCATCATTGTGACAGCGGACAATCGGAAACCACTGAAATGTCCAAAAAAGGAGCCAGGTTGAGGGCACTGTAACATATCCACGCAATAGATTACTGGGCAGCAATTAAAACAATGCTCTCAAAGTATACTGACAAGAAAATATGTCCAAAATATACTGTCAAATGGAAAAGGGGAAGTTAGGAACCACCGATGTTCGATTTTATAATTTATAAACCTGTCTTGTATGAATTTTAACATATTTTACCTTGGAAATAAAACCACACTGAGCTACCACCTCACACCAGTCAGAGTGGCTAAAATGAACAGACCAGGAGACTATAGATGCTGGCGAGGAGGTGGAGAAACGGGAACCCCCTTGCACTGTTGGTGGAAATGCAAACTGGGGCAGCCGCTCTGGAAAACAGTGTGGAGGTTCCTCAAAAAATTAAAAAATAGACCGACCCTACGATCCAGCAACAGCACTGCTAGGAATTTACCCAAGGGATACAGGAGCGCTGATGCATAGGGGCACTTTTACCCCAATGTTTATAGCAGCATTTTCAACAATAGCCAAATGATGGAAAGAGCCTAAATGTCCATCAACTGATGAATGGATAAAGAAATTGTGGTTTACATACACAACGGAATACTATGTGGCAATGAGAAAGGCTGGAATCTGGCCATTTGCAGCAATGTGGATGGAACTGGTGGGTATTATGCTAAGTCAAATAAGTCATACAGAGAAAGACAGATGCCATATGTTTTCACTCTGATGTGGATCCTGAGAAACTTAACAGAAGGTCATGGGGGAGGGGAAGGAAATCAAAAGTTAGGGAGGGAGGGAGCCAAACCATAAGAGACTCTTAAAAACTAAGGATAAACTGAGGGTTGATGGGGGTTGGGAGGGAGGGGAAAGTGGGTGATGGACATTGAGACACCTGTTGGGATGAGCACTGGGTGTTGTAGGGAAACCAATTTGACAATACATTTCATATTTAAAAAAAGGAAATAAAATAATAAAAAGTGTGCCATATGATCTCACTTTTGCAAACATATAGTATATATGTTAAAATGTATAGAAATTTTCTCAAAGACTTTACACTAAATGGTGACAATCTGGATATTAGGGATTTAGGTGATTTTGCTTCTTCTTTGGACTGAGCTGAACTTTCTGGATTGTTTGTTTTTTTTTTAATATATATTTTTTTCAATTTTTATTTATTTTTGAGAGAGAGAGAGACTGAGTGTGAATGGGGGAGGGGCAGAGAGAGAGGGAGACACAGAATCCAAAGCAGGCTCCAGGCTCCAAGCTATCAGCACAGAGCCTGATGCGGGCCTCGACGTCACCAACCATGAGATCATGACCTGAGCCGAAATCAAGAGTCGGACGTTTAACTGCCTGAGCCACCCAGGCACCCCTAGATTAAAATTTTAAAAGAAGCAGGGGCGCCTGGGTGGCTCAGTCGGTGAAGCATCCAACTTCGGCTCAGGTCACGATCTTGCTGTTCCAAAGTTCGAGCCTGCATCAGGCTCTGTGCTGACAGCTCAGAGCCTGGAGCTTGCTTCGGGTTCTGTGTCTCCTTCTCTCTCTGGCCTTCCTCCACTCACTCACACTCTCCCTCTCTCTCTCTCTCTCTCTCTCTCTCTCTCTCTCAAAAATAAATAAACATTTAAAAAACTTTTTAAAGAAGCTTTTCCTTTTGCTTCAGGGGGATACATGTTACTAGTGAATATGTAGTTTTTTATCATGTCACTATAGTTGTAGGATGTTAGAACTGAAAGAGAGTTGGGCCACTTCCTTTTCCAGAATCAGTAACTGAGGCTAGAGAAAGCCTGAAGGCACACGTAATCTACAAGACAGGATTTAGAATTCAGGTGTCTCGGTGCTGCGTTCTTTCCACAATAGTCCACTGCTGGTCTCTTATTTTACTTATTTTCTGAGCCTCTTAAATAAATATCTATTGTTTGGTCCAATTCTCTGCCTCATTCCCTATTCCTGAATTTGCTTTGTGCACCCGAAGTCCTCTGATACGCTGTACATTGGCCACGTGTTTTGATAGCTGTATTCGGCAAACTCATCCTCGTTTAATACAGTTATTTCAGTTGTGGGAAGCAGGTGATGGTTGTGGGTTAACTCAGTAATGCTCCACACCTTCTTGGCCCTACCACTTTATCCCTGGGGAAGCGAAAGATCTGGGTTTCATCTGAGTCTGAAAAACACTGTCATTAACGCAGCGGCTTCTCTATCTGCACCTCTCACACTGCCCTAACTCTATAACCCAGCGGCATTGTTTATCTGAGGGACAAAAAAAGCTTTCCATCCACAGCCAAGAAAATTATACCTTACTTGTACCTGGTGCGGATTAATTTTTCAGAAGGCCTGTGATCAAATGGCTCTTGAATGTGCCTCTCCACAGCTGGACTGCAAAGTTGCCAGCGATCTGCTATTTGGAATCCAGGGAGCACTGGCGCGACGGAGGCAGCAAAGATTTTCTGGCCCCTTTGTTAATTTGCGTGTCACCCATCTGTGGTTTTGTGACACCTCCATTCAGCCATTTGGAGTCTGAGCTGAAAGGTGCCCGCTCCTGCAAATGGCGGTTTCCGAAAACATCTGGGCGGCTCTGATCATTCCGAGGGACTTGGATACACCTGGAGGGGACGATCTGAACTGAATCTGGATCCCAGCCCTATATGCCGATTCAACAGCCCTGTACACTGATTCAACTCCGCTCCCTAGACTTCCGAAAGAGGCCAAGGAACCCCACTCGTTTCCTGTCTATCAGAGAGCCAACGATGATGTGTTAAGTGGTAACTCGAGCAGGAAGGAGAGGGGAGGGAGTCCTATCTGGCTAACACATCCCCATCTGCGCGCGTCATCAATCGAGCACCAGGACCAATTTTACGGTGGGGTTTTTGACACGACGGGAACAGGCTACAGAGCTTTCCCAAGCAGAATCAACAGAACCAGTGACAGCTGGATTCACTCATCATCACTCGAAAGAAAAATCCCGAAGAGCCAAAGGACTCCCAGCATTCAACTTGACCACTATTCATGGGTAGATGCGGAGCAGACTTCAAAAGGAATGTCAGTGATATGGCCCCACTCAGAGTCTCCAATCCAGGGATCTCTTTCAATCTCTCTTTCACAGCATAGAAAGCATTCAATAATGCCTAGTTAACTAGTGCTGGGTAAGAGTAGGATCATCTTTGTCCCTATCACGATTCAGGTGCTTTTCATAGCTCCCAGAATAGAGTAGGCACCTAAAATCGGCTTTTGGATTAATTTATCAAGCTACTATACGATCATGTGCATCATAATCATGATCACTGTGACAAGAACTACATTTTTGAGCTATGATGCGTCCGGCACCATGGCCATGCTAGGCAGTTTAATAAACGGGGGGCGGGGCGTCAAGGACAGCTTCGTGAAGTCGGTGATAGCAGCGAGTGACAGGTAAAATTACAAGAAGGAACAATACGTGTGGGCAAAGGCAACAGCAGAGGGAGAAGACTTCCGGGCGTGTTCAGGAAGCACTGCGGGGATCCGCTTGGGCTGGAAAGGAGTATGGGTAAGGGAGACACGAGGAACGTGGGGCTGTTCGGTTGGTCGGGAAGCCCCTGGACAGGAAGCTGAAGATGGGGGGCTGTTCCTTAGCTGCTGGAGTCCGAGCGCAAGGCCAAGGCGCTTACAACCGGCCTCAGAAAGATGCACGTGACGGCGCTTTCCGGTAAGTGGGGGAAAGAGGCCCCAGACAAGAGACGCCGGAAGTTGGAGGCCAGTCAGGGGGCCTTCTGTCGCAACAGCAGACAAGGGGGGGAACGAGAGCCTGCCTGAAGTGAGGCAGCGGCCCGGGAAGTGGAGACGAGCCGGGGCTGCTAGGCATTCTTTTCCTTCCCTTCCGCCAGCTCTGCGCTTAATTGCCGAGTGGCACTTGAGCGATCTGAAGCGCGGCAGCCGGCTACCTCCAGACAACAGCCCTGTCACTGTGTTCACCGCGCCCCTTCGTCTGTGACCACCGCTTTCCGGGGTCTCGGCTCTCGCCGGAGCTTCTGGCCGCGCCGAACCTCGACAAGAAGCACCTGCCTCCCAGGATCAACGCTAACAGGAAAAGCCACTTGGCAATTCGATGCGGCCATTCCGAAGTCAGCACTGACCCCCTAAAAGCCGGCGAGAGTGGCTGGGAGGCACAGGCCACGTTCACCGAAGATATCCGCTGGAAATCAACTAGTTGGATTTGGTTTTCTCCCCTCAGAGGAGTTCCTGATGTCCGGATCAGGCCCTAACACGCGATAGAGCCCCGTCTGCCCCGGCGGAACGCATCTGAAATCTGTAACAAAATCGTCTCACGACAAAATCCGCCTCACGACTCTTACCCAGGCTAAAAGCGGACCATCCACAAGCAAGCAAAGGGGCGTGGAATGATCAGCAGGGACAAAGATAATGAAGCCTTCCAGAGGTGAGCGCTGGAGCATTCCACAGACACCTGTGGAGGACTATTTACCAGGCCCGACCGCAAGCAGAGTCATCCCTGGGAAAGGAGATGTGACGTTAACGGGCCGACCGGCCTTCTGCATCACACCGGGCAGGAGGGATGGCTCCGGCGGACCGGGGAGCGCGGTCGTCACACTCAGACCCCAGCTTACACATCCACGGGACTTCTTCCCTTCAACGCTGTCCCCTGCTGATTCCGACTTACGGCCCTGTGCGCGCCCACAAGCCTTCAGACGGCTCCGCCTTGGCAGCTGCCGTGGGAGATGCTCACGTATCCTTTGCACCACCTGTTCTGGCCGGGAGAGCCTGGGGACCTTGGAGAAACAAGTGGCAGCCAGAACTGCCTCCGGAAAACCCCGAGCTCCCGGGGCGCCTGGGTATCTCAGTCCGTTGAGCGTCCAACAACTTCGGCTCAGGCCACGATCTCCTGGTTTGTGAGTTCAAGCCCCGCGTTGGGCTCTGTGCTGACAGCGTGGAGCCTTCTTGGGATCCTCTCTCTCCTTCTCTCTCTCTCTGTCTCTCTCTCTCAAAATACATAAACTTTTTTTTAAAAAAAGAATAATGTCCCAAGGGAGGGTTCCTTTCTTCAAGTAGCAGGGCCCAGAAAACCAGGATTCACACCCAAATTATTCTGCATCTTATGGACACGGTGGACATAATTATACATATTACTTAAAGTATAAGTATTTAATTCTGTGAAGAATCACCATATAGCTCTAAAGTTAAGTGGAAAAAAAAACCACACCACACAGTGTATGTATGTAAGGTGGGACCATTTAAACGAATCTGCACGAATTAGAAACAAAATTTAGAATGGACTTCAAGAAACCAGAACTAACAGAGGGGCTGGATGTGGAGTATTGAGGTTCGGTGTACTAAGGGGGCGCCTCTGGGGGAGAGGATCCACATACAGCAGAGGACTGCACCTGCCGAGGGCAATGCCATCCAAAAACAGCAGGGGTCCTGCAGAATAAGGGTCCGAAGAAGAGAAGGCTGACCCAGTCAAGCCACCAAACCCCCACTGAGGGCCAACTATGTGTGAGTCATGGCAGGGGGCCCAAAATCAATCAGAAAACGTGCTTTGTGTCTTCGAGGCGCTTACAGCCTGACTGAAAATAGACAGCATGTTCCCTTGCAAAGATAACTGATAAGAAAGGCTAGTCTGCACTGAGGGCCAATCAAGTTTCCCAATCTGGGACATTCCATCAAAAGCCCCAAGCCTTCACCGCAGACTTGACTCCCACTCTACGTGACTCTGGGTGAGACACTGGCCCTCTCTTTGCGTCTCGCTCCTCATTTGCACAGTGACGGGTTTGGACCAGATGGCCTGTACGAGTTTGGATCTGGAGGCTCCTGGCTTTGCTCTGTGGATTGGTGGGGTAAGGAGTGGAAAAAGTGCCCTCCCAGCCAACAGATAACTCCTCGGAAACAGTTAAGCTACAAATTACTTGCAAACATCCACGGTACCCAAACGTTCACGGTCTCTGGTTGGCCCTCTGAGCTATTTCCCAGCTTCCTTGGAAACAGCTGTCCCCCTCCCCTTCAGTGAAGGAGGCTGCTGATTCCAAAATCCAGATGTGTATGCTAAGGTTTCAGGAACAGCCTGTAGATGAGGTAGAAATCGCACGAGAAAGCAGAGACGTTTGTTTCTCAGGAAGTTCCAGACCCTTCTGAAACCCAGAAGCTCCATGTCAGGGAGTAGAGGGAGATGCTATCGGGACAGGAACGGCCCAAGCAGTGGCACACATTCTAACCTCACTCCAGGAGCTTCCAAAATCCGTCCGCAAAAGGAAGGTCACGTTTGACCACTAAAATACCTGAAAAACTGGCCTTGGCATAGAGGGAGCCAGGCAGGGGCTACTCACGTTAACAGGTGATCGAAACATTGCTGAGGTGTCGAGATGAGGTCGTAAAGGACAGACAGACTGGGCAGCAGCAGAACAGAGGCTGCCAGACCTTGCTTCAAATCTCAGCTCTGCCACTTACTAGCTGAGTGACCTTGGCTAAACTGCTTAATCCCTCTGAACTTCAGTTTCTTTGTGGCTAAAACCGGAGATGGTAACAGTACCTGCCTCGGTGAGTTGGTACAAAGGTTACGTACCGCCTGGCACAACGCTGGGACCGTAGGAGACATTAAATAAAGCGTAACAACTAGGAGTACGCCTAGCCATCCTTTTCTGCATCCTCAATCCCTCTAAGAGATTTCCCGGTCCGCGTCTCCTCAATACATCTGTTCTTAGGAAAGGATCTAGCAGATCCACTCACCTGTAAGGAAGCAGGGAAAATTGTGAGAGGTGCGGTATCGATGCCCGATAAGGCCTCCGGGGCTTCCTTAGACCCAGTAGCATTTTTAGCAAGCAGGAAACACATAAAGACAAAGGAATGAAACTCAAATGGTGGCCTTGCAGACCTCAGCCAGTCGAGGAAAGGGGAGTTTTCAGAGGTAAGGGCATCTTCACATTAGCCAGGATTGCATCACGCGACCTAGAATTCACTTTTTAAGTTTATTTGTATTTATTTTTCCAGAGAAAGAGACAGCAAGCCCAAGCGAGTAGGGGAGGGATAGAGAGAGGGGGAGACTGAATCCCAAGCAGTCTCCCCGACTGATGCGGGGTTCGAACTCACGAACCATGAGATCATGACCTGAGCCGAAATCCAGAGTCGGGCACTCAACCAACTGAGCCACCCACGCGCCCCTAGAATTCACTTTTTTAACTTTACATTATGCCACAGGATGGATGTCTGCTCCATTCCTCTCCGTTTAATTCAGTTCGGTTGAACTTAAGAGACTCGGAGTTGCTCTCTGCTAGGTGCTCGGAACGCAGGCAGGCATGTGACAGGGTCTCACCTTCAAGAGGCTCACAACCTACAAGAGTTTGCAAACATGGAAGCAACTCATTAAATATAAAACAGAACGTGCGACTTGCTGTGGAGAAGTCAGGGGAATATGCGATTAGAACACAGGAGGAGGAGACAGCTATTCTGTTTGAGGGAAAATAGGAGAAAGCATCATAAAACAGGTGGAATTGGAGATGAGCCTCAAGATACGAGTAGTCCAAAGGATGAAGATGTTGGGGGGGGCGTCAAAGAGGGGGAGAGACCATACATGAAGGTACTGCTAAAGGAAATTATGAATCCATCAGGAGAAATACAGTAGTCCAGTATGGCTGGAACCCAAAGTAATGAAAACAAAAATAATTTTTTTAATGTCTTGTCATGTTTATTTATTCTGAGAGAGAGACAGAGAGACAGAGAGACAGAGACAGAGAAAGAGGCAGTGCTAGTAGGGGAGGGAGAAAGAGAATCCCAAGCAGGCTGCATGCTGTCAGTGTAGACCCAACAATGGGGGGCTTGAACTCACGAAGCATGAGATCATGACCTGAGCCGAGATCAAGAGCTGAATTGACCATGCCACCCAGGAGCCCCGAAAATAATATTTTTCAAGGGCGAGCTAGACGACGTGGACTTTGAAACACAAAAGAGTAGTGCTGAAAGCAGAGGGGCAAATAAGCAATACTAAGAATTAAAAGGGGTATAAACTGTAGGTGCAGCAGAGGAAAAAAGATCAGATAATGTCATGAGCAACTTTACACCCATAAATTTAGCAATCTCAGTGAAACATCCAAGAGACTAGAAAACGATACATTTTTTAATTGACTCAAGAATGGCCCTACAACCATTTAAAAAACTTAAAGCATCATATTAAACAAATGCCAGACCCGAGGGGGGTGGTTTACAAGCAAGGTCTACTAAATGTTCAAGAAACAGATCATTCCCATCGTATCCAAACACTTCCAGAGAACAGAATAAAGGAATATTTCTCAACTCATTCTATGAGGCTATTTTCACCTTGGCACCAAAACCAGACAAGAATAATAGAGAAAGAAAAAAGTCATAGTAGCCCAACTTGTGAAAAGACATGTAAAAACGCTCAACAAAATATCAGCAGGTGAAATCGAGCAATGCCTAAAACAGAAAAAAAAAAAACTATGCTCTAATGAACATCCCCAAAGATACGGAAAACCTATTTGATAAAAATCAACGTCACCTCACAATAAAATCTATTAGCCAACTGCAGGTGGTAAGCGGACCTAGCAAGGAGCTAGGTTCCTAGTACGGAACTCGTAAGGAACCAGGTTGGTAAGTTCTCCAACCGGATACAAGCTCTCCGTACAAAATATTTGGGAAGCATGGTAACTCAATGGTAAAATACTGTAAGCTTTCCATTTTAAAAACAGGAACAAAAGAAGAACGTCCAAGATATAATCCTGGGCTGGCGCTGCTTTGATTCAACGTTGCACTACAGGTCTTAACTGGTGCATGGCAGCCAAACGACGGAAAAGACAGCCGAAGGCCTGGGGAGGAAGAAATAAAACTGCCATTATTTGCAAATGCTATGATTATACAGAATAAACGAACCTTATAAGTTATTAGAATTTTATTAAACAAATCTAGCAAGGCTGTCAAGATACAGGCTTCTAACGTACGGGCAGCATTATTCTATTTCCCAGGCTACATGGGAGACACGTGGGGTTCATTTTCCTTTTTAATTATAATTGTTTTGTTTCCTCGCGCGTGCGGCACGACCACTCTTCTGTACACACATTTCACTGTGGGGCGTCTGACTGCGGCTCAGGTCATGATCTCACGGCTCGTGAGTTCGAGCCCCGTGTCGGGCTCTGTGCTGACGGCTCAGAGCCCGGAGCCTGCTTCCGATTCTGTGTCTCCCTCTCTCTCTCTGCCCCGCCCCTGCTTGCTCATTTTTTCCTCTCTCTACGACCCCTCCCCTCTCAAAAATAAAGAAATAAACATTTTAAAAAATAAATTAATATATATATATACATATACATATATATATATATATATATATATAAAAAAGAGGCCACCCCTCTCTGAGCAACCTTTGCCCCAGAGCCCCTTTCCTGACAGCCCCAGTCTGTACCCGCTAGTGTAGACGGTGGAGCAGCTCTGAGACGCCCACGGCCACCACTGGTGGTCTCCTCTCGGCTCCCTGTCTTGCCACCTCTAGCCACTCTGTGCCTGCGAGCACAGCCCATCCTAGCCCTGGCCTTGGATGAACACAACCAAACGTATCCAGTGAATATGCATTTCCTTGGGTCTCACTGACCCAGTCTGTCTTCCTAGAATAAAAATAGGAAATAACACCGTCATAAAATAGGAAGAAATCTTAGTCACTTAACTAATCTCTACCAAAGGCACGGTAACCGGTCAAGTTGCTCTCCATGGCTGGTTCCGTGCTGGGCCTTGGCTGTGGGGGATGGTGGCGGAGAGGATCTGTTCTGCCTCAGGAAGGGCGGTAACTGTACATCCTATGCCCCAAGCCTGGCCACGCAGCTGTCAGAATAGTGGTACAAATGGAGAACCAAGGGTTACCGTCTTGGTTCACTGAGGACCAATGACCGGGCTCCTAGAGGCACGACACAACTTTCTGCCTTTCCATACCAGGCCCTCTCCCCTGCTCTGCTCTCTGGATCTCGCCTACGGATTGAAAGCAAAGGGGACCAGCCCGGGAGCATATCAAACACTGTCCCAAAGACCCATAACACTCTTCTGCGGAATCCCCTGGTGAGGCCCTGGGGTGGCGGAGGAGGACGAGACACGTTGAACGTGCTCCAATTTGACCCGTTGAACATACTGGGCTTTGCATAAGACTTCAGTGAGGGTTAAAAAAAAAAAATCCTGTTAAAAGACTACAGAGCAAAAAACAAAAAAATGCGTGGAAACCGCTATATTAGAAGACTTCTGGTCAGAAAAATAACAGCTCACTCCTAGAGGAGTAGGTCTAACGAGCCCAGAACCCTAACCCAAAGAACGGGCAGCAACTGAGAGGCGCATTCACATCCGTATTCCCAGAATACAAAAGCCAGGTGGGTCATCGCATCCCTTACTGGGGAAAGTGAATACACACACACACACACACACACACACACACACACACACACACACACCGGGAAGGCATGCGACCACCTAGAAGCCTGGCACCTCAAGAGCCAAGCTGAGGATCCTTCGGGAAGCTTCCTAATCCCCACTTGCTTGAAAAGTAAAAGCTCAGAGGCCAAGCCTCGGCGCAGGGATGTGATCTGTCACGCGCCGAAAGGGAAAGAGGCATCACTAGCTTTCTGTGAGGACCGCCTTCCCCAGGGCCACGGGGAAGAGACGTACTACCAGTCACCGTCTGCTCTTTTCCCACAATACCACGAGCTGGGAGAGGTCGCTGCTGTGACTTTGCATGTCAGGAAGACACAAAGCAAAGACGGAACAAGAGGAGCAATCTTTCGGAAAGCTGAGAGGCCTGGACTTTGCCCAGTCCCCAAACGGGACTCGGGTCCCTTCGCACCGAACAAGTCCGCCAAGACTGGGGGGGAATGTGCCGCTAAACCAGAAATGCAATGGACCCAGAGACCCAACTCTGACCTCTGCTGAGAGGAACCATATTCTCCTCAAAGCCATTCTGACAAGAAGCCAATAGTCCACTACGCCTCCAGAGATTATTAATATAGCAGTTAGGTTCGAGATCAATAAATGTACTTTTTACTCATCCTTGAAGCCCAAAGCTATTGAATGGTCTGCTGCAAATACCCACGGACCAGAGCGATTTATTTCACTGCCGTCCCAACGACAGCATTTGTTTCGCACACGTGCGATTACGTGTGGTTTTTCATCAGCCGTGGTATCATATTTTGAGGTGAGGGACAGGTTTACAATCGTGAAAAAGAATATTCGGCGGATTGGGTGTTGCTCTGCCTTTCAAGAGAACTGATAGCGCTATTATGCTTGGGGAATAAAAAAATAGGATGGGAGGAAGTATAAAATCTTCAGCACGGACACAAAAGACTAGAAAAGGACGAAGTCTTCAAGACCGAATAGAGTTTACACCTGGATTGTTCTGAGGACAGACAAAGGCTTTTCAGAGAAACGCAAACGCAAGCCCAAAGCCATGGCAGGCTTCCAGCCCGGCCCCGGGCTCGCCCTCTTAGAGGCCTGGCGTCCGTCACGGGCTGTTTTCCCTCCTTCGGGTCTCCCGGGGGACTTCTTGGCAGCCTGCAGCCAAAGCGCTCTACGAGGCCATCTACGCTTTCCTGTCACACTGGCCTGTTGTGAGCCTGGATCGATTCCACGGTTCAGGCCTGTGCTGCCCACTGTCGTATTTCACAACACAGAACCGACACAAGACGAGGACCTCACACGGGCCACGGTCTTGGCTTGGGGCCGCTGCCCTTAGTGACAGGGCCGACTTGTTATAGCCACGAGCGCGGCTGTGGCTGGATCTGCGCATGACTCAGACTCGGCGGCAGCGATGGCTGTCTTTGTGAAACTCCCCCACAAGTCGTAGCCGCCGAAAACGGTGTCGATACCTTCGCCATCACAAACGTATTTCAAACAGAACTTCAGGTCAGTCTGACAGACCATCCTCCGAATGTACGATGTCCCTGGCCTGCCCTCGGGGAAATACAAGCGCATTACAGAGCCACGTGGCCACCTCCATGTTATGCAACTATTTGTTTCTTTCTTAACAGCTGTCCCAGTGGTGGTAAGGCCAGGGCCCAGACTGTTAGGGAATTTGGGTCAGTGTGGAGTTCTGGCCTGGGAGCACGGCCCCACGGGCAGATGTCAGTCTCTTCCCCCCCGCCCCCACTCCCTCTCTTCTCTCTCTCTGCCTCGCTAAACTCGCGCCTCCCTCAAGGTCTATCATCCTCAGCCCCAAAGCTTCATAACTTGCCTAAAATTTCTATGGCGTTTATAGTCCTACTTGTTTACGTATGCGTATCTTCTCCTCCCCACTGTTTTATAACATGATAATTATCATCACCAAACAGCTCGCCGAGACTCCAATGCACGCTAATACCATGGTACCGTCGGGGAGAGCCGAAATGTGCTTAGAGACAGAGGTTCTAATTTTAAAGTCCCTGCTTCGTCCTTTACTAAGAATGTAACTCTAGAGAAGGCACCTAACTGGACTGAGCCTTAATTTCCTCATCTGCAAAGTGGGAGTGACGCGGGGCTTCCCACTCCAGCGAAAAGCAGATGAGATACAGAGAGGAGGATCGCCCTCCCGATGTGTACTCCCACACGCTGGGACCAAATGTGCAGTCACACGGGTGACAGCCTTGGGTGATGACAAGGGAGGGAGAGCTCACAGCGCGTGCTGCGTCATGGGAAGGCCCCATGCCCACGAAAGCACACGTCCCTCGCCATCCTTCTGCTGGCCTAAGAACCCGCTCTGTGCCACACTTTCCCACAACAAAATCCAAACTCCGGAGTTTAAACAAAGCGCAAGGGGATACAGGAAATCAGTGATGACTTTGAATCAGAGAGGTGACATGACCAGAGCTGCACTTTAGGAAAACCAACCAGAGAGTTCTGTGCAGAATGCATTTAACAGGCCCATTAGTTCGTGCTACCTGAAAGGTGGAAATAACCCAAATGTCTATCAATAGATGAAGGGATAAACAAATATGGTCCGTCTATCTGTATGGTGGAATATTATCCAGCCCTAAAAACAATGATGTACTGATATATACTCCAACAGGAATGAACCTTGAAAACATCAGAAACCTTGATATCATTATGCTAAAAGCCAATCACGAAAAGTCCACATACTCTGTGATTCCATTTATATGAAAGTCCACAACAGGGAAATCTATAGAGACAGAAAGATTAGTGATTGCTTAGGGCTGCAGGGAAGGGGGACAGGGGGATAGAGGCATGATGGCTGGAGGGCTGGATGCTTTTTTCAAGGTGATAAAAATGTTCTGAAATTGACAATAGGTAACTTGTACGGAATGTGAATTCTAACTCAGTGGAGCTGAGGCCAGTTGGGAGCCACTGCAGCAGTCCAAGTGGGAAGAGTCAAGGACATGGGACAGGAAGAAGTGAGAAACTATTCTCGGACCCACATTCAGGGGGAGATAAAGATTATGCCAACTTTGAAAGGCAGGCCCACTGTGCCCTCGAGAACCGGGCACAGAGATGGAAGTGTGGTACACTGGTAAAGAGTGTAGACGTTATCATCACTGGCCTAGGCTTGCCATCTGCTTCATCCACTTACTTGCTCTTCAACCTTGGGCAAGTGACCAAACCTCTCTGAGCCTCAATTTTCCCAGCAAGAAAAAACAAAACAAAACAAAACAAAACAAAACAAAACAAAACAAAACGAAAGAAATAATAGTATCTGCCTCCAAGTGTTGTAAGAATCCAATGATGAAAATGTCATTCATATCAGGAGTTTCTGAGGACCTTCCTTGAGGTCTGTGATGGAAAGGAATGTGTCCAACACAGGACCCAGATGGAAGGTGAAGTGGGCAATGGCCACCAGTGGGTACAGGGTTTACCAAGGAGGAAGCTAAGAACAAACTTCACAACTCAAGGCCTGGCCAAGGGCTAGATCGATAAATATCAACCACGATGATCAATCATCATTACCATTATTCAGAAATACCGGACTAAACAGGAACAACAACAACAACAGGAAGAACAATGTGGGGAGGAGGGGGTTAGGTTCCAAGGAACTGTTTATAGGGCCTGGTATTTGGTGAGGCCAAGGCTAGAGCTTCTTGGCATTACATTTGAGATACATATTAGCCGCCGTGACTTCACTGCTCAAAATACCTCTTAAGCTGGGTTTCCAAAAAGAACAGTGAAACTTAATAGGCCATCTATCGGTAAGGAATACCCTCCGAGAAATGTGGCCTTTGGCCCACCCAAGGGTAACCAGGGACATCGGGCAACACTGGGCTGGTCAACCCTAATCTGAGCTTGGCCATTTCCTGCCTGCCTTACAAAAGGAGAACACACACTACAAATCACTCACAAGTACACCAACGCACATTCCTTGTTAGGAGACCAGGATCGTTTCATTCAGAGGTCGGCAAATTCACAGCTCATAAACCAAATCCGCCGTGTCACCTGTTTTGTAAATAAAGTTTTAGTGTGACACAGACATGGCCGTGTGTTTCTGTATGACCTATGGCTTTCTTCATACTACAACGGCAGAGTTAAGTACCTGCAGCACAGACCATACAGCCCACAAAGCCTCAAATACACTATGTGGTCTTTTATAGGCAAAGTTCGCCCAACGCTGGGGTCACTTATATTGAGTGTGCTACTGCGTCCTGGGTGATTTTCTATTTCCTTCAACTTTTTCTATGTTAAACTCTCAGATTCTTTACCGTAATTCACCGAGACCATTATTAATATCAACACTGGGGCTTTTTAAATTTTTTTGTAATATTTGTTTTGGAGAGAGACAGAAAGAGCGCGAGCAGGGGAGGCGCAGAAAGAGAGGGAGACGCAGAAGCCGAAGCAGGCTCCAGGCTCCGAGCTGTCAGCACAGAGCCTGACGCGGGGCTCGAACTCACGAGCCATCAAATTATGACCTGAGCCGAAGTCGGACGCTAAACCAACTGAGCCACCTAGGCGCCCCTCAACATTGTTTTTCAGTAGGATTCCCTATCTGGCCAGAGTAAACAGGTCTCGGGTACAAAAGGCAGTGGACTCGGGACTGCCAGATAGACGCTTTAAAACGTGTTGATGATTCATTCTTTCTTTAACCTGCGACCGTCACCATTTGGCATGCATAGATCATGAGGCGCTATGTGCAGCAGAGACGGGCCAGTGTGGACAAGAGGCACTGAGCTGGGAACCGCGAAGCCTGCAGTCTGATCCCGGCCTTGCCACTGACTTGCCGAGTAACTCAAGGAAGACTGCTTTCCCTTTCTTGGCCCACGGGCTCCTCCTCTGAACCCTACGGTCCCTCCCAGCCCTAGGACTCAGGCTCCAACCTCTATACAATATCAACTACTCAGTCCGCCTTCAGGACGTGTGTCGAAATGCGAGCATCCGATAAGATTGAGCACGTGAAGCAGTTGGCACAGTGTGGGGCCCAGAGTAAGCACTCAATAACCAAGGGCAATCGCTATCAAAATAACTCAACATTTGCTGTTTATTACCAAAACATTTAAATCACATCACCACTCTTTAGAATATATTAGAGCACGTGATTTTACGTGCGAATACTTTAGAACACATGAGAGGTTGGCACGCCTGCGAAAAAATTTTGTGAAAGAATCTAAATTTATAGAAAAGATAGATTAGAAGATGATCACTTCCATTACAAAAGGCCTTTTTCCTCTACACCATCAGGTGTCACTGCAAGTTTCCTACAAAACGTAAACGTCCTTGAAGTAAACATCAGCTGCTGTACGACCACGTGACTTTCATTCAATTCTTCAAAATCAACATTTTGTACACAATTCCCACTGGGTAAAAAAAAAAAAAAAAAAAAAAAAAGAAGGCCTGCTTCCTATACATCGAGCAGAAGCACTCGGTCGACTTCCGTTGGCAACAGCAGGATTCCCAGGGTAATGCGAGTGACACGGCATGGGAATGCTAATCCTGTATGTTCGTTAGCTGGAGCTGAAGCAAATCTACGCCCCTAACGCAAGATCTGTGACTGAGTAGCCATCTCACGACACATCCCTCCCAGGTGCGTGACTGCGCCTCCCAGAGGCGCCCTAAAGCTGTCCTGGTGACTCCACAGAGGCACTCAAGATTGATTACCCTTCATTTGTCAGGTGACTCTACTGAGAAGTTTAGGGACTTAGCCATGGCCACCCAGCTTGCCTGCCACAGAGGTGGTATTCAAACTCCAGTGCTACGGCTCACGACCCCTTCGCCGTGAATTTGTTCGTTCCCAGTGCCGTAAACTTCTTTTTCTTTAGGTTTATCTAGTTATTCTTGAGAGAGACAGAGAGAGAGGAAGTGAGAACGTGCGAGTGCGTGGGCACTTGCCTGAGTGGGGGAGGGGCAGCAAGAGAGGGAGACAGAATCCCAAGCAGGTTCCACGCTGTCAGCGGAGCCCGATGTTGGGAGATCGTGACCTGAGCTGAAATCAGGAGTCAGACACTTAACAGACTGAGCCACCCAGGGGGCCCCAGTGCGATAAACTCCTAAAGGAAAGGCGAGGCTTGGTGTATAGGAGCCCAGGCTTTTGTAATTTCCTATTGACTATGGTCGTATGGCCCTTGCACTTACAAAAACTTTCAGGGGCCGGATGGAGAACCAGCCTTCACAGACAGAATGGAAGCGCGTGATAACCGATTTGGGCCTCCGGGGTACTGACCCCCGTTATTGTTTCTGGAAGCTGATTTACATATTCGAATGAATCCTTTTCTCGGGCTGGGCTCACAGACTATGTGAACAAAGACCCAACTTCTAAGATCCAGTTAGGGCTCCCAATTTATCAGTGAAAATACGTGAAAGCTGCTACACAGAGTTAACACGGGCCTTCAGTTTACAAACAGATTGCAAGCTCTTCACTGCCAAGTGTGAAGGAGGCTGGATGTGCTATCGCGGGCACTGCCCTGAATGACAGGAAGGAGACCGCAGAGACTAAGAAGAAGCAAGGGGAGAAGAGCAAGAGTCCCCGAGAGCTACTCTGTAAAATCACTATTGCACCCGCTGAACAGATGCAGAACTCAAGCCCTGGGATATTTCCAGAAGGCTTCAGAGGCTTGTAAATTATCCTCTGTAGTACAGAGGCCATGTTATTCTTTCATTGTTATTTTACTTTTATGATGTATCAGACCCTGGGGATACGAAGGTGATTAAGACATAGTCTCACCCCTAAGGGGCACACAGTAGAGCTAGGAGGAGGAGTGTGGACGAGCATATTGACACGTATAACACAGGATGGTCTACAGAGGCACAGGCTAGGCATTACCTAAGGGGCACCGGGCTCCTTATGAGCTTAAAGATGGTATTTTATAATATCTAAAAGTACAGTTGTGGGGGCACCTGGGCGGCTCAGCCGGTTAAGCATCCAGCTCTTGACTCTTGATTTCGGCTCAGGTCATGATCTTGTGGTTCATGAGCTCGAGCCCCGTGTCAGGCTCCTCACTGACAGCGTGGAGCCTGTTTGGGTTTTTCTCTCTCTCCGTCTCTCTCTCTGCCCCTCCTCACCCTCCCTCTCTCTCTCTCAAAAGAAATAAATAAACTCAAAAGAATAAATAAAATTACGGTTGTGGGGGGAGAGCATATTGTAATTTGCTCCTCTAAGAGGAGTCTCGTTGAAATAAAAGCAACTGGTTATTGTCACGAAATACATCACATACAAGCAACCTCGTAAAAAGCGAAGGCAACAAAATAAACTAGGCCCCGCAGATGGAAAGTAATCAGAAAGCCTTAGGCTGTCGATAAAATATGCTGATTGTGAAATATTTATCCTTCGCTGCGGAAAAGAGAAGGATCAGGTTATGAAAGCTGGCCTCTCAGGCCATCTGCCAGGCCTAAGTCTGAATCTCCAGTGAATCCTGGGAAGGAGAGTTTAAAATAAACATTTATAGAATGAACTAAAAAACGAAAGATGGAAAGAGGAAGGGGGAGGGAGGAAAGAGGAGGAAGGAGGTGCAAAAGGGATGATTTTGTGCCTCTGATGACATCTCTCTTCTTCTGGGCGTTCTAGCCCACGGGGATTAGGAGGGCTCACTCAGGAGCAGATATTCGGTATCTCAAAATACATAAAATGTAAACCTCCGTAAAGATACTGAATAGAAGGAGGAGGAGGAGGAGGAGAAAGGTGAGGAGGGAAGGAGGAAGAGGAAGATAAGGATGACAGTAATAAAAAGGAAGAGGAGCAGAGGCAGCCACGGCAACAGCTATGATTGTGTTGAACGTGTAGTATTATCTCATTTAACTAACGAAAACACTGCAATGAAGTGGCAAGAGTAAAGAAATGTGGATTCGAGTTTTGGCTTTGCCACTTCCCAGCTGGCCACTCTAGGCCTCAGTTTTCCTATCTGTGACATTAACCACCAATCCCTGTCCTAACCGTCTAGAAGACTGCGAAGACGAAATGAGATGACGGAAGTGAATCGGCCATATACACTCTAAAGTCCCGAACAAATGTTAGTTATCGCCTTTACCATTTTTATTCCCAGCAGGTAACACTGTTTAACTGTGACAGAAAAGAACGTACCTTCTCAAGTCCCTTGTGAGCCACGGATCTGAGAAAGGTACGGTTTTGCTTCCACATCAAATAAGGCGCGATAAAACCATGCCTAAAAATACACTCCGGAGGTCAACAGTCACAGACCCACAGAGTTCTGGACACTGGAAGTTCTAAGCTATGGAGAGTCTGGTAAATGCCCTAGTTGGGCTTCTGATGAGACCCTGATGTCGCATAACCCATGCTCTGCCTGGGCGGCTGCCATAGAAAAGTGTCATATCTGACAGGCACAGAGACAGGGCACAGAGGAAAGACACGGGAGGGATCAGCTTTCAGAACATGCCAATGCAGACCACAGTCATCATTCTGCTTTTATCATTCTTCTGTTCTTACAAAAGTCACCCAAACTCATGACAGAAAAAAATGAGAATATAGATGTAAGAAAATAGAATAAACAACGTCGTTAGCTGTACCACCTACACATAGCCACGGCTAAGGCCTTTGAGTATATATTTTGAGATCTTATTCCACGCATATAAACATGAATCTTTAAGGCTACAACGACACATGGTGGGTCTTCTGTAAAGTAAGGACGTTCTATTACAAAAATAAATGGGTTTCATAAGAAGACTATTAGGTAATAAACACAAGGAAGAAATGGGACAATATGGTACGGAAACCACAATGTCTTCTAGTTTTAATTCTCTTGACAGCTGTTACAACTAGGTCCTGTGGTATCTGTCCCCGCTCGGGGAGATGGGACCAGCTCATTAGTGTTTATTAACCACCAACCCAGCAAGGAAAAGGCTCCCAGCTGTCAACACATGTCAAACATGTTCAATAGCAACCAAAGTATTCTTCACTCCGATACTAAAAAAAAAAAAAAAAAAAAAAAGGGTGGGGGGAGAATCCTAAGATATAAACCAGGGCACCTGCAGTGTTTTTGGAGGACGACGACGATAAAAAGCGAACATGGCGAGAGAATACACGGGAAGGGAAGAGGAGGAGAAGACAGATTACCCATGACGCACTTCTATCTGCAATTCATCCAGTACACATTCGGGCAAAACACTATTCTGGGGGTAATAAAGGGGGTAATGAAATATGTCTTACAGGTGAAAACACTTACAATCTGTGTAGATTACTTAATCCCTTTGTGCCTCGGTTTCCTCTTATAAAGGGCAGGGGCGACAACTGTACCTATTTCATAGTGTTGACTGAGTGAACGCACGTAAAAAGCTAAAAGCTCAGAACACTGCCTGGAACATAATAAGCTACATACGTTTTTATATAAATGTATGAAATATATTTATTTTCAATGTACTAGTATATTTTAAATTTGGAATATATGTGTACACGTATCCATGTGCATATATAGGTACGTATGTATGTATGTATGTATTTATTATATTTGGAAGGCCAGAGTGATTTAAAGGCCATCTCCCCACATCTGCCGTTGTTCTGAGGGTTTTTTTTTAAGTTTATTTATTTATTTTTGAGAGAAAGAAAGCATGCACGTGGGGGAGGGGCAGAGGGAGAATCCCAAGCAGGCTCCGCCCTGTCAGGGCAGAGCCCAACCCGGGGCTCGATCCCAGGAACCGTGAGATCATAACCTGAACTGAAACCAAGAGTCGGACGGCTAACCGACTGAGCCACCCAGGCGCCCCGTTTTTTCATTCTTCGCAAGCGGTGTTGCGGAGACGTGGCTACTCCAGCAACGGCTCAGGGTGCAGGTGCCTGCCACGTGGTCGAGAGGCAAGTGCACTGGCTTCGGCGGCAGTCCTCCTGAACTACAACACTAGCTATGTGCCCGGAAGCGCTTCTGCTCCAGCGGAAGCTTCCTGATCCCCCACCACCCTGGATTCGAAAGCAGTCGTGGCTCCCTTTGGTGGGCCAGTTCAGGGGTGGCGTTCTGGGTGCCTTTCCTGGAGACCCAGCCTAGAAGCCCCCACTGCCGCCCATCCCGGTGACTTTGTAAGCACCTAGTTAACAGCACCGAAATACGCGTCCACCCACAACAGCAAGAGTACCTTTTGTTGCCTTCCGACGAGCCAGCGCTGACTGCCACAATGGGTAAGATCTCAAGGAAAGGCAGAGATGGAGAGGAGAAAGTCAACGCCACCCCGGCCAGTGGGAACAGCCTGCGCCAGGAATGTGCGGGATGCAGTCCGGTGAGCGGGGGGGGGGGGGGGGGGGGGGGGGGGCTTCCGGCAGAGCGGACAAAGGCAAAGCTTTGTTTTGTGGGGATGCAACAAAATGAACCCCCCCAACCCCGACTGCGTGGCAAGGCTGGGTGACTCTCCTGCCATCACAACCCTCAAGAACCCTCTTTAAAAAAAAAAAAGAAAAAGATTTCATAGAAACAGATGGTGGTTGCCAGGGGCTGGGACAACGGGATGATGCTGGTCAAAGGATACAACTCTTCAGGTATAAGAAGAAGGAGTTGTGGCATGCCTGGGTGGCTCAGTTGGGTGAGCATCGGACTCTTGACTTCAGCTCAGGTCATGATCTCACGGTTCGTGGGTTCGAGCCCCATGTCAGGCTCTGCACTGACAGTGTGGAACCTGCTTGGGATTCTCTCTCTCTTCTCTCTCTGCCTCTCTCTCTCTCAAAATAAATAAGCTTTAAAAAAAAGAAGTTATGAAGCCTGAATGCACAGCATGGTGACTAGTTAATGATACCTATCATATACTTAGAAGTTGCTAAGAGTAGATCTTGAACATTTTCATCACACACACACACACACACACACACACACACACACACACACAGTTACCTATATAATTATGTGAGGCAATAGACGTGCTAATTATCTTGATCTTGGTAATCATTGTTCACTCTAATTATATACGATTATATTTCAGCTATCCCTCAATAAAGTTAAAAAAAAAAGAGTTCTCTATTAGGACTATCTGGAGATCTATAGTTATGGCATCATACTCCAAAGATTAAATATGTTTGTAGCAGGAATGATAAGGATGCAACTGAGGCCGCCTAACAATGAGCAATTTTATTGCTTCTAAACGGAAATTTTTGATTAAAGTATATCAATATCAACTCTATTTTATAGGATTCCAGTATTTCTGCCAAGATGGTTCTGTCGCAGTGCCACAGAAAACTGAAACGGTTTCAGTTTATGAATGCTATCTATTTCTAGAAAAAAAATTCTGCTACACGTCACAAATGGGGAAAGTTTCCATAAGAGAAACAAAACAGAACACCCCAAAATGAGCAGCACACTGAAAATAAAATGCTTTAGTACTACCAAAAGTTAGCGCAACAAATAGCTAGTATATGTCCCCCACTCTAAATTCCTCAGACACGGAGCATTTGTCAATCTTCAGCTTATACTTAACATACTAGACTTTAATCACTAAACTGCTGGATGAACAACACCCCACACCTCCCAGCTGCTGCTGCTGCTGCTGCTGCTTTTTTAACGTTTATTTATTTTTGAGACAGAGAGAGACAGAGCATGAACAGGGGAGTGTAAGAGAGAGAGGGAGACACAGAATCTGAAACAGGCTCCAGGCTCTGAGCTGTCAGCACACAGCCCGACGCAGGGCTCGAACTCACGGACTGTGAGATCGTGACCTGAGCCGAAGTCGGACGCTTAGCCGACTGAGCCACCCAGGCGCCCCTATCTCCCAGCTTCTTCTACATGAACAAGTAATACATGTGAGTAGTAATGTGGCAGAACAGAAACACTGCAACGTTTTATGCCATGACCTTTTCGTAGTAGAAATGATTATAAATTCTAAGACCAATAAAAACTGAAGCCATATTTCTTTGATACCAAAAAGAAACCCAAGCTCTATTTTGTTTTAGGGACACAAAGCACAAGCTTTAGAGTCAAATGATCATGGGGTTGAGTCCTGGCTCCAATATTTATTAGGGATGTGATCTCTGTGATCTTTATTAGGGGCAAGTGTCTTAGTCAACCTGAGCCTTGATTTCCTCATCCATAAAATGGGGATTTTGGTACACCTACTTCACAGGGCGGTTATGCAATTTAATAATATTTATAAAACTCTTAGCATAGTGCACAACATATAGTAAGTTCTCAATTAGAATTAACCACCAACTTAACCTATTTATAATAATAGCTTTGCAATAATAATATACATTTGAAGTGTGCAATAATTTTTTGTATTAATTTACGGAGTTGGGCAACTGTCACCAGAGTCTAATTTTTTTTAATTTTTTTTAACATTTATTCATTAAATATTAGACAGAGACAGAGCATGGGTGGGGGAGGGGCAGAGAGAGAAAGAGACACAGAATCTGAAGCAGGCTCTAGGCTCTGAGCTGTCAGCACAGAGCCTGTCATGGGGCTCCAACTCACAAACCGTGAGATCATGATCTGAGCCAAAGTCAGACACTCAACCAACTGAGCCACCCAGGCGCCCCTTGGCTTCTTGAATATTAGAAATGTTATGAAAGAAAGCAAAAGGATGTGCTCACATCCAATGCCAACCAGAGGCAAATTTCTCCAAGAGCTGTGGTCTATCAATGCTGTTCCAAATCATCATAATCACTGTCTGAGTACGGCCACAGAGACCAAGTGGAATTAATTCACATTCTAGAGATTCAGAACAAGTCGTCGTCTCCCTCCCGATAAGCCCTTCTCATATCGTTCAAGTGTATGAACGTACACCTGCCATATTCCCCAACAGCTCCGAGAAGGTTCTTAGCAAAGGCTCACAAAGCTAGCAGGTTGTAAAACTATGATTCAAAGCCAGGCTTCCTGACTCCAAAGTCTATGCTCTTTTGGCTACTTCACACTGCTTCCTTATTAGAATCATTCATGTTTTTTTCAGGAATCAAAAAAGAAAAGTACACAATAAAACCTTGGATTGCGAGTAACTTGTTCTGTGAATGTCCCCCGAGGCGAGCAAACATCTCTAATAAATTTCAACTTGATAAACGAGAAATGTCTTACAGTCACGAGTAGTGCATGACACTGGATGTCACATGATCACAACTGAGCCAACGGTTCTTCTCTCTCTGTCTGTGTGTGTGTCTCTCTCTCTCTCTCTGCGGGATTGTGGGTGATTGTCTCCCATGCTCAGATGCTTGGTCTCAGGTGCAGTGTTTGGCAGAGATCCGTGATTTTTCAGAACGTTGGAAGGTGCCCACAGCTGGCCCTAGTGTCTCTTTTGTCCCTTCAAGGCCCCTACGGACAGTCGTTTGCTTTTCCAGACAAGAGTAAGCTTAGGACGCTTTGCTTCTTTCTAGGTCAGGCTGCCAGCAGAGAGAGACCCTTTCCTCTGCTGCCTTATCGCCACATACATTAAATACGGTATAAGACCAGAGTTTATTAATACTCTACTGTAGGCAACATCCATTCGTGATAGTGGAAGTCATCCTACACGATAACCCTCCTCTCTCTGGTCTCCCTCACAGCAGCCACGAAAGTTTTCAAAGGGAAGTGCAGGTGAATTTGTTTATTTTCCTTTATATTTTGTTTTTTATTATTTTGTATTATATTACAGTATCATCATCATTTTATATGAATATTTTGGGGTTGTAGAATGAGTCATCCGAGTTTCCATTAATTCTTACAGGGAAATTCGCTTTCACATACAAGTGCTTTGGATAAAAGCATGTTTCCGGAACAAATTATGCTCGCAAACCGAGGTTTTACTGTACTTGCCTTTTTTGTGCATTCTACAATGGTGGCAGGGAACACAACTGTAGAAAAACACATTTAATAGTAGATGTTGCTATTTCAAACCAGCTTGGGGGTTGACTATACTCGACTTATTATTGGAAATACATGGTTAAATTGTAACAAATCACCTCTTTACTCTCGAGTAAGAGTCCATTCACAATTCCTTGCACTTGGTGAGAATCCCTTTTAATGTGCTGCGCAAGCATCAGTGTGACAGCGTAGAAAGAGTGCTGGAGTGGGAGTCAGATGGCGGAGGCCACTAAGAGCTTATCTTGGCCAAGTGCCTTCGCTGCTCTGAATCTCCATTTCCTGTTCCCGGGAAACGAGGAGGATGGAACCAGGGATGACTAAGGGCCCTTCAGGCTCTAATATTCTCCAACTCACTGATGTCTCCAGGCAAAGCAAAACTGACTTCAGATTCTCTTAACACCCACTTCATTTAAATAATTAATGTCTTTACAGCCTTCGATGGAGAGTCATCAAGTGACTTAATCATGAACTCCTCAGAGAAGAGCAGAGAGTTCAGGTCTCCATCCAAGGCCTCGGGGCCCAGATCACTGGAAGCTGGCTCACTAAAGGGAATGAGGGAAAATTCGTTCAGCGGAGCATGTGACTCTTGATCTTGCCATTGTAAGTTCGAGCCCCACGTTGGGTGTAGAGATTACTTAAAAATAAAATGCTTAAAGAAAACACAATTATCTAAAATCTAGATGTACAGTAAAACTTTACTAACAATCCAGGGAAGGGGCGCCTGGGTGGCTCGGGGAGTTAAGCATCCGACTCAGCTCAGGTCACGATCTCACGGTTCATGGGTTCGAGCCCCGCGTCGGGCTCTGTGCTGACAGCTCCGAGCCTGGAACCTGCTTCTGATTCTGAGTCTCCCTCTCTCTCTGTCCCTCCCCCTGTTTACACTCTCTCGCTCACTCGCTCTCGCTCTCTCTCTGAAAAATAAACATTGAAAAGAAATTTTAAAAACCAATCCAGGGCAGTGTGGAAAAATAAATATATAAAACAAAATCTAGATGTACAAGACAGACGTATCAGGGGCCACTGCTCACACTCTAGAACAAGGGCTTGTAGTCCAACAGACCTGGATCGATTCAAACCCTGGGTCTGGCAATTAAATGTGAGACACATGAGCCAGATCCAGGTTTGTTCAACAACCAGATGTTTATTGGGCACTGAGTAAATGCCGGGTCCTGGGTCAGGAGGCCGGCAATCAAACTCAGGATAATCAGTCCCTATCCATGAGGATCTCATTGTCTCATGGGTGAGACAGACACTAAAACAGGAAGCTTTCCCAGAGGAGGGGACACCTGAGCAAGAGCTGGAACTTGCTTCCCCAAACTCTCTGAGCCTGTTTCCTCATCTGTTCGATGGAGGCAAGGACGTCTACCTCACCTGACCGATGTGCGAGGGTCAGCAAGGCAATCAGCAGAGAAACTGAAGACAATAAAAATCCATAGCGACAGTACCCGTGGTGTTTCCTCGCTCTTATGCAAAACATGACCTACATGACCTGCTTGTTTTTATGTTATTTCTTGTCTGTCTCACCCCACTAGCATGCCCCACATGAGGACAGGGATCTTTGTTGTGTTCCTAATATATATCACCAGTACCTAAAACAGTGCTTTAGTTATAGTAAGTGCTCACGAGATAGTTCGGGAGGGAGGGAGGGAGGGAGGGAAGGAGGGAAGGAAGGAAGGAAGGAAGGAAGCAGACCCTTGTGCCACCTCTATCCTTTTCCTCTTCCTTCCTGACTGGAAGGCCAGCAAGCCTCTTGGACTAAGAAATGACCTTAAGTATGGAAGCCCCATTCTAAATCCAGAGGACCTCTAAAAGCACAAAGCTAGAAGGTGTCTGTGAGCTCATGACATCATGGAACCACTGTATCTACCCTGGAATGCTCACCTCCAGATTTCTTCTGGGCGAGCGAAACCTATGTCAGCTATCATCTTGAGAGGTTTCTGGTATCTGGTGTTGAATGACTTTTCTGAGCGAAGGTCTCAGCTCTAATGTCGCTTTGTTTCCTTCGCAACATTTCTTAACATTTTTTTATTCGTTATGGTTTCGTTGTTGTCGCTTGTCTGTCTTCCGAACTAGAATGTCAGCTCGATGACTACAGAGATGGCGTCTGTTTGGCTTCACCATCTCCTAGCATATGCCTAACACATAAAAAGGAGCCCAATAAATGTTTTTCAAATAAACGATTCAAGTAGCTCGAATATGGCATGATATACAGTGGGGGCACCAGGTCACTCCCAGTTCGAAAACTCAGGAGGGGCCCTCTAACTCAATGAGTAAATGTATAGATCGCCAGGATCACTTCTGTTAATACCATTCAACCGAAGTTCACCGCACACCTACTAGGCACCCGGCCCTTTGCCAGGCTGGAGCCTCTGGTCTGATTAATGGACGGCTCTGAGGACCGGGTCGTGTTAGCTGGGCCACCCACCCCAGCCCCCGAACCTCAGGGTATCCGCGCGCCTGGACAGGGGCCATGAGTGGGGGAGGGGGCGGAAAGCTGATCATGGGCGACCCTGAAATCTTAACGACGAATATGTGAGGAGCGATTATTGCTGGTTTTCATTAAACATGTACCAGTTCCAAAACAGGGGGCTGCTTGTTCACGTCATGGCATTAAGATTGATATCCTTAATTTATTTCGCTCATTTCAAGAAAACACAGAAACAAATACTTCTCATTTCTCCCCAAAGCCCAACTTGTTGTGGGTAATTAATATATGACAGACTATAATAACTCCATTGTGGATTTGTCTGTTCTGGTAGTTGAAGTCTTCCCGTGAATACTGCTTTGGCATTTTCCTGAATCTTAACGCAACACGCATATTAATATAAAAATGGCCAAGGCCCCTGCTCACTACGAACCCAAAAGCTGACTGAAACGGGCTCTCAGTGGCAGCCACCTAAAGTAATACTAGAAATGGTTCTGGAGGTTGGATCCCGTTTACGTCTGGTTGGTAAAGAAAGGAGAACAGGGCGGGTGGGGGCAGGGGGGAGAAGTTCCACTTTGCGCTGTGCCTAGTTAAGCAGGAAGAGAGAAAAGAACGCCAGGGGGCGTGTCAGGGAGGACAGGCAAGGCCAAACTGCAGAACATCCAGCAGGAGGGAGACGGGTACAGAGTGACCACGTTCCGCCTCCACCACGGCCAACCTCCTGATTGCTGACGGCTACGCCACCCCGGGGACCGCTAATGAGAGAGCAAAGTAGACCATTTTGCTCCCCAAGATGAGCTACGCTACCAGATTGGACATTAAAAACATCAGCCACCGAGTGAGACCAGGAATAGCCAAGCTATAAGGACCACGAAAGGGAAGCACGCACGTAAGAGTGACAATAGGCGACCACTCATGGACGCCTGGAGATGTGCCTGAGGCTGTGCTAAAAACCTCATAGGTATAACCACTTACAATGTTTTTTTTTTTTAATAATAATAAAAAAAAAGAGGTACCAGAGACCACTTAGCTCAGTGGTTCTCAACCAAGGACAGTTTGGGCCCCCTCGGGACATCTGGCAGGGTCTGAAGACATCTCTAGTTGTTAGAACTGGGGAGGGGGTGGGCGGATGCTACTGCTGTCTAGGGGGGAGAGGCCAGGGATGCCCCTGACCAACCGATGACGCACAGGATGGTCCCACACAGCAAAGAATGATCCACTCCAGAAAGTCAATGTTGAAGAAATCCCGATTGAGCTCTACCCCCTTACGGTACAGAGGAGATCAAGGTCCAGAAGGAGTCTGTCTTGGCCACAGTCATTCTTATCTGCCATCTCTGTCCCTGTCTTTCTATCCCTCTGTCTATTGGCCAGAGTTTAAAATTTCATGTGACTAGAGGGCCCTGTGACTCTGAATAGTGTGAAAACCACTGCTCTCATCCCCACGTGTTTTCAGAGAAACTGAAGCGGGTGGTCCCCCTTTTCCAAGAAGCCCGTTGCTACCCAGAAAAACATACAATCCTCGGAGTTAAGTCCTCTTAGGATCATTTTTTTTTAAATTTTTTTTTCAACGTTTTTTATTTATTTTTGGGACAGAGAGAGACAGAGCATGAACGGGGGAGGGGCAGAGAGAGAGGGAGACACAGAATCGGAAACAGGCTCCAGGCTCCGAGCCATCAGGCCAGAGCCCGACGCGGGGTTCGAACTCACGGACCGCGAGATCGTGACCTGGCTGAAGTCAGATGCTCAACCGACTGCGCCACCCAGGCGCCCCTAGGATCATTTTTTTAAATGAGCAGCACAGCCATAATGAGAGGGGGGAGCACCACCCCCCCAGCCCCCAATGCACACACTGCATCCCACGGATGCCTGAAGTCACATCTTCCCGCTGCCCAGGACCCAGTGAGCTCCCTGCCCTGCCTCAATCACTGCCCACTTGGTCGCTCAACGAAGCATCCCCTCTCCTGCTTTCTCGTGCACCCAGTCCTCTTCAGATCATCTCCTTAGGACAAGACGCTAAGCTGGGAGCAGGGGATCAAGGGAATCTAGGCAAAAACAAGGTATGGTCCAGGTCCTCTAAGGGCTCCCCAGGTCCACAGGGGATGGGGAAGGTAATGAACCATTTTCTACCCGGTAAACTGGGATAGGATAAGAGTCTCTGGAAGCTACACAGTGCTGTGAGGCCACAGGAGGAAAGGAGCACGTGTGGCATCAGGGAGGATCAGAGAAGACTTCCTGGAGGAGGTATCCTGCGTGGCCAGAGGCAAGCAGCCGACTGTTTCTTGACAGAAGCATATGTCCTGGGAAACGGGAGAAGCCACAGAGGAAGAGCCGGGCAGCAACGGAGCCTGACGTCCACTCTAGTTTTAGAGTTTTGAAATCGAGGCAAAACAGAAGAATCTTCCGGGAACCCCCAACATACTCCGTACTCAATGATTTACAGCCTCTACCGCCAGCAAAATAAAAGCCGAATTCCTTCCCTTGGCATCTGATGTCCTTCACTGCCTGGTTTTCACCATGTGTCCCACTACAGGGTGCTGCCGAGTGATCCCATGTGGCCCGCTCCTCGCCACTAGAGCTCCCCGGGGCGCTTCTCTCTTTCCCCTCCCCCCGTTCCCTCCCGCCCCCACCAGCCTCTGCGAGTACCCAAACCTCCCCCTCTCAGAGCACCCCTGTCCTTGCCTCCCCTCCACAGTGGCCACTTGCACTCGGCCTGGCAATCATGAGGTGCTCCTCGCACTCACTGTAAGCACCAGAAAGAGCAGTTCGTAAACCGCATCTTCATTTCCTGAGTGCTAACCGCGTGCCAGCGCCCCGACACGTATCACTTGACTTAGTCCGTCTGGGGGTGCACGGTCATCATCATCCCCATTTCGCGGCGGGAGAAACTGAGACCCAAAGACGTGACGTAGGTTGCCCGAGGTCGCTCAGCTAACAAGGGGGCTGAGCAGGGAGTCAAACCTAGTCCTGGTGGGTCCTCACAGCCAGACCGCTCTCCGCCAGCCTATGCGGGGTCCCCAGGGCCGATCTGCTCTGGGATGCCTTCCCTGAGCCCAAAGTCTCTGAGCTCCCTTCTTCCTCTGAACTCTGAGGCATACAGGGTCTCCAGCTTTTGTGGTCCATGCTGTCTCTACGATGCACAGAAATTAGCACCAGTAATACACTGAAATAGTCCTTCCGTGTGGCAGGAACCCTTTTGAGTCGCTTGACAGAGGTTAGCTCATTCAATCCTATTATCGCCGCGTCCCCGATGTACAGATGAGACAAGGCACAAAGAGGTGAAGACGCTTGCCAAAGGCCCCACGCGCCTGGTAAAGTGGTCAAGTGAGGATTTGAACTCAGGCAGTTTAGGTCCCACATAGTCTCCCTAACCACTGTATTTACCTCTTGTATACTAACTCCTCTAATGTACAAAGCAGCCCTCTGAGGCAGGGACCAGCATCCCTGTTTTTATAGATGAGGACATGGAGGTTCAGAGATGTTAAGAAACTCACCCGAGGTCACACAGCCAATACCAAGAGGATCTGGGATCAGAATCCTAGCAGTCCGGCTCCACAGTCCATGCTCTTAACCACCACCACTCTGTAGCCCTAACCCTGATGAGCCCTTATGAGCGGTCTTGGGTCTCTCCAGCTGTATCACTTTATTGAACCACCCCAAAACACAGCAGGTTCTAGCCGGAGAGCAAGTAGTCAGGGTTTTCCAAGCTACATTGCTGTAGGAGGTTCCCAGCAGGAGGTCTACAAGGCCCCTGACCTCCCTTCGGAGTAAGCCCCAAGAGCAGCTGCACAGCTTGGGCCTCCCACCCCAGAAGGCCCTACGCCCCAGCGCCACCGCCCCCCCCCCTTGCCCTCCCAGTCCCAGATTGAAGTCAGGCCCAAGCTGACAACCAGGTTCACTATTCAAGTACGGATGACTAATGAAGGCAGAGGAGGCAGAGAAAAATGACAAACGCATTACTCACCTTTTAAACCACAAACGTACAATTATAACCTTACTCACTAATAATTTCAGGTTGCGCGCTCCCGACAAGGGTGCCTCTGTAGGCAAGCGCACCATTTTAGAGTAGCGAGTGGTAGGGGGAGAAGCGTACAATCATGTATTGTTGTTTTTACTGCCCCTCAGGGCTCCCAATGTTACCGTTCTGACATCACTATAACGTATCGCGTTTCCTTCTATTCCGCATCCATACGGCCTGTCCCAGAAGGAGTTCCCAATTTCCATCCCCCGCCAAAAGATGGCACCGGATTTTAAATGTTTTAAGGGGTTTTCAGGTTTGAAATGTTTTAAGGTGTTTTCTTGGGACGAACACTTCCGCGCCGTTCGCGAAACCAGCGCCTCTAGGAGGTCAGATAAAGAGCGCAGACCTAGAAGCAGGGCACGCGCCAGGCCGGCGGGCCCACGCGGGGAGGCACCGGGCCAGTCAGGAGGCAGAGGGAATGAGAAGGAAATGTGAGCCAGCGTCTCCTTCTCGGGAAGGAACGGGGCACGCAGGGGACGCAGGTTTAGGAGCGGCTACTTTGAATCATTTCGGCAGGCTCTGGAGCAGAAAGGCTCCTGTAGTTGTCTGGTACCTGGCCCTGGAGTAATTAGGGCAGGTGCATAATTGCCCAGAACGTGACAGTCCCATAAGGGAGGTGGCTGGCGGGGGGGATGAGCTCTGGACTGATGGGTTTGCGTAAGAAAGGCGCACCGGGGGACAGTTCGTTTGCTACCTTCTAGCAAGCGGTGACCCTGGGAAGAGCAGCCCCTCCAGGGTCAGCGAGGCCCCAAGATGTCAAAGCAGCAGAATACAGAAAAGAGAAGGCACGGTTAACACAAGGCCTCAGGTCCCTTCTCTACAATGGGCGCCGGCAACAGCTGTGTGGCGTGGGTATGAGGAGTGGCTATCTTGTCTGTAAGTTCAAGCTTCTCCGTGGCCTTCCAAAGCCACATAAAAGCGGAGCGGCTGCGCAGAAATCACAGGAAGGCAGACTGTGATTCCAGAACCTGCTACAGGCATGTGTTCATCCCCGCCGCTCCACGGGCACCACGTTGGTCACGATCGCCAGCGATCTCCACGTAGCCGGATCCAACAGGCCACGCTCAGTGACACTTGACGCACTTGCACACGCGGCTTCTGTGACCCGCACTCTCTTGACTCCTGCTCTTCCTCTCTGGCTGCCCCCCTTCAGGCTCCTCTAAAGAACGTTTAGACAAATAACGGCCTTTCTGCACAATGAACACGTTCCAAACTGAATTCCTGATGACTCCCACGCACCAGCGTCTTGATGACTTTCCTCGCCCAGGCTTCCTCATCTTAGTGAAAGGGACTGCCATTCACTCAGCCCCTCGGCCCTGAACCCTGGAGTCTTCTCTTCCTCTCGCACTCCTGTCCACCCCATCAGCAAATGTCGTCGGTTCTGTCTTCAAAAATGCATCTCCAGGGCGGGGTTTCTCAACCTGAGCACTACCGATCTTTCGAGGCAGATCGTTCTCCGCTGGTAGCACCTTCTCTGTTCCTGTAGGAAACTGGCATTGTGACAATCAAAGATGTCTCCCAAACATTTCCAAAGGTCCTGTGGGGGGCAAGCTTGCCCCAGGAGAGAACCACTGCCCTAAAGGAGTCACTTCTCACCGCCTCGCCCTAAATCCGAGCCACCGTCAGCTTTCGCCTGGAACAGGACAACAGCCCTGTTGCCACGCCTGCCTTCCCCTTAAGGCTGGCATTCACATTTTTTTTTTTTTTTAATGGCGATGTCCTGGGACTCCTGGGTGGCTCAGTTGATTAAGTGTCCTACTTCAGCTTAGGTCGTGATCCTGCGGTTCGTGAGTTCAAGCCCTGCAATCGGGCTCTGCAGTGACAGTGTAGAGCCTGCTTGGGATTCTCTCTCTGTCTCTGTCTCTCTCTCTCTCTCCAACTCCTGCTTTGTCTCTCTCCAAACAAATAAATCAACTTCAAAAACATTCTTTAAATGCTGATGTCCTTATCATGGCTTACAAGGGCCTCCATGGCCTGGCCCTTGCCCACCTCTCCTGCCACTCTCTCCCACACCGTGGCCCCCTTTCTGGTTCTCAAACACGGGTAGATTCCTGAGCACAGACCCTTTATACCTACTCTCCTCTCTGCAGACAGGCCCTGCTGCGGTTGTCCAGGGGCCTCACTTACTGCGTGTAGGTCTCCGCTTAAATGTCACCTCCTGGGGGAGGGGGGGCCTTTCCCCAGCTTTCCCCAGCACCCTGGTCCCTATCCCCTTCTTTCCCTTTCCCTTCGAGGCATTTATTACCGCCCGCCGTTCGAGTGAGCCTTGTGTTATGTGTGCGTAGTGAGTTTCAGTTCCCTGCCAGCCTATGTTGTCATCCAAACAAGGCAATCACATCTTCCCAGAAAACCTGAGCACTCCAGTCCCTTGAGGCTGCGGAGCCTGTGTCCCACGGTCCCTGGCTGCTTGCTCTGCTCACAGGTGCAACTCCTGTGTGTCACCGCACGGAGGGCGGTACCCTACTGCCCTGGGCTGTGGGTACCTGTGACTAATAAACTGTTGTCCATCTCATATGCCCAGTGGCAGATGACGTGCCGGGCCACCCCCATCATGCTACGGCACAAACCTCTCCCTCACCGGTGGGGTGAATTAGGAGACAATTCAAACAGTATATAAATGAACACAGAAATCTTTTCAGTGTCGAAGCCCATCAGAGGGCACCCGAGCTATCGCTTGCCTCTGAGTCCCCTCTTGCCCAGGATAAACACCACTTGGTGCCCGCAGCACCCCCGCAGGCCTCGACTTCGAGGCTGTGCCCCCTCACACACTGTTCTGCCCGGCGACGTGGAGCCCACAACTCAGCACAGGCACTTGGTGCCACACGCGGGCTGGCCACTGAAACGAGAACACCAGGGCTCCAACGTTGACAAAACGTCTGGGCTCAGATCAGAACTCTGCAGCTTGCACTCGCCCTGGCCAGTTCCCCTCCTCCCCCGGAGTCTCGGCTTGCTCATCTGGAAAATGGGACCAACACCAGGACCCTCACCAGGTTTTCGAGAGGCTCAACAGGCACTCATTAGACGCTCGCTGTTTTGCTAACATGAGCACCATCAAGCCCAACGAGGCAAATGGCACACAGGAGTGAGCAGAGGCTGGGGGTGGAGGTCGGGCGAGAGTGAGCTGAGGATGAACACAACCGGCCTGGGCTTCCAAACGAACCCTCTGGGGATAGGGTGCTGCTGCTAAGTCCGGCTGCCGGGACAGTGAACCGTCTTCAGGCTCCAAAACAAAAAGAGTTCAATGACCAAAAACCACATATTACATTTTATGCTTCGGTCCAGGAGACAGAAAAAAAAAAAAAAAAAAAAAACCTTTTCATTTTTTGTTTTTTTTCCAAAATTGGGAAGCCAAGATGGTCATGACATGGAACAAGGACCCAACCCACTGAAATCCATTATGGGAGCGAGGTGGGGGAAGTCACAGAAATAGAAATTGCCACACATCTGACTTCAGGGGTATTTTTAAGTCTCCTTAGAAACAGCCTCCCTGTGGGAATATTCGTATTTAGGACTGATTATTTCATAAATGTCTTCAATCTGATCCAGAAAAAAAAAAAAAACTGTTGTCACTAACACCAGTAAATTTTGGGGGGACAAGAAAATGATGTTCAGTTCTATTTTCAGCTCGCAAAATTATGGATTTTGTAGTGTTCCACCTGCCATTCATTTAAAAAAAATAATTCGTTAAGAATGAAAACTATTTTTTTTCCCCTTTGGGGAAACTCCAATATAATCTGGAAGAGATCCCATGTTTATGACGGACTTCCACAGAGCTGAATGTCTTAGTTTTTATGAGCCGTAAGCTGCATCAATTAAAACAAATGAAACGAGCCAAAGAGTTTGGTTCCAGTTGTATTCCAAACAGCACTTCGAACAACCCATAGCCCTTAACTGACTCCTAAATAAAGCGATTAACCAAATGCGGGCTGGGTATCAGCTCAGTGCCAGGTCCTATGTTTGGGGATGAACTTGGATGAGCTTGGATGAAGCTGTGCGGCTGACGGGCTCACGGCTGCTACACAGCCAAGGCCTTGGAAAGGGGTCGTCCGGTAGGGAGAAAGGACAAAGGTAGAGAGTCACGACAGGTCCATGTGCTCATTCGCCTGCGGATCTCACCCGCGCCTGGGGTCTCTCCTCCACTCACGTGAGGTGCTTAACACGCAGGCAAACGGTCGGCCTTGAGCAAGTCACTTCGCCCCTTGGAGCCTCCATTTTGCCACACTCTCAACGGGGACGCTAAGTGCGCCTATACCTTACAGGGCTGGACGCACTTGGCAGTCAGCAATGGCTGGGACGCGGCCGAGCCCGTTCACTTACATACTGTCGACGGCACTTTTTGCACTCCCAGGCAGAGCTAAAGAGTTGAGACAGAGTCTTTATGGCCCACAAAGCCCCAAATATTTACTATCTGGCCCTTTACAGGAAGAATTTGCAGATCCCTGCCCTAGAATGCCCTGCCCTTTCTCCTACTTGAATAAATCCCATTCATCTTTTAAATTTCAGCTCAAGAGTCCTCCTCTCCGAGAAACCTTTCTAGACCTTTCACCCCACCAGCACTCCAATTTGAGCCTTCAAACTGCACTCAATTCATGCCCCTCTGAAGCGCTAATCACACTGGTTAGAATTCTCTGTCTGAAACCCAAGACAGTGACCTCCCCAGGGGCAGGGACGGTGGCTCATTCATCTGTGGACCCTGAACACCCAGGACACAGAGGCTTGACCCAGGAGTGGTACTAAATAAATCCTGATGGAATGAACGGGCTCGGCCGTGCTGGGTTTGTAATGTCACACGAAGCTACAGCACCCACCGCTCAAGAACTGCCATCGCACTTGCTGAAGTCAAGGTCATAGCCCATCAGTGAGAATAATGACCACGGGAGGACGCTACTCTCCAACAACCAAGTGTGGCTGAAGAGACATCACCAGGAGAGTCCCACCTGCCCCCGCTGCTGGCAGAGAAGGCTCGCCCACCAGGCCCGCAGCCCCAAAAGCTACGTTCGGCTCCGAGCACAGCTTTCCCAGGGGCCTGTGGGCCGACGCACATCCCAGGCTGTTGGGTCCGCTTGCCTCTCCAAAGGCCTCACCTCCTTCACTCCAGCTCGCCATACCTTGCCTTGGCCAATCACCCACCAGTGGCACAACACCCACCGTGTCTCGAGTACTGCCTTCGAGAGGTATGCTGGCGTGTCCATGGGCCTGATTTTTGACCTTGACATTTTCTTCTTCGGAACTCATCTTAATATCAGGGATGGGGCACAGTGCCACAGAAGGAAAGCACTGGACTTGGAGTCAGAAGACCCAGGTGTTACTACTGGTTCCCCCACTTTCCAACTGTGAGAGCCCTGGGCAGCTCAGGCCTCAGCTTCCTTATCTGTAATTTGGAGACGATAATGTTACCAGATCGGAGGAAGTGAGGAGACCACGGGAGTGAAAATGCTCTTCTGTCCAGGAACTAATCATTCTCAAAGGACAGGAACGTGGCCCCTCTCCCGGGAAGACCTTTCCGTCATCCAAGGGGCTCTCTCTCACAAACCATATCCAGCTCTGGGAGGATCTGGAACGTGGCCTTCCTGTCTTGAGATTCAGAGCTGTGGTGAAGCACCTTGCCCCCTGCAAGGGGGTCGTGACTCAAGGGCCCGGGGCCAGGAGAAGGCTGAATGCCACGTCTCTGGAGGTGACCGGACGGAAGTGGACAGGACCGTCGGTGCCGAGGGGAAGGCCAAGAAAGAAGGGGGCTCCAGTGACGTTCCCCAACCTTTTTCATGTCATGGCATGTCCACCTCTCTCTCTACCTCTAGATCGCTCCTCAGCCTCGACTCGCAGGCACCTCTCTACCTCCACGTGGGTCCCAGCCTCTTCTCAGTTGGGGAAACACAATTCGCCCAGGGCAGGCACGTCAGAAGCTCAGCTCCAACATCACCCTCAGGACTGGGCCCCGGCTCCAGTTCTCACTGCTGGGGCGACGCCTTATTTCTGAGAGTGACACCCCGCCTTGTCCCCCAAATCCAGTCACCTGTTTCTTGTCTTGTCCCACTGCATTCAAGGCTGATGGTGTTCTCCAGCTCCTCCAGGTCTGGGCTCCTGTCTTATTCCTTCCCTATCTCTGAGGGCCTGGAATGAATAGTCTCAGTCCTGACCGGGACTCCCAATCACTACCTACAGCCACAACTGCCAGTCACCAGCCCCACGGTGGCACCCCAGGTACCGTACTCTACATTTTCTCCAGCACTTTGCTGCGAATTATTCTCCCCAGTGCCCGTGCGGTCCCGCCTGGGGTAACTGCTACCTGCGTCCCTGTGCTTCCTGACCCGGCCCCTGCCTAGTCCACGGACTGGAAAGGCTCCTCCTGTCATGTGGCATAACTTTTAGGGGCTCGGGCTTCAGAATGGCAAAGACACGAGCGACAGCTGCAGCCCTACTGCTCACAGCCATATGGCCTTGAACACATCAGCCTACTTCAACTTCCTCATTTATGAATGACCACCTTAAAGGGTCATTGTGAGAATTGATATAAAAAAAAAAAACGTTGCTTTCGTTCCTTAAATAGTTGAGCGCTCACTGTGTGTGAGACACTGTGCTCGTCAGCCAGTGGGGGATACAGTGGGACCACCTAGTGCTAACATCCTAGAGGCAATTAGCAAATGCCCTGTAATTGTTAGTTATAGGAAGGAAAATGCTGGTTAGGCCATCCCATGGTCACTGCTGACTGGCCCCTGAGGTACATTCCAGCACCTGGAGCATCTATGTGGGCACAGCAACACAATACAACCACTGTGAACACTGTACCTAATTTACTCCGTTCATTCAATAAATGTGGGGGGGGGGGCTCCCCTGTGGAGATACTCTGTCCGAGGCTACAGAATCAGTCTTTCCAAACCTGGTTCTTAAGCAAAATAATCTGGGAACTTTACATATATGTATGTATGTATATACGTGCATATGTGCAATGCAACAGAACATATAATGCAATATATTCATCATCTATTTATTATACCCCTAAACCTACTGAATCTGAATCACCAACATCAGGGATATCTGTGTCTGTTAAGGCTCAGGTGATTCTAAGAACCAGCCCAGCTTCAGAATTGATGTGATGGAGAAAAGAGAGAGAGGGGGGCCTAAATCCTACCCTCAAGGAATCTGGTGGGGAGGCATGCCTAGATGGGATGAGGTTTAACACGGCCCTCTTTAGGCTCTCCGCGGAACAAGTCAACTATGGCAGAAGCGTAGAGCATGTTTGTTGGGGGCTTCTGAGAAAGATGGTTTCACACCAGCGACGGACCTCAAAAAATGAAGGAGGATTTCTTACACCTGAAGAGTGGAGGAACCGGACCCACAGCAGCAGCAGGAAGCAATGAGCTGCAGACTGGTCCTCGTGTCCAAACTTCTCACGTTTCTTTATGAACACGGTGATTGATGAGCGAGGTCTCTCCCAAGTGCCACGGTGGCACAGTCTGGACACTCCACATGCCGAGGAAAAGCCCAGGCAGAGAGCTAGGAGGCAGATCCCTCTTCTGCTTGAAAAATGGCAGTGGGCAGGCTACAAGATCCTGGCACGTTCTCCTCTTCTCTGACTAGGACCACTCCTGCCTGCTTGCCTAAAGATGAGGCCAAGTCACTAACGTTCCATCTCATCAGCTCTCTGACACCCTGGAGAAAGCCACTAGTCGGTCTCTAACTCATTTTCAAAGCCCATATACAATAAGGACCCTGCCCCCTCTTCTTCCAATAATGTTTATGGACGACCTTTCATAAGTCAGGCACAGCGCTAGGAACTGGATAGATATGGAAAGAGAGACTAACTCAAGATTGAACACATCACAGAAAGTATGATATCCAATGATCATTTTGAAAACTGTTTAGTACTTCTTCCTGCTCGTTTTTCTAGACTAATTTTGCCAGCAATGTGTCCCATCTCAAGAAGTAGCCCACCAGGTCTTTCATTGGCACGTACCGATACGCCATATGCACTCAGAGAATACTGTAATCGTTCCCATGTTTTGTCTTTCCAACTGGAGCAAGGTATCTCTCCGTTCATTTATCCAATGCCTTCCATTCCTCCCTTTAGGATGATATCATTTCATTTAAATAAATCTCACGTCCCAAACTCAATCAACGTCCAAGAATTTAGCGTATTTTGTCTCCATTGCAAATGAATTCTCTTCTTCATCATATTCCTTAGTGTTTTTGCAACCAGGAACATGACTATTCGTGTTCATTGGCCTTGAATTTCAAGATGTTGTTAACCTCATGTATACCAACTGGTATGTGATGACCCTGTATGTTCGAGAAATGCAGTTTTTCTGGGGTATGCTCCTGGTACCTATCACAATGCCTGGCATACAATAACTGCTAGGCCTAGTGAAGAAAAGTATGGTTTTCTTTGCTGATGGTGCTCATCTAATTCCTTTTTCCTTACTAATGACTATGGCTCATATTTCTAGCACAGTGTGAAAAAACCTGTAAGAGTCCTACCTTGGGCACCTGGCTGGCTCAGTCAGAAGAGCATGCGACTCTTGAACCTGGGCTCGTGAGGTCAAGCCCCACGTGGAGCATAGAGATTAAATAAATAAAAACTTAAAAATAAATAAATAAATAAAAACTTAAAAAAAAAAAGGAGTCCTACCTTCATCAACTGTAATTTTTCCTATTTGTATGGAACTCTCTTCTCTATGAGTTAGACATAATATTTAAATATATGAAAACTCTCCTTTTTGCGTTGTTAAATCCACTGTCCAAGAATAACTGCTCCATTTGTTAGATGCCTTTTCAACATCTATTGAGATGTTACTTTAACTGTGTTTTCATATTAACATGATGAACTGTCACATTAATTTTAATTTTATCGGCCTATCCTGTGTTCCTGGATTAAATCTCACTTGGTCAGAGACAAATTTTTAAGTGGAATTAGTTCCTGTTTATAATTGTTAGAAAATATGGGGCGCTTGGGTGGCTCAGTCGGTTAAGCATCCGACTTCAGCTCAGGTCATGATCTCACACTCCGTGAGTTCGAGCCCCGCGTCGGGCTCTGTGCTGACCGCTCAGAGCCTGGAGCCTGCTTCCGATTCTGCGTCTCCCTCTCTCTCTGCCCCTCCCCTGCTCATGTTCTGTCTCTCTCTGTCTCAAAAATAAATAAAAACATTAAAAAAAAATAAGTATGTTGTAATTGTTAGAAAATAATGGCTATCTATAAGAGAAGTTGCCCTATAATTTTCCTTTTTTGTTCTTTTTACCAACTTGGGGGTTGCAAGCATATTTCCTCAAAAGGGAACTTGGGAATTGAGCAAACCAGCATTAATTCGGCTTGAAAAACAATTTAGGGGAGGCAGGATTTTTTTACACTTGTAGAAAGGACAACATGGGGATAGATGATAAACTTGTTAGCCAGATAGATCTGAGTTCGAATCCTAGCTCTACCAGTTACATACTGTGTCACTCAGGGAAGTCATTGAACTTTTCAGAGCCTAGTGTATGAGCTGTAAATCGGTGTTACCAATAGCTCCCATATATAATCATTGTATGGGTCAGAACTTATAAGTGTGTGTGTGTGTGTGTGTGTGTGTGTGTGTGTGTGTAAATGATCTAGTCCAGGTGGTCAAAAAGTACCATGGCTTTCAACCCTTGGGATCTTCCTATGTAGGTAGTAGGTCCAGATACCCACGGTTTGTGTGGGTTTCACTGTAAGACTTTTAATAACTTCTTGTTTCTTTCTCTGCAATTGGTCTGGTCATGTTTTCTGGTTCATCTTGCATGAGTTTTTATATTTTGCAATTTTGTGAGGCGTCACTCATTCCCAGTCTGATTGATCTGATTCATTAGCAGACAGGAAAGAGTACTTTTTATCTGCAGATTTCTAAATCTTTTACATTTGTTGTCAGCTCTCCTGTCTCATTTCTAATTTAATGAATGTGTGATTTCTCTTTTAATAAATTTGTGATGAAACTACTGTTCATTTCTTTTTCCAAAATCAGCTACAGGGTTTATCGGCTTTTTCTCCAGCTTATTTCTACTTTTAAGTTTATGAATTCTGCCCACTCCTTCTGGCTTTCTGACATTGTTCATATTTATGTTTGTTTTGCTTATTAAAAAGTCTGGGTTATTAGGTTCTGCACTTCCCCCAGGAGGTGTTATTTAAGAGACTATGTTATTCATTTCCCTTATTTTTTTTTCTCATTTCATTATGGCTTCATAAAGTGTTTTTTAGTACTTTTGTCTTCTTATATTTTCAAAGTATGCATCCAAATCTAGGCATACCATTAGTTTTTATGAATGATCCACATGCATTTGCAAAGAAATGTTATCGCTCCCTTAAGAGTAAATAATGTGATTAGTTTGAAATTTATGCTGTCATTTTTAATTAAAGTAAGAGCAAGAGGACCCTGAAAAATGTGCATTTTCTTCTGTAGATTCTAATCTTAGTTATGGGAATTCTTCCAAAGGAAAATGAAATGCTGTTAGTTCATTTCCTAATGTTGCCACTTAACGTAAGAATGACAGTCAGTCTAAACAAAGTACTTTAAAGTGTTAATTCTAACCAAACGTAGTAATTCATGGTATTTAAACTTGGGAACGCAGTAAAATGTCATTTTAGTAGAAACTGTGCTTCTCTTCTAGACAAATAGCCGTTGGTTGGTGGGGGGGTGAGGGGGAGTGGGAAATCCACATAACTCTTTTCTGACAGTTGACTGGAACTTTCCAACGTATCGCCACAGGCTCTTCGGAAGCAAGTTCCCCAGGCAAACACCAATGCCCCACTAGGAGGCCCAGGGAGGTCAAGCCGGGGATAGATAGTTCTCAGCAGAACCAGGAGGAAAACTTCCTCACCAGGAAGCTGGGGCAAAACAAATGCAGAGGATATGAGGGCAGGTAGCGAAAAGAGTGCATTGGTGACTGTTCTACAGATCTCAAAGGGTGTCCGTCCCTTAGGATCAAGGCAGAGACTGTCTCCAATCAAACTGAGCTTTAGATAGCAGAGGAAGAGCAACCTCGTGCTAGGAGAAACGGGTCCCTTCTCCTTAGAGGTTCCCAACCATGCAGTCAGAGTGCCCTCTCCCACTCCTCATCACTGTCACCCCAGGCCTCCTGAGCACTCCCTCGCATTGGCTGGGGGCTCCCGGTCTCCCAGTCCCCCTTAAGTCCCACCCGCACCCAAATGACTTCAATGCGCATAGAGGTAACACAGCCAACCTCTGGCCCCTCGGTGTCTTGCTCTCCTCATCTCCAGAGGTCACTTCCGTTTATCCATATTGACCTCTAGAATTTGTACTCACCCAGAACAGTTCAACTCTGATATCTGAAGTTCAAACTTGAGCCGATCTTCTGGCCACTAGAAAGTAGAGAAGTCAGAAGACCAGGAAGCCTGCGTGAAGTCCATTAGGCCACTCTTGGTTCCATCTTAGGTATGGGAGTCCCTGACTCCAATCACTCTTTGCCAACATCCTTAACTTCTCTACCTCCTTTTCCTTCCATTTCTCCCACCTGGCAAAGCCCCAACTCCAGATGAGCACGGCAAGAACATATGTTCATGCTGTCCCACCCTTCTTGAGTCTTCACCCTGGACAACGGCTTTTCTAGATGTTCTGCTCCAGTTTTTCTCCCATTCCTCAGTACAGCTCATTTCATCTTTCTACCTGTTTCCTTACACTTGACCTTACTACCTGTAAAAATATAGCGCCTGCCTGGGGCACTTTGGTGGCTCAGTCGGTTAAGCGTCCGACTTCAGCTCAGGTCATGATCTCACAGACTGTGGGCCCAAGCCCCGCGCGGGGCTCTGTGCTGACAGCTCGGGGCCTGGAGCCTGCTTGGGATTCCGTGTCTCCCTCTCCCTGCCCCTCCCCGGCTCACTCACTCTCTCACCCTTTCTCTCTCTCTCTCTCAAAAATAAACATTAAAAAAATGTTAATATAGCTCCCGCCTACCACCCTTTCATCTGCCTCTCTCCAGATACACTGAACAACTAATTGTTCTCAGGAGACATCATGGTCTGTCTTGCCACTGGGACTTTGCACATGCTGTTTCCTCTCCCGTGTTAGCTGAAGCTTCCCTAGTCTTCCATCTCGACACTGCCCCTCACAGAAGGCTTTGCCTACCCCCAGGCGAGCTTACGTGTTCTCATCATCACACGCATCACCTTGCATCAAGATTTCCTCCAAACCCGACCATCTCGACCCATAAACTGCCAGACGTGCCGTGACACCAGGAGCCATTCTTATTCACTCCTGGACCGCTAGTACACAGCACAGCATAGTCTAAGACAGTCCTCACCCCAGGTTTGATGAATGAGCAAGCATAGCGCCATTAAATGATACTATTAAAGAAAGGGGTGAATCAAATCTAAAGTGATTTAGAAGAGCATGTTGGACTTTGAAGGTGTATAATGCCTTTTCCTCATGCTTCACATAACTAACTTCTACCTACCCTTCAAGATTCAACTCCCATGTTAACTCCTCCAGAAAGCTCTCTAGCCCCCGGGGCCAGAGTCACTGCCCCTCCTCAGGGCTACCACAGTCCCCTGCCACTAACCTCACTCACTATATTGTCATTAAATACTTACGTGACGCATTTTGTATCTAACAGTGTGAGTCTTCTGAGGGCAAAGAGTGTGCCTAACATTTACATCTACATCCATGTGTCAGAGGTCCCCAAGACCCCCCCCCCCAGGTTCAAAGACCGGCTAGAAGGACTCGCAGGTCTCAACAAATTGTTGCACTCACAGCTATCATTTATTGCAACAAAAGGATCCAAAGCAAAGTCGGCAAAGGGTGAAGGGTTGTCTACCAGGGACGCTCATTAGACTAAAGGTCCCAGGTTTTTCTACGGGGATGCTCACATAGGCCCTCTGCCAAGCACCTATCAAAATTTCAGGCTCCCTAGGGGTACCTGGGTAGCTCAGTCGTGATCTCCCAGTCATGAGATCGAGCCCCACATCAGCTTGGGATTCTCCCTCCCCCCCCCGCCCCTCCTCAACTCGTGCTCACTGTCGACCCGAAACTGACCGAGAGATTAAACAACACGGCCGGGAAGATGCCAAGACTGGGACCTGATCCTCTGGCTGCCTGGTCCGGACCTCATGCCTTTTGTGCTTTCCCCACAGCTGCCTACCCGGTGGGGATTATACAAGCGGCAGCGAGTGGAGTGGGGCAGGAAGAGAGCAGTGCCTGTCAGGCTGAGCAGGCAGAAACCCACCAGAGGCGTCCACCCACCGGCCCAGCGGTGGGGAGTTGGCCGCAGCCAAAGCAGGCCCTACTTCAGGAACATTCATTCAGCTTTGCCAGTCTCCTCACAAAAACACAACCCTCGTATCCGCGGACGGAGCCAACTCTGAGGCCTACAACAGCAGGCCAAGCGCCATCCAATGACTCACCTACCCAGCTGGGATGCGGGTGCGTGTTTAGGAAAACCCTTTCAAAACCACTGTGAAGCAACCTGTACGCATCCGGTTCTAGTTCAAGTTCTTTGCCTTGTATTCAGCGCCTGCTCTGGCCAGAGCGCTAGCCTGGGCCTTGGGAATACAGAGATGAACGAGTTCTAGTCACTGGCCTTGAAGACTATGTCATAGATAAGGGTTCAAAAGTGGAAGTGTCTTTGCTCTCTTCTCCCAAGATTGACTCTGGGGACTGTCCTTTGTCGATGCAAAGTTGAAAGGACCCACTGGAATCGATAGCAACAATAATGACAGGGGCAACCAGCATTTATTAAGCACTTACTGAGCACATTACATGCATCATTTCTTTTATTCCCCATAATAGCCCTGTGAGGTAGGGGGTCCTGCCAGCCCCACATTGTAGACGAGCAAACTGAGGCTTAGAGGGGTTAAGTAGGTTTCTCAAGCCCCAACACCCACAAAGTCGCAAAGCTGCGATTCAAACCCGCTTCGACTCGACCACAAAACCCAAGTCACTACCCACATCGCTCGCTGCCTTAGAAGAGCCAGTGTGGAAGTCGAGAAGGCCAGCTGAAGGAGAAGGACAGCAGCCCCTCCCAACCCAGGGGCTCTTTCTGCACTAAGCATAAAACGGTCTGGTCACAGGAGGTGCGCACTGGGCCCAAAGGAAAGGTCTGTGACCCGCGGCCCACCATGCATTTTCCTAAGAGCACCTCCCTTCATACAGACCAAGTGCACTCGGTAAGGGTCCTGTCTCCTAAGGCCTCAGAAGGCTCTGGCTGGGGTTCCAGTAATAAGCACCCCTTCCACAGGGGACCGATTTCCAGGTTCCAAAGCACTTTCACGTGCACGACCTCCCTGGAGCTGACACGGAGGTTCACGGATGTCAAGTGACTGGTCCACATCGAGCTGCTTAGGAGGCAGACAGCAGACCCCGACCTAGGTCTTCTGGTTCCAGATTTGGAGCTTGTGCATATGAAATTGCCTTTGGTACTAATTAATATAGAGCCGTCACCATCCCACCACGCAAGGTGGGTAAAGATTTACTGAGCGCCTCACTGCCTACAAAGGACAGTAAGAAACACCCAGGAATCCACAAAAATGGGCACGAGCTATGTGCCCGGGTGTGCATACAGAGACACTGGAGAATGGTCAGATCACTGAAATCACCCCAAAATGTTAGCGTAGTTTTTAAAGAGCGTATTCAATAAACTGTCCAATCCCTTCCAGGCCTGAGAAGTAGACTACACAAAGGAGGGTAGCCAATTAAAGGTGCTAAGAACGTTCAGGCTTCCAGAAGTGTACAACGGTGATTGGAAGGGGGAGAAATTGGTCGTTCTGCTCCTCTGAAAATGATCTGCGTGCACCTTAATGAAAGAGGCAACCTAAATGCAGGGAGACCTGTCATCGCCGTGGGCCCTCTACAGATTCACCAGTTCATTTTCTCAACAAACACTTAGGTGGGACTACATGTCAGGCACTATACCGGTCCCTAGGCCCAAGAGGTAAAATAGGGCACAATGTGGGAGAAATAGGCAGAGCAGGCGGGGGAGGGGGTCAAGGTACTAGGAACAGCATGTACAAAGGCACTGGAACAACAGGAGTGAGGCTGTTGACCAATCCCTCCTCCTTGAAACACCTGGCTTCCGTGAAGAACATCACTCTGATTTTCCTTCCACTCCCTCGGACATTCCGTTTCTATCTGTCTTACTGATTTTACTCTTCCAACTTTTTTTTTTTAAGTTTTATTTATTTATTTTGAGAGAGGGAGAGAGAGCGCCCACGAGCAGGGGAGGGGCAGAGAGAGAGGGAGAGAGAATCCCAAGCAGGCTCTGCGCTGGCAGCGCAGGGCCCGATGCGGGGCTCGAACTCACAAACCGCGAGATCGTGACCTGAGCCGAAATCAAGAGTCGCACGCTTAACCGACTGAGCCACGCAGGCGCCCCTGACTCCTCCAAACTTTAAAAAAATAGTGTTCCTCAACTTGGGTCATGCCCTTTCTTCCGGACCCTCTAGTCTTGTACAAGCTCATCCATAATCCATGGCTTAACGGCGCATTCGTATCTTCCGCACAGTCAACCTCCAAATCTACGTTTCCAGCACGGGTCAGGCATCTGAAATCCAGACTTGCCCATCCAATGAGCTACTCTTCTTCTCCCCTTTCAGGTTTTCACAGGTATCTCCAACTTAACCCCAATCGAAACTGGAATCATTCCCCACCTCACTCACTGCTCTGTGTCTAGTGAGCGCTTCCAGTAAATGACATCATCCAGGGGCTGTAATGAGAACTCCAGGAGTCTCACCCCTCCCCACTCCCCCCCCAGCAGCAAGTCCTGAGGTCAGCTCTGCACTCTAACTCTCTTTCAGACCCGCCCGCCCCGCTCCATCCCCGGCGGCCCCATTCAGGGCCAGAACACCTTGGCTCTCTCCCAGTCTCATGCAGCACCCTGCTCCCGGGTCTCCCCACTTCCCTCCTTCCCCTTATACAAATCAGTTCTGTACTGAGTCATTCTGACCTAGCCTCCTACCCACCCAAATCCCTGGCCCAAGGGGTCATCTCCTTCTTGCCACGACGGGGAGGCCAGGGCAGCAATCAGACTGACCTGGTCAAGCGATCACGCACCTCTCCTCATTCCTCTGATGGCTTTCCTCTCACCGAGCGGGAAAGCTGAAATCCTTACGCCAGCCAGCAAGACTTTCCACCATCCGGGGCCCTACTGCCTTGGGGATTTCGACTCCCACCACCCTGCCTGGCTCAGTCCATTCCAGCCACACTGGACTTGTCACGGGGCCTTGAGCACCCCCATTATCTTCCCTCCTTAGGACCTGTTTACCTTGCTCTTGTCCGTCTAGAACACTCTTTTCCCTCATGCCTTCTGTCCCTCCCTTCAGGCCTTTGCAGAAACGCCGCCCTCTGCTTGAGGTCGTCCATCACCTCTCTATGTAAATCGGCACCCTTTCTGCCACCCCGCACTTCTGGACCACGACTGCCCTTCTATATGTACTTGCTTCTTTTTTTTTTTTTTTTTTTACCAGCCCCACCACCACCCCCAACACACGCACGTAAATCCCACAAGGGCAGGGACCCGCTACTTCTGTTTTTTTCTCCGACTTATGCCCAGAACCCAGGACAAAACCTGGAATGTAGTAAATGCTCATTAATCATCTGTGGAACGAATAGTAACCGCACTGGCCTTTTCCACAGGTAAATGCAAATCGGGCCACGTGACCCCAGGCTGGCACTCCTTTAATGACTTCCCACTTCCATGGAAACAAGTGCAAAGCCAGCATCACCTCCGGCCACCCTCCCTTCCCTCTCCTGCCCCAGCCCTGCTGGACCTCCTTTCTCTACCACGCTGCTGTTTCCTCCACTGACGGGCCTTCCCATCTGCTGAGCCCTCCCCCCACAATGCTCTCCTCCCTTCTCATCAGAGATGAACCCCACCACAGCCTTCCCAAGCCAGCTGCAAGGTCACTTTCTTGGGGAAGCCTTCTCAGACTCCCTAGACTGGGGCGTCTTCTCTGCAGCCTTTCCCCACATCTCTTACGTCTTTCTCTTTAGCTCCTTGATGTTCTGTTTCCCCTAATGAACCACAAAAATGGAGATCATCCCCATCTTATTCGGTATTCTGGTGCCTGATATGTACACAGTAGGTGCTCAGTAACTGTCTGTGAACTGACAGCGAAAAGCAGGTGCCTGATAATGCAACGCCAACCGTGTTCGCTTCTGTACATGCGAGGTCCCGGGTTTAGTGCGCCCTGGGACCAACACGGTGGTTAGTCTGAGAGCCACAAACACGAGGTCCCGGGAGCGCAGGCCAACCTAAGCCTTTGCAGGGCTCAAGCACTCAAGGTACCGGCTCTGCTGAGGAGGGCACAGGCTAAGCGAGACCACCGCATTCCTTCTGTGACATAGAAATCGGTGCCGCAAACACCGGCTCTTCGCGAGTGTATCTGTCACCTGACTACGAAGACAGATAGTACCCACAACGCAGTTATGATAAATGTGCTTCACCACCTTTTTTTTTTTTTTTTTTTGTCGAAGCTGCAAGCGATGACGGAGATGTTTACTGTCGATAGTTCAGTTGTCGCGTATCTGCGAAACTAGCGCAGATAATCAGCTGTAGGTTCTCTAGATAAAACTGGCAGCTAACAGAAAGGGGAAGAGAAAAACACCACCACATAAAAGCATCATAAATGGAACGGCACACAATAAAAATAGACAAGGTGTAAACTTCCAGAGAATAACCATAGTCCTCTCTCCAAGAAAACTTTCGTGAAGTGCACGGATCTTCAAAATCTGCCACTGATTCTTAGCGGTTTGGGGAAAGAAGTGATTTTTGGCTTTTAGGTATAGGACAGAGGGTGAGAAAGAGGATTTGGCAACTCGCAAGCCACGGGACTTCGGGCACATGGTGATACCACTGTGAGCCCTGATTTCCTCTTCATATGTACCAAGGAACCAAAATAATGCCTCCCTCATTTTCATGGGTCTGCTGAGAATTAAATGCAGTAATCTATGAAAAGAACAGAACGCGCGCTCATCAAAACGTTACTTATTTTCATCATGGTGCTGGGGGTTGCCATCATCCACACAGAACTAAAGGCTAACGGCTAAAGAGGTATTGGCAAGTAGAGGTCCTGTTACGCTTCCTTCAGTGGAAAGAAGAATGAGCATTTGGAGAGCAATCGAAGGCCAGTCGACGTAAAAATGTGGTAACAACACACTGCCAAAGGTAGGACGCAGCAATGCCAACACTACCTTCCCCCTAAGTTTGATAAGCCGGACGAACAAGACAAGGGAGCCAGGAGATGAAGAGGCCGACGGGGGCCTTCTTGCCTCTGAGATCCGTGCTATGAAGATTCTGATAAGGGAGCCGGGGTCGTTAAGCACATTTAGGTTTGCATATGTATTTGCTAGTCTGGCTGCTGGTGCCACATTACTCATGTCCGAGTAACAGGCCTACCAGTTCGGAAAGGCTGTCACAGTCCAGCCAGAAACCTTGGGGACAAGAAGCTGCTTTCCTCTGAAGGACTACCTGAGGTCCTCCCCTCTCTGGGGGGCCAGTTCACTTCCGCATCCTCTGAGAACAACGTCCCGGGACTGTACCTTCTGTCCTGACGGCCCTTCAAGGCTGGAGCCTGTCACTCCCCTGCTCGAAAGATCTTCAATACATCTGCACCACTTAGGTTAAAAAATAAAATAAAATAAAATAAAATAAAATAAAATAAAATAAAATAAAATAAAATAAATAAAAATCCCACAAACCTTAGCACAGCATTCAAAGCCCTCTATAGCCAGCCATCCTCAAATGTTCTAATCTCAGAACCTTAACAAGAATTGAGAGGGGGCAGGGGGAAAAAGGACAATTTCTTGAAACCAAAAATAACTGAGGATGCCAGAGCGTTTCTGTTTACGTGGGTTATATAGCTGTCAGTATTTATCGTAGTAGAAATTAAAACTGAGGGGCACCTGGTGGGCTCAGACAGAAGAGCGTGTGACTCTTGATCTCAGGGTCGTGAGTTCCAGCCCCATGCTGGGTGTAGAGATGACTTAAATGAATAGATACCTTAAAAACTTAAAAAAAAAAAAAAAAAAGAAATTATGGGGCACCTGGGTGGCTCAGTCGGTCAAGCACCTGACTCTTGGTTCCAACTCAGGTCACGAGCTCCCAGTTCGTGGGTTTGAGCCCCTCTCTCTGCTCCTCCCACACTCGCGCTGTCTCCGTCTCTCTCAAAATAAATAAACAAACAAACAAACTTGACCATCTTTTTCACTTAAAAAAGAAATTAAACCCAAAAGTTTATAAACTATTCAGGTACTGATGCGTTTAAAGTGAGCCATTATAAGCCGACTAACTACGCGTTAGCGTAAATAATAAAATTGCGTGGTGACATCAGTGCCACTCTGTATGAAAAACAACCACGCTTCACCGAAAATAGCCCTATTTGCCAAAGCAACCAGAAACGCAGGCAAGAGTACCAAGGATCTGTCATTTTGCAAATCTCTGGAACGTCTGGTCTAATAGAGGACAGCCGGATTTTCCTATCTGCTTCTGCATGCGATTCGTCGGGGCAGGTTGTTATAGCTGACGCCGCGACAAGACACGTCCGTCTTACACAGGTAGGTGATTAGAAAACGCAGGACTTCACAGACTCCCTATCTTGACTGTGGGGATGGTTTCAAGGTGCACACGCACATCGAAACCGCACATGTGACAACACATGCTGTTTGTTTCCCGTCAATTATACTTTATTTCCATCAGGCCATTAAACACAGGAAAAATAAATAAATAATGGTTCCTCAAGGCGTCAACCTCCCTTTCTTCCTCCTCTCCCTCCACCCCGCAAGGCCACACGACCGACACGCCAGCGGTGCGGTACTGGCACCCAGCCGGCCCGGCCCCTTTCTTCCCACCCCTTCCTCCGCCTGAAATGCCTTCCCCACCGAGGCCTCCATCCTGGGCCTCCCTCCCTTCTCCCACTAGACAAAGTCCTCAAAATCCACATCGGACGTCCCAAAAAAGGGGGGAGGAGGGCATCACAGAAGCCTAGAAGCAAATGAAGGCAGCCCAGGACTAACAGCCTAGGGTCACGAGGTCTCTGAGGAATATCGATCTCCGTTTCTGGCCCCCACCCCAACCCAGAAGAAGTGGTCATGACTCCACATACACACTCAGGGAGCTTCCTGGGGGCAAGGGCCACACTTGGCCACCTGCAACCCTCCAAGTGCCCGGCCCGTCACAGGTGCTCACGCAGTATCTGTGCTGCAAGCCAGGCAGAACGTCCCGAATCAGACTCCGTTCCTCAGTCGACAAAAGGCACCGGAGAGGATCTACCCACACGGGTTGTCCGAAATCCTTATTTACAGGGTGTCTTAGTTTCCTAGGGCTGACGTAACAAGAGAAATTCACTCTCTTTCTCTTTCTCTCTTTCTCTCTCTCTCTCTCGCGCTCTCTCTCTCTCTCTCTCTCTCTCCTGGAGGCCAGAAGTCTGAGATCAAGGCGCCAACGGGGCCTTGCTTCCTCCCAAGGCACTTCAGGCTTCTTTCAGCTTCTGGTGGTTTCCAGCAATCTGTAGGGTTCCTTGCCCTGTAGCTGTGGAACTCCAGTCTCTGTGCCCATGTTCACACGGCCCTGTAGGTCTCTGTGGATCTCCAATCATTTCCCTTCTGAAGACACCTGTCACTGAACAAAGGGCCCACCCTAATGCTGTATGACCTTCACCTTAACTTGGTGACATCTGCAAGGATTCTATTTCTCAACAAAGTCCCCTTCTGAGGTTCTGATTAGACGCAAATTCTAGGGAGAATACACAGAGCACGTGTGGAAGCGCCTGGCACACGGTAGGTACCCAGCTCTTATAAACATCCTCCCGTCCTTCTGCAAATGCAGAAAAGCAGCCAAGTGCCTCCGGTCACAGGAGGACGCCCTGGGCTTGCGGAAGGCTTTCTACTGACACGCTTACTTGCAAAACGTGAGAGGCTGGTGGAAGTGAAAACAACGGTGGCCTGTTTTTCCTTCTCAGCTCCTCCCTCCCTCCCACAACTGCTCTGGCTCCCTGTTTCCTTATTCCCTCACCCCATCCCACCCCACCCTGGTCAGTCCCATACAGAGTACACACCTGCCTATTCAAATGCTATCCAGGAATCCCCTCCTCATAGTTAGGGACCATAATTTCATGCCAAAATTTCTCAGCAAGAAGGATAGAATTTCCCAGTGAGAGAATAGGTCTCGTGTATGCAGGCTGCACAATAAATCCTAAAGGCCAGCTTTTTTTGAATGAATAAAAGGGGGAAAAATGACTCTGGATACAATTACCCTAAACATGCCTTCCCAAATCAGCTCCGATCCAGACTGCTTCAATGCAAACAGGCTCTCTAATGTCAGTGGCCACTGGTTACAACAAAGCAGGAAATAGTACAGTAAAGCACCACAAAAATCTGTTGAAAGAAACAAATAAATATGGCTTGTCCATCTTTACCACTGAAAGGCCGGGAAGGTTCAACCACACCCACACTGGGGGACCCGTAATTGAACCGTTGGCAGTAATGAGCGTGTACCTAATGGCAGTTTGGCCATCAGTTCACAACAGGGCTTGCCAGCCCCCAGACGCTTGGATGCCTAGAAAGTATTCTGACATTCATGGGGACAGTTCCCCTAGGGTGCTGACCCCCTTGCCCAGAACACAAGAATCTGTCAGACCATGAGGTAGCGGGCCGCAAGTCCTGCTGTGATTCCCTTTTGTCCCCCTTTAGAACAATTTTGAGTAACTCAAAAACAGCGTTACTTCTCAAAGGCAACCTGGACTTCATCTCCTGCAATGTTCAAATGGCCTTGACCTTTTCGGCTGTCAGTCTTGGCGATGCGGCAATGTATTTGCAAAACCCTATTACTCCCCTTGAGGATTCGTTTTCTCTGTCTGTCTTCCTTTCTTTACTCTTCCTCTATTGTTTCCGGATGTTTTCACTGCCGTCTTCAAACTGTGATACTTAATACATCATTACTTTGCACCATTTCAAAGGTTTTCCATTTCAAGACCTATCTACGTAATATATACTGGTGTAACACATAAGATTAAAGGTTTAAAAATTAAACTAGAACCATGGAATTGACATCAAGAGGGACCACGTACTGTGTTACCCTGAGAATACTTTGTTAAACAGACACAAGGTCAATACACAAGGACTCGATCTTTACAAATGCTGAAAATTTAAAGTGCTCACACATACAGGGGCTACGAACGTTATGTCTTAGTGTGTTCAGTGAAAGAAAAGTGTGTTTAAGTTTAAGATGTCCTAAGAATAGCTGAGTGTCTGGATCAAAAATCCCCATTCAAGTAATTACATTTTCCCAACCAAATGTTAATTAGCACTTCTTAAAAACACCATCGGATAGTGCTACTTGATTAGATGACTTGAGCAGGTACATACGACCACATACAGAAAAACCTAGCTCTCCCAGGGGTTACCTTTTTTAGGAATTGGGAACTTGCAGCCCCTGATTCAAGGCTGAACTCTCTCAAAAGTAGTCTTGAGCGGCCCGTTGACACAAACTTCTTCATATGTACACTTTCTAGAAGCTCTTCTGAGAAGACATTACACCGATCGCTTGCTTATCCAGCACAACCCTAACTACGCGTTTCGCCAATCCAGAACTCGGGACAGCTCCTCACTGAGACCTTCCCTTCTCCTACGTTATACAAAGTTCTTACAGGATTGGCGACTGACGGCCATGAGAACATCGGAGAACCATCAGATGTCAGGGAGGAGAAAGAGTGCTACCAGTAGGCCACTCACAACAACTCAAAGTGACAGTTACTGGCCTGCCAGGGAAGGAGACACAAACAAAAACGAAACTCAGAAACATCAGCCCAAGAACCCAGAGTGGTCTCAGACCGTTTGCTAGACAAACTGCTCCTGGTACCTCAAGAACTGATTCCTCTTGGGAAGATTTTAAGCCTCCAATAAAAGCTAAGTTATATTCAGCAGTATTTGCTTCAAGTGGTGACGGAGTACATTTCAGAAAGGTATCCACTCAAGCTTTCCACCTTAAAACTACTTGGGTACGTAAGGGGCAAACAGTCAAACTCGGCTATCCAGTCACTTCCTCCCTTGGGCTCAGGCAGATGAGGTGAAGTGGAAAAGAAGCCTTTGTCTGGAGGTGGTGGCTTGGGATTCTTAGCAAACGGTGCGTCCCCTGGGTTCCTGTTGGATCCCGTCCTCACCTGCCCGTGAAGGAGGTAGAGTCCACCTGTTTCAGTACCCTACCTGCGCTGCCCTCCCAGACCAATGGTTCATGCCCTGAATCTGTTCTCGTCTTCTGCCCTATATCCTTTTAATCTCCAGCTCTCCTGGGCCCTAAATGTTAGGGAATTAAGACTCTGAAGAGGATGGGTACCTGGGTGCCTTAGTCGGTTAAGTGTCTGGCTCGCGATCTTGGCTCAGGTCGTGATCTCATGGTTTGTGAGACCAAGCCCCGTATCCGGTTCTCCGCCGACAGTGCAGAGCCTACTTGGGACTCTCTCTTTGCCCTTTCCCCGCTCTCTCACGTGTGCAATCTCTCTCTCTTAAAATAAATAAATAAACTTAAAAAAAGACTCCTGGGGCACCTGGGTGGCTCAGTCAGTTGGGCGTGTGACTTGGGCTCAGGTCATGATCTCACCATTGTGGGTTCGAGCCCCACATCGGGCTCTGTACTGACAGCTCAGAGCCTGAAGCCTGCTTCAGATTCTGTGTCTCCCTCTCTGCGCCTCCCCTGCTTGCACTCTGTTTCTCTCTCTCAAGAATAAACATTAAAATTGTTTTTAAAAAAAAGACTCCTTGCTGATGCATAGGGGCACTTGTACCCCAATGTGTAGAGCAGCACTCTCAACAATAGCCAAATTGCGGAAAGGGCCTAAATGTCCGGCAACTGAAGAATGGATAGAGAAGATGTGGTTTATATACACAATGGAATACTACTCGGCAATGAGAAAGAATGAAATCTGGCCATTTGTAGCAACGTGGATGGAACTGGAGGGTATTATGCTAAGTGAAATAAGTCAAGCAGAGAAAGACAGACATCATATGTTTTCACTCCTATGTGGATCCTGAGAAACTTAACAGAAGACCATGGGGGAGGGGAAGGGGAAAAAAAAAGTTACAGAGAGGGGAGGAGGCAAACCATAAGAGACTCTTGGATACTGAGAACAATGTGAGGGCTGATGGGGGGTGGGGGAGAGGGGAAAGTGGGCGATGGGCATGGAGGAGGGCACCTGTTGGGATGAGCGCTGGGTGTTGTAGGGAAACCAATTTGACAATAAATTATGTTTAATATTTTTTTTAAAAGACTCCTAAGAGGATATAGTCAGATACACCGTGCGGCCTCTTGGAGGCCACAAAGGCTCTGAGAGGGTGAAAATTGTTTCCTGGGGAGGGAAGCAAGAAAACCTTACATATTACAATGGTTTGTGGTCCTCGAGACCTCACCCCACCTACCAAAATCTTGTGCTTAGAATTTAATTTCTCCTGTTGGGTTCTCCTAGCCATCATACGAACAGCATTGACAATGAATTATGGATGATCGAAAAAACGCATCCAAGATCAGTCCTACAAAACTATGACCAACACACAGCTTGACTGGAAGAACTTCTTTGGATTGAGTGTTCGTCCTAGAAATTATATGACAAGTGGTCACATGTGTGTGCCTATTAGCTGCCATTGGCTGCCTTGGGAATGTTATTTACATTTGGTCCTCAATTTATATTTTATGACACTATTTAATTCTAAAAATATCATTCAACCATCATTAATTACATCAACTGCAAAGAAAATGTAAGTAGGATGGATCTGAATAAATATCTAGCAGCTAATTAAACTAGAAGTTATTTTCCCAGGTCAAGCAATAGTTACCAGTGCACTAGAAGTGTTTTTAAGAAGTTAATTTGGTTTTTTTCCATGTATTTACTTTCACTAGAAAAACAACAGTTTTGAATTTTTACAATTTGATCCCATTGCTACTATTATTATTATTGATCCCATTGCTACTTCTATAAATTGGAAATCTGCATATGCAATCTAACCCATTGCAATTCTCAAGTAAATAAAAGTTACTCTGCAAATACAAATGAACAAATATGTTTATTGTTAGTAGCTTTTTTATTTTAAACTTGACTTTTATCTTTAAAATGTCATTCTAGGGGCGCCTGGGTGGCTCAGTCGTTTAAGCGTCCGACTTCAGCTCAGGTCATGATCTCGCGGTTTGTGAGTTCGAGCCCCGCGTCGGGCTCTGTGCTGACAGCTCAGAGCCTGGAGCCTGCTTCGGATTCTGGGTCTCCCTCTCTCTCTGCCCCTCCCCTGCTCATGCTCTGTCTCTCTCTGTCTCAAAACTAAATAAAACATTAAAAAAAATTTTTTTTAATGTCATTCTTGGGGGCGCCTGGATTAAGTGTCTGACTCTTGATTCCAACTCAGGCGATGATCTCACGCGTCATGAGATGGAGCGCCATGCCGGGCTCTGCACAGACAGTGAGGAGCCTGCTTGGGATTCTCTCTCCCTCTCTCTCTGCCCCTCCCTCCCCGAACGCACATGCTTTCGCTCTCTCGAAAGAAATAAACATAAACTTTAAAAAATAAATAAATAAAATAAAACGTGATTCTCAATCCTGCATGTTACAAAAACGTAAGTAAGCCTTATGCTTTTTATGTGTGAAGCACAGATATACACATAATACATAAAGAGAAATACAGTGTATCTCCATATTAAAATTTCACAGGGGGCTTTAGGGGGAAAAGTGGCTACATGGGCACTTTAGGGGAGCGATAAGTGGTTGCAAAGGCGGTGAACTCATCTCCATTGCCTCAAGAGGATCTAATTGCAACCCCGTGAACGGTTGGGAGACGCGGGGTGCTCCGCGTACTTGAATTTGAAGAATTCCCTGGAGATGGAAAGCACATAGGCTCAGATCGACAGGCAAAGAGGAAACCACAGCTCGACTCCTGTGCAGGAAGGTAAGAGTAGATCCAGAGGAACTCTAAGCTCAGAGTGAACTATTGCAAAAGGACGAAAGAGTCCCTGGGGCAATTACCGAGGCAATTAAGCTAAAAAAACAAGGCCAATGTGTACTAGGCTTTAAGTGTTCCAGTGTGGGCTAGCAGAAAGGTGCGCGCGCACACACACACACACACACACACAGAGAACCGAACCACAGACTGAAACCCGTGCACTCCACTCTAAAGGGAACTCTCAAGCTCCAGGGCCTGTGGCAGGTGCTGTAGCTAATTCTGAACTGACGTTATCTGGAGAGTAAAAGACAGGAAAGGTGGCTCTACCCAGAAGGGAGCTATCCCGATGCTTTCTTTATTCAGAAGACAGCTCTGCTCGGCCTCATCTGGGGGTTGGAGTCCCCGTCCCGGAATGCTTCCTCCACGCCCAGATTCCCCTGAAAAGACTTCCCGCTGCCTCAGGGGAAAAAAAACCAAATGTCTGAAATAAAGTCTACAAAGCTGTTGGTGATGCCCCCCCCCCCCCCGCCAACACACACACCCTGTACTTCACCCAAACTGAATTCCATTCACTTCTTCCAACATGCCTTCTTTTTGCTCACCTCCAAGCCCTCAAGCACACGTTCCCTTCGTCGGGAACACTCTCGCACCTCCAACCCTTCTCCACTCTTCCTTTTCCCGATAACTCCCAATCATCTTTTGGGTCTCGGCTCCCCCCACCCCCAGTTGACCTGGGTGCCCCTGTCAGGTCCTTCTCGTCTGACAGCCCCTGAGATACATGAGTGGCCAGTCGAGTCTGGCACCGTTTCGGCCCTCACTGGACTGCGAGTTGTGTGAGGGCAGGGACAGCAGCTACCCTTCTTATCAGTGAATCCCCAGGGCCCAGCTGGGGTGAAAAGCTCAATAAAAATACCGACGGGCGGAGCTATTTCTGGTTTTACAGGAATTTGCCTCAGCGCACCGTTGCCACGTGAAGGTTGTCAACCACAACTGTGAACATCTTTATCAAGAGGGAATGCAAAAAAAAAAAAAAAAACCCACAAAACACAAAAACCTGACCTGGGAGTTGGAAAACCCGAGGAGTTTGATGACTGGTTCTACCCCTGACCAGATTTCTGATCTTAACCCAATACTCTCCTCCCACTAGGCCTCAGTTGGTAAAATAAAAGAAATGGACCGTATCTTGTAGTTTCTCCTCCTGCTCTAGCAGTCGATGACTTTTCATTCTAATTCACAAAGCCAGTTATTCCTGTACTATTAGCTAGTTGGGGTTGAGGGGAGCTTTACTCTTTTTAAGTAGAAGAAATAGGGGACAGAGAAGGAAGGAAGGAAGGAAGGAAGGAAGGAAGGAAGGAAGGAAGGAAGGAAGGAGGAAAAAAAGAAAGAAAGATGCCTACTGTTGTGGGTCAAACTGTGTCCCCCAAAAAACATGTGTTTAAGCCCTAACCCCCATGCTACAGACAGAATGTTTGCAACATCCCCAAATTGATATGTTGAAGCTTTAATCCCCAATGTGATGGTATCTGGATGTCATTTGGATGGGATGAGCTCGTGGGAGTGCAGTCCCTGTGATGGTGGTGGTGTCCTTATAAGGGAACCTCTAGAGAGGTTCCTCTAGGGAACCCTAGAGAGACCCTAGTTCACTCCCTCTCCACCATGTGAGGATACAGTGAAAAGATGGCCATCAATAAACCAGAAAGAGGGCCCTTATCAAGAACCTAACCATGATGGTGCCCTGATCTCAGACTTCCAGCCTCCAGAACTAGGAGAAATAAACGTTACCTAGGCCACCCACTAGATGGTATTCTGTCAGAGCAGCCCCATCTGAGACATCTCAGTACCTGTGAACATGATCTTGTTTGGGGACAGAGTCTTTGCAGATGTAAACAAGGTAAGATGAATTCGTGGGGTGGATTAAGGTGGACACCCAGTGACTGGTGTCCTTCTAAGAAGACAGAAATTTGGACACAGAGGAAAAGGAGACACACACACACACACACACACACACACACACACACACACACACACATCTTGGGAAGATGGGAGCCAAGACTGGAGTACTAAGGGCTACCAACGATGCCAGAGGCTAGAAGAGGTGAGGAAGGATGTCCCCCTTAGAATCCTCAGAGGGAGCACGGCCCCACTGACACCTTGAATTCTCGACATGTAGCCTCCAGAACTGTGAGAATGAATTCCTGTTGTTTCCAGCTACCAAATTTGTGGTACTTTGCTATCAATCCTCGGGAACTAACACGGGTGCCATCTTGAGGGGAAAACAACAAACAGACCCAGGAAAGGTCTTCTTGCTTTACCTACGACCTAATACCCCTTGACCAACCCTGGCTGGCACGTCCTTGGGTCCTGATGGCAGGTCCTCGGGTCCCGACAGTAACAGGGTCCCGGCTATCCAGAAAGCAAGCATGCATGCAGGCATGCACGAGGGGGCTCAACATCACCCTACTTAGAGTTACTGTGAGGTTTTCTATTCAGAACATTTTGTGCTGCTCACAAAGCACGCAGTCACTCACCATTTTAAGAGCAGCAACAAAGCAATGTATTGACCAACCCCAAATCGGCAGGAACGGGTTGGATGAACATATAACACGACCACGGAAAGAAACAGTTATGAACCGGGGCTCTCCTGCACTTACTACCTGAGAGGAAAGCGCCCAAACAATCGCTGCCTGTCGGTTAGAGAGGTCCCCAGCATCAAAATGCGGTCTAAATAGCAAGAGGTCCTGAACGACAACAAAAACAACAAAAAGTTCTGGTTTTTTTTCATTAAGTGAAGGCTCTAAGAGACAAAAGGTAGGGACTGCCACAGCAAAAAAGATGTCGTGACTATCATCAGGAGCCCTGCCTGGATCCCATCCCCAGCTCTGTGTTGACTCAAGGACATGACAGCAGCCGTAGTTTTAGCGTCTTTTGATTGAGGACGCATGAGCCAGAAATAGCCAGAAGGCACTAGAGCAGTTCTTTCCATGTGTATGTCAGCGGTAACACAGGTTAGCACATACAGCACATGCTTTGCACCAGGCACTGCTCTAAGCACCTTTCTGGAATATCTCCCTTTAAGCCTGACAACAACCTTGTGAGGTACATATTACGGTTGGGCCCATTTGGCAGACGGCAACGCGGAGGCTCCGAGAAGTTAAGCAATTTGTCCAGTACTGTCACGCATCACACAGCGCCGTGTGTTCTACGTGGAGACTCTCAAACCAAGCGGTCGGATTCCTTCACCTGCCATCACGGCCATAAGCACGCACACGCGAAAACCAGGGGCGCACGTACGGAGCATGTTAATCGTTTAGAGCTAACCCTAGCTGTGCAGAGCATCTGAACCATTCAGGTCACCCCCCTATCATCCTCGGGGCCCAGGACTCACAGGTTGGGACTCTGCTGGAGATACGTGAAAGCCTGGTCCAGCTCTGTGTCTCCACGGAGGTCCCGGCCAGGTCAGTGCTGGTCAAGTAGCTAACTAGAAGAAAAGCCCCTCAACTCCCACCTCAGGCAAAGAAATCCCCCGGCACTCAGATGGCAGGAGGTACAGGGACACAACTTCTTTGACACGTTAGGTTGTCCTCCTTGACTTACGTTCGCGAGACTGACTCACCATCCCGGGGTAAGAACCGGTGAGGCCCTGGATGCAGAAAGACATGCCGAAACCTTCAAAGGCTCTTTGGCCACCACGTAGGAACCTGGGCCCAGAGGCACCTTTGCCCTGGGGATGCAGACATGGTGCCTAACAGGCAGGGAGAGACAACTGTGGCAAAGGCTTGCCTGAGACTTCGAATTTCTCTTCTCTGCTTAGTGTGAGCTCCCAAGGAATGCTGGACAGTCTTCTGGGGATAATGATTAAGGGACGTCCCCCTGCTAATGACCACCTCCTCGGAACCGCTGCTAGGCCAAGGTGACGCAAGCCACAGCTAGGAGCTGTTGGTCATGGTGAGCTCTGGGCAGCCAAGACCTCTCCAACAAGACCCAAGAAATCACCCGGAGCTGGGCTCCAGCGACGTGCTACGCTTGGTGGTAAGGGGCAGCTTTCCCATGACTGTCATCGGCTACCCGTGCACTGGGTGGGCGCTGACTGACCTTTCTGCTAAGCTGCAGACCCAAGAAGGTAACTGCCTACCTGATATCTCCCACCGGCAGGGGCACATCTACGTTTTGTGAGGCCTAAAGCTTCCACAATTCGAGAGTCTTTTTAGAAAGAGAATACAGGGGCGCCTGGGTGGCTCAGTCGGTTAAGCGTCCGACTTCAGCTCAGGTCACGATCTCGCGGTCCGTGAGTTCGAGCCCCGCGTCGGGCTCTGGGCTGATGGCTCAGAGCCTGGAGCCTGCTTCCGATTCTGTGTCTCCCTCGCTCTCTGCCCCTCCCCCGTTCATGCTCTGTCTCTCTCTGTCTCAAAAATAAATACACGTTCAAAAAAAAATTTTTAAAAAAAAAATAAAGAGAATACAAAATTATGGCTATCAAATTAGCCCTATGGCCTTGTAACGGGCCAAGCAAGTACAGGGCCCTGAGGCTTTCTTTAAATTCACAATAAATCCACCTCTGCCCATAAGTACCTTCAAGGTCACGTGTGAATCCCCCCCCCCCCCCCGCCGACCCCTGGTGTCTTGCCCTCGTACGATCCCTGCCTTTGCGACAGGACGTTCGTGATTACGTGTACGTGATCACACTGCACTGGAGTGGACATCCCTCCTGCTAAGAGACTCTCTCCCTTGCTGGCTTTGAGGAAGCAAGCAACCACATTGGGAAGGCCCATGTGACAAGGAACTGAGGTGGTCTCCGGCCAGCAGCCAGCAGAAAACTGAGGCCCTCAGTCAGACAACCCACAGGCCTAATGGCTCTCCAACTTTAGTACGCGCAGGGGGTCTTACTCGGCGATGTTGGGGAGTAGGGGGTGTGAGACTCTGAATCGTCTTTTACCAATCAGAGACTCTGATGCTATGCTTCGCCAAACAACGGATCCTAATTCTTGTTCATTTTCCTGCCTGGAGTCCTTCTCACCCGTCACCTCTTCTCCATTCAGTAAGCAGGTGGCAAGAAGAATCTCGGTTTTCCGGAATGATCGTCCCTAAACTGAAATGGGATCATATCAACGCCTTTCTTCGAAAACCTTCACTGACAACGCAAAGATTAACAAAGCCATTCGTCACAGCCCTCGTGTACGTAATTATAAACTTCTAAAACGCCCAACAATAAAAGCACGATCAGATAAAATGTAATACACCCGTATGATTGGACAGTATGCAGTCATGACAAACACGCTTGGAAGTTTTAATCACATCAGAAAACGTTAACGTGACAGGTGAAAAAATGTAAGGAGTATAGAGGGAAACACGCACGGTCCCCGCTTCAACACTGGAAAGAAACTCAACAAAAATTTCAGTGGTTTTCCCTCAGGTGAATGATGCTGAGCCGGGCCTCTGCTCGCACTTGATAAAAGGAATGTGGAAGTAAAACTTACAGGGTATTTACAGCATGTAAATCATCATGTCTTTTGGAAATTGGGGAGTACGGTTTGGACCCGATGGGGCATCCACCCCTAGGTAAATTCAGCACTTTACAGGAAGAACAGTGCCGTCAAACAAATGTCCAGACTACAAATATCACTGGGCATCGCCATGAGGAACATACTTAAAATCGAAGGCGAGGCAAGATACCCTTCAGTCCTCAAGGCAACGCCTTTGAGCTTCACAGGCCACAGTAAATGAAGGTGATGAAAAAGTAACAGGTCCTTAAGCTGCTATTTACGTCAAATGCAAGTGAGGAGTCAAAAGCCGAGTGAAATAAAGTTAACACCACAAAGCCATTTGAGGAGAACGAGACCCAGACAGACACCGCTGGGAAAGCATCAGAACGAAACAGACTGACTACTCTGGGCATCATCTGAAGGGCAGGAGTGCAGAGACCAGAGGCGTCTAGGGAAAGAGGTGGCATTTCCTGAGCAGCTACCATATACTAAGCATGTGATACAGGTGGTACACGCCTGATATCATTTAGTCCTGATGACGGCCCTGCAAGGGAGCAACTGTCCTCACCACCTCACTGATGGGCAACTGAAGCTGACGGGTTACATCGTTTGTCCAAGGTCACACAGCTAGTAAGTGGGAGAGCGTGGACTCAAACCAAGGTCGTTCTGACTTAGCCCCAGGTTCTTTGCGTCAGACCAGATCACAGGGGAGGCCCTGCCTTCCACCACCGCGATCTCGGCTGCCCACCAGCGAGCTCTTCCTAAAACCCAATGTGAACATGCCACTTTCCCACGTAAAACTCTCCCCCAAGGCCCCGCTACCTAAGAGACAAGGTCCAAGTCTCTTAACATGACACAAGGGTCGTTTAGGACCTGGCCCGTGCCTGTATCTCCAGCCTCCCTCTTACCCCACACATGCTTCCCAAACTCATTACCCTCTTGTGCTTCTGTGCCTTTGCAAGTAGTATTCTCCTTGCGTTTCAGTTTGGCAAATTCCTATTCTTCCACTCAGATTCATGCCAAACATCACCCCCCCTGAGAAGCCTCCCTTGGGCAATTACCCTTTGTAAATTAACATCCCCTTCCTCTTGTGTTCCTCTAATACACTGCACAGAGCTCAAATGAAGAACCTGCCGAAGTGCACACCCTTCCTAGATTATGGGCTCGTCGAGGGTAAAATAATCTCTATACACCTTGCACTTGGCATAGTAGCTGGCATATAGTAAAATGTTTATGGGAAAACGGCAGGTCTAATCTAAACATTGGGCCAAAATATATTCTAATTATAGAGATGAAGACAAGCAAAAGTCAACTCAGCAATTACATTCGTGCGTGCACACACGCATACACACAGACATCAAGCCAATACGTCAACATTGCATTAATTATAGCAAATTAGAAGCTCAGTCAATGTCAATCATCTCCACTCACGCTGGGCAACTTTCTATTACCAATATCTGAGATATGAATGGTGGCGACACCTCAAGAAGGAAGACACCTCACTCAAGATCGGGGGAATAACAGTTTCCCAGAGGAGTTCCATCCCACAGCACACGGCCAGGTGTCAAAACCTCCAGGGGCCCTGACCTTCCATGTGTTATACATAGCAATGCACACTCTGATCGCCAGTGTCTCTGGAGTCCCAGCTGGCAATCTCAGAGCACATACGCAACATCTGCATTCCTCAGCCACACGTTTGGTCCCGAAGGTAAACATGCAGCAAAAATGAGGATCAATGTCAAACTGTCCGTGCCATCTACTGCTTTTTAAATAACAGCGCAGAGATCGCCTCTCGAACACTAAAGTGCAAATACTGCATGTCAGCGCTGTCAGAATTTAAACTATAAATAGCGATCTCTTCGAAAACTATACGACGACGCTTAATGAGGAAGCATCATACTTCACAAATATAAGGTGCTGGAATTCAAACGGAAAAGTAAGATACTATTTCATGCTCAAATAACGAAATGTGACAGCACAGTTTACAGATGCATGGCGTTTCGTTATAACCACTTGTGAACTGAGCTGCTTTTCATATTATTTTTTACGGAGGTGTTATTCTTAATGGTCAAAACAGCAAGTCTCTAAATCCAGGCGAGCACCGTAGAAACAAAAATTCCGGAAGTTTCATCAAAAAAGCCATCTAATCAAGGTTTCGTAAGGTGCAGGCGTTGGCACACTGGACTTATGATTGGCCTGCAGGTGTATCAGCTAAAATTCCAAAATCTGAGTTTCTTGCTGCCTAGAACACGCAGAAAGCCAATTTTAAATATCCTTCCTCTTTTACAATAAAAAGGTAAGCCCTAACCCCCATGCTACAGACAGAATGTTTGCAACATCCCCATGTACTACAAATATACATATTTGTGAGATCGTGACCGGAGCCGAAATCAACAGTCGGACGCTTAACCAACTGAGCCACCCAGGCGTCCCTACAACAAATACACACTGTATTAATATCTCTGTTGGATAAATGTCAAGAGGAAAAAAGTGAGCTGCGGAAGAATAAATGCAGTAAGAAGCCTTCTACATAAAGTAAAAAATAATGAAAAACAAATGATATATTCTTTCTGGATACTTCCAAATGGAATCACAACATAAAAACATGCACGGAAGTATGCCAAACTCAGAATCTTGGTAACTTCCAGGCAGGAGGGAGGGCAATATGATCATCGAGGGATACACAAGGGGCTTCAACTGTATCCGTAATATTTCGTGATGTAACATTTGTGTTCACTAGATTATTCTTCATACCATTTTTATAACTGAAGCGCTTCTCAATAATTTTCAAAAACCAGGGCTGGTGTTAATTCCTTGAATTCCCCTTATGGGACATAACTAAAAATAAACGATGCTCACATTGGTGAACTGAGACGCGTTCTTTCCTAGTAAAGAGAAATTTCTCAAGGCATGAAGGCTGAAGCCACTGGCGTAATTGAGGAAAGTCTTCTGATTACATATAAGAATATCAGGGGCGCCTGGGTGGCGCAGTCGGTTAAGCGTCTGACTTCAGCCAGGTCACGATCTCGCGGTCCGTGAGTTCGAGCCCCGCGTCGGGCTCTGGGCTGATGGCTCAGAGCCTGGAGCCTGTTTCGGATTCTGTGTCTCCCTCTCTCTCTGCCCCTCCCCCGTTCATGCTCTGTCTCTCTCTGTCCCAAAAATAAATAAACGTTGAAAAAAAATTAAAAAAAAAAAAAAGAATATCAATAGCCAAAATGTATCCAACACTTAATATGTGGCAGGCCCTGTGTGAAGCACTTTCTACAAATTATCTTCATAAAGCCCCTCTGAAGGAGATACTAGTATTATTTGTGTTTGCTCGGTAACGCAGTCGATGCCCTAAGAGGTAAGGAAAGTTCTACAAGGTCACACAGCTAGTAAGCGGTGGGGCGGAGATTTGGATCCAGCATATATATTTCCTACTGTCTTCCCAAATATCCAGGCCTCGAGCATAACATGTCCTGGGGAATTAGAAAAAGGCATCCTCTCTGGAAGAGCCCAAGCCCTTGCCAGGCTGCCAGGCGCTGTCTGGATTTCAGCCCCACTCACCCCAAGAGCCAGGCGCCTTTGTGCCGTGACCCTGCCATCTGCTCCCCTTTGCTGACCTCTGGCCGAGGTACGGCTTTCACCCTGCTGTCTACCCAGGGCTCCAAAAACCCCTGCACAAATTCAGCCTGATCGGAGCACCAAATATCGTTCAGCGTGCCTTGGCATCTACGATGACGTGGGGATCAAAGGAGACCCCAGATAACCCACCGGGGAGCCACCAGGGACAGAGAGTGTCTAAAAGAGACCATGCTGATTTGTCCCTAGATAAGCCGGCATTCTTGGTGCCCAAACCGTCCAAAGAGTTTATGTAAGATTTCCTTTGTACAAAGGGTCCTATTGCTAAAACTACAGTATTTTTTTAAGTTTTATTTTATTTTCTTTTTTGAGAGAGAGAGAGCAGAGGAGGGGCAGAGAGAGAGGGAGAGAGAACGAATCCCAAGCAGGCTCCGCCCTATTAGCACAGAGCCCCACGTGGGGCTGGAACTCGCGAACCATGAGATCATGACCTGAGCTGAAACCAAGAGTCAGGCGCTTCCCCGACTGAGCCACCCCGGCGCCCCTAAAACTATAGTATTAGCAAATCGTATAAAAACCATTCCCTTAAATCCTTTCAGTCCATCGTCCCCATCTACCCCAGACTCTAAGGCACCCAGCAAGCCGAACTTTTCTCATCTGTGCTCACACGCCCTGCTTCCCTCAGCTGGAGCGCCGTTCCTGAAGCACAGGTCTCATCGGGCCTCTTTCCAGTTCAAGTTCAAGCTGCTGAGCCAGGCCTGCCGGGCCTGCTGTGATCTGGCCCCTGCCCTCTTCCTATATCCCTACACCGTCTATACCAAAGTAACCACCGGTCCCCTGCCTGACAACTCTCACAGACCTCTGGGCCTTTGCAGGTACTATTCCTTCTGCTTGGAAGGCTATTCCCCGCCTCATCCCCCGGAGACTTCTCATCCCACCTCCGAGACCCAGCTGAGCATCGTCCCTTACGTAAAGCCTTTCTTGAGTGTGCCACAGCTTCCACGCCTCGGCAGCTTGTATCATGCCTCTTGCCGTAATATGCTGTTAATATCTGTCTGTAATGCCGTCTAGCTAATCCTCTGGATGAGTCTTAGCACTGCCTATAAATAAAGTCCAAAAGACGCTGTTGGCCTGACATTCGAGGCTGTCCTTACCAACCAAGCTTCAACTTACGTTAGTAACCCGAGTCCCCATCCACTCCGTCTCCCAAGTGCTATACTTCTCGCTGTTAGCCCCCACGTCACATGCCCTCGCAAGCTGGCGACTGCTCCCTCTGCCTTCCCCCCTCTTTGTGGATCCAGATCTAAGCCAGCTGTCAAGGACCAGCTCTGATTGCCCTCTTCCGTGAGGCCCCGGAGCAGGAACCAATTTCCTCCCCTGAATTCCCAGATGCCCTTGCTGGCGTCTTTATGTGGGTCTCAGCCCCTGGGACCTACTAGACTGTGGGCTCCCGGCAAGCAGGACATGTGTCCCATTCATCTCTGTGTCCCCAGAGCGGACACTGGGTGCCCAATGCAAGCTTCGGGAAAGAATAAGGATCCATTCTCGGGGCTATTTTTAAAAGAAGAATCCTTATTAGGAACGTGTGAAATGCAAATTCTAGATTGTGCTCCTTTTTCCTCCTTAAGAAAACTATTATTAGATGCCTAATTTCTCGTAGGTTGGACAACAGAGTACCCAAAGAATACTGAAAGAGCTTGTTAAGGAAACAAGTACAAGGGAGTAAGGGGGGTGGGGAAGGCCTATAAATACCTTCTGATCTGAGGTTCGAATCCAACCCCTTACCGTACGCTCGTGGACTAGAATCTCCTCTCTGCAGATCTGGGGGGTGAACAGACCCTCCACCCCAATCGGAGCCCTGCTTTACTGCCTCGTTTGTCTCCCTGCTTGTCTCCGTTTGGCCACCCATACTGACTTGTATTTTGTAAAATGAAAAACATTGAGGGTCATATCTAAATCTGATGCTTTTTCTAAAATACACAAGGCACTAATAAGAAATCAGCATGCCCCTTAGTCAACAGCTTCCTGAGTGGGAAGGCCTTATCAGGCGTGCTAATGGTTTTCTTTTCAATGTGTGATTTCCAAATGAACGAATACGTTAGAATGTTAATGACTTTATACAAGAAAACAATGGATTATCTTCTCTGCATTGTGATTATGATATTGCTTTGACATGCAGCTGATTCATAAACTTTTCAAGAGTAAAGAATATGCATTGTTCTATTATTTTCCTTTATAAACATTCAAGTCACTTCAGTGCGACTGGTTCTGTCTCTTGGCTGAAAAAAATAAAAGCAAGCAAACCGAAAGGCATACGTGGACTGTGTTTTGCCCCGAGTGGGTCCTCAATAAATATCGTTGTTTAAAATTAGGTTTGTCAAGACAAGATTCCAACATAAAAACTCAGACGTGACTCTGTGTTTCTATTTTATTTGTAGTGCATTCCCCACTGGTCCGTAAAAATCCCATACAGTTTCATAAACATTTGAAGTGGTTATTTTTTTATTCCTTAACATCAGGACCCAAATCCAATTTGAAGAGAAAGTTATATGTGATTAATCGGATAGTTTTTCGGCTAGTTCTGCAGCAGGGCTCGAAGGCCAGCCTTGGTGAAGGAACACATACTAACGCCGGCCAGCCGGTCATGTGGGGAGAAGACAGTCACCCAGGCAGGTCCCCCAAGGGCCTGGTTTCCTGCTGCCAGCGTAGGCTTATGCCAGACCTCTGCTCACATCACTTACACTTTCCGTTTCTTCCTTCCTCTCTCTCTGTTCCCCGCCCTTGCCTAACCTGCCTTCCTCTTTCTTGGCTCTTGGCACAAACCAGGCATTTGATCCATCGTAGGTTTCCGAGGTCTCCTCACAAAGCTCTGGACACAGACATCTTTAAAGGAGAAACGAGATCAATTTGTTTTATCTATTGGCAGATACCAGAAGGCTCTGAGGATGATTTAGACAGTATTCCTTCCACGAGCCCAACGCCAGAACTCTGCAACCACAAATTAATCTGTATATTCACGTTCCAACAGTCAGAATCTGCTGGCAAACACAGATTTTCTCAAATCAAGATACAAATTTTACATAACACCTGATTAGGCTAAGAGACTTGCAGATTCTATTACCCGTGGTTTTTTTTTTTTTTTCCCCTGAGCCAAGAACCAAAAGACACTTTAATTTTCAGATTTGTGTTAGACATATGCCCATCCCCCCAGTTGAATTCAACAAGAATTCGTCAAGCATATATTATGCGGCTGGTACCACAGGGGATTCCAATGCTGTGCAAAACCCACCTGTCTCCAATCTTCAGAGAGTTTCTAATATGGTTAGTGCGATGGTCTGAATGCCTGTGTCCCCCCCCCCAAAGCCCACGTGTCGATAACTGAATGTTGCAGGGGCCGGTTTTAGGTGGGGCCTTTGGGAAGGGATCAGGTCATGAAGGTAAGCAGTCACGGAGAGCCCCCGGGGCCCCCAGAAGAGGACCCTCCCACAACCATGCCCGTGCCCTGATCTTATATTCCCAGCCTCCAAAAGCGTGCCATGGAAACATCTGTTTTTACAAGCCACCCAGTCTGCGGTCTTGTGTCGTGGCAGCTGGAACGGACTAAGACAGAGACACAAAATATCAACCAATTTAAAAAGTTAATTACAATCTAAGGCAGTTTACAAGCACCAGTGAATAATGGTGTCAAGACACATGACAGGCGGTGCTCTGACGAACTCAGCACGACTCAAGAACTGTCTGCTCGGCAAGAAAAGGGTTCGGATGCGTGACGGTGTCCTACCAGAAATCAGAAGGGCTAGTCCCGGCTCGGCCACTGGCTATCTCTGGAGCGTGGGCCAGCAATTTAACTTCCCCTGGCTCCCAACTGTCCCATCCATACAATGGAACCAACAAACAAACCCACCTGCCCCACCTAGCTCATCCAATTGTTCTAAAGATCAAGTGACAACAAGCATTTCCAGGAGCTGTGTGTTGCCGCACTTTAAAAACACCTTCAGCAACGATCCCATCCCGTCCCAACCTTGAGCCACAAGTTCACACTTCACAACACTGTGTCACACGAGGCAGTGTCGCACTCCCGCAAAGTTGGACACTCCCCATGAAGCTCTCGAGGCAGGGCAGGCCGGGAATGTGATTGCCAGAGACAGAATTTCTCAACTGACAGCTCTATGTCTAAGGGCTGTAAAGAACGGGTGGTCCCCAATCTGTACAATTCGGGTGTCAGGTCTATAAATCATAATTTTGGCGTGAGGTCTGTCATCACAGTCAAGTTCTTTCTTTCTTTCATTCTTTTCTCCCTACTTTACCTTCTGATTGCAAGAGAGAGTAAGGGATTAAATGGCACATCAGTTTTCTAGACCCTTTTTAGATCTCCTTCCTTATCTGAAAATTATGGACTCAGCAAAAGAAAGGAGAAAGGAAGGAACGGGGGAGAAAAGCCAGAAAAGGAGAAAAAGAGAGATCACCCTACCTAACAAAGTCTTTCTTTTAAAAAAATGTATTTATGGGGTGCCTGGGTGGCTCAGTCATGTGAGCATCCAACTCTTGATTTCAGCTCAGGCTGTGATCCCACGGTCGTGGGATCAAGCCCCGTGTCAGGCTATGTGCTGAGCATGAAGTCTGCCTAAGATTCTCTCATTCTCTCTCTCTCTCTCTCTCTCTCTCTCTCTCTCTCTCTCTCTCCCTCTTCCCCTCTTCCCCACTCACGTACTCTCTAAAACACAGATGCATTTATAAATTACAAGCCAGCCAAGATCAAAAACTGACACTTGCAGGTGGTGAGGTACCACAAGTGACTTTTTAACAATAATTTTACTTTATGGAACATTTCACTCTACGGTCAATATTCCATGATGCCAATAGATTCATCTGCCAGCTGCCTCCCACTGCTTCCTCGGGAAAGGAAGAGATCACAACAACCCCAAGAGTGGTATGAAGGGGAAGAATTCTGACATGGGAATAGCTCGTGTCTGGTTAAGTGCTCAGTTTTTAATCAAAGTCCTCTCCAAATATTAAGACTGCCTCAGTCTTCAGGAGCCGGTCTGGAAGGATTCCACAATTGCATCCGAGCTCCTAGCCCAAAAAGAACAGCACAGAATGTACCACAGATCATGGCAAATCCAAGGTGAGGATCTCACCGCGGAATAGGGAAGCAATGTACCCAGATGTGGTCCCTTCTTCTTTTTAGTACTTCTGTTACCCTCCCGTGACAGGTCTTCAAACTTTCCTTAACTTTCCCTGAGTGGACAGCAAATTTTCCCCTTCAGAGATGCATCTGTTTCCACAGACGATCAATTTTAAGCTTTTATTTCCGCTCACGTGCTCCTGAGTCGGGTAGTCTTATGATTCCAGGACATACGGAAGAACTGGGTTCGAGTCCCAGCTCAGATGCTTCTTAGCGGCATGATCACAGGCAAATCGCTTAACTGCTCTGGGCCTTAGTTTTCTAATCTGCCAGATGGGGATGACAATGGGAACAACCCCACGGCATCAGGCCTGCCTCGCGCGTGAAAAAGCACTTTGCAAATAGCCGACGGCCGATCACAGGTTTCGGTAGATGCATCTGCCTAGAGCATGGATCTGATTTATTTCTGTCTGCCCGATATCCTGCACTGAGACTCAAATGACACACACATTTGGTGTATGATGAAGGCAAGAATGAGTGATACGTGAAGACAGACAGCCCCTGTGCGTTCCCACAGCACCAAGAGCAGGGGCCACGTCCCCTGCATCTCCGTTCCCAAGCAGCCAGCACAGGAGAAGGCTCAACGTCGTTGATCAAGTAAATTTCGCCTAAAGAATGAATGAATGAGGGGCGCCTGGGTGGCGCAGTCGGTTAAGCGTCCGACTTCAGCCAGGTCACGATCTCGCGGTCCGTGAGTTCGAGCCCCGCGTCGGGCTCTGGGCTGATGGCTCGGAGCCTGGAGCCTGTTTCCGATTCTGTGTCTCCCTCTCTCTCTGCCCCTCCCCTGTTCATGCTCTGTCTCTCTCTGTCCCAAAAATAAATAAACGTTGAAAAAAAAAAAAAAGAATGAATGAATGAATGAGTGAATGATGCGGCCAGGCCGGGCACGTCATTCACACCCATGATCGTTTTACGCACATTCCTGTCTCCCCACTGCCGCCACCTGGACTGCACTTTCCGCTCCCCTTACTGCTGCTGTCCAAAGAGTCCCTCCTTTTCACGGTCCTCTCTGGTTCACCCGTCCTCAGCATGCCCCCTCTGAACACCTGGCACAGGCACAAAGCAGACACCTCAGCGTCACCGTTCATATCCTTCCAAGTTGCTCGCTGCCCTTTCAGGTATGACCCCTTCTGAGACCAAAGCAAACTCTTTGGGGACAAAGACCAGGCCTTACCGATCTGTAGAAGTGGCCCTGCCCTCGAGACGCTCAGTCTAGCTGGAGCGACGTCCAGAGAGGGCAGTACCCCCCGGCCCCCCACCCCAGAAAGGGAGAGATGTCCTTACTGTCCTGTAACTGCCTCTTATTTTCCCTTCTGCCCGAGCAATTGCCACCGCCCACCTCGGCTGCGATGACTACCTCTTCCGGCTGCCCGGCTGCCCACTGCACAGTGCAGGCCTCTGGCCAGGCAGTGAATCGAGCCTCCCTGGGGCTGGCTCTAGTCCAGTCTTGTGGGGAAGGCAGTGACCACCAGGAAGGTCGGCACTGAAAGAGGAATCTCCTGCCCAGCGATATTCTGCTATCCCACAAGCACCAACTGAGTACCTACTGTGTGCCAAAGCACTGTGCCTGAATTACACCCGCCCCTGCCCACAAGGAGCCCACAGTCTAGTGAGGGAGACACACCCACAAGCACCTAATATAATGCTGTGCGCTAAGTGAGGTAATCCAGGAAATCCAGGAAATCCAGGTAATCCAGATAAAGTGTTGAGATTACAGGAAGAATTATCCACCAGGTTTAGGGAGAAGGGCGGGGAAGTTAAGGAGGGTGGATGTTTGAAGCGGGCCTTGAAGAGACTTGAAGGGGCTTTGCCAGGTGGAGGAGGTAGAGAAGAACATTTGTGGCAGCTACTATTGGTTATTCACTGAACAGCATTGCTTTACCAGCCCCCTTTCCCTCTCTAACAGACCCCGGACTTTGGCTTTAGACAGACATCCTCTGGGCCGATAATCTTGGCAATGAGGGCTTCAGTGATAACTCTACTAGCAAACGCTTACACGATGCGCACTGTGTGTCCGACCCTATTCTAAGTATCATATACGGTAACTGATTTAATCCACACGGCAACCCACGGAGGTAGGCACTGTTGTTATTCCCATTCTACAGATGGGAAAACTAAGGCACAAACTGCGTGCTTAACCACTACACCATACTGTCTCTTTGTTAACGAGATGCTGAAGCTCCACACGGCGAAAACGACATTAGTGAGCAGGCTCAGGGGTACATTCGCTTAAACGGCAAAGGGTACATGAGGCGCCCGGGTGGCTCAGTTGGTTCAGCGCCCGATTTTGGCTCAGGTCATGACCTCGAGTGGGTTCAAGCCCCACATCAGGTTCTCTGCTGTCAGCACAGAGCCCGCTTTGGATCCTCTGTCCCCCTCTCTCTGCCACTCCCCCACTCACGCCCCCCCCCCAAGAAACACTTAAAAAATTTTTTTTAATATATCAAAGGGTAAAGCCCAAAAGGGGACACCGTAAGGCATATCCTAAATATTTTAAATATTTGAAAGTGAAAAATTTTTAAACCGAAAACCTTCCAATCTTTGAACTTCAATGGGACCATCAGTCTTTTATGGTAAATCAATGGAAGGGTCATAAGGTTGCTTCTTCGAAATTGTGTACTGTTCTAGGACATAGAGTATTAAATGTTCTACACTATTTCCATCACTGAATGACAGCAAGGCAGCAGAAATGCAAGTTCTCCTGCTGATTCGGCCTGTCACTTGCACAGTACATTATCCTTATTTGTCAATAGTAAATTGTCCACTTGTTCCCTTCGCGTGGGGTGGGGAAGGTATGAAAAAGGAAATCACCTAAGTGATGAAATCTTAGGAACCAACATGTAAATTCAAATGTGAATAATGCAAATTTGGGGGAATTTCCTGATAAAAGGCCATGTGTCATTTGTAACAATCTTCCACCAATACGGGCTTTCTGGAAAAGCACGTCTATTCATTTGTAAAAGTCCCCTTACCTGGATAATGCTATGCCAAGTGCTTTCACATGCCATATCTCACTGTATGCTCCAACAAGCTCGGTAAGTGCTTAAAAATATTCCTCTCATGGGATGCTGGGTGGCTCCCTCGGTTTAGCGGCCGACTCTTGATTTTGGCTCAGGACATGATCCCAGGGTCGTGGGATCGAGCCCCATGTCGGGCTCTGTGCTGAGCACGGAGCCTGCTTAAGATGCTCTCTCTCTCCCTCTGCCCCTCTCCCCTGCTCGTGCATGTGTGCTCTCTCTCTCTCTAAATATATATATATATGTATATGTATATATGTATATATACACACGTATATATACACGTATATATAATAAGATATAAGATATAGATAAGATAGATGAGATATACGTATATTTCTTCTATAAGGTAGAATATACGAATAAGAATATACGTATCTTCTATAAGGTAGAAGAAATATACGTATATTTCATATATATATTTATTTATCTCATCATATAGGTTCATGATACTGAGACCCACTGAAACAGAAAGGCTCACCCAAAGGCACCCTGTTCCTGTCCTCTTTCCACAAATACACACAATTCCCTCCTCCCCACCCCCAGCTCATTCAAATCTTTATATAACAAATGAGCACTTAAGTGAAGACAAGAGGGGAAGGTCTATCTGTGGCTCCAACCCAACTACCTATCTGTGGATGTGGCCCATCCACTCCAACACTCCGGCTGTTTGCACTGAAGAAGCAGGCAGGTTGTAGAAAGAGAAAGCATCACATGCCCAGATCCTGTCCAAGGGAGGCCACGTTTTTCACTTTGGGTCTGTGGTCTCCCCAGCATACAATCAACTCTGCATTTCCATACCTAGTGGGCCTTCCCACCTTATCCACGTGCAAGCGGCAAGGGTTAAGCACAGCACTGTTGAGAGAGAAAAAGAACCCGCATCTACTAATTCTAGCCTTAATCCACAACAAATACTGAACAAGAACCTCTCCTCCCCATGGCGTTGACTCACTCACTGCTCAACACTGCATTCACCTGCACCTTTCACGTCCTCGGGACAAGCTCATCTACCTAAACTGATGCTCCCTCCTCGTTTCAGAAGGCAAATGGTCCAAAGTAGCTCAAACTGAAACTCCCATACCAGGGAGATGCTCATCCTTCCGAGATATCAGAATGGTTCATGCTTTCTTTCGCATAAATGAAAATGCAGCATGCTTGCGTTTGCAAATCGGCAAGCGGTTTTCAACACCGAAGCAGGTGCATACATGGGTACAGACCAATTTAGTACATGCAAATGTTAGGTGTACGCATATACACAAATTTCAGGGAATGCAACAAAAAAACTGCATTTTTTAAGATTCAAATAACTGTAGACTGCATTTCAAATTCTGCCTTGCACAATTTATACAGGAATGCAGAAAGGACGACTTCACTCTTGTTCGCTTTAAAAAAAAAAACAAAAACGCTCTGACTGCCTGACTTCTGGGTAATACATTTTTAATTCTCGGACGCTTTTTTTTCCCCAGGCAACGTGCAAAAGTTGGCAATGCGCTTCCCCCAGATATCCCCACAGCTGTCTCTCGGGTTTTTGCTCAAATGGCATCTTGGTGAGTTCATCTCTGACCACATGCACGACACCGCGGCCAATGACCACCGCTACCACACTGTCTTAGATCTATTTTTCTCTGTAACACTTGTAGGCAGATAACGTATCTTTTTACCTATATATTTTGCTTCATCATATGCCACCCACATACACATATACACACACACACACAAACACACACAAACACACACACACACACACACACACACAAACGTAAGCTCAGGAAGACGGGGATCTTAGTGCTATTCATTGCTGTATCACGTAGATCTAGAATAGTGCCTGGCATGTAGTAGATATTCAATAAAGATTAGTTGAAGGAATGTTATATGAAAAAATCCTTGGGGCGCCTGGGTGGCTCAGTCAGTTGAGTGCTCAACTCTTGATTTCGGCTCAGGGTTTCGTGCACTCGAGTCCTGTGTCGGGCTCTGTGCTGATAGCCTGATGCCTACTTTCAACTCTCCCCCCGTCTCTGCCCCGCCCCTGCTCGTGCTCTCTCTGCCTCTCTCAAAATAAATAAATAAAAGAAATTTTTTTAAGCCTTGTATTCAACATTGAAATCAAATTTTCCCAGAAGAACTCTGTCTAATTTCAGAATGAACGATCTTTTCCAGTTCGTATTTAGTTATGCACTTCTGTCTTAACATGACTGTCTTCTTCAGTTAGAAAGCACTCGAATGCCTATTCCGGATCAGGACAACTTCCACTATCCTACAGCCTCAAATACAAACCATTTAGTTCTAGCTCACGCACAGATGAAACCAGCCCTAGGCAGTACCTGTATTAACTTTGTTTGGCATCAGAGTGGAACTCATTAAAACAGACCCAATGGGGGGTGCCTGGGTGGCCGGGTGGGTCGAGCTTCCGACTCCTGACTTTGGCTCAGGTCACAATCCCCGGGTCGTGGGATCGAGCCCCACACCGGGCTCCACACTGAGTGTGGAGCCTACTTAAGATTCTCTCTGTCTCTCTCTCTCTCTGTCTCTCTCTCTCTCTGTCTCCCTCTCTCTCTCCCTCTTCCCCACTCTCTCTCCCTAAAATAAAAAATAAATGAAAAACAAAATAAAATAGACTCAATGATAACAGAATCCACTAATCCCACAGGGGCCAACCTCGGGCGACCTCCAAGGAGAGCATATTCTGAGCACATTGCAACATTTGGCCAAGCACCCTAGCAGTGACTACTTTCTAAAAGCAATAAGAAGACTTTTAAAGATACGTATTTACGCACTGCAGCAACATCACAAAATCCCTGAAATCTATACAATTTTGCGAGCTAGAAGTTCATGCTGCTGTGCATGCTCGTGCGTAATAAAGTAGTTCTTGCAACCCATTATGCAATGCCAGCTTCCTCTTCTACCATTCAGAAGACACCAATCCCCGGCTGCAATGATTCCAAACCTGCCCTTAAAAATCTAGCCTCCGTCAATTGCAATACCAGTCCTTGTACATTTCCCCCTAACTGGGATTGGGCTCTTCCCGGTGGTACTCTGGGCTTTTACACTTGGTGTTCCGGAAACAAGAAAAGACCCACCCTGCACAGGACTGTGCACAGCCGGGCCTCTCCCCTGGAGCGAGCAGAGGGATTCCCCCCCAGACAGCAGTAGCCGCTGTGCGTATCCAGCCCACACCTCCACGGCAGTCTGTTTTCTGGAAAAGAGCCCCGGGGCTTCTACTCTCTGCCTTGGCCCACCCTCGGTGACAACCACCCTTAAGTTCTTGGGAGAATGGTCTATTATAAACGCTAGCACCCCTTAAAACACAAGTCAGAATCCGGCACGGTCATCTCCATTTGCAGACACGAATATCGACGTAAACCTCTTAAGTGATTTTCTCTTGCACTAAATAAAGGCAAGATAACAGCAAAGGGGGACACAAAACCTGAGTTCCCCGGTATGAGGACCGTTGTAAGACACTCACCGAAGGTTCGATTTCCACTTTTGACTGGTTGAGCCCTCGTTGACAAATAATATTCCCAGCAGTGAGCTCTGGATAAGGGAGGCTGCATATGCTTATATGTACCTAACCAAGAAAGGTACTTCTGTAAAATATGAGGGGTGACTGGCTCATGTCACTTCATTTGTTTGACCAACACTTACTGAGGATCTGCGGCATCCTTTAGAAGCGACTGATACCAGGGTTATTATCAGTCACCAATGATAATCTCCTAAGTCACCCCGGTATGATAATAACCCTAGTATCTCCTAATATTCATTTCTGCAATGAAACCGTCTGCCATCACACCCCATCACACCGGGGCGACTTAGGAGATGAATAGAAGGAGACGCGGAGAGGAGAGGAGGTACTGCCCGGTCACACGGCGTGTAAGTGCTAGAGGTGGAACGGAGTTCCAGAAACATGACGGTCATGATCCTCGACTCCTCTCTCCCCCTTAATTGAGATGTAAACGGGCCACTCCTGTGATTACTAGCATTGAACTCAATATCCTCCAACCCCTGAACTGTGCGCTCAAATCTGAAGACGCTGACCTTCATTCCTGCCACACAGGACTTTGTAAAATGTACACCAGAGCACGGGGCTCCCCACCGTACAACCCCCTCTAAAGGCTTCCCAAATGCACGTAACATGAAATTCAAGCCCCTCACCCTGACCAAGCCCTCAATGCCCAGGCGAGGCGGCCCCTGCCTACCAGAGGCGTGTCTCGTGCGTCTCCAGTCACAGCAAGTGCGATTCAATTGTCCACATTTAGACTCATATTTGCAATCTCTCTCCTTCTCCCTTGCTCTTTCTTCCTTCTACTCCTCACATTTGTCTTCAAATGTGGTGTTACGGAAATGCTAGAAATGCTCTTCCCCCTCCTCTTTGCTTGCCCAGCTCTGAACTCACTTTTCTGATCTCAGTTAAATACCCTTCCCTCCGGAAGCCTCCCCGGACCCTTCAGAGCTGAGTTCCCTGCCCTCCTGTGGCCTCGCACAGGGTCCTAAGCTTCTATTACCGCAGTGCTCACACTGTGTTTATCCCAACAGACTACTTCCTTATCTGACCTGCCCACTAGACTGTGAGCCCCGTGAGAGCGGGGACCATCTATGGTTTGTTTGCCTCTGTGTCATTGGCAGCTGGAATCAAGCCTGATGTGGAGCTGGCACCCAAGACGTGTTCAGTGCATGAACAAGTGATAGGAATGGAACCGTCCTGGAAGTTCTATGTGGCGGCGTCTGGGCAATATTTGTGAAAGCACATTTACTTTCATGCCACTGCTAAAGTCAAAGATGAGAGACAACAGGGGCTCCTGGGTGGCTCAGTCGGTTAAGCATCGGGCTCTTGGTTTGGGCTTGGGACATGATCTCACGGGTTTGTGAGTTCGAGCCCCAGCATCAGACTCCATGCTGACAGTGTGGAGCCTGCCTGGGATTCTCTACCTCACTCTCTCTGCCCCTCTCCCACTCCCACTGTCTCTGTCTCTCTCCAAATAAATAAATAAACTTTAAAAAAAAAAGATGAGAACCAACAGATGTAACCTGGAGTCAGAAATGAGTTGGGTCCTGCCTGACTGTACCCCAAGCTCTCGAGAATGATATTATCTGTAAAATATCAATTCGACTTAAGGAGTCTTTTTGGTCCTAGCAGTGAAAAAAAGGAACATCAGCAACAAGCAGGATTCCACTTAAAATCTAATGAGTTTTGTTCACTGAAGAAGGTCATGTCCCACGGTTCTGCTCCCAGCTGGCATTTAAACATGTACATTACTGGGGCGCCCGGGTGGCTCGGTCGGTGAAGCGTCCGACTTCGGCTCAGGTCGTGATCTCGCGGTTCGTGAGTTCGAGCCCCAGGCAGGGCTCTGTGCTGACAGGTCAGAGCCTGGAGCCCGCTTCGGATTCTGTGTCTCCCTCTCTCTCTGCCCCTCCCTCACTTGTGCTCTGTCTCTCTCTCTCTCTCAAAAATCAACGTTAAAAAAAAGCTACTTTTAACACATGTACATTATTACCTTATCACTGAACCTGCTTCAATTCTGAGTAGCTTGTCTCTTCCCATATTGCTTCCAATGAGGGAACCTGCATGGAGAACTGGTATTTTTGGTATTCCTGCTTACATACTGGAATCAATGGAAATTCCGCTGACGTGAGAGTGGCACAATTCAGCACACGCAAACGCTGCCCCTGGGACCACAGTGGCTCGCTCCTCTCGAATAGTCAGCCTCCTTCGGGTGGGTAGGTAACCTGCGTGCTCTGCGCGTGCCGCTCCCACCGTCCGGGACACGTTTCCACCTTCTCATCAACTGGCAAACCCTTACCCATCTTCGGGTGCCGGGTTAAGGTTCCCACCGCGGCTCCCAGCCGAACGAGGTGAGTTCCCTTTCCCGCGAGCTCCCCGAACTCCCCATCGACCCGCTCCGGGTACTACTGCCTTGTCTATTTCTCCTGCCATCAGCCCCGCGCGAGCCGAACAGGGATTCTCTTCCTCATCGGTTCCTCGGGTGCCTGGCACCGAGCCTGCCATGTGGCTCGTGCTCTTTGAATGAACGGTGTCCAGGTTCCCAGGCGTGTGTTTCTAAAGCGTTGCCTATCACCTGAGGTAAACGCATCTGCACACTCTCTGCCCGCCGCCGGGAAACAAACAGAACATATTAAACACCGTGAGGGGCTTTGTAAGAAAGCGGAGTCCGCTTTGGGAGATTTCTATTTCTGGAAACGTACAAAGATGTTAGGAAGCTAGGAAGCGTTCAGAAGGTGGGGGGCGGGGGCATGAAAACCACGGCTTAGGAGCCAATAGCTAGCTCACAACACAAAGGTTCACACGACACCTGCGCACACCGTCTTCAGAGGTGGCTGGGAGGAGGGAGAATGCACAGCGATGGTGATCAGAGGGGCCTACACAAATCAAAACTAAAGTCCGGGCTTGGCTATTTCCCCTATCTGATGCCAAGTACTCAGCAAGTGTCTCTCCCATTCCCCAAAAAGGATTGAGAAAAGAACTTAAGCGCCATATATTTAAACCTAATTTGTGCTCCTGAACATAAGCCATGTCTCACACATAAAAGAAGCAGAGAACACAAATAAAAATGTCAAATTGTTCCAAGACCAACTCGGAAGTTAAACTTTTCCAAATGACAGAATGAGTCAAATTTCTATTCAAACCAGCATTTATTGCGTTTGCTTTGCAGGCCAGGCTCTGTCCCAGGGACGGGGAATCCGGAGACAAATGATAGCATCAGGAAGTTTACAGTATAGTGGGAGAGACATACAAAGCAAAAGGGAAATGGAAACAAATTGCAAAGGGCGCAGGAAGACACGATCCACTCCAAATGCAGGGATGAAGGGTCTGGAGGCTATCACAGAGGAACTAAATTATTTCTACAAAAAAAAAATCACTGTACAAGAAAACACCATAAACAATAAATAGACCTAAGAGGACCAAGAAAAGCCCTATTCACTCTCCTCATGGTTCTCAAACCTGCACATCATTGCATTAAGACCTCAATTCTCTGGGTCCCTGAGGGTTTGGGCTCTTCCTTCTCTATACTCACCATGTTACCTTGATGACCTAGGACTAAAGACTGAAGAGACAAACTATGTTAAATTTTTAAAATTTTTTTAATGTTGATTTATTCTTGAGAGAGAGAGAGAGAGAGACATAACGTGAGCAGAGGAGGGGCAGAAAGAGAAGGAGACACGGGATCCGAAGCAGGCTCCAGGCTCTGAGCTGTCGGCAAAGAGCCCGACGCGGGGCTTGAACCCACAAACCATGAAATCATGACCTGAGCTGAAGTCGGACGCTTCACCGACTGAGCCACCCAGGCGCCCCCCAAACTGAATATGTCAAGACAACTTCACCCATCAACTAAAAAAATAAAAGAATCAACACTCACGTTCACAGCAGCATTGTTCACAAAACCAAAAGCTGGAAACAACCCCAATGCCCATTAATAGCTGAGTGGATAAAGAAAACGTGGTATACACGTATGTGATGGTTACTTTTGTGCATCATCCTGAGCGGGCTAAGGGATGCCCAGAGAGCTGGCAAAACATTATTTCTGGGTGTGCCTGTGATGGTGTTTTCGGGAGGATATTACCATTTGAGTCAACAGACCAAGCAAAGAAGATGGCCCTCGCTAACGTGGGCAGGCATCATCCACCGCGTTGAGAGCTCCCGCTAGAACAAAAAGGTATGGGGAGGGCGATTTCTCCCTATCTCCTCTCGAGCCGGGATGCCTGACCTCTCTCCTGCCCTCAAGATATTGGAGCTCCAAGTTCTTAGGCCTTTCAACTCTGGGACTCCCGCCAGCCCCCTCCCTCGGGCCTTCGGCCTTAGACTGGGAGTTACGCCACTGGCTTCCCCCTGGTTCCCAAGTATTGGCTTCATACTTGGACTGAGTTATGACACCGGCTTTCCCAGTTCTCTAGCTTGCAGACAGCAAAGCATGGGACTTCTCAGCCTCAATAACCACGTGAGCCAATTCCTGTCATAAATACTCTCTTACATGGGGCGCCTGGGTGGTTCAGTTGGTTGAGCAACCGACTGCGGCTCAGGTCACGATCTTGCAGTTCGTGAGTTCGAGCCCCGCGTCGGGCTCTGTGCCGACAGCTCAGAGCCTGGAGCCTGCTTCGGATTCTGTGTCTCCCCCTCTCTCTACCCCTCCCCTGCTAATGCTCCGTGTCTCTCCATCTCTCAACAATAAATAAACGTTAAAAAAAATTTTAAAAACACTCATATATATCTTTATCTATCTATCTATCTATCTATCTACATGTGTATAAGCACATATATAGATGTAGACAGGTAGGTTCGGTTTCTCTGGAGAGTCCTAATACAAATGCATTGAAACATCCAGCCTTTTAAAAGGAAGGAAATTCTGACGCACACACACTACCACATGGATGAACCTTGAGGACATTATGTCAAGTGAAATAAGCCAGCCACAAAAAGACAAACACTGTATGACTCCACTAATATGAGGCATCTAGTCAAACTCTTAGAACCAGAAAGTAGAGCTGCTTAGGGGGCTTAGAACCAGAAAGCCCCAGCTGCCAGGGGCAGGGGGAAGGGTTGGGGGTGGGGGGTGTTGTTTAATGAGTACAGAGTTTCAGTTTTGTGAGATGAGAAAGTTCCAGATACAGGCTGCACAACAATGTCAATATACTCAACAGCACTGAACCTTAGGCTTTAAAATGGTTGTCAAGATGGTAAATTCTACGTTATGTGTATTTCACCACAACTGGAAATAAAATACTAAAAAAGGAACATGCTATAATGATACTTGGAAGAGTGTCCTGGACCTCTACTCTAAGAAAAAGTGGTTACAGTATACAAAGGCCCCAAATGTTTAACTTGTATAGAAATACTCTATTCCTTCCAATGCAAGTTTCTTCATTTAATGCATAAATACAAAAAAAAAAAATGCAATGCCTCAGTTCTTTTGGTCACGGTAAGTCCAATGAGAGGAGATCAACATGCTTTTTAAAAATGTTCTTGCCTTCGTGGGGGAAAAACAATACAAGCAATCTTATTTAGGTCACAGTAGTTACTGTAAACATCCCAAGGAAAGCTTATTAATAACAGCCACCCACAAAGGACCTGGTTTCAACCATGGATGCCATGGAGTCGTTGGAAGAGAGAATTCAGAGGAGAGCATTTGCCCAGATTTTAAAAATTAGAATGTTAGCATCTTTTTTGTAGTTCAATTTGGATTTAGAAATAGCAAATAGAGCCAATATTTTAAATTAGGAATCTGGACTAGATGGGCGTCTGAAGGGCCTTCTGGCTCTAAATCATAACAATTGATTGCTTACTTGATTTTAAAAAAGTCAGCAAGCATCCTAAATTATGCATGCCAATCCTTGATTCTGCTATCAGTCGGGTAAAGGAGGCCACCTGCCCGGGCCTATCGGTGTGGTTACGAGGAAATGCACCAAGCTACGACCTTGCCAGTAACCTGCTCTATGACCCTGGGCCTGGGCCCTGCCTCTCTGTGAGCCTGATGCCCTCTTCTCTGCAATGGGAAAGTTGGATCACATGGCTTTTATGGTGCCTTCCAGCCACTATAATCCCTGATTAAGAACCTGTGAAGCAATGGTAGTGAAGGCTGGAGAACATAACGCCGCACTGGAACTGCACTTAAAGATCACTGGGGCGCCTGGGTGGCTCAGTCCCTCAAGCATCTGACTTTGGCTCTGGTCATAATCTCACGGTTGGGGAGTCCGAGCCCCGCCTCGGGTTAACTCAAGCACTGTCAGTGCGGAGGCTGCGTGGGATTCCCTCTCTCCCCCCTCTCTCTCTCTGCTCCTTGCTCACTTGCACTCCCCCCCCCCAAAAAAAATAAAAAATAAAAAAATCATTAAAATGGTAAATTTTATGTTGGCTCTCCTACCACAGTAAAAAAGAAATAAAGAGAAATAAAATTTTTCAAAAACAACCGGGGAAGCAAAAACGGCCGCTCTGGACAGTAACTTAGAACTGTGGGAGACCCAAATGCTTCAACGAGAGGCCTCCGGGCTTAGCTTTTCTTTCTTTATTTTGAATCAAGTAATCCTTGATCCCCAAAGAAACATTCAGATACGCCCGAGATGGTGCTATGAAAAGAAAAACTCTTCATAAGACAGGGGCTCCTTCAATACTGTAACTACCTCCCATTCGCCATCTGGGTCCAATCTGCGTATGTACAGCTTCCATGAACGGAGAATCACCTATATACCGTATGGTCAGGAGCCCCGCGCCCTGGCGAAAATCTCACTCTTGGTTGGTAAGGCAACTACTCTTATCTCCTCCAGCCACGGAAACGGAAACGAAGCAACTCAGCCTCGGGCTCCAAGCAGGGGAACAAGTTCATTATCTTCTGTCAGGAATTTCAGATCCTAGGGAGATCTCCGGTGCACTGAGAATCCATACAAGATTTTCCCAGGGATTCAGTTTTGTGGCTCGTCTGGAGACAATGGCCTCAGAAAAGAGGATGGGCTCTCTTACTTCCTTTCCTCCCTTTTAGGCCATGCTGCCCTTTAAAGACATGCTCTTTGTTCTGTAGATTCAAAGGTTGCTTTTATGGCCAGTGGGGTGGAGGGAGAAAGCTGCGTGTTTCTGAAATGGTGAAATCTGTCAAAGTCCCAAAGGCTCCTGTGATACAAACCAGGTCATTCTATACAGCCCGAACCCCCAATTCCAGCAGGGGAAATAAAACCATTTATAACTCAAAGTAACTAACAGTGGTAGGTCAATGCACTTGATTGGTCATAAACCAATTACAGGGACACTGCTCGGACCTAGCCCCGACTCAACCCTCACACTCCTCCCTCACACTCCCACCTCTTGCCAGATATAGACGGGAAAGGGGCATCCAAGACGGGGAGCTCTCTTGCCCACCTGCTCTGGACGGGCAACCGGATATCTGAGAAGCCCTATTCTCACCCCCTTTAGCCCACCGCACGAAGATCCACTGAGGTTCAAGCCACCAGAACGGTCAAATTATTTGAGTACTCACTTCTGCCATTCTAATAGCACCCCCAAAGTTCCCTCCCAGCCCTGCCCTCTCTGGAAGGGTCCGGGCTGTGAAATTCTCTTCCTTCCTTAGTTTCTCCTGCAAAGGAGCCAGTGAGGAAAAGAATGGATACTGCCAATAAGAGAGAGAAGCCCGGAAAAAAAGAAGAGGCTCTCAAACGGAACGTTTGCATGCCCAAGGTGAGTAGGGCTGTGGGGAAGTGAGAGGTTATTTAATTCAACCCAGGAGGAAACGGACGACCCCATCACACAGTTCATGAACAACGATGGGCCGAGGCCTTAGGGCTCCAACTCACTTGAAAGTTCTGGAGATACTGAGCCCTTTGAGAAGGAGTTGAAAGCTATGGACCCCAATGGCCAACAAGTGCGCATTTACACCGAATTTCCAGGGGTCCTAGCCACTTGTTTACAATTTAGATTATCGAGCTCTCTTCCTAAGGTTCTGATTTAGCAGATCAGGAGGAAGGAGGCAGCCTGTTTTTTGCTAGCAAACCCTACAGGTGATTCTTCGGGCAAGCTTGAGAAACAGTGCTCCGAAGCAGTAAACCCCTAAACTGGCTGTGCCTGAGACTCAGCTGAGGAGATTTATTGAAAACTACAGGTTCCTAAGCTTCTCCTGAATCACATTCTCACGGTGGGGGACGTAGGTGACAGGAAGCGAGGCCGATGCCCAGGCAGGTTCTGGAAGCTCTCGTCTAGCGGTCCCTGGACTGCAGATGAGTAACGTGTGTCTGACCCCCTGCAGGCTACCCCCTTGGCAGTCTGGCCTGCCCGGGGGCCCCGGTGGCCACGACAGGCACCAGGTCCTTCACTGTTTGACATAGGACCGACACGGAGCAGGGCACTTGGTACAAGGATAGCTCGGTTTCTTCAGAGCAAACTTGCAAAATGTCAGCTCCCCGAAGGCGCAGACCGTCATCTATTCTGCTCCCCACTGTATCCGCAGTGTCTATGGCATAACACAGGAAGTCCAATAAATATTAACACATGAATTAGTATAACTAAAATCCATTAAACTGGAGAGTGACTGTCAAATGTGTGAATCTATAGATTTGTTTCTACGGCCAACAAGCCTGCTAATAACAACCCTTGAACTCGAATAATCAATGTGAAAATCGCTACTATCTTCGTCGTGTAGGATCAATATCCCCATCAACCAAACTCTATGTAGCTGGCACTGTCTTTGATGTCTTCCACACATCTCATTCCATCTTTAAAAGAGGCATGTGAGGAGTGCCCGGCGGGCTCAGTCAGTCAGTCAAGCGTCCTACTCTCGGTCATGATCTCATGGTTCGTGAGTTCGAGCCCCACGTCAAGGCTCCGTGCCGACAGTGTAAAGCCTGCTTGGGATTCTCTCTCCGCCCCTCCCCCCACCCCACTTCTCACAATAAATAAATAAATAAATAAATAAATAAATAAATAAATAAATAAATAAAGTTAAAAATTTTAGGGCATGTGAGAAAAATGTAACTGTCTCCCGTTTTCGAGAGGCTTACAAAGACTATTTGCCCAAGATCACACGGTGAATAAGTACAGGAACTCACATGTGAACCCAGATCTCTGAAATCCATGCTTTTAACCGTGTAGCCACTTTTACATGGAAGATGGCCTGCTGTAAAGTAGAAATTATATCCCAAATTAAACTCGCAATATTAAATCCAGATGGAGTGATGCTGCCATTCTAAGGGATTTGGGTCTGGTTTGGAGTTTCAAAGTAAAGGAACATTTAAAGAAACCTAGGAAGCTATGCTGACCACTGAGGTTAAGTAACACACTTACTGAGCCAGTGTTTTGGGAAAAGGGCCCTTGAGGAGGTTACAATCTAGTTGGGGAGCTATAACACAAGCAGGTGAAAAGTTCATCATGAGATTTATCCAAAATAGCCCATGGACAGAACATTGCCAGAAGCCCAGAGCAGGGAGTGAGCAGTTCCTGCGGGGAGGGCCGAAGAGAGGCTTCCTGGAGGGTGTGGCGTAAGCTTGGACGTGAAGAATCATAACACGAAGAAATAATAGGTAGAGCATTCTAGAGCAAGCAACGGTAGGAGCTGGGGCAGAAAAGGCAGCTTTTAGACAAGAATATGAGCAATAAGTTGCTTATATTATTTTTATTATATGATTAGTATCATCACATATGTTCACTGTAGAGACAAAGTACAAATAAAAATAAACTATAAATACTCTATAAGCCAACCACCCAGAGATTCCTTTTGGTGTCTATCCTTCTAGGATTTATTCTAAGTATACTGCGTGTCTATTTATTTAGACATATGCCTGTTTGTCTACATGCATTTTATATTTACAGATGTACACATGCATATGTGTATCTTTACACATGCACATTCATATATGCACATTTATGAAATACCAGTAAGGTTTGTGGAGCCCAGGGAGATGGCTCTCTGGGTGGTGCAGAATGACTGTTCACTGGCACAGGGCACAAAATCACCTTCTCTCCTTCATCACCCCCAAGTCCACACCCAGAGTGCACACACTAAAAGAGACGGTGTGGACGATTATTGAACAACACAGAAAAACATTCTAATATGTCGTTGAGAGAAAAGAGCAGGTTATATAGTATATACTGCATGATCCCACACATACTTAAGGAGAATTACCCACGTATATGCATGCATGCTACAATTCAAAGAAAAAAGACTGGAAGGAAAGTCTCAGAAGCCTAACCTAGGAGGAGGAACCCTTGGATGAGATTTTCTGATCTATGCCCCTAAGATTTTCCAAACTGTCCCCCGCAAACGTGCATTCTCTTGTAATCCGGAGGAAAAAAAAAAAATCGGTGCGATGAAACATAGGCAAGGCAAAAGCACACAAATGAATTCAAATCGGGCCCCGAACGAACGTACTGCTCAAGATGTATCCTGGGTTTCTGAGCAGCTAAAACCGAATTAGCATTGACCATCAGCCTGAGAAAGCAAAGCTCTCGCGTTGGCCGAGCCCCCGACTTCAAGGCTTTGATTGGGATCTGCCTTCCACGTCCGCCCGCGGGGCGTCCGGCCGGTGGGTCGGGCGCGGCGAGGGCGAGGACGGCCCTGACGGCCGGAGGGGGACCCGCGGCCCCGCTTCCCCGGGCCCCGCCCGGCCGCCACCATCTTAAGGCCGCCTCCCACCGGCTGCAGCGCGGCCGCCGCCGCCGCCGCCGGGACGCGAGGCCGAGCCCTTCCCCCGCCTGCAGCCGCCCGCGCCGCCGCGGCCCCGGGAGCCGGAGCCCTGCCCCGGCCGCGGCTCGCTCCGCGGCGTCCCGACGCCAGCCGGCCGGGCCGCGGGCACCCGGGCCGGGGGGCACGGCCGGCCGCCGCCGCCTGGAAGGAGCTTCGTCATGCCCGGCGCCCGAGCAGCGCCTCGCCAAGTTTCACCTTCGGTGACACAACTTTTCCGTGTTTCTTTTTTAGGCAGCCGCCACATCACGAGGCTAATGAGCACACTGAGGTCTGTAATAAAGCCGCCGGCCAGGTCCGCGGCGACAGAGGGACGCGGGTAACCAGAACGGTCAGGGCTACGGTCTGGGCTTCCCCCCCCCCCCCCCCCCCCCCCAGCTAGTCGCAAAACAAATACTCCCCGGACCGACCGCATCCAGGAGCGTCCGGCCCTGCTTCCAGCAGAACGGCTCTCACATCGTTCCCTGCGCTCGGGAAACCACGCGCAAATCCAAGAGCTCTTGGAAGTCTTAACGTTCAACCCCCACCCCCACCCCGCCAGGGGACAGGCAGGCACACACACACACAGAATCAAAGGCAAAGGCAAAATAAGCAGGTCAATTCACAATACTTTCAAAGTCATGCTTGAAAGGAGATTCTGAAAATATCTATAGGCATATTCAAGAACTGCGCTCAGCCTGCCTGCTTTGGGTTGTTTACTTCTACTTTTAACAGCAAGCTAAATATTTTAGGAACTCGATCTGTTTACTCACCCCCCCCCCCTCCCTGGTTCAAGAGCAGTAGAAATGCTACCTCCACAATTCGGAGGAATTTTTGAGAAGCGGGTTTCACGTTTGTTATTCAACTTACCTATAACCACGCAATACACAGTTAATTACAGCTGTTAAACACGGGTTCCGCAGAACAGCAACCACATGCTTCCGAACTTTGAGAACTATAATTAATATGCTCGTTCAAGGCGTGTGTCTCCATTAACGAGATATATTTTTGGAAATATTATCTAACTGAAGGCAGCATAAATAGTATAAAAAGTAAAGCTCACACTTTTTTTGTATTTTTTCCATTTAAAATGAGTTACATAATAAGTAGTGAAAAGCCTCTTCCACGGAGCTACCCTTTTAAGGGGTGGATTTCTTCACTCAAGTCAATATAGCTATCAAGGGAGAAAATCCAGAAATGAGAATCCTCCAATGCGCCCAGCATCCCCTAAGGAACCTCATTCAGTTAATGAAACCACTGACATCTGTTGACAAGAAAAGGGGGGGGGAGAAAAGAGGAGAGGGAGGGAGGGAGAGGGAATAGGGTAGGGGTGAGAAAGAGAAGGAACTGAGACAGGATTCTGACAAGAGACAGGCTGAAAGCGTACGCCATGTAACAGGGGGAAAAAAATAAACAATTGCGAGTTTTACCCAGCAGCGAATTCAGAGGAAGTGTAATCTTTAGAACACAGGTGAAGCAAGTTCCCAGACGCAGCTCTGGAGCAAAGCACCATTATTTTCAAACTGAAGGCTGCTTAAGTCTGAAAACCCGCAGTCAGGACCAACTGAAGGAAGACACACAATGAAAAGTAAAAAGGCAGGATGTCCAAGGCCAAAGAGAATGAAGGGCAACCCCAAGGCAGGGCGGGGTTTCTCTCATCTCTGTGCACCCAGGGCCCAGCACAGTGCCTGGTAGGGAAAAGTCACTCAGCAGATGTTCAGCGATTCATGCAGCTGCACAAAAACCACAGCCCTGGAGCAATCATGCGTGCACGTATAGGCACACTCTTCCTAATCATGTCCACACTGGCCAACAGGAAGTCATTTTGTCTCTGTGCAAACCTGTGATTAGAAAAGAATCACCTGTGATGCCTAGGGAGCGCTATGACACAGGGTTTAAGAGGTGGATTTGAAGTCGGTCAGACCTGGCTCAAACCCTCTACCGTCTTGCTAAGTGACCTCAGGCTGGCCTCAGTCTCTGAGGCTCAGTTTTCTCTTCTGTCAAATGGGAGTGATTATAGGGCACATATCTATCCTGGATAGACTGTTACGAAGAATGCAGGAGATTTCGCGTCAAATCCCTTCGTGCTTAGAAAAACTGTTAAGACCCTAACCAAAATTATGTCTCCAACCAACCAAGGTGTGAATTCCTTAAGCTCTGCCTCTGGCAATCCTTAATGAAGATGTAAGTATCCCCAGGCATCTATCGGATTAAGCCACAGTGAGACAGAGACAGGGCCTTTCTCTAACACACAGCTTTCTGATCTGACAATAAACTGGAAATGAACATAGCACAGTACCAAAGAGTTTTGGTACCTGCATTGCACCATCATTCACTAATCACTACAACGCCAATCACTGTGTCAGGTCCCACCCGCGACCTATGTGACCTCGTCACGCTATGTTCGATCTGTAAGCTTCACTTTCTCATCTCTGAGTCCGCAAACACTAATCACTACTTTGTTTGGCTGTCGTGAGGATTAAATGGGACATACGTAAAAATAATACATGGCTACTAAATAAGCACTCGGTAATTTAGAAGCTACTATAATCGTAACTGTGATCAGTACTGGCACTGCTATTAAATGCTGAATCAAACCCACCCCTGCTTAAAGGAAATCCTCATCTGGCCAAGACCATTCCACAAGTACTCCTCATGGGCCTGCCAAGTCCAAGACCCTGTTGAGTGCCCTGGTGGGGGGGCGGGGGAGGGGGGGGCTCCCAAGAAACCAGAGAAAGGGTGTTAACTGGGTCCTGAAAGGAGAGGTGACTAGGTGGCAGAAACAAAGACTGCATACTGCTTGATTCCATTTATATGAAATTTGATAACAGGCAAAACTAAAACAGGGTGACAGAAATCAAAAGAGAAGTTGCCTCTGAAGAGGGAATGACGAGAAAAGAACAAGCGAGAACCCTCTGGGGTGCTGAAAACCTTCTAGATTTTGATTTTGATGCTCATTACATGGGTGTAAACATTTGTCAAAGTTAATCAAGACGCACACTTAAGATCTGTGTATGGTACTGTGTATAATCCTCAATTACACAAAAGGAAATTGAGTTCATAATTTTTTTTTTTTTTTAAATTAACTCTTTTCCAGTTTGGCCTCTGACCAGGCCTGCCTTTCATCGGAAGATTTTTTTTTTTTTTTTCCTTTCTTCCTCGGCCCTCCTGACAGGATCCAGAAAGAACACACATGCTGAGAATTCCTTTAGGCCAAAGAGGGACTGTGCAAACCAAATCTGAGGTCTGTGCGGAAGGGTGAGGGCAGGCGGGCCAGGCAAGCAACCGGACTCATGCCAGCCCAACTGCACCTCCTAGGATATCAACCCAAACCTTCCACCAACAGAAGCCGGGGGTGCTGCCAGAGTTTAAAAGAATCAGGGACACCTACTACCCTCTGCCCTTTGTCTATGGAGGTCATTAGCCAGTGGCACGAATACCATTTCCATTTGAAAATCAATACTAGGGGCGCCTGGGTGGCGCAGTCGGTTAAGCGTCCGACTTCAGCCAGGTCACGATCTCGCGGTCCGTGAGTTCGAGCCCCGCGTCGGGCTCTGGGCTGATGGCTCAGAGCCTGGAGCCTGTTTCCGATTCTGTGTCTCCCTCTCTCTCTGCCCCTCCCCCGTTCATGCTCTGTCTCTCTCTGTCCCAAAAATAAATAAACGTTAAAAAAAAAATGAAAAAAAAAATGAAAATCAATACTAAAAGCAATTTCGAAGGGCAGAGGCACGAGTAGGGCGTGGGGACTGCCTTTACCTCCAGTAATCCCAACATACGGTCATCGTAATTGGGGCTTCATGTCTGTTACAAACCCAGGTCCTTAATAGAATAGTCCCCATTTCCATCATACCCCGAGAATCAAGAACTTCTCTCCTGTCTAATAGGAAACTCCCATGTTCAGAGTTAATACCCTGGAAAACACTGCTTTAGAGAAAAAAATAAACAACCTGCCAACTCAAGGCGAAATTAGACCCGCAGGCCGGAGAGGCGGTCATAATGACTGCTATATACTATTTCACCTTCTGCAGGAAATTAACGCATTTACCCAGAAATCCACATCCCTGATGAATGTTTCATCAAGATATGGCATTCACCAAAGTGACAAGAATGCCGCATTAAAAAGATGTCAGAAATCCGATTCAAGTGCGTTTGTAGAACCAGTATATCGCAAACAGATAAGCTACGTGAGAAGTTGGCTCGGACTAAGATGAATCACGTTACTCAGTACAACAAACGTGAAATCCACTCCTCAGCCTGTGCTGAGAAATCCTGGGGCTAATGTGTCTTCTGGAGAGGCAAACAGAAATTGGTGACTGTCGACAATGATTTATGCAGACGTCTGTCTCCTCTACTAAATACTAAAACCACAGTATTTGCCGAATCTTTACGTTTCAAAGAGCGTGTTAGGTTTGGCAAGGTAAGAGATGTGGGGGATGCCCTCCACCCGAAGTATTTTTAACTCATGGGGTTTTTTTTTTTTTCTCTCCCTGAATTGTTTAATCGTGGTGATTATTTTCTATTCCTTTCAAATCTCTCAACTCCAAAAATATAAGCCATAACGAAGCAGACACTAGAAAGCCTTTTTATTGGATATATTTGAGGAGCTCCAACACATTCCGGTCGTTCCGTGTTGATTGTAATTCCCAGAATGAGGCATTGATTTGAACATGAAGCAGCACAGCTGCAAAGAGACCATGTCCCAACTTGAAGCTGCTAAGGAAGAGCACTGGGGAGCGTGATGTGTCTTCTGCACCTATCCCCAAGAAGAGACGGACATTCCTGATTCGAGATGTCCCTGGCCACACACCCTCACCGAGGCGGTGATCACTTTCGGCATAGAAGAAAACACGGCGTTTATGACACTCCATAAAACCACTGGTCTGTGATGATTTTATTCACAAGGTGAAAAAACAGGTCCCTACACAAGCAAGAGGTAGATTATGGTTGTTCGTTTTTCAATAAGAGGTCACCAACATCATGACTTCTTGTGGGTAAGATACCTCTAAACACCTGCTTCGCTGGGCCCACATCCGAGAAAGACACTTGACAGAAGTGATTACAGCAATCCACCAAGACCAAGATGATCTTTTGGAATGGCATTCGGGGTTCAATACTTGACATGCTGGCTGCCTGACCACAATGCCCTGTCCTTAGGAATGGTTAGAGACGCTATTGGAAAGGGCCAGGAAGGGAGGAGAAAATAAAGCCGTGCCCGTAAATGCACGCTGGCACCACAATCCATTATAGCAACAGCTGTGCAAGTGGCTTCTTGGACTCTGTGTGGAATTGTCCTCCATCACCAGCCTGACGCCAGACCATCTCACCAAGAGAATCCACAGCCCACAGCCCGTGGCCTGGAAACTTGCCTGGCTGAGATGGCTCTCCATAAGCACAAGGGGGGAAAGGTGGTTCAAAAAACACACCCAACTCCCGGCAGGTAATTAATTGCAAGCCAAATGGCACTTTGGAAATCAAGAGCTGGCTAGCACTTTTACTCAGCCCAGGGATGATTTGGTGTTATCTGTAGCAGGAGGCTACATGTTTTCTGAATGCCACAGAACACAGTTGCAATAAACCAGACACAGCCTCGACCGAGTGCTCTTCCAACAGAGAACTGCCGAAAAGATTTTATGCGACAGGGTAGAGAAGGGTGAGTCAAAGCTAAGTGAATATCCACTTCCACAAACAAATGTTATGCTTTCTTCTTCCCTGAAATGGAAACAGGTCCTCCTGTTCAGAAGCTGAGTGCTACTAGCTATATACACATCTGCCAACGTAAAACTTCATGCAAAGCCGAAATAAATGCGGGAAAGGTGATATGCTACACAAGAGGCCATTTTAACAGTTTCAAACAGAACCGAGATTTCCCCCCCCCCCCCCACCACCACCCACAAAAGAGGACAGACTATCTTGTCTGGCTACGTCAGGGAAAAGATTATGGAAAAGATCATGGCCCATCACTGAGACTGGTCTTAACCTCAACGAGTTGAAAAAAACATCATTTAAAGACAATTGGCAATTTATGTGCTCTGAAAGCCCTATTTCATTCAGCAGCACAAAATAACTTACTGATTACCTACTATCTGTGCTTTCAAAACTCTGGAAACACTATAATCTACTATAATCTTCTATGTAGTCACGATAGGCTGTGGGCATGAACCCCAAATGATGGGGTGGGAGGCTGAATTTAAATGAACAGTAGGCTCTGAAAACAGATTATGAAATTCATTCAAATGACTGACTTGATTCCATCATCTGTCACACTGTTGTTCGAAATCAAATGTGTGTATATTCAAAGTATCTGTTAAATGTTCAATCCTACATCTCGCCATGTTGCAAAGGGTGTGCACGTGAGTTTCCTAAACTTAAAAAAATTCAAAAATGGCCCGTACGTAGGAAATTTGTAAATAACCAAACCTCTTTATGAATATGGTCAGAAAACTTTCTCGGTTAAAAATAGAAATAGAGCTGGTATGTTTCGTCTCTAACAGAAAAAGTAGTCTTCAAAATCTGGTAGGGTAAGGCTTTTAACATCCTTGAAAGGAGAAAATACTAACGAGTATTACGCACTGGCTATTTTCAAAATGCTCTAAATTCAACAACCAACGGAGGCAAAAATGGGACTTCTGCTCTCAGCAGCCATAAGATTCCCATCTCCTAGGGAAAGGTAACTCCCTTCTTAAAAGTTGCCTTATCAAGTTACTTTAATTTCTCCTAATTACAACCATAATTCCAACTGCTAATTACATAATTCCTGCAGAGAGGTATTCGGTTTCAAATGTGGTGAGTCAACATGAGAAAATGTTATGACATACGCCTAGTAAAAATTTTCACCATGGAGTTACAAAAACCTGTCCTAATGTTTCCAGACCTGTTACTCCATTCTGGACGATTGGAAATTACATTCCTAAACCACCAACTCACTTTCCACGAGTGAATTTGGATTCAGGGTCCTCCCAAAGGTCACCTGAAATAAACCTGAGGTAGTAACCACCTGCTGGAAATCAGAAACCAAAGTTCCAGAAACAAACCTGAAATACTCCCAGCTTCAGAAAGGAAATCACTTCCCTAGATCAATGTGGTGCTACAACCTTCTTCCATTGTGGTTACCTCTCTGGGTCCTGGTTACCTCCCTGGGTCCTCATAGCAAAACAAAACCTTTTAACAACTCTGAAGTCATTTTCTCTTAAAGGTACAAATGCCTGTTTAAGACAAACCACAATTAGGAAAGCTCTGGAAATGCACACTCAAGAGTTCTACTTTCTAAGTGACTGTTTCAATTCATCTGCGCACCTCCAACAGCCAGCAGCTATGAGCGGGTCCGAAGGGGCTGAACTCTAGCCTTGAGCCAGGCCAGTGGCAACACAGACCCTTGGGACAACGGGATCTATACTCCCTACAAACTTCCGGGCCTTTCTTCAACGCTTCGCCTAGTGGGAAGAGATCGACTCCATTTAGAAACAAGGATAAAGGCCCTGAGCTGAAGACTTTGACAACTTTCAGCGGGGGAGGGCTGGTGCTGCCCTAGAATCTCCCGGGAAAGCAAGCTCTGAGATGGGGAGAGGCGAGAAGGAGGAGATGAGAAAAAGGAATAGGGACAGGAGTGGGAGGGAAGGGGGGCCCCAGGGTGCAGGGAGGAATTAGGGCCCCGTGAACGAAAGGTGGGGCTCCCTGGCTGCAGCCCCACTTCCGCAGCGAGGACTCTGGACTCGGTGTGGGTCGCTGCGGTTCAGCGTGCCTGGGGCCCTCAGAGCCGGTCCGACCCGCTCCAGTGTCTCCTCTATAGCCATTCCGGACACTTGAGTCCAAGGCACCTGCCTTTTCCCAACTGCTCTTACCACACCCCTCTCTGCGCCTCTCCCTGCACGCGGGTCTCCAAGGATGCTACCTCCGGTTTACGTCCCTGAGCTAAGCCGGGTCCTTAGCAAGGCAACAGCTAACGCTAGCGGGGGTCGGGGCGGGCGGGGGAGACCACCCCCCGCCTTCCTTCTGAGTTCTCCCCAGTGTGAGCCCTTCTCTGCTGCGCCTCCCCAACCCGCCGGTGGGAGGCCCCAGGCCAAGACGCACACTCCGGGGGACCGGCGGCCGGGAGCCCCGGGCCAGGTGGCTGAACCCCAGACAGCGGAGGGAGGGGACTCTCCCCTCCCGCGGAGGCCCGCTCCCGCTGGGCACTAGTGGCGAGGGGACAACAGCCTTTGTTCTCCCGGGGCTTGGCGAGGCTGCGCTGCCGAGGCGCAGCGCGGGCGGCGCCGGGGCACCCGGATTGCTCACTTTTGCACGCGGCGTGTCGAAGGTTGCAAGCTCCCGCCTTCTGGGGAGGGGGTAGAGACTTGGGGAGTAGGGGGTGTGAGGGGGAAAGGAGCGTGGGGGGAGGGGTCTCGCGTCTCGGCCAGGCTCTTTGTTTGCATTGGGGGCGGGGAGAGGGGGTTGGAGGTGGATTGGAGCTTGGGTCTGTGAGAGTGGAGCAGATTCCTGAGTATGTCACCATGTTGCACCCGCGCAGCACACATAATGCACACTCGCGCACACGCACACACAGGCACTCGCACGGATAGGCGGCCGGCCGGCAGCAGGCAGCGCTGTTCCCGGCGCTCCGGGCTGCAGCAGCTCCGGCCGCCCGCAGCGCCACCACGGTGCGTCCAGAGGGGGAGTGGAAGAGGCTGGAGGCACTCGCGGGGCGACAATTCCACGAGGAAGGAGGGAAAGTGGTGCGACCCCAGCCCCCCTCCCTCGGCGGCCCGGCCCCCCTTTCTCGCCCGGGGTCGCAGAGGTCACGGGCAGCTTAGGCTCCGGCACGGAGGCAGGGAGGCAGCGAGCCGCCGAAGGGCGGCGCGCACGCGAAGGGGCGAGGGAAACCAAGGGAAGGGAAGCCGGCGGAGCGAGCGGGCGGGCGGGCGGGCTGGCTTACCCTTAGAAGCATCTTTCTCCTCTTTGGGCTTGGTCACCTTTCCACTCATAGATCCCAGCTTGCTTGACAAGGGTCGCCCAGGAGACGGAAGTCCTCGCCGAGCGGGCCGGACTTCGGAGAGTGCTTAGGGCGGCAAGTCGCGACCGCAGCCTCCCCTCGGTGTGGCTCGGGGCGGGATCCGCTTTTCCCCCACCGCTGCCGCCGCCGCCGCTGCCTACGAGAGAGTGGGGAGGAAAGGAGAGGGGTGAAGGAGGAGCCGCCGCCGCCGCCGCCGCCGCCGCCGCCGCCGCCGCGAGCCCGATCGGCCGGTAGCGGGAGGAGCCGCTCGCCTGGCTCCAGAAGTGAAGAGACAAAGCGGCGCGGCGCTCCCTCCGCGCCCCGCGCCCGCCGCGCCCGCCCAGGGCCGCGCTCGCAACCCCCGGGGCCGCCGGGAGGTGCGGCCGGGACTCCCGGCTCCGCCGCCGGCCTCCCCGGGCTCCGCGCGGGCCGCTCGCCGGGCCGGCGCGGGCCGCGCGGGGAATCGCCCGGGTGGGCTGCCCGCGCGCCGGCGGGCTGCTCTCCCCCGCCCCCTCCCCCCCACCTCCCGATCCGCTGCGGGCCGCCAACTCCATCAAAATAAAGACCCGAGGAAGGCTGAAAACAATCAAAACAAAGACGAAAATATTCACTTAAAAATAACGAGCCTCCCCGAAAGGGAAATGTTTGAACATGTGATGAGCAACGTGTGAGCCTGTTACACCGCAGAGCCGCGCAGCTGGTCGCCCGCGGGGAACCGAGAGGGGAGGGTCGCCCCTTTCTTTCTGTTCCGTCCGTCTGCAGGTTGCTATTCTTTTGCCCCCAGGGGGGACCCGAGCGGCTCGCGGGCGGAGGAGCGGGAACCGATGGCCCTTACCTGCTCTCTCCCTTCCACCCACACCCCCTCGGAGCTCGCCCGCTCCCTCGCTCGCGCTCTCCTTCCCCAGAACTCTCCGGTCCCAGAGAGCCGCGAATTCAGCCCGCGGCGCCTTCTATATAAACGGCAAGGTGTGGGCACGCGGGGGGGCGGGGGCCGGCGAGGGCGGGGCCCGCACGGAGCCGCCTGCCGGCTGTAGTAAAAGGAGAGCTCGGCAGGGGCGCGCCGACGTCAGCCGCCGGTTGGCAAAACCCCGGCGAGCCCGGCGGAGAGCGGGCGAGCGTGGCGGCCGGGCGTCCCCGGGCCCCCCGCCCCGGGCGGGCAGGGCCTGCGGGCGCCGCCGGAGCGGGCTCGCGCTCCGGGGCCGCGGACATCGAAGCCCGGCGCCCCCCGCCCCACCGGCCGCCCCGGTTAGCCCCTCTGCTCCCCGGGCCCGCGCTAGTCGCCACCTACACTTTGGGGACTCCGGCTGTCGGCAAGTGCCCGCACCGAGCGGTGGAATCTCAGTCCGGGAGGGAAGTCGGCGACTCCTCGCCTCCGGCCGGCCGCCCAAGTTGAGGCAGCCGGGCTCTCCCCGGCTGGGAGAAGGGCGCGCTGGGATCTGGGTGTCACTGGGGCAGAGAGTGAAACTGACCGCGGCGGCTGCCACCTCCCACCCCCACCTCCACCCCCACACGCAGGCCCCTCCTCCTAGGGCTGAGCGCTCTGGTTGGCAAACTGGGCGCAAAAGAGTGCCCACCATCCAGGAGAGCCAGCCCCAACCAAACGGAGTGAGGTGGCAACTGGGAGCGAGTGCTGGAGAGGGAGGAGTGGGGTGGCACGTCGCCTGGGGCACGCCGGTGACAAAACGCGGGGAAGGTCCCCGAAGATTTGAACTAGAAGGGAAAACTGCCCGGAAATTGCACCAGAGGCGGCGATTGGGGTGGGAGAAAGACCCAAGGAAAGGGATGGAGAGACGGCGGAGTCTGGAACGAGCCCTAGGGCGAGCTGGGAAACCCTTTCCGCCCCCTCCCCCACTCATGGCCCCTGTCCAGGCGCGCGGATACCCTGAGGTTCGGGGGCTGGGGTGGGTGGCCCAGCTAACACGACCCGGTCCTCAGAGCCGTCCATTAATCAGACCAGAGGCTCCAGCCTGGCGGAGGAGACTCGGCAGCGACTCCCACGCAGAGAATCCGTTTCCCCTGGTCCCACCCAACTCCACCCGATCCTTAATTCGGTTTCGTTAATGGCATTAAACCAGGCAGAGAAATTATATAGATGGATTAGTCCCACTGAATCCCAAGCGGTAACTCAATTACAAGAGCCTGCTGTGGCTTTCAAGACCAAGAGAGTGGGCTGCGGCCCAAGCCAGCCTGGGTCTAAAGGTCGACAACCTTCGAAACTCAATTTGCAGCCCTCAGTCCTGGGTCTGGGAGGAACTCCAGGTCTGTTTTTCCTGTAAATTATATCTAATAATCTGGAGGCTGATGACACAATGTGATTATCCACCCCAAGGTTGGACCATTAATTAATACCAGTACTTGGGGAAAGGAGGAATTTCTCTTCAAATGACCGGAAATCAAAGAGGGCGGAGACTTGGGGGAGTTCAGAGGAAAGGTCCAGGGGATGCGGGTAGAGTCCTTAGACCGTGGACACCCAACTGTCCGTTACCATGGATTTAGTGCCTATCTTGCGGCCAAGCCGCAGGCTAAAAGCTTTACGTCATTATCTTCGTCTTCACAACAGCCCTAGGAAGGGTTGGTACTGTTATTTCCATTTTACAAATGAGAACACTGAGGCTCAGACAGGTTAAGTAGACTTGCCTGGAGGTCACACAGCTGGTAAGTGATGAAGTCTGGACAAAAAAAAAAAAAAAAAAAAAATACAAAACAAAACCAAAGAGCCGAGATAGGAAACACGACGAGTCTTTTCAAACTCCCTTAACTCAGCACGGGCGTTTTTGCGCACCCGCACCCACACACACACCCACACACACACACACCCCTACTGTGTACACATAACATTTTCTTTGTCCACATATCCCCAGTAAGCAAAAAGACCTTCTTTGGGGAAAAAGGTCAGTCTCTGTCTTAGGAGATACTAAGCATGATACTTAGGTCCATCCCTAATATTGCATCTCAGCTTTCCTGCAATATTAACATTTCCAGGAAAGGTCTTTGCACAGATAAGGCCTCCCCCTTCCCCTCCAAACCCTACCCACCAATGGCACCTCCAGCAAAGGTAACGTTCCTGAAAGTCAGATATATCACCCTGTTCCTCGAAGGACACGAAGAGTTAACATATAAGTAAACCTAGGTTAGTTAATATGACTCGGATGAGTTGAAGAGATGTCTGTTTCAGAGTGTTGGTGGAATCTGTCTATCCACGGATGCAAACGGGTAAAATAAAGTGTCTCTTCACCATAAACCACCCTGCAAAAGAAATAATCAGAAGATAAAGAAAACAGACACCTCATGCAAGAACCATATAGTGACGTGTGCCCATATGGGGGCAAATCAGGGACATTGTAAGTGCATGCATTCATGCCAGAGAGCAAGGATTACGAAGTGCCAGGATAAGCAATCTCATCTAAACGAAGCTAAAGACCCTACTAGGGAGGTCACAGCCTGCCTCTTTTGCAGAAGCCATGGGGGCTTTCCCCTTTTCAAAGTCCTGTGAGATGTTTCATATTAACAGAATGTTGTGGGTATTGGCTCAGAAAGGCACGCTCCAGTGCCCAGCCCCCAAGCTACTTGGTAACCCGGGCTGGTCAGCTGGAAGACGATCTGCCATCTGTGGGAGGGTGTTTAGGGTGTCGTCTGTTCCCCACAACCACCTGGAGTGGTCTTGACGCATCTCAACAAATCCCTGGCTTAGTCGCTAACACTTTCTCTTCCCCACCCAGATCCTTCTGCCCCTTCCCGCCACGGTAGAAGTGCCTTCACTTCTCAGCCTAGCCATTGGCAGGACCTGATCCCTTCTCGCTGTCTTGTCACTATGGTCATGTGGCCCTGTCCGTCTTGTTTCCGCCCATCCTATGAGAGAGAGCTCCACAGATCTGATAAAATATGGCGCACGGGGGTTATCCGGTGTAGTTGAGTAACTTGGGCCTGGAATGAAAGCAATACGCTAAAGCAAAATGCCGCGTGGCTACACCTCTATAGAGGGCTGGGTGTTTTCCAGACCAAGGGGCAGAAGCTTGAGTCTTAGGAAGGGAGGTGGAAAAGGTCCTGGGAGTCTCATTCTTTTGGCCCTATCATCGTTCTGGTGTCTGGTTCGTGCCAGTCCCCAAATGCCTCAAGACACCGACCTCTGGATTCCAGGTTTGCTCACTAGAGCTCCGAAAGGCATATCATTTCTGATTCAAACCCTACAGTGTTCATCTATATCACCATTCAAGATTGCTTTTGATCGGGGTGGGGGGAGGGGCGCCTGGGTGGCTCAGTCAGTTGGGCATCAGACTCTTGATGTTGGCTCAGGTCATGATCTCACAGTTGGTGATTTCAAGCCCAGCGTCGGGCTCCGCCCTGAAAGGGTGGAGCCTGCTTGGGATTCTCTCTCTCTCCCTCTCCCTCTGCCCCTCCTATGCTCTCTCACTCAAAACAACAAACAAACAAACTTAAAAAAAAAAAGATTGCTTCCAATCGGAATCTTGTTTCGAATTTCGGTGATGAAAGACTTAGGTAAGAATCTCCAAAGATGGTCACTGTGGCAGTTTTAAAACATGGTCACTGGATGCTATGACCTCTCCCCTTGATCCTGGGTAGGCTCGTAACTGCTTCGATCTACAGAGTATGGCGGAAAGCCAGCCAGCCACCGTGCATGCAATCTGCCTACTCTGGGCTCACCGGTTGACCCTGCTAGCTGACAGCCAGCGTTGATCACCAGCCAAGCAAGAGAACCACCCTGGGTATCCAGCCCAAACCACCACGTGACTGCAGCCCCAGCCCAGCCGACATCCGATTGCAACCTGGTGAGAGACCCCCCTCGGCGGAGAACTCTTCAGTGGAGCCCTTCTCAAATTCCTAGCCCGTAAAGTTCTGAGCAAAATTAAATGGATGCTTTCGGCTGCTAAGTTTTAGGATATTAAGCTATACAGAAACAGCGAGCAACAATTTCTCCTGATCCCCTAGGCCTATGCCACTCCACCCTCTAGAGGTGAAGTCCCCTTGACTCCAGGCTGGCCTCGTGACTTGGTTTTACCCATAGCACGTGGCCGAAGTGATGCTGTGCCAGTTCAAGGCCTCGCGTGCCAGAGATCTGGCAGGTTCTCCTTTTTCCCTGGGGGAAGCCAGGCACCATAAGAAGGCAGATACCCCGAGACCTCTGATGTGAGGAAGCCCAAGGGGGTGATATGGAGACGTCACGGGACCTGAGGAACCCGGCCGATGGCGAGAACAGAACTCCAGACATATGGCCCCAGTCAAGCCAGTCCAGCCAGCTTCCAGCCTTCTGAGCCACGAGGCCCTAGACTTCATGGAGCGAAGAGCCATCTTGCCCCACCCTGTCCAAATTCCTGACCCACAGATTTACTTGCAAAATGGTTGTTTTAAGCCACTCAGTTCTGGGGTGAATCGTTACATACAGAAATAGATCACTGAAATGCAAATCCTAGAGCCATTTTGGGACCAACATGTCTCCGTTCCTTGGTTTTCTTACAGACTAGAATGGGTTTTTAGAGTGGGTAAAAGTTATAAGACAGAGGGAGGTCAATGATTTATCCAAAAACAGCTTAATACTAAGACCTTTCCAATCTACATAAATGTGGTTTTCTGCCTCTCTTGAAATCGAACATTTGGACCGTTATGACGCAATATTGGGATGCCACTCAAGAATGAACACCTTTAAGGGACACCCGGCTGGCTCAGTCAGAAGAACACGCGACTCTTGATCTCAAGGTTTCGAGTTTGAGCCCCACGGTAGATGTAGAGATTACTAAACAAAAAAAAAGTAAATAAACTTAAAAAAAAGAATGAACATCTTTAAATGTTTTATCACTTTCCCGTCCAGCGAAGGAGGAAACAATGAGCTACAGCTTGTTCAAGGATTCGCTCTGGCTCCCAAAGAAGGAACATCACCGGGCAGCATGAGTTTTCCACCCAGGATCTCTAGCATTCCATAGCACTCGGAATCTGCCGGGTCAGGAGGAGCAGGTGCTCTTGATGTTCTCTACATCAGAGATCTCTACATCAGAAACGGAAGACCTAGCCATCATCCCTCCCAGCAAATAACGCACCAAAGACTTTGGGTCACGTCAGTTTCCAGAAGATTTTCAAATAGCCTCATGGTTGTAAATACTGGGTTTCTTGTTCTGTGGTAACATCTATCCCCATGAGGCCACGCTATACTCAAGGCGACCCTGAGTTAGTGACTGTTATTATCTCCGTTTTCCAGATGAGGACACCGGCTCAGAGAGGTGAAGGTTGCAGGGAAAAGGGACACACAGGATTGAGACGCGAGGAGCACCTTCTGCTTCCAAAGCCCCTATCTTTCCACCGTAGGACCCTGCGTATTTTGTAAATGCTCTGGAATAATTAGTGCCTCTAAAATTTCCCCAAAGAGAAAGCCAAGCGTTACGGCAAGAGCAGAGATCTCGGGGCCCTACTGGGCTTTCATTCATCTCCTGTCAACACCTGCCGTCTGTGTGGTAGACGGGGACAGACGTGTGCCACCCAGTTCCTCCGCCAAAGCTTTGCTGGGCCTGCTTTGTGGTTCATCTGTACCCTCTGCCCAACCCTGCCTCCTCCCGCCTTCCTTGCATGGCCACTGACCCCTAATGGATATTTTCCGTCACAAACGTCACCTGCTTCAGAGATGGCAGCCTGGGACTGGTCTCTTTTTCCCTCCAACCCTGTCTTTTTTTTGTCCAGGCTTTTGACAGAGAGATTCTGAGCATCTTCCCCTTCCTCTGCCAGTTTAAGTGATCCTTTGCCTCCCACTTCCCTATCTTCTTGGGACGTGGCCTGGAGCCTTCTTTGGAGCTCCAGGGTTTGGGGCTTGGATTTCTACCTCCCCGCAGAGCACTGGTCCCCAGCTGGGACTGTAAATAACTGTGAACACTTCAGGGAAAGGGGAGCAACCTGCAGACGGTGAACAAATGCCAAGCTGAGTTTCTAATGAGGAGACACTTGCACCTGCCCTTTCCTTCCCTGGAAACGATTTGTGACCCAGTTGGTGTGACGTGACCCGGCACAGAATGGACATGCGCCTGGCACGTGGTTGGAGGGACTGTGCCTGTGACAGTGCATGTGACTGTACCTGCCACGCTGCAACTAACTGTGTCTTCTCTGACGGACCGCCCTCCTCAGTCTCCCACTTCTGCCAGGACAACTTCCCGTGCCCTCTCCCACCGCCAGGGACTAGCACGACTGTTCCCTATGCCTTTCCCCCCATATTTACCCCACTTTGTGACATAGAGCCCCCTTCCTCCTTACATCACAGCCCACAGGGATTTTCTCCTGTGGGCTTGTGGAGAGAGTATCTCAGATCCGTGATGGGAGATTTGCTCCACGGCTGCCAGGCCAGCAAGAGGAGCCCCTCTGAGGGTCCCCGCACACTGTGGAAGGAAAGAGGGAGCCGCATCATTTCTCTTCTTGGCGGGCAGGCACCAGAAGCAGTGGCATCGCAGCGAGACGAATGACCAAAAACAGAGGAGGAAATGCACAGACGGCACTTTATATAAACTGTCATTTCATCCCCGCAACTGTCCCCAAAGCCAGATATGGCCACCCTTCATTTACAAATAAGGAAAAGAACCGAGAAAGAGCAATTCACCTGTTCACGTTCCCACGGCTAGTGATTCGCACTAGCAGGATTTGAACCCAGGCCTTTTGGGTGCAAAAGTCTATGCACCTTGCACTGCCGGATGCTGACGAAGTCAAGAAGGCTCGGGTCCCTGTCTTGCCACTGGTTGGCACGGGCCACAGGATTCTGGAAGACTCCGTGTCTAGTGCGTAATGCTCTAGCTTTGGTGTTAGCGGAAGGGACATCTGTGAGAGCTGTGACAAAGCATACCAGTCGCGAGAGCTACGGCACTGAGGCCAAGGGGAGAGAAGTCTCCAGGCACATCCACAACCCCACACTGTTATTCTTTGAGCTTCCTCTGGGGGCACTGGGCTACACTGGTGGTTTTCGGCTCAGCTACCACTGCCACTCCCGACTAGGCCGGAGCCAGGTTTCCCAGAGGCCCCTTCCCTATGTGCCTCTAGGTTAGCGTGTGCGGCTAAGACAAACTCACTGGAGACTGGGAAGGTGGGAATAAAGCAGAAGTCGCTGTTCTTGGGGCGCCCGGGTGGCTCCGGTGGTTGAGCGTCCGACTTCAGCTCGGGTCTTGATCTCACGGTTCAGGCGTTTGAGCCCCGCGCCGGGCTCTGAGCTGACAGTGCAGATCCTGCTTCAGATTCTCTGTCTCCCTATTTCTGCCCATTCCCACCCCCCCAAAAAATAAATACACATTTAAAAAAAAAAAGAAGTCACTGTTCTCAAGAGGCTGTGATAGACAGCATGGCTTTACAGCTGTCTCTGTGAGATTTCACTTCCTGGTCACCTTCCTGGTGACTTCTCAGAATTCCAGTGAGTTCTGGCTTCCTCACGTCCCCCAGTGCCTCCACTTGAAGTTATTACAGACATTTGTCTGATCCTCTGGCTTGAACCTTCTGGAACTTCACTCTCCTAGCTCTTCCCACTGCCACTGCCACTGCCCCTGTGTGTGTGTGTGTGTGTGTGTGTGTGTGTGTATTTATCTGTTTATTTACTTAACCCCTTATTGCAATATTTTAGCAGCCCTGTTTTTACCCAGACACTGATAGAGCGTTCACCCTGAACCTCGCTACCGGCCATGTGTTATTTAAAAGCAATTTCTTGGGAAGTGAAAGAACTAAGGTTCAGTCATATAAAGGCCTTCTTTCTTTTTTTTATTTTTAAGTTTATTTATTTATTTTGTGTGTGTGTCTGTGTGTGAGAGAGAGAGAGAGACAGACAGACAGACAGACAGAATGAGTCGGGGAAAGACAGAGAGAGGGGAGAGAAGGAGAATCCTAAGCAGGCTCTGTACTGTCGGCACAAGCCCGATGTGGGGTTCGAACTCACAAACTGAGATCATGACCCGAGCTGAAATCAAGAGTCAGACGCTCGACTGACTGAGCCACCCAGGTGCCCCATCTGTTTTTCTTTGTTTTAAAGAAACCACAGCATGTTCTGGAGAGATGGTGACCCAAGCACAGGTTAGTTCCCATTACCAGCTCTAAGCTGCCTGTTTCTCCTCAGCCACGTGGCTATTGAGGCCTCTGGAGAAGAGCGGGATGTGAAAACCTAGACATTGTGGGAATCTCGCACAAAGAAATGTTGTCAGGCTTTCTTCCTTGAGTGCTGGGCAAAGCCTGGATCTGGTGCCAGAAAGCCTCCACACAAGGACACCTGGAGATTGGGAAAACAATATCAGACCTGTGTTTCTGGTCTCCTAGGCCTCGGAGGAGTGAAGAAAAAATAAACTAAAGCAACAGACCAGGTCGGTGTAGAGAGGGACCATGTGAAGAGGCCTGGGAAGAAGGTGGCTCCCTACCACTTGAGAGCCGAATAGCACCTGAAAAGCTCTGGGAGATCCCTCCCAGCATCAGCTGGCCCATATGGGCTGATGACAAAATTCTTTACAACCATCTCTGTGGGTCTAGCAACCAACCAGCACCCAGGAAATGGCTGACTAAGCAACATGTGCCTAAAGTAAGAGACTGTGAGGAGGAGACACAAATGACAACTTCAACAGCAAGAATAACAATATAGGAACATGTACAGAGATTCAAGTGCAGCCTAAAACTAGACTTACTGGAACCACACAACGTGATTCCCCAAATAGCTCAGTAGATGAATAGAAGAGGATGATCACTGCTGAAGCCCCAAAGAGCAACCTGGAAGGGAAAGGAGACGAATCACAGAGCACAAAGCCAAAACTGCCACAGGAGGGAAATCATGAAGGAAAACCTGAGAGATGCAGAGATCCTGAAGAAGTCTTCTAGAAGGAGAAGAGGGAAGAGACAAAGGAAAGGCAGTACTTTTTTTTAAGAGATAATAAAAAAGAGCTTTTCTGAGTAGAACATGTAATGAATTTGAATACATAAATAAATAAATAAATAAAGAGTATAATAAATAACTATAATAAAAATTATATACAATTATACAAATATAAAATTTGAATAAATAATTTTTTCATGCAAAAAAAAGTCACCATTTGGAAGTTAAGGAATATACTCCTGGAGCACCACTGGACCAAAGGGAAATTGCAAACTATCTAGAAAGCAATTAAAAAGAATATTTTAATCCAAAACCTACCCGGCACAGTGAATGCTATACTCAGACAGAAAAAAAATTACATTCTTAAATGTCTTCAGTATTAAAGAACAAAGACGAAAAATTAAAGGAACATAGTACTCATCTTTGGATCTTTACGAATGAAGTACAAAGTGAACTAAAAAGAACCAGGAAGAGGCCTTTAACAATGGAAAAGGTGGAATTAATGAAATAATCAGAACTTGTTCACTGGGATGACCAATAAGAAAGGTAACCCTCTTCCAAGTCTGATAAAAGAAAAAGAAAGAATAAATATGGACAAGACCGGAAATGGAAAAGTATACATAAAATGGTTACATAATTAGAAAATGACCACATTAAACTCTACCTCAGCAAATGTGAAAACCTAGAGGAAAAGGAAGTTGTTTTGGGAACCAAATTAACCCAACAGGAAGTGCTGAATAGGTCAACGATCACAAAAGAGACGGAAAAAGTGAATAAACATCTACCGCGAAAAGTCATCATAACAAAGTGGTTCATCTGTTTGAATTCAACTTATCTTTAAAACAAGCAATTTCAAGATCATTTAAACTATTCCAGGCCATAAAAAAAGAAGAAAAGCCCCTTCATTCTTTTTTCTCCCCCAGCTTTACCGGGATATAATTGGCATGTAACATTGTGTACGTTTAAGGTGTACAATGAGATGATTCGAAACACACATACTATGAAATGTTTACCAAACTAAGGTTAGTTAACCTATCCTTCACCTCACATAATTACCTTTTTGTTGTTGTTGTTATAATGAGAACAATAAGGATCCACTCTCATTGCAATTTTAAAATATATAAAACAGTATTGTTAACCATAGTCATCTTACTATACGCTAGATCCCTGGAACATATTCACCTTACAACCTAAAGTACTATTTGACCAACATCTAAGTATTTGTCTTTCTGTGTCTGACCTACTTCATTTAGTATAAGGCCATCAACACCCATCCCTGTTATCACAAAAGGCAGGACTTCCTTCTTTTTATGGCCCAATAATAATATACCATCGTTTATATGTATCCATATAGAGAGATCTATACGCCATATCTTCTTTTTCCGTTCATTCATCAGTGGACACCTAGGTTGTTTCTATGTCTTCCCCGTTGTGAATAATGCTGCAATGAGCATGGAAATGCAGGTACCACTTCAGGAAAGTGATTTCATCTCCTTCAGGTATATACCCAGAAGCGGGATTGCTGGAGCATACGGTACTTCTATCGTTAATTTTTTGAGGAATTTCCATACTGTTTTCCATAGTGCCTGGACCGATATACATTCCCACCAGCAGTGCACCAAAGTTCCCTTTTCTCCACGTCCTCACCAGCATTTGTTATCTCTTGTCCTTCTGATACCAGTCTCTCTAACAGATGTGGGGTGGTATTTCATTGTGGTCTTGACTTGTATTTCCATGATTATTAGTGATGTGGAGCGCATTTTCACACACCTCTTGGCCACATTTGTATGTCGCCTTTCAAAAAATGCCCATTCGGGTCCTTTAGCCATTTTTTAAGTGGGTTTTTTTTTCTTTTTTTGCTACTGGGCTGTATGAATTTTTTTTATACGTGGTAGGTATTAACCCCTTATCGGATCTATAGTCTGGAAAGAGTTTCTCCCATTCTGTAGGTTGCCTTTTCATTTGTTAATTGTGTCTTTCACCGTGCACAAGTTTTTAGCTTAATGTGGTCCCGCTCGTTAACAGTTGCTTTCGTTGCCTGTGCGGTTGGTGTCACATCCAAAACAATCACTACCAAGACTGAGGTCTTGGAGCTTTTTCAAGTTTTACAGTTTCAGGCCTTACAATGAAGTATTTAATCCATTTCAAGTTAATTTCTTGTGAATGGTGTAAGGTAGGGGTCCAACTGCATTTTTGCATAGGAATATCCAGTTTTCCCAACACTATTAATTGAAGAGACTATCCTTTCTCCACGGAGTACTCTTGCCTACCTTGTGGACTCTTGGTTTTGTTCCATTAGTCTGTGTGTCTGTTTTTATGCCAACAGCATACTGTTATGACCAGGAGAGGTTTGTGATACGGTTTGAAATGAGGAAGTGTGAGGCCTCCACCTTTCTTCCTTCTCAAGATTTCTCTTGGCTATTTGTGGTCTTTTGTGGCTGCTAGGATTATCTTTTCCATTTCTGTGAAAAATGCCATTGGAATTATTTGATAGGGATAGCACTGAATCGCCAGATGGCTTTGGGTAGTATGTGCATTTTAATAATATTAACTCCTCTGACCCATGAACGTAGGATATCTTTCTATTTATTTGTGTCGCTTATCAATTTCTTTCATCAATGTCTTATAGTTTTCAGCATATAGATTTTTGACTTCCTGGGTTAAATTTATTCCTAAGTATTTTATTCTTTTGGATGTTATTGTAAATGAGAATGTGTTCTTTCTTTTTCAGATAGTTCATTGTTAGTATAGTATATAGAAATACAAGTGGTTTTTAATGTTGACTTTGTATCCTGAAAATTTACTGATATAAATTATTGGTTCTAAAAGATTTTGGTGGAGTTGTTAGGATTTTCTAAATAGAAGATCATATCATCGGCAAACAGAGGCAATTATATTCCTTCTTTTCCAGTTTGGATGTCCTTTATTACTTTTTCTTGCTTAATTGCTCTGGCCAGGACCGCCAGTACTAAGTTAAAGAGAAGTAGTGGGTGTGGGCACACTTGTCCTATTCCTGATCTTAGCGAAAAGTTTCCAATCTTTCACCTTTGAGTGTGATGTTACCTGCAGGTTTGTCATATGTGGCCTTTATTATGTTGAGATATATTCCTTCTATACACAACCTTTGAGAGGTGTTTTTTGTGTTTTTTTTTTTTACCATGGAAGAATGTTGAATTTTGTCAAATGCTTTTTCTGTATCTATTGAGATAATCATATGACTTTGTCTCTCATTCTATTAATTGATTTCTGTGTGTTGAGCCATACCTGTATCCCAGAGATAAATTCCACTCGATCATCATATATGATCCTTTTAAGGTCCTGTGGAATTCAGTTTGCTAGTATTTCATTGAGAAATTTTGCATCTATACTCATCAAGGATACTGGCCTGTAGTTTTCTTTTCTCATATTACCCTTATCTGCCTTTGTTATCAGGGTACTGCTGGCTTCAAAAAATGAGTTTGGGGGGCACCTGGGTGGCTCAGTCGGTTAAGCATCCCACTTCGGCTCAGGTCATGATCTCGCGGTCCGTGAGTTTGAGCCCCGCATCGGGCTCTGTGCTGACAGCTCAGAGCCTGGAGCCTGTTTCAGATTCTGTGTCTCCCTCTCTCTCTGCCCCTCCCCCGTTCATGCTCTGTCTCTCTCTGTCTCAAAAATAAATAAACGTTAAAAAAATAAAAATTGTTTTAAAAAATGAGTTTGGGAGTATTCTCTTCTATTCTTTGGAAGGGTTTGACGTGAATTGGCATTAATCTTTAAATGTTTGATAGAATTCATGTGTGAGGCTATCTTGTGCCAAGCTTTTCTGTGTCAGGAGGTCTTTTTAAAGTTTATTTATTAATTTTGAGAGAGAGAGAGAAAGGGAGAGAGAGAGGGGGAGGGAGGGAGAGAACACAATCAGGGAAGGAGCAGAGAGAGAGAGAGAGAGAGAGAGAGAGAGAGAGAGAATCCTAAGCAGGCTCCACACAATTAGCATGGAGCCTGACGCAGGGCTCGTACTCACACACTGTAAGATCATGACCTGAGCCAAAATCAAGAGTCAGACACTTAACCAACTGAGCTACCCAGCTGCCCCTATGTTGGGAGGTTTTTGATTAATTACTTATTCAATCTTGTTACTTGTTATTGGCCTGGTTAGATTTTCTATTTCCTCATGATTCAGAGTTGGTAGGTTGTATGTTTCTAGGAATTCATCCATTTCTTCTAGGTTGTCCAATTTGTTGCCATATAATTGTTCATAGTAGTCTCTTATGACCCTTTGGATTTCTGTGGTATTGGTTGCAATGCTTCTTCTTTCACGTATAAGTTGATTTACTTGAGTCCTCTATTTTTCTTGGTAAGTCCAGATAAAAGTTTGTTACCTTTTTTTTTACCTTTTCAAAAAACAGCTCTTAGTTTCATTGATATTTTTAATTATTTTTCTATTCTCTTTCATTTACTTCTGCTTTGATCGTTATTATCTCCTTCCTCTGCTAATTTGGGGCTTCGTTTGTTCTTGTTATTGTAGTTCCTTGAGGCGGAAAGTTAGGCTGTTTGAGATCTTTCGTTCTTCTTAACGTAGGCATTTATTACTATTAACTTCCCACTTAGCACAGCTTCTGCCACATCTCCTAAGTCTCGGTATACTGTGTTTTACATTTTCACATTTGTTTCCAGATATTTTTAGATTTCCCTTTTAATTTCACCTGTGGCCCTACTGGTTGTTCAGGAGTACGTGGTTTAATTTCCACATATTTGTGAATTTTCCAGGTTTCCTCCTGTCATTGATTCCTAGTCTCATACCATTGTGGTTGGAAATGATACTTGGTATGATTTTAATCTTATGAAATTTGCCAAGATTTGTTTTGTGACATAGCACATGATCTATCCTGAATAATGTTCCTTGTGCACTTGACAAAAACGTGTATTCTGCTGCTGTTGGATACAATGTTCTATATATGTCTTTTAGGTGCGTTTGGGCTAAAGTATAATTCAAGTCCAATGTTTCCTTATTGATTTTCTGCCTAGATGATCTATTCTCTGTGAAAGTGGGGTACTAAATTCCCCTACTAGTACTGTATTATTAGCTATAACATCCCTCAGATCTCTTAGAATTTGCCTAATAAATTTAGGTACTCTAATGTTGGCTGCATGTAGAATTGTCCTATCCTCTCAACGAATTGACCCCTGTACCATTATATAATGACCTTCTTTGTCTCCTGTTACAGTGTTTAACTTAAAGTCTGCCCACTCTCTCTTTTGGAATGTCCTTTACCACCCGTTCCCTTTGAGCCTATGAGTGTCCTAAAACTGAAACGAGTCTCTTGTAGGCAGCATATGCTTGGGTCTCGATTTTTTGGTCCATTCATCCCCTCTATGCCTTCTGATTAGAGAATTGAATCCAATTCCATTTCAAGTAGCTACTGATAGGTAAGGAATAACTACTGCAATCTTGTTAACTGTTTTCTGGCTCTTGTATAGTTCCTTTGTTTCTTTCTTCCTGTCTTGCCGTCTTCCTTTGTGTACTGATGATTTTCTTTTAAAGTTTATCTTATTTATTTTGAGAGAGAGAGAGAGAGAGAGAGAGAGAGCGAGCTGGGAAGGGACAGAAAGAGAGGGAGAAAGAGAATCCCAAGCGGGCTCTACACTGTCAGCACAGAGCCCGACACGGGGCTCAGTCCCATGAACTGTGAAATCATGACCTCAGCCAAAACCAAGAGCTGGATGCTTAACTGACTTAGCCATCCAGGCGCCCCAACTGATGCTTTTTCTACAGCGGTATATTTTCATTTCCTTCTCCTGTGTGTACCTATTCTAAGTTTTTGTTTTGTGGTTACCCTGAGGTTTACTTAAAACATCGTATCGATACAGGTGATTTTGGAACGTCTGCCATCAGTAAGATGTACATTCCCCTGCCCCTTAATTTTGGAATAAGCCAAATGACTTTGGGTGAATAAAATGAGGCAGAAGTGTGCCACTCCCCAGCCTTGCCTTAAGAGTCTTTATGCATTTCCACCTTCCTTCCTGTGCTTCTGCAATCACTCTGACACTAACCTGGCCAGCCTACCTGCCCTGGTGGGAGAATGAGAGTTACCTGGCCCAGAGCCGCTCCAGCCACAAAAGCTGAAGCAAAGCAGCCTCGAGAGGCCGATAGACCCAGAGTGCCAAGCAGAGCCACTAAGCCAAGTCCACACCAGATCGGCCGGACCCCAACTAACTTGAAGAAAACATGAGCAATTACCAATGATTGTTGTTTTTGAAGCCACCGAGGCTGTGGCTGGTTTGTTTTACAGAAATTACTAAGTGGTATACAGGACTACATTTGGAAATGCAAAGGCAGTTCGGTATGAGCAGATCTATCAACAGAATTCATTATATCAGTAAACTGAGGAGGAATATCATAGGAATAATGATATCAAGAAAGGCTTAAAAGAACGGATAAATTCAGCCGCATTCCTAATACATCTTGCAAATAAATAGAATTAGAAGAGAATTTCTTAAAATGATATAGACTGTTGACCAAAAACAGATGCAAAATACTATTCCAAACGGCAAAACACTGACCTGTTAAATGAAATACTGAAGGAGACAAGAATTCCTCCCATCCCTATTATTATTCCACATTGTCTCAGAGAGTCTAGCTCATAACAAAAGACCCTCCCCCCAGAAATAAAGAACTAATATAAACATCAGAAAAGACATCGATTTCTTCATCTGCTACTGGTATATTTCTACAGCTTGACAAACCACTATAGTAAAAGCTGTGAGACTTATTTAGAGCATTTGGTATGGTAAAGGAATACAAGGTTACTATACAAAACAGTGTTTCTCTACTCAAGCAATCAAAACCACGAAATCAAAATAGGAGAAGTTATATTCAAAACAATGAAAAAACCTATATAATACGCAGGACTAAATTTAACAAGAAAAGCATCAGACCAGTGTGAAGAAGACAGCAATAGCTTACTGACGGACATAAAGCGAAATCTGACAAAAAGGAATAAATGAAAAAACCGTAAGACTTTATATCATACAATTTTAATTCTTGCAAAATCAATATTTTTAATCCAATTAAAATTCCCAGCATGGGGCACCTGGGTGGCTCAGTCAGTTGAGCGTCCGACTTCGGCTCAGGTCATGATCTCACAGTCCGTGAGTTCGAGCCCCGCGTCGGGCTCTGTGCTGACAGCTCAGGGCCTGGAGCCTGCTTCAGATTCTGTGTCTCCCTCTCTCTCTGCCCCTCCCCCGTTCCTGCTCTGTCTCTCTCTGTCTCAAAAATAAATAAACATTAACAAAAAATTCTCAGCATGATTTTTCAAGAGAAAAAGAGGGCATTTATTTATATGCACAATCTTAATACTTATACAGAAGAATAAAACCCTAAGAACAGCCATGAGAAATGAGGATAATGAGACGGACACATCTCAGGCCAGATATCATAATATACCCTAAAGCCACCATAACCAAGTCAACACTTGGTAGTGGCATAGGAATAATGGGCAATTAGATCAGAGAATAAAATAGAGAATGCGGAATCGAATTCCATGCATAAGCATTTAATACACAGTCAAAGTGGTATTTCATTTCAATGGGGAAAAGCTGGACCGTTAATGAACACTATGGATGTAACTGGATATTAATTTGAAAAAAAATACATCATTGAACGTATGTTTTATGCCAACTCAATACAGTTTCCAGATAAAGACATATTTACGTACGGAAACAGTAAAAGTCCTACCAGAAAACCCGGGAAACGACATGCACAACCTAGGAGTAGGGATACCCTCTTAACCAATCCTTAAAACCCAGAAGTTAGAAGAGACACCGGACTATATACAATTGTTTTTTTACAACTTTGGCACAAGGCACAATGGTTAAAATAAAACAGGAAACGGGAAACATAGCTGCAGGCAAAGCATAGATGAGGGGCTTATACCTATACCGTACAGGGAGCTCTTACAAATTGACAAGGAAAAACAACCAATCCCAAAAATAGGCAGAGCACGTGAAGAATCACTTCACGGATGAAGCGAATCCAAATGGCCAACGGTTTTAAAAAATGTTCGAATTCCTGAGTAGCCAGAGAAACTCAATTTTGAAGTAACAACGAGATGACACTCTTCACCCGTAGAACTGTTAAAATTTACAAAGAGTAGTGAAAAAATAAAAAAGAGTAGTAAAATCAGCTGTGGGTGGGATTGTGGGCAAAGCTATACGCCCATACGTTGCTGGTGGAATTATGCGTTTGTTACGTGCTTTTTAAAAAATTTTTAATTTTTATTTATTGATATTTTTTGAGAGAGAGAAGGAAAGCACACGAACACAAGTGGGGGAGAGGGGCAGAGGGAGGAAGAGAGAGAGAATCTTAAGCAGACTCCACGCTCAGTGTGGAGCCCGACGCGGGTCTCGATCCCACGACCCTGGGATCGTGACCTGAGCCGAAATCAAGAGTCAGACGCTCAACCGACTGAACCACCCAGGCTTTTCAAAAAGCAATGTAGCAATGTTTAGTGAAATTAAAAACAACATATATACACCCTTCAACCCTGCCATTCCATTCTTGGACATCTTTCCCGGCATAGGAAAAGCAAGCGCACGTAAGGGTGCATGTATAAAGGCGTTTATTGCGATGTTGCTCTCTAGTGACAAAATAAACGGAAGCGAAGTAAATGCCCGCTAAAAATCAAATGGTTGGATCAACTGTTCTCCATCTACATCACAAAATCCTGTGCCACCGTGAAAAAAAATGAAATGGAGCAAGCGCGGCTGATTTGTAGGTTTTGCTGAACGGGAGTGGTAGCCACGGTGACCATAGCAAACACTCACATAGAGTCAGGTTTTAAGTGCTTTATGTGCCTCGACGCACCGAATCCTCACAGCAATCCTACGAGATAGGTAGTATTATCATCCTCATTTTCTAGAGGAGGAAACCGAAGCCCTATGGTCACATAGCTAGTAAATGGCAAGAAGCACAAAGTACAGAGAAGTGTAACATGATAGAATTTCCGTAAAATGATCTATATTTTAAAAGACCTGGGGCGCCTGGGTGGCTCCGTCGATTAAGCATCCGACTTGGACTCTGGTCGTGATCGCACGGCTCGTGGGTTCGCGTCCTACATTGGGAATCCCCTGCTTGGGATTCTCTCTCTCAGTCTCTCTCTGCCCCTCCCTATCTCCCTCTCTCTCAAAATAAATAAACGAGGTGTAAAAAAAAGTTTAAAAGACATATGCATATATGTATGTGTACATATGCGTGTTTTACGTAATTATCTGAGAATAAAAACGTGGAAGGACACATACGAGGCTAGTAATATGGGTTATTACATATGTTTTATATAACTATATATTATATGTATATAAGTAAATTAAAAATAATGACAGCAGACAATTCCCGAGGAGCTGCCGTGCTGCACCGGGTGAAGCGACGGAGGGAAGCCTGTCCCAAGCGAGGAAGCCGCGGGTCCCCATCAGCCAGTCTCTCCGGCCCCTCCTCCGGGCCCCCCTGGCACTGTGTGCATCACTCCCTACGACGCCACTACTGTATTTAGAAATGCCAGGTGCTTTCTCATCCTACCTAAGCCAAGAGACTCCCTGGAATCCAGTCAGCGCCGTGCTCCGAGATTGCCCAACCACGGAAGCCTGCTCAGATCCTGCCCTTGTACAGAAATCCCAGGTTTGGGGCACGGACACAGAAAGGGCCTGCCTCACATCCGCACCTTCTGGGGAAAATGAAGCGGCATCTGGGAACAGATTTAAACTCTGCCATGCGCACCGACACTCTCCACACTCGTGCCCTAGGTGTTTCCAGGGGTCCAAGGACAGAGATCCCACCTCCTAGGAAGCTTGGGTTCTTGAAGGAAACATACACCTTTTTATATTAGGTACTCGATGAATGTTTGTTGCGGGAGGGAAATGATGATGCGTGGCAATAATTCAAATAAAAGACAGAGAGTGAAGTTTGAGATGACAGGGCTCTAAACAAAAGGCTAGGGCTGCAAGAGATTGTATTATAGAGACATGACATCTGAGGGGGTGCCTGGCCGGCTCAGTCAGTAGAGCACGTGACTCTTGATCTCCGGGTTGTGCGTTCAAGCCCCACGTTGGGCATGGAGCCTACTTTAAAAGAAGAGAGAGAGAGAGAGAGAGAGAGAGAGAGAGAGAGAGATGGCATTTGAGCTACATGCACTGTTTCTGAAAGCATGTCAGCATCACACCTTCTGAGGTGCTCCAGACCTGCTGAATCAGAATCCCCAGGAGTGAGTCCCAGGAGCAGCATTTTATTTTTTTTTTTTTAAGTCTATTTATTTATTTTGAGAGAAAGAGAAAGCATGAGTCGGGGAGGGGCAGAAAGAGAGGGAGAGAGGGAGAGGAGAGGCAGAGGGGGAGGGAGGGAGGGAGAGGGAGAGAGGGAGAGAGTGAGAGAGGGAGAGAGAGAGAGAGAGAGAGAGAGAGAGAGAATCCCAAACAGGCTCCCGCAGTCAGCACAGAGCCCAATGCAGGGTTCAATTTCACAAACTGTGAGATCATGACCTGAGCCAAAGTCAGATGCTTAACCGACTGAGCCACCCAGGTGTCCCTCTGGGAGTAGTATTTTTAAAAATTTTCTTCTTTAACATTTATTCACCTTTGAGAGATAGATAGAGCATAAGTGGGGGAGGGGCAGAGAGAGAGAGGAGACACAGAATCTGAAGCCAGGCTCCAGGCTCTGAGCTGTCAGCACGGAGCCCGACGCGGGGCTCGAACTCACGAACCGTGAGATCATGACCTGAGCCGAAGTTGGACGCTTAACCGACGGAGCCACCCCAGCACCCTGGGAGCAGTATTTTAAAGAAGCCCTCCAAGTCCTTCTTATCACACTAAAGTAGAGACCATGAAAAATGGGGCAGGTTCGCATGTGCCGAAAAGTGAGGAAGGACACAGAAGCTTAAGGCAATAGCATTAGTCAAGTGCTCAGGCATGAAAGCAGAATGGGAAAGTGTTCGATTCAACCTGACTGGGGTGGGGTGGAGGTGGTGAAGAGGAACAACAAGATTCAAAAGGTGGGTTAGAGGGGCGCCCGGGGCTCGAGCTCACGAACCGTGAGCTCCTGACCTGAGCTGAAATCAAGCGCCGGATGCTTAACCAACGGAGCCACCCGGGCGCCCCACCCCCATAACCTTTTCAAGCTGCATTTCCAGGGATGTGGCCCAGAAATTACATTCTTAAATAATCTTTCCAGGTGATTCCTGGGCACCCAGGCTGGCACTGGTTCATGAAATGGAGTTTGGGAGTCACTGCTTTACTGACAAACACGTTCCTGAAAAGCTGTTTATTCATGGAGATTTTATAAGTGAAGTTACTTGTGGAAAGTACCAGCAAGTGCGCTCAGAGGCAAGCTTCAGCGAATCACTTTCTTTAGGATGTTTCAATAAAACCCATATGGAATTTGAATGCAAAACCCCAGACAACTTTCGGTAAGATGTGACAGTGTTTGGCTGGACGAACGCAACACGGGGGAAATGATTCAAAAGGCTTCGTCTAGCTTTGCAGCCACATGAATGAACCTTAAAGCGATAATATCGGAAAGGAGAAAGTGCTAGTAGGATGTGATGCCCACAGAGCCATGGCTTCAAAATGGAAATCTCCACCATGTATCCATTTTGAGGTCACAGGGAAAGTTGAAGCAACAGTCTAAGGATAAAAGTAGACACGCATCCCAAATTATGTTCCAAGAAGAATTACACACCATATGACTGCCAAGATGCTTCTTCTAGGTTTAAGATTTTAAGTTTATGCTCTTTGGGCTCATCTACCTTGAAGACGGATGAAAGAAAACAAAGTTGGGGAGGGGGTGTAGTGCCCAAGCATCAGTTAGTAACCCGGTCTTCTACAAAATGCACAGAGACCGATGATTCTGCATCTGAAGATTTGTCTCTTCCAGCCATGTAATATTTTAAGATTATGATTTTCATTTAAAGTAAGCATATCTGTTACTGAAGTGTCTCCTCACTTACATGAAAACACCTTAGTTTGGCGAGCTGGAAGGTTGGCATACGAGTTTTCTCAGCACGGTGCTCTAAAGTCAACTTTAAGCAAGAAATTGGTAGTATTTAACCTTCCGACAACGAACGCAGCTTCTTTTTCTCTCTGAGGGCTCCTAATCTTACCCCCCAGAAATCTCCAGCCCCCCCTCCATTTCCAAAGTCCTTTCCCAAGGCCCACTGCTATAAACAGGCTAGAAATCAGAGATGAGTCCCGACAGCGGCATTTCAGGGTGGAAATGGAATCCAAGCAAATCTTTTGTGTACCTGCACTGGATTCCCTCTTTCACAGGGACGGCCTGAGTTATGGGAATCCCCGCTCCAGGCTGTTCTATATCACTCTCTGTCGCTGTAGAGTGGAAAAGGTGAACACAGATAACCACTGCCCTGAGCCAAATCCACATTCTCAGAGTTAAGAGCAGGACAGGAAGGACGAGGCATGTCCGATAAAGCAGCTCTAGGTTGAGAAGTTGAGAAAGGGTTAAATTTAACACGTGAGGCACTTTCCTGCTGGCTAATACCTTAGTTGGGGGGGAGGAGGATGCAAGAAAAGGAAATAATCCCCAATCATTACTGTGGCTTGATCGAGGAAAGGAATTACTTCCCAATCATTACTGTGGCTTGACCTGTGTGTTGGGAGCACGGACTTTTACTCAGAAGCTACGTCCTGCCTTGACATTCCACCCCCCCCCCCCCGCCCTAGGCCGAGGAAACCCACGCAGGAGTCGCCCAAGAGGATCACAATCCCAGTAGCATTTCCCCCATTTGGTTTGCTTTCACCTACCTTAGAAGTGGAGACGCAACGGGCCTGGCAGTGAAGAGGAAACACGATGCCACAATGGACTAAAATCTTAAAAGGACCTGTCGCTATCAGTGCCAACAGTCACGCGCTCCCAGGGGGAGGAAGCTTCTCGGTCACATCGTCATCGTGCGTTTCTGAGATTGACAAGAGTCTGCATCTGAGTCAAAGTGCCTTCAGCGCCCTAAGCCCGTCCTGGTTTCAGGGCCTCCAGGCAGGGAAAGCAAATAATCCCAAGTAATGGCAGGGGTCAGTGGCCCCTGTGCTGTCCACATCAGACCGTTCTGAGGAGTGGTAAGTCACAGGGTCTATATTGCGGCTATTTTTAGTGAAACCGGATTCCTGCCCCAAGTTCTCTTGCTTCCAACTTGTTCTAAGTGTAGGAGACCAGCTGTGGTCAGATCATCTTACTGGACCAAGGCTCTGTCAAGGCGCAGGGACCTAGCGAGGGAGGCGGAGCAAAGAGCTGGCAACTATCGGCGCTTTGGTTTTTCTTCGCCGTCTCAGACATCTCCAGAGGAGGGGGATCCTTTGGAAAGTGTTACTACCCCGGGGAGTGGCCATTCCCCTCCAGTCCGACAGAAACCTGGTAGCTAGATGATATTAGAGAGAAAAGTTGAGAAGTTGGCAGTCATTTCCCTGTCTTCCCCAATTCCTAACTCTCTCTCTCTTTCTCTGTTTCTCCTCCTCCCTCCCTCTCTGCTTCTCCCTCTCTCTCTCTCTCTCTCTCTCTCTCGTATGCGTGTGCATGCGTGCACGCGCGCGCACACACACACACACACACACACACATATTTGCGTGTCTGTGCCAGGTTCTGCAGCCAAACCCGGATACTGGCCTGGCTTGCTAGAAGGGTCTAGAAAAGAATGTCTTCATCCAGGAGCCAGACCAGTGGTGAAAGCGTGAGGAGGACTGATGTCCGATCGCTTTGCAGCTGTCATTGTTCCAACAGGTAGTTTTATTGGGGAAGAAAATTCGGGGAACATTTACTTTGGCTCTAAACCTTGGCCAGAGGTGTTAATTCCGAAGAAGACAGCTCTCTGGGATCACGAGGGTGATAAGCGCCCTCCCCAGATTCATCCAGGTAAGCATTTAACAGCCTGTGCGCCATGACCCGTTAGATAGTAGGGAAATCTATACAGTGGGCTGTGTCAGCACGTAAAAATGAAAAGAAATAAAATAAAGAGAGTAGACTAGAATGGAACTGAACACAAGAAAGCAGGCTAGACTAGAACTGCTCGCACTACGCACCAGAAGGATGGGTGTTGTTCTGCGCAACTTTTGTTTCTTCAATCGCCACACAAAACACATTTCTGACTGCCGGTCCCCACAAACAGTCTACTTTTTTGGAAAACACTAACCTAGATGATTTGGTAGAAAAGCACAGGGAAGACAAGCCCTCGGGCCACCCCCAGTTTTGCAACTACGACGTGACTACGACTACTATAACCGCTATTTTGGGGGTTTGTCGTGTGTCAGGCGCCACTCTAAGTGTTTCATGTTTATCATCTTATTTAATACGTGTGAAAGCCTGAGGCAAATTCAGCCAGGCTCTACAGAAGCAGCAGTAGGCTCAGCATCAAAGTCAAGCAGCTTGGGGTATGAACCTAGGTGCACCTGTCTGCAAAGGTCGTGTTCTTTCTTCGTTTTTAATTTTTAAAAAATGTTTTATTTATTTTTGAGAGCGAGCGAGCGAGCATGAGCTGGGGAGGGGCAGAGAGAGAAGGGGGGAGAGAATCCCCAAGTAGGCTCCATGCTGACAGCAGAGAGCCCGACGTGGGGCTCGATCTCGCAAACTGCGAGATCAGGACCTGAGCTGAAATCGAGCATCAGACGCTTAACCGCCTGAGCCACCCAGGCGTTCCCTCCAAAGTTTGTGTCCTTAATAGCTCCAGACCACTTCCCTCTTTAATTGGTCAATACGTAGTTAAATTCATTCATTAAACCTATTAATGAAAATCCTGGCTGTGCTGGTGGCTTTACAGAACACGAGGACGTTTAGAAAAACAATTTCAGGTTCCAGGAAACTTCTAGTAACCTCCACATAAAGAGAGGATTTAATTTGGGATTCGTTGCCTGTTTGACTCGGAACCTCAGGCCCGAAACCCACCCCCCTAAGCCCCTCTGTGGGCATGTGAAAAGTCAGCTGGAAGCATATGATTTCCAGGCACCCGATTTCCATGTTCTTCCCCCTCTAGTTGCTTCCACTCTAATGCCACACAGAAATCTTGTGCCAGAGTGCATTTGGTTTTTGTCTTTTTATAGTTTGAGCTAAATTGGTTCAACCACTTTTGAGTTGACGAGGGGAAAAAAAAAATCCTACTTCTTCCACTTCCAAAATAGGCTCCTCTTTTGGGCACACGGAAAGCTCAGAAAAGGCTGAAACTTTGAAACTTCCCACTTCACATATGGGTACATTTAGGTCCTCGTTACTTTCAGATTTACTTTGGAAATTCCTAGTGATTTGCTCATTTTGCAAACTCCCGGGCTCTGTTGTCATTTTTGTCGTTCTCATCGCGCTTACCTTGCAGGCGCGCCCCAGTAGGTTCTAGACCAGAGGAATGGCCTCCACAAGTGCCACCTAGTGGAGGGGGGGGGCCTGGGGGGGATGGGAAGGGGGAAAAGCCCAAATACCGCCTCCCACAGAGTCCCCGTCTGGAGTGCAGTTTAGTACCCAAGAGGGGAGGCCCTCTTTTGTTTCCTGGCGGCTTGGCGTGAGCCAGAGCAGGATCTCATGGCTGCTGGCATGGGACTGTCTTCAAACCAGGGAAGGCTGAAACTTGACCTAACTGGCTATTCACTTCTCTGCAGCAGCTCTTGGCCACAGCATCAGAGCTTCTCTGATCTCTTTGTTTGGAATGAAAACCAATTGACTCATCAACACGTGCAGCATTTCCAGGGAAGACGGCCTCCATTGTCACCAGTGACGCGACCAGACACTGGGGCCCCAGGGGCTGTCAGGAGTCCAGCCCAAATCTCAGCTCTCCAGCTTGGGGGCCCAGCGACTTCCTGGCTGGGCTTTGCTCGTAGGGGCAGACCTTCACCCCCACCTGTAGCCACATCCTTCCGACGCTTTTCAAAACAGGAACAGTTGTCTCCGTCCCCACATTCTCCTGGCTATTCTATTTTTGCCAGCGTGCAATAAGATACTGCAAGCCTGCCCCAGCCAGAGCGGCACTGACCGGACTCCCCAGCCCTAGGGCGTGCGCCTAGCCCTGCCTGTGCTAGTCACCACACTCCCAAAAGCACCAAAGAAAAAGCAAAGGGGTTCTACTTCTCAACCTTACCACTCTGCCTGAAGCTTCTATGAACAAAGGACATTTAATAATAGAATCCCTCCTCTGGTATTTATAGCACCATTTGCTCAAGGCTGCTTTAGGCTTTATTTTTAAAATCACAGCCTTTGTCACAACCTCCTGGGAGCTGGAACAGAAGGCAGGGATCAGCAGCTCCACTCTGCAGACCAGGAAACTGAGGCTCAACAAAGAGAGACCAGTCCAATGATAGACTAGTCCAAAGAGAGACTAGTCCAGCTGGGAGGCAGAAGGCTCGCCCCGGCAAGGTGCCCGCTGGGAAGGCTGTGGTCCTTCATTTACCTGTTCATTCATTCTCCCGATGTGAAATACATTCGGACTCTTTTTCACGAGGCACCAGGGAAACAGAGAGGAAGCAGTCTATGGTCTCCTGTTTCTTCAACGAATACATTTGAAGGAGACAAAAGGGAAGGGGGAACTTAATGATTGAAAGCTATCTGAGAGACAACGTATGGACCTTGTTTGGACCTTGAGCCAAACATACCAAATGGAAGAACATATTTATGACACGACTGGGGGAATTTTAACGTGGGCTGGATATTTGATCGCTGAGGAGTTGTTGTTGATTTTGTTTTTTAGATGTGATACGGTGATAAAATTACCTTACCATTTAGAGACATACATTGAAGCATCTATTGATAAAATGATATGAGGCTTGAGAATGGCTTCAAACCATATGTGGTTGATAGGAGAAAACAGGCAAGGATAAAGAGGAAATAAGAATGCCCTTGAGTTGATGATTGTTATCGCCGGGTAGCTCGTGAGGGTAGCCAATTGTACCTTTCTCTTTAGGTTTTGTATATACTTGAAGTTTTCTATAATCTATGAATAAAAATAATTTTAAAAAAAGAAGTCATGAAGGGCGCCTGGGGGGCTCAGTCAGTGAAGTGTCCCACTTTGGCTCAGGTCACGATCTCATGGCTCGTGAGCTCGAGCCCTGTGTCGGGCTCTCCGTTGTCAGGGAAGAGCCCACTTCAGATCCTCTGTCCCCTTTCTTCTCTGCCCTTCTCAAAGCGTGTGCTCTCTCCCTCTCAAAAATAAACATTTTAAAAAATAAAAAGAAATGATAAAGAAGTCATGGTACCTGCTCTCAAGGAACTCTAAGGGTACGAATCACCTAGAGAGTGTTCCTGACGGCCATCCGATATAGGCACAACTTTTCCTGTGCTGCAGCAGCCAAGGTCAAGAAACATGGAGCTCCAACACGGGGCCCCAGGTCCAGAAACGACTTGGCTGTACCACTGACAAGGCAGGACAAGAGCAGCCCGGACTGACGTGGGTCCAGATTTCATTCTTCTCCATGACATCCCATCAGGGATTCCCCCAGGCTGTGTCTGACCTGGACAGACCCTGAGGTCCCAAAGTGGGGTAACTAAGTCTGCGAGGTTGGAAGTGGCTTCCCAACACTACACGGCAAACAAGTGGCAAAAGTAGCAGTCTAAAATCTGGGTCCACTGACTCCCATAGCAGCACCGTGTTCTTTCAACGTTTCTAGGATGCCTGCGATGTTCCAGGAACCATACTAGGCACTAGTACACTGTCACCCCACCCTCAGATCCAAAGAGGCAGAGAAATATGTATTTCTTTCATTCTACTGCCCTTACTCTGGTATCCTCACAAAGTAAGCACTTGACTAGGTTGGAATTAATCAAGGTTGAAGAACAATTTGTGTTTGTTTTGAGCTGGGGTAAGCTGTAGATTACATCATGTCCCCCCTAAAATTCGAATGTTGAAGACCTAACCAGAACACCTTGGAATGTGACCGTATTTGGAGAGAGGGTCATCGCAGATGTAATTAGTTGACAGATAAGGTCATTAGGTTAATGGGCCTTAAGCCAATACGATGATGTGCTCGTGAAAATGGGAAACTTGGCAGACTTCAAGCTGTATTACAAAGCTATAATCATCAAGACAGTATGCTACTGGCACAAGAACAGACACTCAGATCAATGGAACAGAATAGAGAACCCAGAAATGGACCCACAAACGTATGCCCAACTCATCTTTGACAAAAGAAGAAAGAATATTCAATGGAATAAAGACAGTCTCTTCAGCAAGTGGTGCTGGGAAAACTGGACAGCGACATGCAGAAGAATGAACCTGGACCACTTTCTTACACCAGACACACAAATAAACTCAAAATGGATGAAAGACCTAAATGTAAGCCAGGAAGCCATCAAAATCCTTGAGGAGAAAGCAGGCAAAAACCTCTTTGACCTTGCCCACAGCAACTTCTTACTCAACACATCTCTGGAGGCAAGGGAAACAAAAGCAAAAATGAACTCCTGGGACCTCATCAAAATAAAAAGCTTCTGCACAGTGAAGGAAACAATCAGCAAAACTAAAAGGCAACTGACAGAATGGGAGAAGATATTTGCAAATGACATATCAGATTAGTATCCAACAGGTTAGTATCCAACATCCATAAAGAACTCATCAAACTCAACACCCAAAATACAATCCAGTGAAGAAATGGGCAGAAGACATGAATAGACACTTCTCCAAAAAAAGACATCCAGATGGCCAACCGACACATGAAAAAATGCTCCACATCACTCATCATCAGGGAAATGCAAATCAAAACCACAATGAGATGCCACCTTACACCTGTCAGAATGGCTAATATTAACAACTCAGGCAACAACAGATGTTGGCGAGGATGCGGACAAAGAGGAACCCTTTTGCACTGCTGGTGGGAATGCAGACTGGTGCGGCCACTCTGGAAAACAGGATGGAGGTTCCTCAAAAAACTAAAAATGGAACTACCCTATGACCCAGCAATTGCCCTACTAGGCATTCATCCATGGGATACAGGTGTGCTGTTTCGAAGGGACACATGCACCCGCATGTTTATAGCAGCACTATCGACAATAGCCAAAGTCTGGAAGGAGCCCAAATGTCCATCAATGGATGAATGGATAAAGAAGATGTGGTATATGTACACAATGGAGTATTACTCGGCAATCAAAAAGAATGAAATCTTGCCATTTGCAGCTACGTGGATGGAACTAGAGGGTATTATGCTAAGCGAAATTAGTCAGTCAGAGAAAGACAAATATCATATGACTTCACTCATAGGAGGACTTTAAGATACAAAACAGATGAACATAAGGGAAGGGAAGCAAAAAGAATATAAAAACAGGGAGGGGGACAAAAACATAAGAGACCCCTCAATGTGGAGAACAAACAGAGGGTTACCGGAGGGGGGATGCGAGGGGGGATGGGCTAAATGGCTAAGGGGCATTAAGGAATCTTCTCCTGAAATCATTGTTGTGCTATATGCTAACTAACTTGGCAATAAATTTAAAAAATTAATTAAATAAAAAAGGGGAAATTTGCACACAAAGACAGACAGGCATAGAGGGAAGACAATGTGAAAGAGACATAAGGAGAAGACAGGCATCTGGTGGCCAAGGAGAGAGGTCTGGAACAGATCCTTCCCTCAGCCCTCAGAAGGAACCAACCCTGCCAACACCTTGATTTTGGACTTCAAGAACAGAGAGACAATAAGTTTCTGCTGTTGAAGCCACCCAGTGTTGGTACTTTGTCATGGCAGCTGTAGGAATCTAATATAACATATCCGAGTAGTCCAGTGAGTAGGGGAAGAGAAAGGATTCATGCCACAAACATGTATTATGGCCCTTTGAAGTGGCAAGGACTGGGCCAGACACCAAGGGGAATATAAAGATGACTTTTTGCTCCCAGTGCCCAGATAAATGGGAGTCAGAGAGGTAAAATGTTCACTCACAAGCCTAACACAGGGCAGAAAGTAATCAGAACCATAAAGGAGGTCCTGATAAAATACTGGTGAAGCTCAGACCAGCAGGAGAATCTCTTTCAGCTAAGAGAAGGAGAGAATAAGAGAAAACGAAATTCAAAGGGCATCAATTGAAGTATGTCCTAAAGAATGGGTACCATCTGGACAAGCTGAAATATCGGCAAAGAACATTCCCAGTGGAAAAAACAGCACAAGTATATGTGTGACATTAAAAAAAAAAGGGACTCTACTGGGAACAGTAGTTCTTTATCAGCGTCTAAGGTGAGTGAAAGAGTCTAAGGTGGGTCTGAGGAGAAAAAGCTGAAAGGTATCCAGATAGAAAGGCAATTGTAGAAGTGTGCATGGGACCCAGTGCTGAGCAAGGCAGCGGCCACCGCCCTCATGGAGCTCGAGATGGGGAGGGCCACACGGAACCACTAACTGCACCCTCATTTCATTCCACCTTGAGAAATGCAAAGAAGAAAATATATGAAGTGCTGAGGAGGTATGAGAGGGAGGTCAACCCAGTCTCAGTGCTCAGAGAAGGAAGGCTGCTCAGAGGAAGTCGTAGAAAAACTGAGACCAGAAAGTAAAGAAAATTGGTAGTGAAAGGCGGGCACTGACAGGGAAGCTTCTCAAGTAAAAGGAAGACTCTGGAATTGGATAAACCTTGCAAGAAGGTCAGTGAGGCGGCTGCACATAGAGGTAGGGAGAGTTTGGTATGAGGGGAAGTTAAAGAGGCCGAGGGGCGCCTGGGTGGCTCCGTCGGTTAAGCGTCCGACTTCGGCTCGGGTCATGATCTCACAATCTGTGAGTTCGAGCCCCGCGTCGGGCTCTGTGCTGACAGCTCGGAGCCCGGAGCCTGCTTCGCATTCTGTGTCTCCCTCTCTCTCTGCCCCTCCCCTGCTCACTCTCTGTGTAGGTCTCTCTCTCTCTCTCTCTCTCTCTCTCTCTCTCTCTCCAAAATAAATAAACATCTAAAAAAAAATTTGAGAGGCAGAGAGGAACAGATTACACACAGGGCCTTCCGGGTCACGGTAAGGACTGGAGACTTTCTCCTGAAGCAATGGGAAGGCAATATATGTTCTAAGAAAGGGGTTGATGTGCTCTGCTTTGCATTTTTTTCAATATCCCATGGCAATACTGTGGGGAATGTACCGGTGGAGGCAGGAATACAAGCATAGGGCCAACCAGTTGACTATTACAGAGGACCGGGCGAGAGGCGGTGGTGGCCTATTCCGGAATGGGGAGGCCAGAAAGAAGTGGACAGACTGGATCAGAATTTACAAAACAGAATCCGCAGAACTAGGTGTCTGTTTGGAAATGAGAAGGAAGGAGTGGGAAAAGTCGGGGAAGACTTCTAAGATTGTGTGCAGAGCAGTGGGATGGCAAGGGTGGGGATAAGGGTGCAGTGAACGTGTTTCAGAGACGGTGAACATCGCGAGATCAGGTTTGGGTTTGGTGTCCGGTGCCTGCCGAACGGTTCAGCAAGGGTGTGCTGGCGTCGCCGGGCTGAGGGCTACGTTTGGCTAAGATCCCTTCAGTCAGAGCAATCCACAGGCTAAATCAACGAGCAACCTCACTGGGGTGTCGCGGTGCCCCACTCCTCACGACTGGCCCTGCGAGCATTTTTAAGGTGACTATGCTGGGTCTGTGCTCTTTGTGATCTCCGTTCTTGTAGAAGCTTCTTTTGTGGGACCTCGCATGGATGGGTCCAGCCCCTAGGTCGGATGGCATAGGCAGAGTCAAAGAAAAGGAGACTGTGGATCAGCCTGGAAGTACAAAGACTGACCACAGTCACTAAGACAGACCACGGCCTCCTCCACCTCCCACCTGGAGAGACTCTTGAACCGCTTTCCCGGCCACGAGCCTACTTGTTCTCCACAGCAGCGCCGTGACCAAGTCAGGAGATTAAATACCTGACAGATGTAGACTACTTAGGATAATGTCAGGTGTGTGCTTCGATGTCAGGGACTGGGACTTCTTTGTCCATCTCTCTGTCTCTTTCTCCCTCTCTCTCAGCACCTCAGCACCTAGTACATGGTGAGCACTTGGTGCAAGATATAAAATGTTATCGTTGATCTTAAACACAGGAAACAACAGTATCTGCCTACAGCCGTCTAGACACTATCTAAGGTTCCTATCTAAAGCTATCTGGACACCCTTCCCAGAAATGCAAAACAGGTAGTGGGGGGGGGGTGGCGGCTGCTTTTATTTGCTGTCATTTGTCATACATAAAAAACATTTCCAAAGGTCAAGTAAAGTAAATGGTGGAACCCAGCCTCGCAGAAGCCATATGATCCATAGTTACAAAAGAATTTAATCAAGGAAATTGCCTTCAAGAGGCACAGAGATTGCCATCTGGGAAAATGAAATTTGCAAGGGAAGAAGCAGGCCCTCATCCCAGGAGCCTGGGGTCAGAAATGTCCTACAACGGAGCTATGTGGATCTCTCAGGCCGCAGGTGCCCAGGGTTGGGTTGATCTTGTCAGGAGACCACGGCATTTCCGGTTTGGAAGATGAGGGAGGAAGGCAGAGAGGGGTTTCCTTGAATGTACCACGTAGGACTTTTCACTGCAAACGATGGAAACCCAACCGAACGGGGCCAATCCCCTCCTCTATCAGGCCAGTCCCTCCCCGATAACCTCAAAGACATAAGGCTCGTGAAGGGACCTCTGTTCCATTAGCACATCTTTGGTGTGTTCTATGTATGATATACTGTATTACTACAATAAAGTAAGCTAGAGAAAAGAAAATATGAAGAATATCATAAAGAAAATACATTCATAGTATTGTGCTATATTTATTGAAAACAAAATGCACGTACAAGTGCACCCGCACAGTTCCAACACATGTTGTTCAAAGGTCAACTGTACGTGTTAATTGAATGTTTACACTATCAGTGGGCTTCTGGTCAACAGGAGGTTATTGGCAGTTAAATTTGGGGGTGCCAAGAGTTATACGCGGATTTTTTGACCACGCAGGGTGGGGGCGGGGTCAGTGCACCTCACCCTGGCATTGTCCAAGAGTCGAGTGTACACACAAAAACCTTTGAGGGGAATAAGCCCAGGCAGGAGATGAAAACATTGGGACGGTCTTCTGAGATTTTCGCCTTGTGCTTGGGGCAGCGACAGAATTCTTCACAGGACTGATGAAAACTGCTCTTCTGCTGGCCTAATCGGACAAAGAGGGACTCGACCCGAGCACACCTCAAGGAGCAGCAAAACATGCGTACTCGGGCCAAGCAAGCATGGTCTTTTTGGTTTTGCTGTCTAAAGTTTCTTTATTTTGAGATGGAGCGTGTGCACAAGCAGGGGGAGGGATAGAGAGAGAGGTGAGAGAGAGAATCCAAAGCAGGCTCCACGCTGTCAGTACAGAGCCCGGTGCGGGGCTCGATCTCACGGACCGTGAGATCATGACTGGTGTCTAAATCAAGGGTCAGATGTCGAGCTGACTGAGCCACCCAGGCGCCCCAAGGGCCAAGCAAAATTTTTATGTTTTTTTTGTTTTGTTTTTTTTTTTTTTTAATTTTTTTTTTCAACGTTTTTATTTATTTTTGGGACAGAGAGAGACAGAGCATGAACGGGGGAGGGGCAGAGAGAGAGGGAGACACAGACTCGGAAACAGGCTCCAGGCTCCGAGCCATCAGCCCAGAGCCTGACGCGGGGCTCGAACTCCCGGACCGCGAGATCGTGACCTGGCTGAAGTCGGACGCTTAACCGACTGCGCCACCCAGGCGCCCCGCAAAATTTTTATGTTTTGTTGTTTGGTGTTTCCTTTGCTCTCCTGTCAGATCACTCTGGTCCAACCTCCTTCGCAAAGTGCAGCTATTATAAAGGCTAACATGATTAATACTGTCCAACAGAGGTCCTGGAACCACACATACCAAGAAAGGACTCCTGTACCACCAGCCATAGTCTGGCTCCTCCAATTACCAGGGTAGTGGGAGAGAGTGGGAATGAGAAACTACACATCTATCAGCCTGATGGGGGCGCTGTATCTTTGAATTTTAGTTTCTGTATCTGCAAAATGCAGATAATAATGCATTTGGAAATCACTAGCATCCTACCTGGTTCACAGTAATACTCAAAAATGGCTATTTCCTCTTCTGTTCTACCCCCCCCCCCTTCAAGATAATTCCAGCCAATATATTTTCCTAAAAATATCTGTTCACTCTTTGGTATGTACCAGTTCTTGTTCTGAGCCCTTTATAGACAATAACTCTTTTAATCCAAATAAAGTTATACTACAGTGATATTTTAAGTGCATGTCAAAAGTGTTATTAGTAATATAGTAAAAAAAATATTATAAACATAGCACAAGTGTTATAACCTTATTTTAGTATTACTTCTTTTCTTAATATATTACAAGCTTCAAACAATGAAAGAGGCCTGGGTATTAACCACAAAGAGACCCTGGACCATCTACTCACCCATCCAACCGTCCATCTACCCACCCTTCCTTTCTTCTATCCATCCATCAACCATCCATCATCCATCCATCCACCCATCCTCCATCCATCATCCATCCATCCATCCATCCTCCATCCATCCATCATCCATCCATCATCCATCTATCCATCCATCATCCATCATCCATCCATCCATCATCCATCCATCATCCATCCATCCATCCATCATCCATCCATCCATCCATCATCCATCCATCATCCATCCATCCATCATCCATCCACCCATCCATCATCCATCCATCCATCCATCCATCATCCATCCATCATCCATCCATCCATCATCCATCCATCCATCCATCCATCCATCATCCATCCATCCTCCATCCATCCATCATCCATCCATCCATCCATCATCCATCCATCCATCATCCATCCATCCATCCATCCTCCATCCATCCATCATCCATCTATCCATCCATCATCCATCATCCATCCATCCATCATCCATGCATCATCCATCCATCATCCATCCATCATCCATCCATCCATCCATCACCCATCCATCATCCATCATCCATCCATCATCCATCCATCCATCCATCCATCCATCCATCATCCATCCATCACCCATCCATCATCCATCATCCATCATCCATCCATCATCCATCCATCCATCATCCATCCATCCATCCATCCATCATCCATCCATCACCCATCCATCATCCATCATCCATCATCCATCCATCATCCATCCATCCATCCATCCATCCATCCATCATCCATCCATCACCCATCCATCATCCATCATCCATCCATCATCCATCCATCCATCATCCATCCATCCATCCATCCATCCATCATCCATCCATCCATCCACCATCCATCATCCATCCATCACCCATCCATCCATCCATCCATCCATCCATCATCCAACCACCCATCCTTCCATGCACCCATACACCCACCCTCCCATCCATCTAACATTTGCCAAGTTCCTCCCATACACCAAACCCTGTGTTTGCTGCCAGCGATGCAGAAACGAAAAGAACACACGACCTGTGCTTGGGAGGAGGAAGTATGAACCTGCGCGGAAACCGCAGTGGAACAGTAGTATAAAGGCATGCGGGCGGGGCTCCTTGCCAATTCTGTTCACTTAATTATTTTTAAAGGGAAGTATCAGGGAAGACTTGCCCAGAACACCTCAGAGGAGACTCAGAAAATAACAGTAGGGCTCTCCAGCAAGAATTCTTCAGCTACTGGGGTCACAATACCCTTGGAAATCATGACGAAAATGTATCTTTCCACATAAGGGCATCTAGATACCTGTACGCTCATTTCCCCTTTTCACGAGTGAATTTGAAATCCAGCTGTGTCACTCACTAGACCTGAGACTCTGGGCCTCGAATTACCTCACTGATAAAACAAGAGTAACGATAGTACTTGTCTTCCTCTCAGGGTAGTTGTGACAATCAAATGCAAAAGTGTGCGTAAAGCACTTGCAGAGACTTGGCAATCAAGAAGTCGTAGCTCCCTTTCCTTTCCCTAAGCGGAATTTAATTTTCAAAAGCAATGAGACAACAACGCAGCCAAAAGGGTAAATTGATCTTTTCTTGATTCCTGCGGAGTCCCTCTCCCTCTCCCTCCCTACCTCCCTCTCCCTCCCTCTCTCTCTCTCTCTCTCTCTCTCTTTGCCTCTTCTGTCACAGAGGTTAGTCTGTCTGGCCTCATTTCCCAACTGGCTTTTCATAGCCAACCCCTTAGAGTATTTGGAGCCCCCTAGGGTACCCATAGAGATGTTATCCCTGCTGAGGGCAAGAGGTCATTCTTTCCCTTGGGGAATCTTCTTTTCTATCTAAAAGACTTTAACACGGGCTGGAGGTGCTGTGGGAGGCCCACAGGAAAATACCTTCACCAGCCCAACTCATCTCTTAGCTTAACTTCTTCTAGGGTCTGGATCAATTTCCCCGGGCTGCTGTAACAAAGTACCACAGACTGGGTGGCATAAAACAACAGAAATGTATTCTCTCGCAGTTCTTGGAAGCCAGAAGTCTGAAATCAATGTGTGGGCGGGGATGGCTCCTTCCGGAGGCTCTGTGGAAGACACCATTCATTGCCGCTCTCTCTCTTAGCTTCTGGAAGTTGCTTGCAACCCTCGGCATCCACTGGCTCACATCGCGGCGCTCCAATCTCTGCTCCCATCTTCTCATCCCCCTTCCCCGTGTGCCTCCGTGTCAAATCTCTCTCTCCTTTCTGTAGGAGGACACTTATTGGATTTAGGGCCCATCCAGACAATCCAGGGTGATCTTATCTCAAGATCCTTAACGTAATTACATCGGCAAAGACCCTGTTCCCACATAAGACCACATTCCCGGTTCTGGGAATTAAGACATGGCCATAATTTGGGGGGGTCCACCATTCAATCCACGGCAGGGCTCATTTCTCTGAACTAAGTCCAGCTTTTCTGAGTCTGGCAATTGTGTGTGTGTGTGTGTGATGTCACTACCTTTGAGTAAAGGGGCAAAATACATCGGTTACAGATTGGTGCCAGACATCGTGCTGGGGGTCGTATATGCATTATCTCACTTAATCTTCACAAGCCTTTATAGCAGGCAAATGCCATGATCATCTTTATTTTACAGATGAGGCCGAGACAGTGCTAGTGAAGTCGCATTCAGACTCCTCTCTGCCTCACTCTGAAACTTACTGACGGCTAGGAGCCCCTCCCCTCCCTAGGGATGACGAACCCAAGGCACAGAGAGGTTTAGCAACTAGTCCAAGGTAATTCAGCAGAAAGCCCCGGACTCTGGATGTCCTTCATCTGTAAGACGGGGAATGGAGATTTACTGAACGCCCACGACGTCAGGCACTTTGTGCTTTTTCACATGGAGTCTTCCGGGGAAACGGGCAGTACAGGTATCATCCTGTTTTCCACAAGGGAAACAGACTCCAAGGGGTGAAATGACCTGCCCCTGAATGACGGAAATGGGATACAAACCAGGTCTTTGCAAGTGGCCGGCTGTGTTCTTTCCACTAGCCCTCACCGCCTCCCAGAGGCGTCAGGAGGGTCCAGGGAGATGATGTGTATGACCGGGACTCGCTTCGAAAAGAAGCCGGGTCTCATGAAAACACTCATCCGTACCCTTATAGCTCTAGTCCTCCTCCTCTTCACCACCACCGCCGCTGTTGTCATCACCAGCAAAGTCCTCTCGCACTTGCTCAAACTGAAAAGTCCAAGGCCAGGGTCACCAATGCCCAGGGGGTGCTGCTGGCTTGCACAGCCCGGATCTGATCCTAACACTTTTGAGAAAAAAAATTACATAACCTGGGGGAAGAAGGCTGAGTTGGCATGAGGCGCACAGCTCGGTCACATTTTAGTCACGCTTGCAGTGTCTAATGACCCATCAAGTGGATGCCTCCTGGCAGTGGCTGAAAAGAGGGTCAGGACAGCACCACTCACCCCCTACATACACAAAGAACTGAGACAGTAGAATAGGGAAGCTTATCACGGCCACACATCAGCAAGGGCCAAGGGCTTCTCAAGGCGGGCCCAGCTATTTACAAGGCTGGGCAAGGCTGGGGACTGAGAGGAGGCTGGACTTGATGTCATCAGAAACGCAGGCTTCTCGGGGCGCCCGGGTGGCTCAGTCGGTTCAGCGTCCGACTTCGGCTGGGGTCATGATCTCGCGGTTCGTGAGTTCGAGCCCCGCCTCGGGCTCTGTGCTGCCAGCTCGGAGCCTGCTTCGGAGTCTGTGTCTCCCTCTCTCTCTGCCCCTCCCCTGCTCACACTCTGTCTGTCTGTCTCTCTCTCTCTCACTCAAAATTAAACATTACGAAGAATTATTTTAATAAAAAAGAGACACGCAGTCTCCTTACACACGCCGAAGGTCAAGGGCCGCAGGGATGCAACCCACCCAGGGCACGTTCCCCAACGTACCAGCTCCATCTCCTGAATCCTGGGTTTCATTTTGAATGATACCCTCAGGCCTGAACTGTTAGCCCACCTTGACTTCTTCTTTACCCTCAACTACTGTGGGACCCGCATTACGGTAGTTGCCCAGGTCCCAGAAGCCTCCGCAGCTGCTAAGCCTGGGGTCCCCACCGCTCTTCTGAGAAAGTGACTCTGGGGGGCGCCTGGGTGGCTCAGTCGGTTAGGCGTCCGACTTCGGCTCAGGTCACGATCTCGCGGTCCGTGAGTTCGAGCCCCGTGTCGGGCTCTGTGCCGACCGCTCAGAGCCTGAAGCCTGTTTCGGATTCTGTGTCTCCCTCTCTCTCTGCCCCTCCCCCGTTCATGCTCTGTCTCTCTCTGTCTCAAAAATAAATAAACGTTAGAAAGTGACTCTGGGACTCACAGGGCAGAAGCCTGGCCAATCTACATCTTTTTCTGGCATTTTTCAAATTGGAGCTGGAGATAAGGACATCCTTTGCTCTTGGGTCAGCGGCCTGGAAGGACATGAGCTTCAGCTTGCCCCGTGGTCCGGTTTCTCACCGCCTGGAGAATGCCAGCCTCCGGCAGGAAAGAATGAACCTGACTGACAAGCAGAGGAGAGGGGGGAAGAGGAACAAATACCTAAAAGCATTCTTCTTCCTGGGGCACCTGCGTGGCTCGGTCGGCTAAGTGCCCGACTCTTGATTTCGGCTCAGGTCACGATCTCGTGGTTTGCGAGTTCAAGGCCCGCACCAGAGCCCGATGCGCGTCGCAGACCCACAAACTGTGAGATCGTGACCTGAGCCAAAGTCGGATGCCCAACTGACTGAGCCACCCAGGCGTCGCGTACATAAACATTTTTTTCAAAACAGCATTCTTCTTCCTAACTGCCAGCTGTCCCCAGGGCTAGCTTCCCTAGCTTGAGCATAGGAACCAATACATTCCTCTCCCTGTCTCTCTTTTCTTAAGATTTTATTTGTAAGTAATCTCTACACCCAACGTGGGGCTCCGAGTCACAGCCCCGGGACCAAGAGTCGCACACTCCTACTGACAGAGCCAGCCAGGTGCCCCTGACACTCCTCTCTTTTTGGCTTTAAGCTCAATGGAATTGTGTTTCTGTCACTTTCAACAAAACAGTTCTGATACCTTCCACCTGCAAATGAGAGTCGCAATTATTCTATGTAGTGCGTGTCGCTGGGTGCCTTCGAACATTTCTCCGAGGCAGCCAGACCCAATTTACAGATGAGAAAGCTGAGCCACAAAGGACTTCAGTGGGTTGTCCTAAGTCCCACAGCCAGTCAGCGAGCAAGCCTGGAACCTGTGCTTGTTCCCCTAACCCTCGCTCCTAAAAATTATGAACTCAATCCCTGCACCACGGATCACCGTCCTCCTCTCCTCTGTCCCCCTGCCATCTGCCTCGTGCAGAGGCCTCTTTACCCCTTTCCCTGCTTCTCCCCACCTCCAATCCATTACTTCCCAGTGGGTATTCCTAAAACATACCGGTTAGGTAATTTTCCCAGCTAAAAACTCTTCGAGGGCTTCCCGTTGGCTATTCAATTAACTTCTTCCCCGGCGTTCAAGGCTACTCATGACCTGGGCCTAATCAACCACTACTGTTTCTCCCCCTTCCTGTTGTTACTTGCTGTTGAGGTTCCAGCGAGGCCAGACCTGTGCCACGCGTCCCCACTTTAGCCCCTTCGCTCCAGCAGGTCCGCATCTGAACCGCGCCCACTCTGGGACTCCGTCTGCTTCCTCAACGCCCATCTCCGAGACTGCTGCTTTCATTCTCCCTGTTTTCGGCCACTTTTCACATTCTTCTGCATATGACAGTGATTCTGAGAGGTTTCTCAAACTCCTTACCGAGCCAAGAATGTCAGGAAAACAAGGTCTGTGCCTTCTTTCCTGATTTCATCCAACATACATTATTCAGCACCTTCTGTGTGACTGGCCCTCCGCTTTGTTCTAGAGATAGCAAATTACATTCGATAGCCTGACAGGCGCTATTCTAAGAACTTTATGCACAAAAGCTCCCCTATGTCTTACAATAATCCTACCAAGTAGGTTTCATCGTACCTATTTGACAGGTAAAGAGACAGAGGCTCAGAAAAGCGGAGTAAGTTGCCAAGGTCACACAGCTAGTGCATGGGACAAGTGGGATACAAACCGGGGCAGTCTGGACCCAGAGGCCATGCTCTGGAGCACCAATAACCAAATGCCAGCCACCATCCACCTCTGCATTTATTCTTTTTGTTTTCTTCAAGGTTCTCTTCTCTCTCATGACTCTGGCTAATCTGCGTTCCCTTAGTCTTTCATTCGCTCCTATCGTGCAGTTTTCCTAAGCGCCAACTGTGAGCCAGGCACTGATGGGGACTGAGCGGTTCAGTGGGAAAAAGACTGCCCCAAAGATAGGTCCTCATTCTAACCCCAGAACCTGTGACTATCACCTTATACAGGAAACAAGAGGATTAAGTTAAGGCTCTCAAGAGGAATGTAGCCTCAATTATCCAGGTGAACTCACTGGAACCACAAGGGTCCTTATGGGAGGAAGGCGGTGGGGGCGAGATCTGAGTCAGGAACAGATGTGATGACAGAAGCAGAGATTAGGGTGAAGCAGCCACAAGCCAAGGAATTCTGGAAGCCACTAGATGCTTAAGGAGGTAACAAACAGATTCTCTCCTACAGCCCCTAGAGGGAGTATGACCCCGCGGATACTTTGATTTTGGCCCAGGGATAACTGATTTCAGACTTCTAGACCTCCGGAAACGTGACAGAATACATTTCTGTTGTTGTAAGCCACCCTCATGGGATAATTTGTTATGGCAGGCCTAGGAAATTAATACGAACAATGAGCAAGATAAATCTGATTTCTGTGCTCATGGAATAGCCAAGACAGATACTAATTTTATCTTATTTTTAACTTGTTAATGCTTATTTATTTTTGAGAGAGAAAGAGAGAGACAGAGCACGAGTGGGGGAGGGGCAGAGAGACGGGGAGACACAGACTCCGAAGCAGGCTCCGAAGCCGACAGCGCGGAGCCCGATGCGGGACTTGAACCCGTGACCCGTGAGATCGTGACCTGAGCCATCGTCAGACGCTTAACCGACTGAGCCACCCAGGTGTCCCCAGACAGACGCTAGTTTTAAAAACATCTAGAAGGGGCGCCTGGGTGGCTCAGTCGGTTAATAGCCCATAATACATGCGAAGCGGCCACATGGGCGAGACGGCCGGCCAACGGCTGGAACAGAATTAGTGCGCTGAACAAGTATGGCAGGAGCACATTCTGAACACTGCCACGGAAAACACGAGCGTGTCACGGCACTGCTTTCTGAGACCGAACGTGAGAGGATCCGATCCTCGTCCCTGCCGCGATGGGCATTTTCCTAACTGTTCCACAGAGGCTCTTGCCAGCCCCGCCCAGAAGAACGCCTCCCTCGGTGAAGACGGGCTCACAGGTTACCGTGGAGGCCGTCCCAGAGCCCCTTCTGCTGGCCTGACAAGTCGGTCACCTCCGTTATGGTGGTCGTGCGTGACGAGAGAGCCGTTTGGAGACTCGGAGGCCACGGCCAAGTTCAGTCAGAAACAGGGGCGTGACTGATCGGCAATGCCTGCCAGGAGTTGCAGAGAACAGCCTGGGAACACTCACCTCTCTATGCCTCTATCTCTCCATCCATAAAGAAAGAACGGTTCTAGAACACGCTTCTCAAACTCTGAGTTCCCAACAGAGTCACCTGTGGTGGAGCGGGGGGGCTTGTTAAAACACAGATTGCTGGGCCCCACCCCGAGGGTTTCTGATACGTTAGATTTGGGGTGAGGCCTGAGAATGTGCGATACTCACAGCCTACTGCTCTAGGGTGCTTCTTAAACTTGAACATGAGTGTGAGTCACCTGCAGTCATTGTTAAAAGGTGGACTCTGAGGGGCGCCTGGGTGGCTCAGTCGGTCAAGGGTCCAACTCCCACTCAGGCCATGACCTCGCGGTTTGTGAGTTTGAGCCCCACGTCGGGCTCTGTGCTGACAGTGCAGAGCCTCCTTGGGATTGTCTCTCTCTCTCTCTTTCTCTCCGCCTCTCCCTGGCCCTCCCCAAGTCGCGCTCTCTCTCGCAAAAATAAAGAAAGAAACTTAAAAAACAAAAAAGGTAGACTCTGATTCAGCAGGCCTGGGGTGAAGCCCAAGGTTCTGTATTTCTTGTAAGCCCCCAGGAGATGCCCGTGGTGCACCATGGACTACACACACCTTGAGAGGAAAGGAACTAAAAAGCAGTACTCAATTGTGGTGCCATGGCACGCCGTGAGGTGCCGTAAGTAGTTTAGAACTAATTACTCTCTCTAAAATCAAATTAGGGAAGATTCATTATTTTCCTACTAACAGAGAGGTAGAGGGGACCAAGAGGACCCCACCTCACCCTCCATGCCCCAGGGAAAGGCAAGAGAAGTCCATCTTTCCACATGAGTGACCCTGTAGGCACTGGAGGGGCTGCCCTTGGAGTGTTGGGGGAGGCAGAGGTAGGTGCCTCTCCCAAAGACATCACCTGCTCCCCAGGTAGTTACTGGCCTTAGAGGCACTGGGTAGTGTCTGGAAAGCTGTGTTCAGGGAACTGGAGGTGATGGGGGGGGGCGGGGGGCTGGGCATGCTTCCGGGGTGGGCCAGGCCCAGCACTCCCATGGAGCACAGCCTGGGGTCTAGCTGGCTTCATGGCTCACTCAGAGCAGGGCCATCTGGGCTCCTCCCAGCACAGCACGCGCCCAGGTCCAGGAGGATGGAGAGGAGAAGTTGGGGCTTCAAAGAAAGAACAGCGCATCTTCTGGTATCTCGGAAAGTGATCCCTAAGGACCCCCAGCCCTGGCTGTGCTAGCCCCGAGCACAGGGTAGTTGTCTATAGTACAGGTCGTGCCTCTGAAGGCCATCTATCACGTGTAGCAGCAGAGAAAGGCTATGGTCACAGGGCTGGGGCATTAGGATACAGTCCTTTGGAAAGGACATCCCATCATCCCCCTAAGATGAATTACAAGGACAGCATGAAGGGTGAGCAAAGAGATCGTAAGCTCTGGAAACAGAAGGGTGAGAGCGAACACGGGAGTGTGACCAGTCATTCTGGGTTGCCCAGGCCGAGGGCTTGCTCAGATCGGAGGAATTTCAGCACAAAAGTCTGGACAGTCCCCCTGGACAACCCAGGGGAGGTTGGTCACCCAAGCATCCGGCCTCCTTCTTCTGCCTTCCTCACAGTTCATGTTCCGGCACTACATAATTCCCTGCCCCTTCCAAACGTGTGGTATTCTCAGGAAAGTTCATGTTTTCGGTGCGGTTCTGGAACATCGTTGCTTATAGAAAGTTAGCCATGATCACCGCAACTGTGAGCACTTGTACACACACATGGCGTAATTCCAGCTCCTGTACCTTTCTACATCCCCCCAAAGGAGGAGGAAGAGCAGGGAAGAGGAGAGGGATGGAGACACAAACAGGAGCTCTGATGTGGGCAGGAACACACTAATGAGTAGGAGCCTGTATTTTCAGAGGCTGCCTGTTCATCATATAAAGAAGCTGTGATCTGTGATCATATAAATAAGCCCGATGGGACAGACAAGAGCAAACCACTCACCCAATCAACTGTCGACCTTGGGTCATCAGTGGGGGTGCAAAGGCCACACATCCTCTAAAGATAACTGATCAGACCTATTTCAGGAATCCCGGGCTTGGGTTTTTCTCACACCAGTTCATCGACAAAGGGAAATAGCAGAATAGGGGTCCCTCTTTCTTTGGGGTTTAATCTTCTTCTTGGGCTGCAGGGAACAAGATATAAAACTAAATTCAAATGAAACACTCATGTTTAGAACTCAGATGCTTTGATAAAATTTATTTATTTAAATTCAAGTTAGTTAACGTACAGTGGAGTATGGGTTTCAGGAGTAGAACCCAGGGATTCATCACTTACATACAACACCCAGTGCTCATCCCAACAAGCACCCTCCTTAATGCCCATCACCCATTTAGCCCATCCCCCCACCCACCTCCCCTCCGGCAACCCTCAGTCTGTTCTCTGTATTTAGAGTCTCTTATGGTTTGCCTCCCTCTCTGTTTTTATCTTATTTTTCCTTCCCTTCCCCTATGTTCATCTGTTGTATTCCTTAAATTCCACATATGAATAAAATCATATGATATTTGTCTCTCTGTCTCTGACTGACTTATTTCGCTTAGCATAATACATTCTAGTTCTATCTACATTGTTGCAAATGGCAAAATTTCATTCTTTTTGATCCCTGAGTAGTATAGTATTCCAGTGTGTGTGTGTGTGTGTGTGTGTGTGTGTGTGTGTGTGTGTGTATGTGTGTATACACACATCTTCTTTATCCATTCATCAGTCCATGGACATTTGGGCTCTTTCCCATAATTTGGCTATTGTTGATAGTGCTGCTATAAACATGGGGGTGCCTGTGTCCCTTCAAGTCAGCGTTTTTTTTATTCTTTGTATAAATACCTAGTAGTGCAATTGTTGGGTCAAAAAGTAGTTTTATTTTTTAAAAATTTTTTTTTTCAACGTTTATTTATTTTTGGGACAGAGAGAGAGCATGAACGGGGGAGGGGCAGAGAGAGAGGGAGACACAGAATCGGAAACAGGCTCCAGGCTCTGAGCCATCAGCCCAGAGCCCGACGCGGGGCTCGAACTCACGGACCGCGAGATCGTGACCTGGCTGAAGTCGGATGCTTAACCGACTGCGCCACCCAGGCACCCCAAAAGTAGTTTTATTTTTAACTTTCTGAGTAAACTCCATACTGTTTCCCAGAGCGGCTGCACCAGTTTGCATTCCCACCAACAGTGCGAAAGGGAGAACCCGGATGCTTTAAAAGCACAAGGTAATATGGTCTGCAACTTGCCCAGAACCCAAAGAAAAACCTCTGGTCAGCCGTTAGACAGATTGCAATATGTGTTGAAAGAAAAAACTCTTAGTCTTGTGCTGTAGATGTGAATTTCGGAAACAATTACATAGGCGTAAATATTTTTTAAAGATTTATTTATTTTTGAGAGGCAGACACAGAGAGAGACAGAGAATTCCAAGCAGGCTCCACACTGTCAGTGGCAGAGCACGATGCGGGGCCCAAAGTCACGAACCGCAAGTTCACCACTTGAGCCAAAATCCAGAGTTGGGTGCCTAACCGACTGAGTCACCCAGGCGCCCCTACATATATGTGAATATTAAACTTAGCTCTAGACCTCCCATTTCTACTGAAGACAGAAAACTTAACCTTACCAATTCGGTGTGAACTCTGTCATTTCTGGGTTATATCCTTTTTTCAGCCTTCTCTAAGTAAATACTTAGAAAATCCAGGATATCTTCTCTTCCCTGTTTTATGTCCTTCTTCCTGCCAGGTAGGCAGCAGGAGGTTTCATAGGGTCCTTCGGTCAGTCTCAGTCCCAGGTGGGCATCTACCGTCCACGCGTTTCCGCTCGCCTGTTCTTTGTAGTCCTTTGGCAAATGACATCCCGCTTCTTCCCCCTAAACTGAAAGACAAGGACAACACGAAGGGTGGGGGAAAGACAGAGTGAGCTCTGCAAACAAGAAGAGTGAGCGGGAATGTAGTAACGTGACCAACCGTCCCGGTCTGTCCAGGCTGAGTGGACATCGCTACATCCACGGCTGAAGTGCCCAAGTCCCCCTCTGACACCTGATTGCCCTGGACCCTGCAGATTCTGTATCAGCCTCGCTCTGACTGTGCAGCCCCCTCAAGTCCCCTGGTCTACTTTGAAGCACCATCCCAAAGCAACAAGAGCCAGGAGAACACGTCAGGCGACGTCTTTCTAACCATTCCGTACTGGCCTTGGCGTTAGCAAGGGGTGGTAGGGTGGAGGCCTATTTCCCTACTGGCCCCAGAATATGCCTTGATCACAGGATAGAGGATGCCTCTGCCTGCTCCGATGGCAAAGAAAGCAGCAGAGTGGCTCCGAGAAAGGAAGCAAAGGGGCAGGTTGCTTAGCCTGCCTCCGGTCTGGCCAGAAAGAGTCTGGGTCATCCGGACCCGCTCACCACAGGAGGACGGATCCCATGGACATCTAGCTACACTGTAACATCCAGGGACCAACCGAGCTTTCTTCTTCCCCCACCATCAACTAGTTATTTCTGTTATTTTCCCCTATCTTTCCAGTGAATACTGTGAGGCATCAGCTCATGTCAGTTATGTTGGCATTTCAAGGAAACACTCTTTCCCACAAGGCAGAAGCTCGTGTAAGGTGATCTTTACACATTCTCCCAGAAGCTTTGATGACTGAAGTCCCCAAATAATCTCATTCGCAAAGGTTCTAATGATGACGGCATATTGTCCCTCCCATTAGTTTACAACTGTATACTGTTTTTTTTTTTTTTAAAGAGATCCCTTCTCAGTGCAAAAGACAAAGCGTTTTGATCAAGTACATACACATCTTAGGAAATGGAGAGCTTTTTTTGACATGGAAATTATAATGCTGGACTTATTATAGGAGTAGCTGAAGGAAGCATGTGTTCAAAATTCTCCCAAGAGCAATTCAGCCATATGTACAAAGAAGGCTTAAAAATGTGTTCATGCGTACCCTTTGTTTCAATTGCACTTCTAGGAATTTACGGTAAAAAAGAAAGATATATGCACAAGACTGTACTCGGCATGTAGAAAGGTACAAAAAGAATGTCACTTCCACTCTAACAATGAGAAAACACTGGGTGACTTATAAAAACATAACATATCTTGAGCCCAACAGAAATCTGAAGTCACAGGGGAAGCAAGTAAAATGAGTCCCAGGGTGACTCAACCCTCTTAGAAAGGAGACACGTGATCTATTTCATCTTTGGCCAGCGGAGTGAAAAATGAGGCTGCCACACAAGTGGTGGCAGCTAACATTTTAGTGAGTTCTTTTTTTTTTTTTTTAAGTAGGCTCCACACCCAATATGGGGCTTGAACTCACGACCCCGAGATCAAGAGTCACGTGCTCTACTGACTGCACCAGCCAGGCACCCCATCTTTATGAATTCTTAAAGGCCAAATATGGGCTAGCATATCTGGAATAGCTAAGTTTTGGGGCGCCTGGGTGGCTCAGTTGGTTGAGCGTCCAACTCTTGATTTCAGCTCAGGTCATCATCCCAGGCCATGGAGCCTGCTTGGAATAGTCTGTCTGTCTGTCTCTCTCTCTTCTCTCCCTCTCTCTGCCCCCTCCTCCACTTGTGTGTGGCACTCTCTCTCTAAAATAATATATATATGGAATATATATGATATATATATATGGGCTAGCTAAGTTGCAAATAGCTAAGAGCCATAGACATTAGGAGAGCCCACAGTCACTTCCACAGACCTCCACTGGGTGTTCGCTAGAAAGACTTAAGGGAAGGCAGGAGACGGGGGAAAACTCCCTGGGGTAACTCAGGCACACAGGAGGTGGTAGCTGCCGCTGGGGGACTAGTACAAAGTCCCACCTGCTTCCCTAAACCTCCTCATTTACGAAGCAAAAGTATTAAGCCACTGGTGGAATGACAGCAAATCCTTTTGTTCCCATCCATGCTCCAAGCAGAAATCTATTGCTTTAGGACAAGAGATAGAAGCAAGAACCCTCTGTCCCTACAGGAGGGGCAGGATTCCATCCTGGGCTCAGGATCCTGCAAAGATACCACGCAATGACCCGTAGCATCTAGGAGAAGGGAAAAGAACTCCCATACTAGACCAACCACAAAAACAAAGCACAGTTTGGCTGCCACAGGGAAGAAGGGCAAGGACACGGAGCGAAACCTACCCTTGAGACCCAAGTAAACAGCACTTGTCCAAGAAAGAAGCTGAACCAAAACAAAACCTTTCCACCCCTACCAAGAGCACAGCACTGAGTAACAAGCAATAGCGTTTAGCAAGAATGTAGAGAAGCCAACCTCTGCAGGGTATGTGTATAACAACTAGTAATTTCCCCAGGGAGGGTAATAAAAACAGAGGAAAACCCATCAGCACCCCGATCCCATTATAAGAACAAAGTAACAGCAACCAAAAGCTGGAGGAACTCGAAGACTGTGGCGTATTTAAGGTAAAGGTAGCAACAGTAAAACCCACCGCCCACGGAACAACCGACTAGAATGACTCATCTCCTAACGCTAATGGCCTAACATAAGAAGAGGCGGACTCATTGGTACATCGAATACCATCTCCCCCTATTGCCAATGTTCTGCTATCCATACTGCACAGAAATCAGTAAGAAATGATAAGAAACACAAAAAAACAAGTTAAACACACACAGGCACACACAGAATCAAGAGATGACATAATCAACACAACCAGATTCAGAGCTGAACCATTTGTTGGAATTTTAAATTTTTAAACAGGGATGTAAAAAACAAACAAACAAACAGGGATTTTAGGGGCACCTGGGGTGGCTCAGTCAGTTGGGTGTCTGACTTTGACTCAGGTCATGATCTCACAGTTCATGGGTTCAAGCCTTGCATTGGGCTCTGAGCTGACAGCTCGGAGCCTGGAGCCTGCTTCGGATTCTTTGTCTCCCTCTCTCTCTGCCCCTCCTTCACTCATGCTGTCTCTGTCTCTCTGTCTCTCTGTCTCTCTGTCTCTCTGTCTCTCTCTCTCTCTCTCAAAAATGAATAAATGTTAAAATTTTGAAATAAAAAGCAGGGACTTTAAAATAAATATTATTCATATTTTAAAGGCAGAAAGTATGCTAGTAGACAGAAATTTCAGTATATGTAAATAATCAACAATGGAAGAAATGGTAAAAACTAAAGGAAACCTAAAATCTATTGTTTTCACATTTTAAATGTTTAAAATTTTTTTTAATGTTTATTTATTTTTGAGACAGAGAGAGACAGAGCATGAATGGGGGAGGGCCAGAGAGAGAGGGAGACACAGAATCTGAAGCAGGCTCCAGGCTCTGAGCTGCCAGCACAGAGCCCAACGCGGGGCTCGAACTCACGGACCGCGAGATCATGACCTGAGCCGAAGTCGGACGCTTAACCGACTGAGCCACCCAGGTGTCCCACATTTTAATTGTTTAAAAGAGAATTGATAACTTCACATTCTGAGTAACTTGGAGAAAGCATGGCCCATGCTCTTTCCCACTGAGATCAGTTATAAAATCTTGATAGAATGTGTGAGCTTCTATTGAGAGCTCTGAAAAATAAATAGCAGGTAGATTGAAGCAGGAGATCGTAATTCAAAACATTACCAAGTGTGCAGTGAGTTTACCCTTTTCTACCTCCCCACTATCTTCCAGCCTAGACTTAATGCAGCCTAAAACCTGGAAGCGGGAATTGGCGTGGACAGAGAATGCTTCAGGAGACACCTTATAGTCACTGCTCCATGAGCAGGAAAGTAACTTGCTAATGCTCAAAGTGGAGGAAATCTACATTTAAAATTTTTTCTCCACCTTGTCACACTCCAGCCTTCAAGAAATCCTGGATCATGGGTTTGATATTCTGATCTACTCTCTCTCCGTGATCTCATTTGTCCTTTTGCTTCCCTGGGCAAGAAATCCTGGATCAGAGGAAGTAGCAATAACGAAAGCAGCAGCCGGGTCTGGTAAGAGGCAAAAACTCTTCAGGGAGAAGAACCAGTCTCTCCAATCAAAAGAGCTAAGATCCATAATGCATTGCTGTTCTTCCCCTCCGTTCTCCCACAGACCGCGGCAAGTGTGGACATGGGGAATGCACAGCAGCATTAGGGTTAACACAGCCCCGGGTGTTGAGACAGAGGATCAAAATAGGGAGGCCCAGGGAAGCAAAAGGACGCATGAGATCACAGAGAGAGAGTAGATCAGAATATCAAACCCATGAGGTTGTTTATGAAATCATTGAGCACGTGTGAATCTGACCCTAAACAGCATAATGTAACTGTGAGAACTGAAAGAAGGGAGAAGCCCCTCACTCGGGTCCCAGACTAGCCTCTGGGGTGACGCAGATAGGGCAAAAATCACTCTGAAAGCGGAACAATGAAAACACAGGCCACAGAAGGCTGGTTGGAAGTGGTGTCCTAAACAACACAGTGTTGACTGCCCGCGAAAAAGCTAAAATGTAGATGTTCTCCATTTGATTTAAACAAAAGCCAGAATCTCATAATATGGTATTTAAAAAAAATTTTTTTTGATGTTTATTTATGAGAGAGAGACAGAGCACAAGCGGGGGGGGGGGGGGGGCGGGAAGAGTGAGAGAGAGATCGATCCAGAATCTGAAGCAGGCTCCAGATTCTGAGCTGTCAGTACAGAGCCCGACACAGGTCTTGAACTCAAGAACCTCAAGATCATGACCTGAGCTGAAGTCAGACGCTTCACCGACTGAGCCACCCAGGCGCCCCCTCATAATATGGTATTTAAAACACCCAATATAGGGGCACCTGGGTGGCTCAGTTGGTTGAGCATCCAACTTTGGCTCAGGTCACGATCTCACAGTTTGTGAGTTCGAGCCCTACGTCGGGCTCTATGCTGACAGCTCAGAGCCTGGAGCCTGCTTCAGATTCTGGGTCTCCCTCTGTTTCTCTGCCCCTTCCCCACTTGTGCTCTCTCTCCCTCTCAAAAATAAATAAGCATAAAAAAATTCAAATAAATAAATAAAAATAAAACACCCAATATAAAATCCAAAAGGGCTAAACATATAAAGAACCAGGAAAATGTAAATTTTAGAACTGAAAAATACAATGACTAAAATAAAACACAGACTGGCTGGGCTCCGTAGCAGAATGGAGAGAACAGAGGAAAAAATCAGCGAAATTGAAGATAAGTCAATGTAAATCATCTACTCCGAAAAACAAAGAGAAAAAAATAAATTCAAAAACAGAGCCTCAGGCACGCAGAAACAAAACCAAAGGCTTAACAGTTCTGTCACTGAGATCTCAGAAAGGAGAAGAGAGGGCTGTGCTGAACAAATATTTGGAGAAATTTTGACGAAAAACTTCGCCAACGTGGTGCTGTTTTCTTCTAGCCTCCGTGGGTTCCGATGAGAAATCTCTCACTGCAATTGTTTTCTCCCTATAATCAAGGTGTCATTTTTCTCTCACTGCTTTAAAGATTTTTCCATTGCCTTTATTTTACAAAGTTTAATCATAATGTTTGTTCACGTTTTTTTAATCTGTTCTTTGCCACACTTGGGGAGTTTCCGGCCCTTACTCTTTAAGTACTTTCTCAGCTCTGTTTTCTTGTTTTAGCTCCCTCGGGACTCTTACTATATCAATGTTAGATATTTTGCTATAATTCTACAGGTTCCTGAGGCTCTACTCAATTTTTTTTCAATTTTCTTTTTTGTTGTTGTTCCAGCTGCCTGATTCTTTCCTCCACACACCCCCCCCCACCCCACCGTCTTGTTGTTGAACCCATGCACAGTTTTCTAGTTCAGTTGTGTTTTCAGTTGTACAAGTTACATTTTGTTCTTCTTTGCATCCTCTCTGCATTTGTTAAGGCTTTCTATTTCTTTGCTGTGGTTTTTTATTTTTTCACTTTTTTTAAGTGTATTTGTAATTGCTCCTTTCCATAATTTTTTAAACTTTTTTTTACTGTTTATTTTTGAGAGAGAGAGAGAGACAGAGAGAGAAAGAGAGAGAGAGAGAGAGAGAGCGAGCGCATAACCAGGGGAGGGGCAGAGAGAGGGAAACACAGAATCCGAAGTAGGCCCAGGCTCTAAGATCATTTGAGATCTCTCTGGGTTGTGTGTAATTTTCTATTGAAACTTGGGGAATTCAGTAGGTTGAGCTTCCAACTCTTGATTTCAGCTCAGGTCATGATCCCAAGGGTCGTGGAACTGAGCCCCACATCGATGCTTGGGATTCCCTCTCTCTCTCTCAAAAAAAAAAAAAGAAAAGAAAAGAAAAAAAAAGAAATTTGGGGAATATTATGTTACGAAACTCTGAATCTAATTCATTTAAACCTTAGTTTTCTTTCTCTGACAGCACTCTGGCAGGGTGAGGGTCAAATGGTCTTATTGCTGAGAAGTGGGGTGAGAAATCCAAGTTTCCCACTTGGCCTCCACTGACAGTCACTTAATTGGTCCCTGGCCTGAAGGGGCAGGAGTTCCTGTTATTGCACCCAAATGACCTTCACTCACACACCATGAGGTGGGGGCTCATTACTAGCTGCCAGGAATGAAAGTTGGGTTTCTCAGACACTGACTTGGCGGCAGTACTGGGTCACCTTGTTATATCTGCAAATGTGGAACTCCAGGCTCCCCACTCTGTCTTTACTGGTATTAGTGGGAGCAGGGCCACTATGGCAATGGGATGAAGTGTAGCAGAAGTATCATCAAGAGTCTGTCCTGCTAGGCTGCCTCTTTCCTAGTCCTGTGGCTAGAGAGAATGTGCTTTATTTATTAAATGTTTATTTATTTATTTTGAGAGTGACAGAGTGTGTGCAAGTGAGCAGGAGAGGGGCAGAGGGACAGGGAGAGAGAGAATCCCAAGCAGGCTCTATGCTCAGCACAGAGCCTGACACAGGGCTCGATCTCACGACAGTGAGATCGTGACCTGAGCCGAAATCAAGAATCAGATGCTCAACTGACTGAGCCACCCAGGCACCCTGAGAACACGCTTTCATTAGGGTGGCTTCTTCTTCTTCCTCTTCCTCTTCCTCTTCTCTCTTTTTTTGGGGGGGGAGGGGTGGGGAGGAAGGGGGCTGTGCCCATTGCTGTTTCTGTGTCGCTGACTTCTTCAGCTCCAAGTCTGGGACCTAGGAGCAAAATGAAACCCAGGGAACTCAGTACCATGTTGCACCTCAGACCCCGAGGTCCATCGACAGTTTGCACTCTTCTCCGTGTTTCAAAATCTTTTTATATTTGTTATATAACTTCCAGGGCTTTTAGTTGTACTCAGCAGAAAAGAAGAAAAAGTATGTCTACTCCATCTTCTTTGAAGTGGAAGTCCTCCAAAAATATTTAAGGAATTAAAATGATACAAAGTGTGTTCTCTGGATAAAAAATAAATAAACTACAAGTCAATAACAAAAAGACATCTGGCATACCCTCAAATATTTGGAAATTAAGAGATACACTTCCTTTTTTTAAAGTTTATTTATTCTCAGAGAGAGAGAGAAAGGGACAGCATGAGTGGAGGAGGGACAGAGAGAGAGAGAGAGAGAGAGAGAGAGAGAGAGAATCCCAAGCAGGCTCCATACTGTCAGCACAGAGCCCAACATGGCAGAGCTCGATGTCACGAACCACGAGATCATGACCTGAGCTGAAATCAAAAGTGGGACACTTAACCCACTGAGCCACCCAGGCACCTCAAGATACGCTTCTAAATAACTTATGAAACAATACAGAAGTCACAAGGAGAATCAGAAAACAATTTGAGTTGAATAAAAATAAAACACACTTTAGTCAAACTTTGTTACATGCAGCTAAACCAGTGTGGACAGGGGGATTTTACAGCAGTCAATGCATAAATTAGAAAAAAGCATAAGTCTCAAATCAACAATCTGAGCTGCCACCTCAAAAACTAGAAAGAGTACAGGAAATTAAACCCAAAACAAACAAAACGAAGGAAATAATAAAGAGAAGATAAAATTAAGAAAAAAAAAACACCACACACAAAAAAATCGATGAAACTAAATTTTGTTTCTTTGAAAAGATCAGCAAAACTGATCCACCCACGAAAAAAAGAGGAGACACAAATTATCAACATCCCAAATAAGACTAGTGATATAACTATAGTTTGTAAAGATATTTAAAAGATATTAAGGCCATTTTATGAACAACTTTGTGCCAATAAATTTGGTAACCTTACGAAACTGAAATATACTGAGAAACAAAACCACTAAAGTTACTCCGGAAAAGGAGATCACCTGCGCAGCCTTATGACTTACATTAAAGAAACAGAATTTATAGTCAAAACATTCCCACAAACAAAGCCCCAATCCTCAGGTTAAAAACCTCCCCAAAGAAAACAACTGAGCCAAAAGAAGAAGGAATAGTTAACAACTCAGAGTTTATGGGGCCATCTCTATCCTAATACCAAACCGAAGACATTACAAGAAAAAAAAAAACTAGAGAACAATAACCCTTCTGAATACAGATATGAAAAAACCTTAACAAGATATTGGCATATTTAACCTAACAATATATAAAAAGAATAATATAATATACCCAAGTACAGTTTAACCCAAGAATGTAAAGTCGGTTCAAAACTTTGTCAAGGACCAATAAAGCAATTCACTATAATAAATTTTAAAAATTTTTTACATTTTCTCACTCCATGCCACAAAACTATTTGACAAGATTCAACACACACTCATGTTGAAAACTCTTCAGAAACAAGAATAAAAGAGAAATTCCTAACATTGATAAAAAAGCATCTATAAAAAACTACAGCCAGCAGATATTCTCTAGAATAAGACAGAGAGAGAGCATGCACGAATGAAAGAGGGGCAGAGAGGCAGAGAGAGAGAGAGAGAGAGAGAGAGAGAGAGAGAGAGAATCCCAAGCAGGCCCCACACTATCAGCATGGAGACTGACACAGGGCTTGAACTCATGGTGATGACTGTATTCATGGACTGAGCCAAATGAAGTAAAAACTATATTCCCCTCTATGCACCAAGCCCTGTGCCAAACATGTCATGTTTATCGTCTCATTGAATCCTTACAAACCTACATGATAATGTCTACAAACTGTCGTCCTCTTTTTTAGGAAAGGAAACGAATGCTACATGGGGTTAAATGACATGTTCAAGGTCACATGTAATCTTGATGGAGTCAAGATTCAGAGGTCATTCTGACTTCAGAACTCACGTTATTATTTTTTAAATTGAGATGTAATTGACATTTAATGTTGTGTAAGTTTAAGGTGTACAAGGCACTGATTTGTGACATGATTGTTTCTGTGGAAAATGTCAATGTACTATAAAGCTTCTAGAACAGGGGCGCCTGGGTGGCTCAGTCGGTTCAGAGGCTGATCTTGGCCCAGGTCATGACATCATGGTTTGTGAGTTTGAGCCTGGCATTGGGCTCCATGCTGATGGTGTGGAACCTGCTTGGGATTCTCTCTCTCTCCCTCTCTCTCTCTCTCTGCCCCTGCCCCCACTCGCATTTGGATGCTCTCTCTGTCAAAATAAATAAATAAACTTTTTTTTAAAAAGCCTTTAAAAAAATCTAGAACAAATGAGTTGATCAAAGTCATAGGATATAACGTCTACTATATACAAAAATCAGTTGTATTTCTGTATGTTAGCAACAAACAATTGGAACTGAAATTTATTTATTTATTCGGAACTGAAATTTAAAATGAAGCATTGCTTTTTACGATACCACCGAAAGGATAAAATAGTTATGTATAATCTAACAAAATACATGCAAGATCTGTATCCTGAAAAAATATCTACATTGTAGCACTGTTTTTAATAGATATACACCACAAGCTAGATAGAACGCCAATAATAGACGACTGGATGAATAATGTATGGTTCTTTCAAACAGAGGAATGCTTTCAATCACTTAAAAAGATATTGCCGATTACTATTTATCAAAATGTGTTTTAAGTATTTATGTGTTTTAAAAGTTTAAACCAGCATCCGCAGTAATATTTTGTTTCAAACTACACCCATGTGTGCAGAAGAATGAACTGCAACACACAGCAAGATTTAAAGAACAAATACCTCTGAGTGACAGACTGTTTAAATTTTTATATCTACTTATCTGCTCCTCTTCACTTGTAGACATGGCTAATGTAATAAAAAATAATAAATATTTTCAGCCATTAAATTTGGTCTCCGTTGGCACTCTTGTATGGTTAAGAAGGAATGTTAGGGGGCGATATGCATGTAAAATCTTTCTGAATTTCTCTTCACCCTTACCATCTTCATTGGAGTAGCTCTCTAGGTAAATGTGGCCTCAACCTTAACCTTACCACATTGCGATTTGGATAGTTCAATTTGACCTTCATATTTTCAACATTCTGGAATTTCAATGGCATTTCCTATTTCCTTAAGATACTTTGAGAGACACTGGTATTTTTGAGATATGCTGATATTTTGACATTCGTATACCATTTTGCATTTTTGAGTTTCCTTTATTTTAGACCTGTTGCATTGGGCGTGACGTGACACTTCGCGAATTCCAAGATTAGTTTTCATCAAACAATAGTTTAAATGATCACATTTCTATTTGCATTCAAAAATATCATGTAAGTATTCACATCACGTGTATATTTAATTCAGATACTGCTGAGGCAAATAATTTCTGTTTTACTCGTACTGTCTGTATTGGAAAAAAATCACTATTTTACATCTTGAATGATTATGTTAAAATGTTCCTCTGAAGAAATCAGATCCTGAATTGTCAACAAAGTCTTCTGCCTGATATATATTTTTTTGCAGGTCAGCACCCACTGGTCAATCACTGGATTTGAAGAACTCTGGCCCATAATATGAATTCTAGCATATGATTATGGAATTGAGTACAAACACTGGGAACTGACTTAACTGGACGCATCTACAACATACAGCATATGGCACTTCAGAGAACAGGGTGCTTCGATTCCAAATCCTGGCTTACTGGCCAGGGATCTTGGGGAAGTTACTTCGTCTCTCTCTTGGCCTGTATTTCCTCCCTTGTAAAATCGGGACAATGCCAGTACCTTCCTCAGAGGGATGATAGGAAGATTAATGAAGTCACTACATGTAAAGTGCTTAGAATAGTGCCTGGCATTCAACAAATATTCTCTATTTTGGTGAATAAACTGGTGGTTTGGAATAGAGTAGGTTCAGGATACAGATGAAATGAACGTTGGATTAAAAGACCCTAATGGAAAGCAACAGCAACGCAAGATGGCAGCCACCATGGGCTCAGGAGTAAAGGTCCCTCGCAATTTTCGACTGTCGGAAGAACGGGAAGAAGGCCAGAAAGGAGTAGGGTCTAGAAGGTGATGAAGACCTGACACTTACAAGATGGACAGGGATGATAATTGGGCCTCCAAGGATAATCTATGAAAACCAAATATACAGCCTTAAAATAGAATGTGGACCGAAATACCCAGCAGCAACCTCCCCACCCCCACCCCCGCTTTGCAAGATTTGTAACAACAATTAATATGGAGTTAATAGTTCTAATGGAGTGGTGGACCTAAGAGTCATATCAGTGCTAGCAAAATGACAGAATTCACATGGCATCAAAGTCATCCTGCAAGAGCTCTGGCACCTGATGATGTCAAAAGAAACCATGAAACTCCCTCAGCTGCCCCCCCACCCCCAGGACAGTGTTACAGCAATTAATGAAAAAGAACAACTACAGCCCCTCCCCCTCCCCCCAATTCGATTTAAGCGGTCTTCATTTTCCACAATAGTAAATTTCCTAGATATGTCTTGTAGACCTCAAAGTACTAGAAAGGAAGCTCCCATTCAAAGGCAATTTATCTTAAGATGCTGTAAACAATACTGATTTTTTGTCCATGTGAAATGTAAGGTTTGCTATTAAAAAAAAAAAAAAAAAGACCCTAATGGATCTAATGACAGCTACGTGACTAGTAAAATATACCAACACTGACCTACTGAGTATTGAATTTCATATACCTGTGCTGATTGCTAAATCATAGCATTACCTGGATTAAGGTAATCTTCCAATAACCATATGGAATAAGCAGCATAACACAGTGGGAATGTTATGGAACCTGGTCTGGATCACCCGGTGGAAGAACCAAGTGACACTCAGAGATCTTGGAAGGCAGGAGGTTGATTTCACACTGGCGGGCTCAGAGGAGATCACTCTCCAGAGGTCTGGGCCCCCAGCATAAGCAGAGGGAACAACTTCTAGTCTGCCGCTTCCGCATTCCGCATTAGTAGTAATTTGGCAGGAGGCAAGCCGGGTAGGAAGAAGAACCCGGAAGGGGAGTCTTTGGTCGGGGACTGGAATTTCCCTATCAGTCCTGTCGGCCATCTTATAACAGATCTTTCCCTATCAGTAAAAATTCAGAGCAAGAATCACATTTCCAGGGTTTGAATCATGGAATAGTACTTATCAGCTACCTGATCAGGGGCGGATCGTTTAAACATCCAAAGCTTCAGTTTCCCCATCTCTAAACTGGGGACCACTGAAGGCACAAGAGGCCTCCATCATGGAATTATTGTGAGAATTAAATGAGCCATTGCATATTAAGGTCTTAGAGTAAGCAGAAAGAGTGAGGGGTCCCCAGAGAAAGAAAGAGGAGACAGACACAGCTTCTAGAAAACAAAGAGAAGCCATCTTAGCTCCCCACCCCACCCCACCCCACCCCCGCCCCTATTTTCTGTGATCTGTGCCTCACTGGCTCTATTCGCCCTAGCACACTCTTTGCAGAACTTCCCTAGGAGGTGTTAGAACAAAGAAATGCAAAAACCTTAGTAGTTAAGGATTTTAAGGGAACAAAGGGAATACAAAACCTAATTGTCTCTACCAGGCCAGGAAACAGCCTAACCAAATCAGAGACAATAAATCAAGGGGGAAACTCCCAGTGCTGTTTCAAAAGTAAAGACTGACTTAATGCACCGTCTTGGGTTGTTTTTGCAGGACTGAAACTGGGCCTCCTGTGTAGGGTTAATGAGGTTAAAACTGTCACCAGCAAGACCCCCCCCCCCAACTGAACCCCTTCTTCACTGGAAAGCTAACCTTGTTTTAGAGGCAAACAACACAAAGCACTCCGTGGGCCCTGGATTCGTTTGAGCTCTAACCACCTACTCACACCTGCGCAGATGGACCAGCGTTGCCTCTACCTCATTATTATGTTGAAATATCCGCCCGAGGAGAAACACAAACCTCATTAACATAACATACAACCCTGATACTCACCCCTACAGATGATGACTCCGCTTTCTGAGAATTCATCCTAACCTGAAATAAAAGGGACTCACTCACCCTTGCACGGGGGAGTCATGGTTTGTGAACTATTCCCACCCCCCCCACCCCCGAACTCCTTGTTTGCAGCAAAAGCAGTTTTCCTTTGTGTGACATCTCCACATGGTGTGGTCTCTACCTGTAACTCACTAAGGAGCGAACTCACATTAGTGCAGTTACATTGACACAGAAAAGATCAAGAATTCTTATCTGTTCTTACTGCTACTGGAATAGGTGATCATAAACACATTGTCCCGGGTCACAAAGCTGCCTAATTCTTCATGTGCAGAACCATGTGCTGTTTGTGATGGCAATCCAATTCCCCTTTCTCAGTTTCAGTGGAGCTCCTCATCTTTAAAAATAAGTGTGATCTCTGTACTATAAAGCTCTCCCTAAAAGGCGATTCCTGGATGGGCTGAGATAATCTGAAGGAAAATTTTATAGTTTTAAGTACACAGTTAGGGGATGGAAAAAACTGAAATTAATGAGATAAAAGGTCGAATCAAGAGGTAAGAAAAAATAACAAGAAACACAAAGCAAAAAAGAAGGGGGTGATAAAAATAAAATTCAACATGAAATATTACTAAAAACAATAGAAATGATCAACATCCTGAGTTGGTTATCTGAAAAGACAAATAAATAACAGAAATGAAAAAGAGGGCGTTAATAAGATACTGTAGAAATGTAAAGATAATAAAGGGACACCATGAACAATGGATGCCGATAAATTTGAAAATCAGACAGATTGATCGTGTTTGTAAGAATCTGCTTAAATTGATCCAGAATATACAGACTAAAGCACTAGAGAAACTGAATTAGTAGTCAAACAAATCTAAGTTCAAAATAAGCAGATTGCATGTTTTCTTTTCCACCTGGTTGATTTGAGATTATTTATGAGAGGAGGTGAAGTCTTTATCGCAGTGGTTTTCCAAGTGTTTTTATTCTCGTTCCCCAAAAGAATTTCTAAGAACAACGCACCTCTTTGCACATTTCAAAAATGACTTTTTCTTTGTCTTATGTGTAAGTAGGTACGAGGAATACAATTTCCCACATATTGTTAATAAAACTATGAAACCATTATTTACTACTCACCATTATCTACTTTAAATATACATAGTTCCTGTTCTTCCTTGACGTCATATATCCATTCTGTTGCCCAGATTTTTATCATAATATATGCTGGTGCCTGAGTATCTATAAATAAGTCACAGAAAACAAAACATACATTGAAATTAATTTTTTTTAAATGTTCTATAAACACAAGTCTCTATGTGTTATTTTTTTTCTTCTGGATTGATTTATAATTATAATTACCAGCATTATATTTTGTTTAAGACAATAGTAATATTAAATGTTTTGATAAAAATTATTAAACCTAAAATAAAACTTTATTGCAAATTCATCTCTTTTTTTTTTTTTTCCAACGTTTATTTATTTTTGGGACAGAGAGAGACAGAGCATGAATGGGGAAGGGGCAGAGAGAGAGGGAGACACAGAATCGGAAACAGGCTCCAGGCTCTGAGCCATCAGCCCAGAGCCTGACGCGGGGCTCGAACTCACGGACCGCGAGATCGTGACCTGGCTGAAGTCGGACGCTTAACCAACTGCGCCACCCAGGCGCCCCGCAAATTCATCTCTTGATGCATTGGGTGAGGATAGGCTCTTGATTAATTTACACATCTCTGAATTAATACTACTTAAAAAAATTTTTTTTAATGTTTATTTATTTTTGAGAGAGAGAGAGCGTGAGTAGGGGAGGGGCAGAGAGGGAAACACAGAATCCGAAACAGGCTCCAGGCCCTGAGCTGTCAGCACAGAGCCCGACACGGGGCTTGAACTCACAAACTGTGAGATCGTGACCTGAGCCAAAGTCAGTCACTTAACCCACTGAGCCACCCAGGCGCCCTGAATTAATACTACTTTCTGGCAGAATGAGACACATGACGCCATCAGTTCTATTCTTCTGTTACATTTTTGAATATATAAGGGTTAAGAAGCTTTGCTCCATAAACAACTAGAAGGAGTTTGGTATAGCAAAGTCAGTCAATTCCCTAAAGTCTTTCTGAATTATATGCCCAAATCACTTAGTTATATTGCATCAAAAATTATATTTAATGATCTATCAGTAGGCAAGTTCTATTAAGTCCTCCTGACATCTGTTCTCAGGCAGATCAATTTCAGGAGAGAATACATATGGAGAGGATATGGAAATGGTACAGAGTGACTATGGATTCCCAGGGGTATATTCACCCAAATTCAAAAATCACTGCTTTATTACACCATCTTAAAACTGGAAATTCCTCGGGGTGCCTGGGTGGCTCAGTCAGTTAAGGGTCCAACTCTCTGCCTTGGTTCAGGTCTTGATCTCACGTTGGGCTCCACGCTGGGCATGGAACCTACTTAAAAAAACAAAACCCGGAAGTTCCTGTGACATAATTTTTTTTATTAAAAAATGAAAAAAAAACCTAGAGCAAAAAATGTCAACATTTATTAATTTGGGATGTGAGTATATAGGTGTGTTTCTTCTAGTACTGTCTCTACTTTTCTGTGAATGTTAAGTAACTTCATGTAACATAAGTCATTCTAACTCGACAACGGTTGAAAGCACCTAATGAGAACATTTTGTTTGAGTCATGGTACAAGCCCCACCCGATGTCTAGCACATCTGTTTCCATTGTGGCATTTAGTTGCTTTGATTTCTCAGATTTCACTGTGAAGTTCAAGATGTTCTTTTTAAAATAGCCATTTAAAATCCACTGAAGAACATGTACGAGAAGACGGGGGTTTGTCAAACTTGAAAGCCCCAGATATGGCTTACATGGATGTCTGTTTAACTAGCCTCCACCAGCACTCTATCGCCGTACCCGCATCCACACACTCCAAAAATGCACCGTGTAGAGGGATCCCCGAGAACAGGATTATAGCCAAAGTTTGATCATGAGGATATCTAGCCTATGAACTGATGGGGATTGGACAGGGAGTGGTAGGACTCTGAAACTCCTTAGCCTGAAGGCCATGACATAAACAGTAAATACTAAGCTTGAGCACACACGGCTGACGGCCAAAGTCAAACAGTGTTCATTGAGTAGTACAACACCAAGGCTCTGAAGATCATTGCAAGAGCAACCTGTTGGAGGAGAAAAAGTACAGACCGAAGTCTCCGATAACATGAGTTCAAATTCTGGTTCTCCTGCTATGTGCTAGCTTAATGATCTTAAACGTATTGCTTAATCGACGCAAGTCTTGGTTTCACCGCATATAAACCGGGGGTTATAACACCTCTCTGAAAAGACTGCTGTGAGAATTAAATTAAATGAAAGGATTTAGTGGGTCCTGGTCAAGCCTAGCATGGAGTAAGCATTCACTCAAAACATGCTCCTTCCATTTTGGCATCTTCTAAAAGACACTCTGACACCATTTTAGATACTGGGGGTAGAGAAGATTAAATGAATGATACCTAGATTTTGGCATTGGAGAGCTCTGGGGGGACACTCATATGGCTTAAGAAAGTACACTGGTTAAAGAGCATGGATATCTGTCTGGGTCCAATTCCTGCCTCTGCCACTTTCTAGATGTATAAATACAGACAAACGACTTCACCTCTGTGCTAAGTCCCTCAACTGTAGACTGAATGTTCGTGTCTTCCTAAAATTCGTATGTCGAAACCTCATCCCTAACGTGATGGTATTAAGAGGTGGGATCTTTGGGAGGTGATTAGGTTATAAGAGGAGAGTCTTTTCGACTGGGATCAGTGCCCTTATAAAGGAGGCCCCACAGAGCTCCCTAGCCCCTTCCACCCCATGAGGACACAGCAAGAAGCCAGCCGTCTATGAACCAGAAAGTATGTTCTCACCAGACAGTCTTGATCTTGGACTTTCCAGACTCTAGAACTGTGGAGAATAAATGTCCCTTGCTTTTAAGCCATCAAGACCAAAAGACAAGTGCCTTACTCACAGGAGTTTTGCAAGGATTAAAAAGGGCTAACCAACGTAAGGATTTAGCATTGTTCCTGGCACACAGTGAACATTCAGTGCTCGAAATTTTACACAAGTATGCACTCAGTTTTACTCAAGACTCTACTACCAACGAACTATGGCTACATGGGTTTCCATTACAGCTGTGTCCCCCCAAAACTGCCGAATGGTTTAACTGACAACCAGGGTGGACGATCGTTCCTTTAGAGTCTTGCTTCTGCACAGACCAGCAACATCAGCATTGTCTGAGAGCTTGTTAAGAATGCATAATCTCCAGCCCCACCCCAGACCTACCACATCAGAATCTGCATTTTAACAAGATTCCCAGGGACCTCCCGTGCATAGCACAGGTTGAGAAACGCTAATGTACACCTCCACCCACACTCTTGTCCCTGCTGTGAAATGCCTCACGGTCTGGTAGCAGGCAGAACTCCATCTAGTACTTTCAAGAAAGACTCCACTGTGACCTTGATCTCTTTTAGAAGTTCTCAGTGTCCTCTTTGGTCCAGCAAGCCCTCCCGGAACAGTGAGGTCTATTTCTGCTTCCCCTCCAGCACTGAGCACAGCACCTGTTAGCATAGTCTCTCCAACTAGATTATAAACTCCTTGAAGGCAAGGGCATGCTTTACGTTTCTTCTCTTTACCACCTTTTCCTTCAGCTGCTCCGTGTAAAGCATAGCAGGCATCCCTGGTGTCTCGATTCTGATCATTTCAACAGACTTTCTTAGAGGGAGAGATTCTCTAACTGCCATGGCTCCCTATAGCAGTTCAAAGAAGGCATAAGAAAGAGTGGCCAAAACGTGTCCCTGGTACTCCTGATTCCATTCCAGAAAGCTGCTTTCCTAACTGAGAAATGACCCTGACCGGGCTGAGTGTATCCTGGGACAGCCATTCTGTCAGCCTGCCCTTAAAAGCCAGAAACCCTCACAATAACAACCCTGGAGGCAGCCCGTGCACCAGCAGCAGAGTAAGAAGAAAGACTAAATGATTTGGAAAAAAAATTCTCTTTTCTCTTTTTCTTTTCAGGTAAAAGAAGAAAGAAGAGAAGGGGGAGTAAGGTTAACCTTGGCAGAGCACCACGCTAACTGCTTCATACAGATTATTATTTATCTAATTTGTTCCATTTTGATATGCGTTCTAACTTACAAAAATTTGCAAGAATAACACAAGGAATTTCTGTATACCTTTACCTAGATTCACCAACTGTTTACATTTTTCTCATGTGGTTCATCATGTCTTCATTCATTCTCATTCTTGCTCTCTCTCCATATATATATATATATATATATATATATATATATATATATATCCAGTTGACCCTGGAACAATGCAGGGATTAAGGGCACCCACCCCCACGCAGTAAAAAATCTGCATATAACTTTTGACTTCGCCAAACGTTAACTACTAATAGCCTACTATTCACCAGAAGCTTTGCCAATAACATAACAGTTGATTAACACTTATTCTGCATGTTCTATCTATTACATGTACTCTATTCTTATAAGAGTAAGCTTACTTATAAAAGTAAGCCAGGGAAAAGAAAATGCTATTAAGAAAATCATAAGGAAGAGAAAATACTTGTATAGTACTATACTGTATTTATTGAAAATATCCGTGTATACGTGGACCTGAGCAATTCAAACCCATGTTGTTCAAGGGTCAGCTATAAATCGGTGTATACACACATGCGTGCGTGCATGCATGAGCATATAATTTCTTTTTCTGAACCACTGTAAGGTGGAAACACTGTGCCATACCACTCCAAATATTACAATGTGTATTTCTTAAGAACAATGAATGCCATTCTCTTTATTATTGGGGTAAAATATGCATAACATAAAGTTTACCATTTTAACTATTTTTAAGTGTACAATTCAGTGGAATCGAGCATGTGCACATTGTTGTGCAACCATCACCACTACCCATCTCCAGAACTTTCTCATCATTCCAAAACTGAAACCCTGTACTCATGAAACAACTCTCCATTTCCCACTCCCCACCCCCCCTGCCGACCTCCAACAACCACCTTCTAATTTCAGTCTCTATGAACTTGCCTACTCTAGGTACCTTGTATAAGGTACATGGGCTCGCACAGCGTTGCCCTTTTAGAACTGGCTTACTTCACTTAGCATAATAGCTTCAAGGTTGTAGCAGGTGTCAGAATTTCCTTCCTTTTTAAAGCTGAATAACATTCTATTGTAGGGGTAGACCACATTTGTTTCTGCCTTCACCCCTTGAGGATATTTGGATTAAGTCCATCTTTTGGCTATTGTGAATAATATCACTATAAACTGGGTGTACAGATATCCGTTCAAGTCCCTGCTTTCAATTTATTTGGCCACACACCCAGAGGTGGAATTGCTATATCACATGGTGATTGTATTTTGAAGTTCTTTCCAGAAACCATCAAACTATTCTCCATATGCTTTGCACCATTCCACATTCCCATCAGGAGTGCACAAAAGTTCCAATTTCTCCACAAATTTGCCAACCCTTGTTATTTTTAATTTTTTTTTAACATTTATTTATTTTTGAGACAGAGAGAGACAGCATGAACGGGGGAGGGGCAGAGAGAGAGGGAGACACAGAATCGGAAGTAGGCTCCAGGCTCTGAGCCATCAGCCCAGAGCCCGACGCGGGGCTCGAACTCACAGACCGCGAGATCGTGACCTGAGCCGAAGTCAGATGCTCAACCGACTGAGCCACCCAGGCGCCCCAACCCTTGTTATTTTAACAATAGTTTACCTAATGGGTATGAAGTGGTGTCTCACTGTGGCTGTGATTTTTATACCCTAATAATAGTGATGCTGAGTGTCTTTTATATGCTTGTTGCCCATTTTTATATTTTCTTTGGAGAACTGTGTATTCAAGTCCTTTGACAATTTTTAATAAAGTTGTTTTGCTGTTGTTGAGTTGTAGGTTTTTTCATATATGCGGCTGTTAACATCTACGATTTGCAAATATTTCTCCCCATTTTGTGGGTTGCGTTTTTACTCTATTCATAGCATTTCTTTGTTGCACAAAAGGTTTTAATGTTGATGACGTCCAATTTATTTTTTCTTTTGTCGCCCGTGCTTTGGATGTCATATATGAGAAATCATTGCCAAATCCATTTTCATGAAGCTCTTCTTCTATTTTGTTCTGAGAATCTTATAATTTTAGCTATCAGGTCTTTAATCCGCTTTGAGCTAATTTTTTAGATGACGTAAGGTAAGAGTCAAAGTTCGTTCTTTTACATGAGGGTATCAATGTATCAAGTGGCCAGGACCACTTGTTAAAAGACCACCTTTCCCCGCTGCCCATTCTCCTGGCGGCACCTTCACCTTGAACTTTCAGTCTCCGTAAGTGTGAGAAAATAAATTTCTGTTGTTAAGGCCATCCAGTCTGTGATATTCTATTATGGTAGCCCTAGCAGACTTAAATACATTGGCTGCTTTTTTAAAATATTGAACCCCTTGTACTCCTTAAACAAATCTCAATTGTTCATGGTTTATAATCTTTTTAATATACTATTGGATTTCGTTTGCTAACGTTTTGTTGAGAACGTTCACATCTATATTCGTGATGGATACTGATCTGTAGTTTTCCTCGCTTGAGATGTCTTTGTCTGGTTTTGATAGGGTAATGCTGGATTCAAAGAATGAGTTACGAAGTACTCCTGTCATGTTTTAGAAGAGTTTGAGGATTGGTGATAATTCTTCTGTAAATTCGTCGGTGAAGCCATCTGGTCCTGGGCTTTTCTTTGATGGGAGGTTTTTAATTACCAATTCAACTTCAGTTATGGATCTACTTAGGGTTTTCTATTTGTTCTTTTTTTTAAGTTTATTTCTTTATTTTGAGAGAGAGAGAGAGAGAGAGAGAGAGACAGCATGAGTGGGGGGGGGGGGTGAAGAGAGAGAGGGAAAGAGAGAGAATCCCAAGCAGGCTCTGTGCTGTCAGTGCAGAGTCTGACGCAGAGCTTGAATCCACGAACCACGAGATCATGACCTGAGCCGAAATCAAGAGTCAGATGCTTAACTGACTAAGCCACCCAGGCACCCCAGATTTTTCTGTTTGTTCTTGACTCAGGTCTGCTACTTTGAATGTTTCTGGAAATTTATCCATTTCATGTAGGATATCTAGTTTGTTGGCATGCAACTGTTCATAGTATAGTCTCAAAATATTTTTATTTCTATAAGTCATTAGTAATGTCCTCAATCTCATTTCTGACTTTAGTAATGTGAATCTTCTCTAGCTAGAGGTTTGCCACCTTTGTTGATTCTTTTTTGAAGAGCCAACTTTTGGTTCTGTTCTGTTGATTCTCTCTATTGTTTTTCTTTTCTTTAATTCTATCCTTTAATTTCTGCTCTAGATTCTATTATTTCCTTCCTTCTGCTGTGGGGTTTAGTTTGCTCTTATTTTCCTAGCTCTTTAAGGTATAAACACAGGTTATTGATTTAAAGTCTTTCTTCTTGTTTGTAGGAGTTTACAGCTATGAATTTCCCTCTGAGCACTGCTTTCACTGCATCTATTAAGTTTTCATATAATGTCTTTTCATTTGCATTCACTTCAAAGTATTTTCTAATTATCCTTGTGACTTCTCTTCCTTCATCATTTTAATGCCCATAGGATTTATAGTGATGTCTTACCTTTCATTTCTGATAGCAGTATTTGCATCCACTAGTTTTCTTATTTAGTCTGCCTAGAGACTTACTGATTTTACGGATCTTTTCAAAGAGCCAGCTTTTGGTCTTGCTCTCTGTATTAATTTCCTGTTTTAAATTCCATGCACTTTTGCTCTAATTCTCATACTTCTCTTGTTCTGAGTACTTTGGATTTAATTTACTTTTGTTCCCCTAGTTTCTTAAAGTGGAAACTTAAATAATTGATTTTAGATCTTTCTTCTTTTCTAAGATATACATTCAATGCTATCAGTTTTCCTGTAAGCACTGATTTGCTGCACCTGACAAATTTTCATTAGTTGTGTTTCCATTTTCATTGAATTCAGGATATTTTTAAGTTTCTCCTGAAATTTCTTTTCTGACCCATGTATTATTTAGAGTGTGTTGTTTAATCTTCATGCATTTGGGGATTTTCCAGTTATCTTTCTGTTAGCAAGTTCCAGATTAATTCCATTGTTGTCTGAGAGCAGATAGTGTGTGATGTTGTATTCTTTTACATTTGTGAAGGTGTGTTTTATGGCCCCAAATGTGGTCTATCTTGCTAAATGTTCCATGCAAGCTTGAGAAGAATATGTATTCTGCTGTTATTGGGTGAAATAGTCCATAGATGTCAATTATATCCAGTTGATTGACAATGTTAAGTTCAACTCTGTCCTTACTGATTTTCTGCCTGTTGAATCTATCCTTTTCTGATAGAGGGATATTGAAGTCTTCAACCATGGCAGCAGATTCATCTATTTCTTTGAAATTCTATTATTTTTGCCTCACACAGTTTGATGCTCTGTTGTTCTCCTTCCAGCAGCTGCTAAGCTACTGGTTTTCAAGGCTGCCATTGAGTTGGGGAGAGGAGGACGTAAAAACAGGAAGTTAATACATGAGAGGGTTTTTTTTTCTCAATTAAAATGTTCCATGGATTATTGCAAGTCTTTGGTGAATTGCCAGAGTTGTAGAAAAGTTCATTTTGACAATTTTCCCTCTGGTTTTCCCTGCTTTCATGGAGGAGTATAATTTTGGAGGTCCTCACTCCTCCATTCTGCAAGTGCTTTGCCCTTTCTAATGCTTTTTGGGTCTAGTCCCATATCATCTCTGTGACTTTGGGTTACCCTCGTTACTTCTCTGGGCTCTCTCCTTCTGTACGACATAGAAAGGGCTGAGGGTGTGAAGGCTAGACAATCTCAAAATCGTGTTTCTTACAAAGTCAATGCAGTTTAACTTTTCATCATGAAATATATCAATAGTCTAATGACTCTAAGGTGTACTTATTTTTTCAATCTTAACATCATTGACATTGGCATGCGTACTTGATGGGTAAGACAGCACTGTTTCGTAGTTTCATTTTCAGCATTAAAAAAAATTTTTTTAATGGTACCTAAGAGAACACCTTACAAAAATGGTATCTTACCTTTTATATAAGGTACATTAAATTAGTCCATTTCATGTTTTAAGGCACCTTAAATTCATAGCAAGCTCTTTTAAGTTTTTTGACAAGGGTACCAGAGAATATCCTACTTCTTCTCTGCAAGCCCAGGAACAAGGGTCTACTATTAGACTTCCTCAAACTCCCCCTTCTCTATAAACTTCAGAGTCTAGAAAAAGGGGTAAACTTCAACCTATTGATCTTTAATCCTAGGTCATTAGAACTGGCAGGAATCCTAGAGAGCAATGTCCAGCCTCCTCTTCGTGCACAATGGGACACCGAGTCCCAGCTTCGCAAAAGGACATGTCAAGGTCATATAGAGATTTCGTGGCCAAGTGAGAGTTAGAGCCACTGTCTACGGTTCTCTACCAGACCAGGCTGCCTCTGTCACTCTCAGTTGAACATGTATCTGTATATCATTTTTCAAATCATTCTAAAGGCATTCTCCCCACCTTAATGGGCAGTTCGAATGGAGACAGGTATGCATTTTTAAAATCGATAAAACATGTTCCTATTTCTAGTAATGTGGTTTCCGTTTGGACGTGCATAAAAATGCTAAGATGAGCCAGAGCCCTGTTTCACACCAGGTTCTCCTCTTCCCAGGCATCAGCCAGATCACTGATGGTGAGAAACAATGAGCTAGCAGCAGCCTTTGTCAAACCTCAGTGGCAACCCAAATGTTTATAAGTCAACTGGGTCAGGAAATGCAGGTTTCAGCCTCAGCCCTGACAATAGTTAGCTGGCTGTGTGAACTGACGTCTTGGTTGGTGGGGCAACATTTGGTCTGAGGTTTCTGCAGCCAAAAATGGAGCAATCTGGAAGGCGATATTTTTAGGAGAGGCTGGATCAAATGCCAAACAGGGATTAAGAACCTTGAAAAAGTATATAACCCTTGATGCAGAAATTCAGCTTCTAGGACTTTAGAAGATTATCATTATATATCACATTTTAAAATATATTGTATGTAATGTATATATATATTTATATAAATATATTTTTATTATATATTATTAATAAAATGAGGCATACAAAAATGTGTGTGTGTGTATATATATATATATATATATATATATATGGATGAGCACAGAAATATGCATTATAGTGAAGAACTGGAAATAATCTAATGTTCAACATCATGATTAAGTAGATGATAGCTCCCCTTTACGGTGAAATGTTACACAGCCATTAAAAATCACAATTAAAATGAAGTATGTATTTGTGGTCATGGAAAATCTTTCACAGTTGATCAAAAGGCAGGTTATAGAATACTACATGAACTATAATTCCATGTGTATAGATTAAAAATACATGTATCTCCCTATGTGCATAGGAAAAAAAAGACTGAAAGTGTGTTCAATAACTGTCAACCGTGATTTCCCATGGTTGGTGGAGTTAGCACTTTTCTTGTCAATTTGCTTGTCTATATGTCCTATGTCTTCCACAAAGACTATGTACGTTTTTTGAAAAATTCAAAAGCTTAATGCTTAATAAAAAGCAAGACGGACCATTTAAAGCAGAGGAGGCCCAGTAGCGGGGAGAAGAGGAGGAATGAATCCATGAGGCTGAAACGATGGATCCCGGACAGAGAAATGCTGACCGGGGGACAGCAGAACTTAGCTGCTTCGGCTTTCTGGAAGGCTCCTGTGGAGGAACACAGAGATGGGTCCCCAGAGCTCAAGGGCCTGTATCCCAGAGCAAGGCACTGCCTTTGGCCCACGTATCCACATACTTCTCCAAGCAACACCTAGCACAGTGCCCCAGTGAGCGGTCTGTAAATGTTTAATGACGGAAGCATGATAAATAGATCGGCGGCCATTAGTCACTCATTAAGAAACAAATTTTTTACATAACACAGCTGAGGCAAAAACGGCATGATTTCAGGCAAATCTCCAAATTAATATTTCAGAAAGAAACACTTCACTCACAACATTCTGATACTTTCAAGTAAATACATACACAAAGAGATTATTCACTCAGCTCTATTTCTACAACCCCCCCTGAGTTTGGGGGAAGCTATGCCCCAGGCCCAGCACACTGTAAAAGATTAATCACATGAAGATTACTTCTCATCTTTATGAAATGATTAAACCCGAGTTGGCGTTGAAAGGTCCGAAAGCAGTCAGCCTTAATCTAGTTCTCACTCTGGCACTGACCAGCCACAGGACGCTGAACACATCATGTCCAGCCACCCCGAGGTCTCCAGCTCTCCATCTGGACAGTCTATCTGTCCTCCTCCGAATCTAAGCGTAATGACTCCACAGGTGGATGAAAGCTACAACAAATCTCTGCATCCCCTGTGAAAAATAAAGATTTTTGGATTCCTGCCCAAAGTCCTGTTTCCATTAGGGTTTCTGGTATCGACTGTGCAGAACTCCCTTCGCTCAATGGAATGATTCTGCTTGTGTTGACTCTCATGGGTCAGAGTCACCGCTAAAGGACTAGGAGGGACAGGCAGAACTCCAGAAAAGTCTCATGAAGACTGGTACTGAGGAGGGAAGACCCCTGTTCGGTCAGTAGTGCCTTCTGCACATTAGATTCCTCCTCAAAAATATCTCCTCCATATTCCACCAATTTGAGAGACCCACCAGTTGGGGGGGATCAGTGAGCTTGCAGATACATAGAAGCTATTGACCCATTGGTGTCCACCACTTTCAATCAGCTGTACATAGGGAGGAAATGCTCTTGTTCAAAGTTCTACGGATTCCTCTGGAGGAGGGAGAAAAGAGAGAAATAAAAGGAAGGATACATGAACCTGGAGAAAGGTGGTTATTCACTTAGCATATATCAGATTTCTCCTCCTCAGTGACTCCACTTTCCTTGGCTTGTTATACTTCCATCCTTTCCATCTGTATTATGGACACCCAGAAATTACCGTCTTCCTCCGTATTAGCGAGGGCACATAAAACTCGCCTTTCGAACTCAAACTTCAGTGGCTTACCAAAATGGGGTTGTTGCCCATGTCGCAATCCAATGCAAGTCTTCTTGGTTGAGCAGGTCCCTAGTGTCACGCCGGACCTCCGCTCCGGGACTCTTCTGGAGTTCTCCCTGTCAGTCCGCTACATACAAAAGGGAGTGAGGATCACATGAGTTGTTAAGGGCTAAGTCTGGACAAAGTTCACATCATTTCCACCTATATTTTGTGCAAAATAGTCACATGGCCACACCTTATCGCAGGGAAGCCTGGGAACTATCTTAAACCATGTTCTAGAACGTGAACGTTGGTGAGCGCAAAGCATCTCTGCCACATCCTCCGAGGTCAAGTCCTCCATTCTTTGATTTTCAATTAAGAATGCAAATCACTAAGACCTTGGGAGGCAGTGGGTTTAATGGAAACAGAGCAGACTCTTGAGGGAGACACGTTCATTTTAAACCCCGGCCCTGCCATTTACCAAACTTGCGGCCTCGGAAAAAGAACTTGTCTAAGCCGTGGTTTTCTCGTTATTAAAATGGGTATCATAATGATACCTTTGCCACAGAGCTTCCGGGAAGGGCAAAGAGTTTACATAAAAGTGACTGGCATGAAACGTGGCAGAGAAAAGATGCCCAGTGGGGGAGGGGGGGAATCTCCTTTTTAAGATCCTGGCAAGCCAATTTCTAAATGTGAGGGCTTCAGTAGCCTGTCAGATGTCCCATCGGACAAAGGCGAGCTAGGAGGCAATGAGGCCAGACACTCACAGAGACTTGCAGCCCACTGCAAAGGCTTTGGCTGTTAGTGTGAGTGACGGGAGGAACCTCTGGGGGGTAATATTAGTACTTACCTCACAGGGTTGTTTGCAGGGTTCAATGAAATCACACATCAGTGCTCAGCCCCGCGCCTGGCACACGGGCATGAGCATTACTGTGAACAGCCCTCGTATGATTCCTTCTTCTGAACAGAGGAAAGCGGTACCCACCGAGTGAGGAGAAAGGGGAGAGAAACTGTGGCATCCCTTCGGCCGGCCTCGGTTTTCACAGCAGCGTCGGGGCGGGGGGGGGGGGGACACGGGGGTGCGACAGAGGACAGAGGTCTTGAGGTGAGTCAAACGGGCCTGTAATGCTGCCGCCGTGAATGCTGTCTTCCTCAGTCAGCCTCATTGGGGGATGTCTGAAGACAGAATGAGATCATGCCTGGAAAGTTCTCCATGCTCCCGAGGAAAAAGATGTCCGGCACATTTACGTTGCTATTATTTTGAAAGCCAAAGGCCAGGCTTTGAAACGCAGGCAGCCTCTCTCCAGGATCTAGTTCTGTTTCCACAGCACACAAAGAAAAAAAGCCAACTGTTTATATGCGCTAGTATTTCTGGTAACTGAACTTATTAGTTTAAAAGGCAATATTTACAGAGCTCGCAGAATAGCATGCCTTCTGTCCGCGGGGACCTGTTTTAATTAAAGCTCTCTCTTTAAAATTCATTAATCAGTTCTAAGAGATTAGGAGCCCACGTATTAGATTTCAACATGTGAGCTCCACATAGTCCCTTCCGCAGGTGCGAGAGGCAATGATTTAAACAATTGTGAAGATCTCTTCTTTTCATTTGATTTCAGTTTTATTTAAAGGCGTCGGCCGCCTCGCCTCAGGAATTTCATTTTTCTCCTTAGGCATGAGCAAGCCCATTGCCCATTATGTAGACGCCTCATTATTACCGTCGCCTGGGCGGAACGGGCCTGACTCTCCCAGGGAAGAAGGGATGGGAAAGTTGACTACTGAGAGACAAAATGTCACCACGCTCCCCTGCCACAAAAAGGTTCCGCTCTTATACCCCAGATCCCTGGCTGTGTGGGCAGGGGGATGGCTGGGAGAGCTCAGCGGGGGCGGCACACGGCGGCAATGGTACCATAAGGATAACACTATTACTACAAAGTAGGGAGCACTTACTATGTGCCAGGTACACTCATTATGTGTTTTGAGCCCCATAGCAACCCTATGAGCTAGACACGATTATCACCCTCATTTCACAGACGAGGGAACTGAGGCCCCGGCAGGCTGAGTCACTTGCCAAAACCCACCCAGAGAGTGGCAGGAAAGCTGGGTAGGAGGAACGGGATGGGCCTTGGGGTTCCATCAATGGCCACTTTCTCTACGTGAGCTCTTCGGGGTCATTTCCCTGAGCTTTGGTTGGCGCACATGTAAAACGGACGTGACCAGGCCTACCTTACAGCAGGTGCGGCCAGAACACGAGCACAGCGCTTAGCACGGGGCCTGGCCCAGGGGACGGGCCGATGCAGGCAAGCGAGTCACGCCATGAGACCGTGAGACAGGAGGCGGGGCATCCGATCCCCAGAAAGCGCCCCCCCCCCCCCCCCCCCCCCCCCCGCCATGCCTCAACTACCTTCCTTGCAACCCCAACTGGGAGACGAGAGACAGAGGCAGGAGAAGACGGGACTTAAATCAGCTCCCGCTGGGGGGCAGAAGGAGCCCGGAGCAGGAGAGGCCGGGGCGGCAGATAACTAACAGCCCCTCTCCTCCCGGAAGCGGAACAGAGGCCTCATGGAAGGCACGGAGGTGGGTACTCCAGGTACAGGATGACAGCGCAGAACGATGAGACCAGGGAGGTGAGAGCTGGGCTCTGACACGAGCCCGGGCCCCTTCTCCCAGGAAAACAAGCCGGCACTGCCAGACGAAAGCACTGAGGGGGGCCCTTGATGGCAGTCTCGTCCAACCTCTGCAATGTTCGCGTGGTGATACCAAGGCCTCACGAGCGTGAGTCTATTTTACGTCCAGAGAGCAAGCTTGTACACCGGAGTCCAAGATGACTCTGCCGCCCAACTAGCTGCCTGACCCTGACAAAATGACCTCACCTCTTTATGCCTCTATCTCCCCATCCATAAAAAAAGAACTGTTCAAGGATTACACGCAAGAACGGCCGTAAAACCCTGAATACGGTGCCTGGCACGTGCTGAGCATTCAATACAGAGGAGATCCTCCTTACCTTTCGCCAACTCTCTGGATCTTTACCCCCTGTCACCACTGTCTTTGCTGTCCCTCACCCTGCCGCCCCTAAGCCACCCTTCAAAGCTATTACCTATAGCCCATTACCTATGACATTTAGGCCCTCGCTGTTAACGCTCACACTGGTGAAGTGTCTGTTTCTGTGGGGCTCCGGAAAATGGAGGGACTGTTTCAGCGTTCCTACTCTGAAAGCCCTTTGGGGACAACTGAGCCCCAGAAGGATTAGCTCTTGGAAGTCCCCTCTGGGCAAGTCTTCCTTAGCAGCGATGGCTTCTCCTGCTGGGAATACTGAGCGGGCCTCCCACAGGCTTGGCATTCAGCAGCAGGCTCCTAGAGCTGCCTCATTCACTGTCCCTGAGATAAGGCTGGCGCTTACCCTTGAACCAGACCCACCCCTTTGCCAGGCACTAAGACTACAGTGGTAAGCAAGAGGGACACAGTCTCTGCCCTCAGTGATCGGAAACGACACACCAGGGGCACCTGGGTGGCTCCGTCGGTTGAGCGTCCGACTCTTGATCTCAGCTCAAGCCATGATCTCATGGTTGGTGAGATTGAGCCCCGTGCCAGGCTCTGCCCTGACAGCACAGAGCCTGCTTGGCATTCTCTCCCTCAAAAAAATAACAAATAAAGAACTTTAAAAAAAAAAACAACACTCAACTGGGCAAGAAAAAAACAATAAAAGTGATGAGAGCTACTCACTTATTTAACCAACATGAATGAATTCAGGAACACCTTTTAAAAAGCCATTTCAGGGAAGGTCTGAAATCCAGATTTTTTTTTTTTTTTTTGGTGAAATCTCCCAGCTTTAAAATATTAGATCAAAACCAAAACTGTTTTAACACTAGTAGGACCAAACGAATCGCACGCAGCAAATCTAGTCCAGACAGTCCTGGCAGCTTCTATATGGGCCTCTAACTACGGAACCTGACAATCCGTCGTCAGTCAACAACCCATAAGTTGGGACTGCTTACTGTCACCAGGCACTGAGCTAGAGTAGAGGCTAAACAGCTGATTGTTCCCATGTGCTCTTTTCTTCTGGTACTTTAAGGACTTCATTTAAATCTTTGACTCACGTGGAATTGACTTTGGTATAGTATGCAAAGATCTAAGTTAATTGCTTTTCCACAGGGGTAGCCAGTTGACCCGTCCCAATGTGGATAAATACTGTTTTTAAAATACCAACTTGATCATATTAGTAACTTCCTCTGTATGTTGGGTGGCTTCCTGTAATTTCTACATTATATACCTATTCATGCACCATAGTCTTAATTATTTTAGCTGTATAATAGATTGAGAATACATGTAAATATCCGATAGGGTTACCTCTGCTCTTTGCGTTTCTTTTTCAAATTTTTCCCGGATAATCGTTTGAGCACGTATTTTGTGTCGGGTCCTGTGCTCAGGGTTAGAAATATGTTGGCGATTCAAAAGCAGACACCGTCCCTGGCCATATGGTGCTTATAAACTACTGGAGGGGACTGTATAATTGTAATTATATACTTCTTGTTGTAATTACTTGCTTGATGTCTAGGTGATGGAAAGAAAGAGAACAGGTTGCTAATAGAGCAGATAATGGGGGCCCGACCCAGCTTGGATGATCACAGAGGTTTCCCTGAGGAAGTAACATTTGGTCTGAGCTCTGAAGGATGCAGTTATCTAGGCAAAGGCAGTAGGAGACAGGGAGGTGGGTGGGAGAAATTATTAGAAGGAGAGGAGACACTGGGGAGGGCCCCAAGAAAGGAAAGCACATGCCAGTTTAAGGAGTTGAGACACTGTCTACTCTAGGGTGGGTCGGGCGGTAATCAGCAAAGGGAAGAATGGTACAAAAGGCAGGGATGAGGTTCATGGGCACAGGTCACACAAGGCCTTTGGTCTGTGATAAGGAGTTTAGATTCTCTTTTAGGGGCAGTGTGGGGGCTGTTGATGGATTTTAATTTTTTTTTAATGTTTATTTTTGAGAGACAGAGCACGAGCAGGGGGAGGCAGAGAGAGAGAGAGAGAGAGAGAGACAGAGTGTTGGCAGGGGGCAGAGAGAGAGAGGGAGACACAGAATCCGAAGCAGGCTCCGGGCCCCGAGCTGTCCGCACAGAGCCCGACGCGGGGCTCGAACCCACGAGCCGTGAGATCATGACCTGAGCCGAGATCAAGAGTCAGACGCTTAACCGGCTCAGCCACCCAGGCGCCCCTGTTGATGGACTCTAAACCAGGAAGTGACATGATCTGAATTCTGTTTTCAAGAGATCTGGCTGCTGTGAGGAGAATGGACCCTTGGAAGGCAGGGCAAAAGAGCAGTGCCGGGGCCAGCTAGGATGTCCGGGGAGAGATGCTGGTAGCTTAGAACAGGAGGGTGGTGAGAGGGAATGAGGACCTGGATGCAGGGTGTCAGGGAGAGGGAGCCATTGGGAAGGGCTCCTCCTTTTCAGGCTCCCTCACCGCTCACCATGGGGCCAGCAGGGGCTGCTCACTCACAGGGAAGATACAGGCAGAAAGAGCAAGTGCACAGCAGGTGGGAAGGATGGTGAGTGCACTTGGGGACGCGCTGAATGCAGGCGCCCTGGAGGCCGGGCAGTGGGCAGTGGCATATATGAACCTGGAGCTCAGAGGAAAAGAGACAGAAATCTGTATTCCGCCAGCTCTGTGTAGAGGTGGTAACGGAAGCCACGGGGTAGACGGGTCCACCAGGGGGTCGTGGAAAGTGAGCACAGGGGACCGAGGGCAAGTCTGACGAGCTCCTAGAGTTACAGGTCAGCTCGAGGAGAAACTAAGGAGACTGAGAAGCACCAGCCAGAATGAAAGCCAGGAAAATGAATGCGTCAAGGAGAGTGTGAGCGACAGAAGCTTCTGGGACAGATGTCAAGTTAGATGAAGACTGAAAAATATCCATCAGACACAGTGACACGGAGGTAACTGGGAAGGATGAAGTTCCAGCCCTGCTCCTCCCATTCTCCCCATTAGCTGAGAGGTATTCTTTCTTTTTGTTTTTTAAATATTTATTTTGAGAGCACGCACGCATGCACATAAGTGAGCGTGAGCAGGGAGGAGGTGGGGGGGGGGGGCGGAAGGGCAGAGAGAGAGGAAAGAGAGAATCCCAAATCCCAAGCAGACTCCGTGCTGTCAACACAGCCCCTGACACAGAGCTGGATCTCATGTCCGCGACACCATGACCTGAGCGGAAACCAAGAGTCAACGCTCGATCGACTGGGCCACCCAGGCGCCCCGCTTGAGAGGCTGACTGGCATTACGTTGCAGAACAAGACCTCAAATTTTTCACCTGTCCTGTGCCCTTTTCCCAGGCCACCCGTGTGTTGAGGAGAACTCCACGGGCCAAGCAGGACCTCTCTCAGTAGAGCTCATCTGGTCCTTCAGGTCTCTGGCGAGCTCCAGACCAACTGGTGCTGTGGGCATCATTTTTGTAACTGCCACTTAGCCCTAATTTGGTCCTCATGCTGGCTTTGTATCATTTCCCTTTTATTGAAGGCTAATAGTCATGCATTAGCCACAATTTATTCTGACAATCACTTTTGAAGGGCTCAGCAATGATAGTACTTTTCAATCCTATACTATAAAACGTGTTTTTTTGAAGCTACTATGATTACATGATTATATAAATAAGCGAATGAGCAAATTATCCAAGGCTAAATGCTATTAGACCCCAAGAAGCCCATTTACTCTTTATTACTCCAAGTACCCTCCTTTTCAGGTAACTTCCAATCACCTTCCTCGCCCCTGTGTGAATACACACGAATTAGAGCACAAGGCTGGTTTACCATAGCGGCAGACAAAAATTTTCAGGTCCATCTTAGGTAGGAAATTTGATAATGCTGACGTCACTGAGAAGTGGACAGTTATTTAAAACCACATAGGTTCATAATTAAATAAACCAAATGCAGGATCACAATTCGTTTCGAGATGAGTTGTTTTCTTACACAGGAAAGCGGCGCAAACCGTGGGTGGGTCTACTTCGTACTGTACCAATCAGTCCGTTAACATCTCCTTTGAGGCTCCTCATCAAGTTCAGTTTCAAAGATGTCATTAGTGACTGCTTAACATTAAGACAGAATGGTTCCCTCTTCCTCTCTAGTTGTGTTTGAATTTATTAGGAACGTAATTGAGTATTAGCCACCCAGTTTGGCATCTCAGAAATACCCTACGGTTACGGGGAAGGAAGAGGAGACAAGAGGTGATACGTGCATATTAATGTATTGTTCACCTGTGGCTCTGGAGGATCCTTTGGGGAATTGTGCCCATTTCCAGACTATAGGCCCCACTCCCAAACCTCGGGAATATACCCTCTAGGTCAGCCCGGGCACTTCCCACCGACAACTTTTTAGCTCAATTTATAAGTAACTTTAAAAAGCAATTACTACTCGGCACTGCCCTCACAACAATGGACGTGGTCTCCATTCCCTTTTCTGGGGCTCAGTCTGTGACCTCAGATAAGGATCTGCTTCTAGAAGTCTTCCTTCTCACTGTCTGCTCTCCTGGGTTCTGAGTTTTGCTGGTCTGTGCCCTTGTAATCTCTAGGTATCTTCTAGAAGGCTCTCTCCTTTTAAGAAAGAGGACACCGGCACTGGGATCACCAGCCCATGTGTAATGTCTCCTCAGAAAACAAGGCAAAACTTTCTGGTTTTGATTGATTGCTTTCCTTCCTTCCTTCCTTCCTTCGTCTCTCTCTCTCTCTCTCGCCTTCCTCCCTCCCTTCCTTAAGACTTCAGTGTCCTAACAGATGAATGGATAAAGAAATTGTGGTTTATATACACAATGGAGTACTACGTGGCAATGAGAAAGAATGAAATCTGGCCCTTTGTAGCAACGTGGATGGAACTGGAGAGTGTTACGCTAAGTGAAATAAGCCATGCAGAGAAAGACAGATACCATATATGTTCACTCTTATGTGGATCCTGAGTAACTTAACAGAAACCCATGGGGAAGGGGAAGGAAAAAAAAAAAAGAGGTTAGAGAGGGAGAGAGCCAAAGCATAAGAGACTCTTAAAAACTGAGAACTGAGGGTTGACGGGGGATGGGAGGGAGGGTAGGGTAGGTGATGGGCATTGAAGAGGGCATCCTTGGGGATGAGCACTGGGTGTTGTATGGAAACCAATTTGACAATAAATTTCATATATTAAAAAAAAAAAAAAGGCTTCCGTGTCCTAGCTCTAGTTGAAGAACCAAAAAAGGGAAAATTCTTTCTGCCACCATTTGGAACACACAGGGCCACTTACTTCGTCTTGCAAGAAAAAACAAAAACAAAAGCAAAAACAGAGATCTTAGTGTCATTATCCTGATATCTGATACCTGGCTTCTGTTTTATTTCAAGAGCCGCTTTTGTCCTCATAGTTTTGAAAATCCGCAAAGTTTCCAAAGTCTGATGTTGCAAGGTGAAAGCGGCTCTGAAAGTCAGTATTTTGCCCGGACTCAGAAACAATACAGGGACACAGTGGGATATGAATTTTAGGTGGGCTGTGTCGTAAAATAAGCGGCTTATAAATAAACAATATGTTTGTGATTTGGGACATTACTAATACACCCTCTTTAAGAAAATCCTACACACAAACTCCGAAACAATACAGAGAGATTAGAGGGAGCTTATTTGCATCAGAAAAGGTCTCTTCAGTTTACAAAAGGATTCACCAACAAGGCTTCTTTAATGAGAGAGAATTTGTACAAGATTTCTGTTTACAAAAATAAAAACAGCAATTTGTACCAGAGCTACAGGCACTCTCCAGTGGGTAATATGAGATCCACCCTCTATTAGATGATTTATCGTGGGTCAGCTGGGATGGACGGCCACATTCCGGAACACTCTGGCTGACTCCACCAGGGCCCTGGAATCCACTGAGTAATTCTAAGCTCATATTTCCCAGATGCCTGATTCTCTTTATCTCTTTTCTGAGTGCACATGTGTGGAAGAGTATCCTAAGAAAACAATCTTGGGGGACACTTCGACTCAGAAATGGAAGAATTATAACACCCCTACTCTCCCACTATCCCCGTCTTTTTTTTAGGTTCATGTATTTATTTTTACGGAATCTCTACACCCCGTGTGGGACTCGAACTCCCCCCGAGATCAAGAGTCACATGCTCTTGCGACTGAGCGAGTCTCCTCCGTCTTTTGACCTCCAACATTGGGATGGCCAAGTCAGGACAGCCAGACCCATGGAGCTTGACCTTAACATCTATCTGGGCAGACAGAGGTCGGTACCCCTGCTGATTGGAGGCTGGGACGAAACTACTTCAAGTCTCCATGTAGACACTTCGTTGCTGATTAGATGAAAATATCTACCAAGGTTGTGTGGTGGTACAGAGCCTCACTTTTGACCGGAGCTCCGCCAAACAAGCCCACGGGTTCGTTTCAGCAGTTACGGAAGGAAACTCTGAAACCTATTTTAATGCTACGTTTCTTCATACTTGGTAGTTTCCAGAGAATGAAGCAGAGAACACAAAAAGAGGACTGTGGGGTTCTTCCCCAAAGAGGAAATCAGGAAGCGACCCTTACCATAGGGGCCCCTTCCTTACTGTGATGAAGGCAGCTTCTCTTTCCGCTTGAACTGGGGGGGAGAAACAGAATAAACATCACGTGAAGAGGACTGATCCGATGAGCTAGAAAGGCAGCTGGAAGCAGTTGGGCGTATTATTAGAAAGAGCCTGTGGAGCTTGGCAGCTCAGCAGACCTGGGTGTGAACAGCAGCTCCACCATCTCAATGAGACGACTCCTCATCCGGGAAATTGGGAGAATACCGTAGATCTTGCAGGGTTGTTGTAAGCGTTAAATGAGACAGTGTCTGCAAAGGGCTCCAAGAGCGCGGAGGAGGCACTTGTTAAACGCTGAATTAATGACCACCTGTAAATCTCGAAATCCACTTAATTCTTTCTAAAGCTTAAGTGGGGTCAAGAGAATACAGACAATCGTGACATCAAACTAGACAGGTCACGAGGCAAATCCGGGGCCAGGAAGGATTTGATTCTCAGATGTCACTTAGAGTAAGTTAGCAAGGATGGTCTAGGTGAAGTCCGTGAGCAAAGACAGAGTTGGAGTAAATGCGAGTGATTACCACCAATGGACGGCAAGATTGTCAACTCTGCTTGGCCACAGTTATGCCCAGCACGTTGGCTCACAGACCAGGGCGTAGGTGATAGTGTGATTGCGGAGGAAATTACCTTTCCTGTAAGGAAAAATAATGCCAGTGCATAACCTGTCACTCTTATCACCTCAAAAGCATGGTACCCACGAGGCCAACCCTTTCTAATCACTGTCAACCACTGAACCGGGTACTTTAGAGAAATGAAGATTCAAATGTTTTCCCCTCTAGCCTGTGGCGCCCAATCATGGAGGTCTTCAGAAACAACATAGCCCCTTCCAAGGATTTCCTTCCTTTTTTTTTTTTTTTTTTTAGAGTTTATTTTGAAAGAGAGAGAAAGCAAGAGCAGGGGAGGGGCAGAGAGAGGGCAGGGGAGAGAGTCCCACACAGGCTCTGTGCTGTCAACCCAGAGTCCGACATGGAGCTTGAACTCAAAAACCGTGAGATCCTGGACGCTCTACCAACTGAGCCACCCAGGCACCCTGAAGGATCTCCTTCTCATGGCATTAGGCCCCTTGGGCTCTTCTTTTTGTTGTCTTGGTTGAGTTCAATGAGAAATATATCTAGAACTACAGCGACATTAACAGATGTTCTACAAAGCAAAACAAAGCATGAAGCTTGCTTTGGCTTAATGAATCTTTTTCTTCATCCAGTTTGGTGTCGGGGAAAATATAAGCTAGTACCTCTTATTTGAGTTACATCAGTAATCCTCAGCCCTGACCTCCGGCTGAATTCACCTTATCTCAGGGTTAAAGATGTTTTCCTGGGTTTTCTTCCCTAGAAGTCAAGGCAGCTTTTATCTCACCTTATTTTCATGTGGGAGGACCTAAAGTCTGGTGCTATATACTATTAGGTATTTACCCAAAGGATACAAAACAGATTCAAAGGGGTACATGTACCCCCATGTTTATAGCAGCATTATCAACAATAGCCAAATTATGGAAAGAACCCAAATGTCCATCGACTGATGAATGGATAAAGAAGGTGTGGTATATATATGTACAATGGAATACGACTCAGACATCAAAAAGAATGAAATTTTGCCATTTGCAATGATATGGACGGAGCTACAGTGTATCATGCTAAGTGAAATAAGTCAATCAGAAAGACCAATACCATATGAACTCACTCATATGTGGAATTTAAGAAACAAAACATGGACATATGGGAAGGGGGTGGTGGAAAGAGAAGAAAGGGAAACAAACCACAAGAGAGTCTTAATGATAGAGAACTGAGTGTTGATGGAGGGAGGTGGGTGGGGGATGGGCTAGATGGGTGGTAGGCATTAATGAGGGCACTTGTGATGACCACCGGGTGTTGTATGTAAGTGATGAGTCACTGAATTCTACTCCTGAAACCAATATTGCACTGTGTGTTAAGGAACTGAAATTTAAATTTAAAAAAAAAAAAGGGAAAAAAAATCTGGTGCTGTAGAAACTTACTGTGGGGGGGGCGCCTTAGGTGGCTCAGTCAGCTGAGCATCCAACTCTTGATTTCAGCTCAGGTCACGATCCCAATATCATGGAATCAAGCCCCGTGTTAGGCTCCACACTGAGCATGAAGCCTGCTTGAGATTCTCTCTCTCCCTCTCTCTCTCTCTGTCTCTCTTTCCCTCTGCCCCTCTCCCCTGCTCACACTCTCTCTTTCTTTAAAAAAAACAAACAACTTAGTGTGGGCTCCAAGGAGCTCTTTACGCAAGGTCTCCACTTGGGCTATCCTGGTTCTCTTCAGGCAAACACGAACATCAGTGTTTGGGCTACACTAATTACCACAGGTGGTGTTTCTGACCTTCCGCAGTTCAAGTTCACTTTCTACATTCCACAGCTACCATGCCTGTGTGCCTTCATAAAGTATTTATTGAGCACCACAAGCAAGGAATGCTTATTTGGTTGGTAAACTTGAGTAGATTGCCGGACTTGCTCACCTCAGTTCAGCCCTCTTTTTCTCGGGGGTTCTATGCACGGACGCAGGTGCTCCACTCTTCTTCTCCAGGTAGGCAGCCTGCCCCGGTCTTACGATGCTTCTGTTTCAGTGGGGGAGTCTGCCCAACTTTTCCAAATCATGTAACAGACACATTTTGCTTGCTCATTAAACTAGGTCTTCTAGCCTGGCCTCCGTTAGTAACAAAGGGATATTTCCTGCTTTGTGTAGGTCTCAACTTGTTCAGAATCCAGATGGTGAAATGGAACGCTATTTTCAAGCCTGTGGAGGCCCCCATAAGGACCAACCGTTTGCCAGGCACACGGTCTAGGTCGCAGGGATAGAGCAGTGTCATAAACAGTTCTTGTCCTCATGGAGCTTACATGACTCTGTCGTGCAAGACACACGTGCAGAAGACACAGTTCTGGGGGGAACTGCGTTTCTCCCCCATCACTTCCATGCTATTTCCACGCAGTAGGCAAATAGGGCAGCCATGACCAAACCCCCCCACGCCCGCCCCAGCCGTACGACATCAGTGGCAGAGCCAGGTAAATGCTGTGCCCTGTTTTCTTGCCCATGCCCTTTCCTCAACTTTGCTTGGGCCTGTGTTCCTAAGGGATAGGACTCTTGCTGAATGAGAGAAGCAATCCTGCCTATTATATCTAATGTCAAAACTTGGCACTTTTTTTTTTTCCTTTTTCACATACCGTTCTCTTCTCATTTATAGATCACATCAATGCCCTGTGGCAGACTGAAAGCGTTTGAAGGCTCACTGTTGAGGAGCCAGAATTACTTCAAAGCCCAGGAAACTTTAAACCTTGACCAAATATCAGATATAATTTTCCAAATAAAACCAGAGTTTCCCAAAATATTCTATGCGGTGTACCAGGCTTAAAGTTCGGAGGTTTGGTTGATATGTTTAGGTGTGCGGGTCCGGAACCACAACTTAGAACCAATTACATTTCTACTGGGTAGAATACGTGTTGACTGGGTGTCAGTGATGTACCCACAAGTGTGGTAACTGGCAACTCCTGTTTGCCCCAGCTCTGCCCAGCTTGAGGCACAAAAAAACTATGAAATCCATGCAAAATAGGATACCAGAAGCCCAATCTCCATCAAGGGTCGGGTTAGTCTCAGTCCTGCTAACATAGAACCTGTCGTCTGGTGTATGTAAGGTGAGACTTTGCGGGGATGGCGGCACCTGCGTGGCTCAGTGGGTTAAGCCTCTGACTCCTGGTTTCGGCTCAGCTCATGATTCTCTCTCTCTCTTTCTCTGGTCCTCCCCTGCGCGCGCGCTCTCGCTCGCTCTTTCTCTCTCAAAATAAATAAACATTAAAAAAAAAACAACAGACAGACAGACTTTGGGCACTCGTATCCCAACTGAAATACAGCCTCCGCTCCAAATTTCATTGTAGGTAGCCAACAACAGCTTCTAGTTATCATTTCACCTCCCCACTGGATTGGAGCTCTGTTCTGCCCCACTATGAACATTTTTCTCAAGTTCAAGAATTCACCTAACTAGCTTTACAACCATCTTTTGCATATGCTGTAAGGTTAGGTTGCCAAAGACACAGATACGTGTGACATAAGACCAATCTCAATTAGAGTCAGACCCAACGATTCTGAAGGGGTTGGTGGGGAAAGATCCAGGTGAGAAGTTAGTAATGATTGGTTGGGAGGAAAGGAGATATGGTCTGTTCTATCTTTTCTCCCTTCTCATGCACTGACTGAAACGTGGGTTAACTGTAGTGATTATTTTCTGAGCCATCGGTCTTAAAGACATATGGTCTGTCAAACAAATGTTTATACCACTTATGGTGTGAAAGACACTTGGAAATAGACTTTGTGACCCCAAACACTGACAGGTCTTGTACATTTTCATTGTTTACATCAGGGGTTAAAAACTCAAATGTTTACAAGGCCAAATATATAAGTGAGTGAAACGGGGTAAATGTAACAGAGACGGAGTGATGGGGATGTTGGGGAGCTGGAGTATGCCTACTCTATTTAAAGAGATACCAATTTGGGGAGCTTAGGTGGCTCGGTTGGTTAAGCATCAGACTTTGGCTTAGGTCGTGATCTCGGAGTTCGTTTCATGAGTTCGAGCCCCCCATCGGGCTTGCTGCTGTCAGCACGGAGCCCGCTTTGGATCCTCTGTCTCCCTCTTTCTCGGCCCCTCCCCTGCTCACACACTCTCTCTCTCAAAAATAAATAAATATTAAAAAAAGAAAAAGACATACCAATTCAATTAAAAAAAAACTGGGACAAATTAAACAGGTCTGAAGGTTGTATTTGTCTTGGAGCCACCAGACTGCCAAATTTAGGTCTACTGAGATAAGAGATTATTGTACCGTCCTTAAAACTTCAGGTTTTATGATCTCTGACACTAAACTTCTGGATAGAATTATTCAGCTTTGTGCAACTGTGGAACAATGGAAAGAACACTGTATTCAGGAGCAGAAGACCTGGGTTTTCATTTAGATCTTACCAAATGTGCCATATGATACCGGATAAGTGCCTTCTGTTCTTCAGGCCGTAGCGTCCTCGTCTGTATCACCTGTCAAGCACCTTCGCCTGTAACGTTCTCTTTCCCATTTCTGATCTTGCCTTCAGGAATGAGGTTCTGGGCAACAAAGAGAAAGATATCACAATACCGGTGTATTCCCATGATGTGCAAATAAGATGTCCATGACCAAGATTTCAAACAATACGTTCTATGCGGACAGGCAGTTCAGTGTGTGTATGTGTGTATGAATGGTTTGGGACTGGAGATAGGGGGTGCAAAGTGGCATGACTCCATTTCTATCTTTTTCCAATAATGCTGATTCATAGGCTTGACTCATGAATAACTGTGAGCAGGGAAACAGGAAACGGATGCTGCCTAAGGATTTTTCATTCACTATTGATTATTCATTCATTCAACAAACACTGAGTACCTCAGAGCTTGGTGATTCAGGGCGAGACGAACAAGGTCTCTTATGCCATGGAGCTCACTGATAAGCATGAAGAGGCATCAGGTTTCATTGAAGAATATAATGGAAAGTGAGAATGTGTGGTTGGGTTTGTTTCCAAACGGTGTCCTCTCTTCAGGTATAAATTGGCGCTATTCAAACTGGTCATGGAGCCACAGGCTTCCACTGGGTGCTTCTGGGATTGTCACAGATAGTAAGCAATAGAGACTAGACGGGTAAGACTTTAACTACAGCTGCTTTGCTTTGAGACAATTTATGGATTGGGGTTCCTCACACGATTTCACTTGAAACCATAGTTTTACTAGTTATGGTAGGCTAATGATGCTGCCTGCCCCCCCCCCCCCCCGAGGATATCCAAATCTCAATTCCTGGAACCTGTGAACGTTACCTTGCATGGCAAAAGGGTTTGGCAGATGTGTTTTAAGCTAAGGATCTTGAGAAGGGCAAATTATTCTACATTATCCTGGTGGGACCAATGTAATCACAAGGGTCTTCGTAAGAGGAAGCCAAGAGGGTTAGAGTCAGGAAGATTGAAGGCAATGTGACAACAGAAACAAAAGTTTGAGTGATCCCACCATGGGGCAAGGAATACGGGCAGCTTCTAGAAGCCGGGAAAGGAAAGGAATGGATTCTCCCGTAGAGCCTACAGAAGGACCACAGCTCTGTGGACACCTGGATTTTAGCCCAGTGAGATCCATTTTGGACTTTTGACATCCAGAACTGTAAGATAATATATTTGTGTTATTTTAAACCACTACGTTTGTGGCGATTTGTTACAGCAAGTATAGGAAATGAATACACTCGTATAAAGCATTATGAGGTTTCGAGCCCTTCTATTCAAAGGCTAGGTCTCCTTTAACCTAGGCATATATGGACAGATGTTTTCCCAGAGCAGTGCCTCTCCATGACTCTAGGGTCCCTATAATACTGGCACTACAGTTGGAATTCTAGGTGTGAGCTACTCAAACGGTCCAATTTTGAACCACTTCCGCACCCGTCGTCTTCCCTAGCCCAGACGCTGGCTGTCCTTGCTTTAGGTAGCCCCCAGAAACCTCCAGTTTTCCTCTCTATAACAGCCTTGACCCACTTCTGCAAGCCATTGCTAGTTAACGATCTGAAAAGGAGATGTGAATTCTTAGTCTTCTCCATCCTATTTTCTAACCTGGCGGGATTAAGAGCTAATCAGAAATTAATGCCCCGAGTAGGCTCTTCTTCTGACTTAACAGTGAGCACGTCAGCAAAAACTTCAAGTGACCATGTAATTGCCTGCCTCCACTCCAACAGGGTTAACGATTATGAGGCAGGGAACTTAGGCGTCATCATTTCCCATGGGGATTTTGGCTGTTCTTCTAGTTCCTGAACTGCAAACAAAACAGGGAATAAACCGTGCACGGTAAAAACTTGTCACACAGTGAGACCAAGGGAGATTTTCTTCAGTGTTTCTCTCTGTTTGGATTGTTTCTTTCTGTTTGGATCAGCAAGGCAGGGAGAGGAGGGCTCAGGAGCCTGAATATCAGGCAATGTGGTTCTAGTGCTTGCTATGTGAGTTTAAGTTCCTCAATTGACTTATCTGTAAAATTGAGACTGGACCTTAATTTCGAAGAAACTTTTCATCTTCAGCAGTCTGAATCAATGATCCCTAATTTTTGTTAATCCATGGACCGAGGACACTGCCGATGAACATAATGGAGACATATGTAAGATTTACAAAGTCTGATCACCAAATGAAGGCATTTCAAAAACCTGCCATGATAATTTCAAAAAAGACAAGACATTTTAGCACCAAAAAAGTTGGAACAGCATAATCTCAAATCAGAGGACATGCCATTATGTTCATGAGGGGCACCTGGGTGGCTTGGTCAGTTAAGCATCTGACTCTTGATTTCGGCTCAGGTCATGATCTCACAGGTGGTGAGATGGAGTCCCCCACTGGGCTTTGCACTGACAGCACAGAGCCTGCTTGGGATTTTCTCTTTCCCTCTCTCTCTGTCTGCCCTCCATTCACTTGCTCTCTTTTTCTCTCTCTCTCAAAATAATCATTAAAAAAAAACCTTCATGAAAAATGCACTACCTTGTCTATTTTTCTCATTTAGATAGAGACATGGGAAACACTGTTGAAGACTGGCCAACTCCCTCAGACCCACTTCGGGGATTCAGTGTTCTGTGGCACCAAGACTTTCTTCTGTCTCCCCTTAAGTCACCCTAAGTGGGCGATCCCTTCTGCCAGGTTTGCTCACTGCTGCTCTAGTCAGCAACCCATCGAGGACGATACCATCAGGCCTTCTCCTCTCCAAGAGAAAAAGAACAGCCATGTCTAAAAGCCTCAGCAGAGAACAAAGGAGAAGAAGGTGGCAAAGGAAACTGGGTTTGATGAGTTGGAAAAAAAATCAAACAAATCAGGAGGACATGTGTGCTCATGTACACACACACACACACACACACACACACACACACACATACATTTCAAAAGAATCTAGGATATTTGAAATTTGGCCTCTGGCATCTGAAGCTGAGTCTCATTCATGTGACTCTGGTTCACAGAGAAAAATGCTACACCACAGATCTCTCCACACATCAGGGTAAGCTTCTCTAAGCATTTCAGCAAATGCCACGAAAATAATCCCAGCTCAGAAATGTAGGGGCTACTTATTGATTCAGAGGATAGACCACTGGCCACTATTGCCACACCGCACTCACTTTTTCTCACAAAGACTCAGAGAACTTGGGTGACTTACCCAAAGTCATATGTTGTTCAGTAGAAAGCTGAGATCCCACTGAGGACTGTCAAAATACAATGCCTAGATTCTTAACCATGGTTACATACTGATAGGCTATATGATGGCTTGGTTTCCCATTGAAGAGGATTGTTTTTAATCCAAACAATACAGTAAGAATGACTGTGGTAAAATCTAGGTGAAGGGTAAATGGGAGGTCTCTGCAACTATTTCTATAAGTGTGAAATTATTTCAAAATGAAACATTATTAAAAAAAATAAAAGATGGCCCAAAAAACCTAAATTTGGGAGACTTGGGGGTGCCTAGGTGGTTCAGTCAGCTGAACATCCAACTTGGCTCAGGTCATAATCTCAGAGTTTGTGAGTTTGAGCCCTACATCGGGCTCTCTGCAAACAGCACAGAGCCCGCTTTGGATCCTCTGTCCCTGTCTCTCTCTGCCACTCCCCCAATGGCACTCTCTATCTCAAAAATAAATTAAAAAACATTTAAATTGGGGAGATTTGTTGAAAATGATCAGAGTGCATTCAATACTTACTTTGTTGAAAATGATTTGTTGAAAAATGATTTGTCGAAAATGATCAGAGTGCATTCAATACTTACTATGGACCACACACTATGCAAAACACTTCACATGCATCATTTCATATAATTCTCACAACACTTTAAGTTGTACAATTATCCAAAGTTTTCAAGTGAAGAAACTGAGATACTAAGAAATTAAATAATCTGGTAGAGGTCACACACCTAGCAAATGGTTGGCCCTGGACTTCAACCATGATCTAGACTGATGCTTTTGCCCTATAGTAAGTACACTGCTTGCATATGGGGTATTGGTATTTTGAGCCTATTGATGTGAATAGATGTTATTAACAAATAGCTGTTTACCTACACTCTGCGTTATCAAAGCTTAATTTTAGCCCTTATTTGTTACAAACCTTATTTTTTTAATTAATAAAAACCATTTCATGATACCCAAACCAAACAAGGATACCACAAGAAAAGAAAATTAGAGGCCAACATCCCTGATGAACACAGATACTATAATACATTAAAAGGATCATACGCCATGATCTAGTGGGATTTATTTCAGGGATGCAAGGACGGTTCAACATCTGCAAGGGTATGTGATTCACCACATTCATAAAATGAAGGATAAGAATCATATGATCTCTCAACAGATGCAAGAAAAAGCATTTGACAAAATTCAACATCCATTTATGATAAAGACTTGTCGACAAAGTGAGTATAGACAGAACATAAGCCAACATAATAAAGGTCATATATGAAAAACCCACAGCTAATATCATGCTGAAAGGTTTTCTACTCATATCAAGACCAAGACATGGATGCCCCTTCTTGCCACTTTTATTCAAAACTGTAATGGAAACCCTAGACAGAGCAATTAGGCAATAAAAAGAAATAAAAGGAATTCAAATTGGGAAGGAGGAAGCAAAACTGTCACTATCTGCAGATGACATTACATACAGAAAACCCTAAAAGACACCACAAAAAACTGCTGTAACTAATCAATTCCGTAAAGTTGTAGAATACAAAAGCAATACACAAAAATCTAATGAATTTCTATACACTAATAACAAACTATCAGAGAAATTAAGAAAAGAATCCCATTAACAATAGCATCAAAGAGAATGAAATACTTACGAATAAATGTAACCAAGGAGATGAAAGACAAACTATAAGACATTGATGAAAGAAATTGAGGAAGAGAAAACAAATGGAAAAATGTTCTATGCTCATGGATGGAAAGAATGGATATTATTTTTTTTTAAAGCTTTTAATTGTTTTTTAATTTTTTTTTAACGTTTCTTTGTATTTGAGACAGACAGAGACAGAGCATGAACAGGGGAGGGGCAGAGAGAGAGGGAGACACAGAATCTGAAACGGGCTCCAGGCTCTGAGCTGTCAGCACAGAGCCCGACGCGGGGCTCGAACTCACGGACTGTGAGATCATGACCTGAGCCGAAGTAGGACGCTTAACCAACTGAGCCACCCAGGCGCCCCAAGAATTGATATTATTAAAATGTCCATACTACCCAAAGCAATCTACAGATTCAATGCAATCCCTTCAAATTACCAATGGCATTTTTTTTCACAGAAGTAGAAAAATAATCCTAAAATTTGTATGGAACCACAAAAGACCCCAAGCAGCCAAAGCGACCTTGAGAAAGAAGCACAGAGCTGGAGAATTCACACTTTCTTATTTCAAACCATATTACAAAGCAACAGTAATCAAAACAGTATGGCATTGGCAGGAAAACAGACTCACAGATCAAAGGAACAGAATAAAGGGTCCAGAAATAAACCCACACATATATGATCAATGAATCCATGACAAAGGAACCTAGAAAATACAATGGGGAAAGGACATTCTTTTCAATAAATGGTGCTGGAAAATTGGACAGCTACATGGAAAAGTAGGAAACCTGCTTACTTATACCACATACACAAATTAACTGGAAATGGATGAAAGAGTTGAACATAAGACCTGAAACCACAAAAACTCCTCGAAGAAAAAGAGGCAGTAAGCTCCTTGACATTGGTTTTGGCAATGATTTTTTGTATTTGATAAGAAAAGCAAAAGCAAAAAAACCAAGATAAACAAATGGGAATAAGTCAAGTTTAGGGGCACTTGGGTGGCTCAGTTAAATGTGTGATTTCAGCTCAGGTCATGATCTCCTGGTTCACAGGTTTGAGCCCCACGTCAGGCTCTATGCTGACAGCTCAGAGCCTGGGAGCCTGTTTCAGATTCTGTGTCTCCCTCTCTCTCTGCCCCTCCCCTGAGGAGGAGCACAGAGCCCAATGTGGGGCTCGAACTCACAGACTGCGAGATCATGACCTGAGCTGAAGTTGGGTGCTTAACTGACTGAGCTACCCAGACGCCCTGAGTGGGGAAAAGTATTTTCAAATCATATATATGATAAGGGGCTAATACCCAAAATATATAAAGAACTTATACAACTCAAAAGAAAAAAAAATTTTTTTAAATCCACTTTAAAAATGGGCAGATGATCTGATTAGACATTTTTCCGAAGAAGACAAACACACAGCCAATAGATACATGAAAAGGTACGCCACATCACTAATCATCATGGAAATGCAAATCAAAACCACAGGAGATATCATCCCACATCTGTTAGGATGGCTATTATCCAAAAGACAAGAGACAACAAGTGTTGGCAAAGGCATGGAGAACAAGGAACCCTCATGCACTGTTGGTCAGAATGTCAATCAGTGTAGCTTCTGTGGAAAACAGTATGAATATTCCTCAAAAAATTAAAAACAGACCTACCATATGACCCACAATTCCACTTCTGGGCATTTATCCTACAGAAATGGAAACACTGACTCAAAAAGATGATGTACCTCCGTGTTCACTGCAGCATTGTGTACAACAGCCAAATCATGGAAGCAACCAAAGTGTCCATCAATGGACGAATGGATAAAGAAAATGTGGTGTATATATATTTACATATATATATGTGTGTGTATATATATATATATATATGTATATACGTATGTATATATGTATATATACACACACACACACACAATGGAATATCACTCATCATAAAAGTGAAGGAAAGCCTGTCATTTGCAATAACACAGATGGGCCATGAGGGCTCTATGCTAAGTGAAATAAGTCTGACAAAGACAAATATTGTATGATCTCACTTATATGTGGAATCAAAAACAAACAAGCAAACAGACAAACAACCCTAAAAAACAGAGCAGTGGTTGCTAGAGCAAGGGGGGTTGGGGTGAGCAAAATGCATGAAGAGGGTAAAAATGTAGAAACTTCTGGTTATAAAATAAATAATCATGGGATATAATGTCAGCATCATGACTATAGTTAATAATACTGTATTGTAGATCTTAACAGTAAAACAACTCTCACAAGAAAAAAATCTGTAACCATGTATGGTGTTGGATGCTGACTAGATTTAATTGTGGTGATCGTTTCTGTATATACAAATACCAAATCATTATGTTGTACACCTGAAACTAACAAAATGTTGTATGTCAATCATACCTCAATAAAAAAAGAAAACATTTCAGAGAGAGTTGAGAACCCCATCATATCCTTCCCAACCCCATTCCGCACTTCTCTTTTCTTGTCAGGAATTCAGTACTAAAGTTCCCATATGGTTTTAAATAGTTTTATAATATACATCTACATCCACGAGCGATGTGTACCACTGGTGTATTCTTCAACATTTAACAAATGGAATCATACTGCATCATGAGGCAACTTGGTTTTTTCACTCCACACTGCGTGTCTCGGCAGAATTTTCTTTTATTACAGAATCAGATTTGCTAGTTGTTCTCTTTATGATTTCTGCTTTTATGTTCATTTGTTTAAGAAGACTTTTCCTGTCGTATAATCATAAAGATTGTCTCCTGTGTTGGGTTTCGTAGTATGTGTAACAGAGCTTTAGTTCCATTTGGTCCCACGTTATCCCCACTTGTAGTAGAACCATTTATTGAATGATGCTTCCTTCCCCCAACTGATTTGATGTGTTTATCCAGGTTCTATGCACATACAAGTGTATTCCTGGGCTCTCCATTCTAGTTCAGCCGTGTTTTTGTCTCTCCCTGCACCATGACCCAGTGTCTTAATTATTGTAGCTTTATAGAAAATTTGAGTATCAGGTGGAGCAGAAGCCTCTGCCAGTTCCTCCAGAATCTCTTAGATATTTCTCCCCTATTTTTTTCTATTCTCTGAAACAGTTCGTAGAAGAGTAATTATCTGATCCCAAAAGATTTGGTAATATTTTTCTGGAAAACTGCCTGAGCCTAGGGTCTTTTCAGGCCGAACACTTCTGAGTATCAGTTCAGTTCACTGATGTACAGAGGTTGGTGTTTTCCTCAAATCATTTTGGATACCTTTTCCTAAGAAAATAATTTATGTTTTCAAGTTTATGGGCACAAGGTTGATTATAGTCGTATCTTATGATCACTGAAATCTGTAATTTATCTGTACAGCTGATGTTTTCCTTTTTTTGTTCCTAATATTGTTTGTCTTGTCTTTGCCGTTGTTGCTATTTTGTCATTACAACTCCTTTTTTTCCCCACGCACAGAACCAATTTTCTATGCTATTGAGCCTCTCATTTGCTTTCTAGCTTACTTTTACTTTTTTCTGGTTTCTTAAGTTGAACACTTAATTCATTTATTTTCAATTTTCCTATCAAAGGTAGTAAAGATTGTGAAATTGCCTTTAATCATCATTTTAGCAAGATAACACTTGGTAGTATAGTACTTTTATTCTCATATAGATTTTCGTTTTATTTTTAAATAACTTAAGACTGATAGAAAAGCTGTAAAAATAGTAAAAAAAAGATTCTTAGGTTCCACAACCCAAATTCCACAAATGTTAATATCGTGTGTACGCATACACATAAACACATAATTGTATCTGTTACGTTATTTTTCCCAACTGCTTTGCTTGAAGATGGCTGACAGAGAGCCTCTACATCCCCCATAATTCGTGTATATTTTCTAGAAACAAGGTCATCCTTTCACACAATTATGGTACGGTAATCAAATATCCGGAAACGGGCACAGATACGGTTTCCTAATCTACAGATCGCATTACTAGTTTAGCAGGTGCGTCACCAATGTTAAAAACAGAAGGATCCAGTCCAGGCTAGTGTGTCGCACTTATTGGTCATGTTTCCACAGTGTCCTTCCATTTGGAACAGTCCCTCCGCGTCTCTTTGTCTTTCACGTGCTTGACAATTTCGAAGAGTACAGGTCATTTATTTTGTAGAATGTCCATCAATTTGGGTTTGAGTTTTTCCTCGTGATTAAATTCAGGTTATACAGCCGTAGCAGAGCTAGCTCGGAAACCGTGTGCCGTTCTCGTCGCATCTTACCGAGATACACGTGATGCCTACGTGTCCCGTCACTGGTGATGCTAATTGTGATCACTTGGTTATGGTGGGGTCTTCTCGGTTTCTCCACACTGTCACGTCGCTATCGGCCCCTTTGTCATCAATAAGTACCTTGTAGAGGAGCCCCTTTCAAAACATGTGAGTGTGCGATTCCTCATCAAAACGCCACCCGACAGCCTTATCACCCATTGACAAGTATTGCCAAATGGTGATTTTCTAGTATTCCTTCTCCCTTTACTACCCTTTTCTTGTAAGGAAGCACTCTCACTAACTTGTTTATTTATGCTTTATTTATATTTGTGTGGACTCGTAGATTCGTAGCAGCACCTAGTGAAGGAGAGTCAGGCAGCGGGGGCACAAATATGAAGGAGACACTCACTCTCAGCGTTGTACAAGCGCCTTCTTCGAAGCGACACGCCTAGGGCCTGTTTTTTCCATCCGTTTCTACTTTCGTCCCTTCCCTCTAGATTTTTATAGTGGTCTCCGCTCCGCCGTACAGGTCCCTCTCCCAGAACCAGGGCTCACAGTGCCATTTTGGAATTTCTGCCCAGCGGTAATATTGGGGACTTGGCAGATCCTTTCACTGAACAAATGGCCAATTTGATTCAATCCTGTGTCATGAGGCTTCCTTTCATGAGCCAGGTCAAGCGTTCTGTCCCTCATTTCCAGTTCGTGATTTTAAGCATTGAATTCGTCCTGATCCTCGTTCATACGTTGGGCACGTCAGCTGCCTTATTCTTGGCTACCATTGCCTACTGCTAGAGCGGGAGCCCCATGACACTCAACTCTACTCACACCCGGGCTTTTCTTTTCTGTACCTGATCCATGCAGATGCCTGCCTTGTATCCAAGACCACTGTGCAACTTTATCTTCTCTCTAGTTTATCCACCCACACTATTGTCTACAGCAGAGGAATTATCAAAGTATGTGCCATCTCAACATATGTATCCTTTTTCTTTTCATTCAGATATCTCAGCTATAAAGGTATGGACACATTATAAATAGCTGAAATATTAACTATGATTTTAAAGCCTCCTGATGAAATGTGTGTGTTCTCTCTTTTATCTAGGTATTAGGAATCTAGCTAATAATATATTCCAGTGTTAAACACAAGCTTTAGATTTCAAATAAGAGAAGCTGGAGAATTAAATGTAAATAAGACAGGCGAGCTCCATAAGAAAACTTGATTATCACTGCAAGGTAAAGAAAAGAAAAAATGAAGTGAATTACTCCCACTAGATAGTACAGATTGAGCTTTTATCTTCTGTAGCAAATACCTAAGAGAGAAGGAGGAGTTATTTCTGTCTTATGCATGCATGCGAATTTTGTTTTCACTAGCGATTATGATAATGGATCTGCTCTCAGAGGAGAGGCTAATTGTCCATTTATCTAGGTTTCAGCCAACTTACTATGAAATTAATTATGTGGCATATACAGGGTGTTTAATGACCAGCTAATAAACTCATTTTTAAGAAAGGACTGGAGGCTGGCATTCTAGGATTTTTTATTGTGGGCTGAATATGCAAATCAAAGGTATGTCCGACATTTTAGATTCCTAAACTTGTTCTCTCCAGGACCTGATTTATGTATCAAATAGCTGACCTGGGTTTGTGGTGGAAACATTCAGCTGTAGCTACCTAAGACAAGTGACTAATATCCCTGGACAGCGATAGTATGAACAGACAACCTCCCTTTAATTAAATATCAGACTTAACATCTATAACATCAATGCCAGTTCAGAAAACATAATGGAAATGATGAAAATGCACTGAATCACAGAATAAAACGTTGTAAATATGAAACTCAATCTTCCATTTTTAGGCCTCATTTCGATATCTTCTCAAATCCCTTGCTTTATCTTAAAACCTTTCATTTCAACGGTTGCAAAATGGAAAGGCTTTGGGAGATAGGAAATCACGCTGCATGCTTAAAGAACGATAGATACAGATAATACAAAATTGGAGTCAATGTCTTACAGTCTAACAAAAGCCCTACCCTGCACGTGACAGCTAATTTTCATTTTCAAATCCATTTTGCATTTGACAGCAGCATATTCTGGCTAAAGTAAGATTTTGTTTGCCTCAACCATCTAGCCATGCAAGGAGTTGTTGCTGTCCTACACGTAACATCATTATTTCTTCTCTTGCTGTCTTTTCCTTCCACCGTCTCAGGCTGCATCATACATGCACGGGTCACAAAAGCAGCCTCCAAGCTTTCAAGCTGATCTCAGTGTGCTGAGACCGCAGAGGGTCCAGAGAGATGGAATGCCTTGCCCAAGAACACACAGTTCAGCAAGGACAGAGCTGTGCTTCAGACTCAGTCCTCTGGGGCCTGTGCCTATTATCGTGCGTGGAGCACAGAAGTAGTGTCTTCGCTCACTTCACTTCACTTCACTTCACTTCACTCACCATTCAGTTCATCCTTGCACACCAAGGCCTGAGAATCTTCCTACAATCCAGCTCTCTTTAGTCCCCTGCCACCTTCTCAGGTAATTTGACTAACTCTCCCATTGTCAACTGGACAGAACGCCAGAACCCAAGTAATGCGGGCCCAGAGGACCTTTCTAATACTACCGCGTATTCTCTGTTCCAGCAACAGATCATTCACGGTCCCTGGGCCAGGACTGTGTTCATGCCATTCACCCACATCTGGCAACATCTGCCTGCAGAGCCTCCATTTCTTCATCTACGAAATGGAAATCACAACGGTGCTCTTGCGAGACTCAGCCTTAAGGGACTTAAAAGTTCCTGGTGCGATGCCTGGCATGTAGCATGCTTTCGATGAAAGGAGGCTCTGTCCATTCGTGTCTCATCCGTCCCTCAAGGATGCACTTAATACCTCCTCGTCCGTGCAGCCACTCCTGAACCGAAGTGAGATCTCCCTCTTCTACAGGATTACTTCTTCTTTTCTTCCCCACCTCCTTCCTTCTTCCTCCACTTCTTCTGTGCCCTCTCCCCTCCCTCTCTTCTTGTTCATTACTCATATGGGACTCACCCTGGGATTGACATCACGGTGATTCGTGTCCAAAGTCATCGCCCACTTGTTAGAACACACATTCCTAATGGGGAAGGGTCCTGTTTCATTCATCTTGGTGGCCTTCTTGTAGGCTCATGTTTTCAAATCAGAAGAAAAACTGTAGTTTGAGTCTCAGCTCTGTACAAGTAGACAACCTCGGGGAAGTTACCGTACACCTCGCTTTCCCTGTCTGCATGGTGGAGACGATAACTACTTAACATTCAAGGCTGCTCTGAGTTTATGAAGTGCTCCCCACAGAACCGGACACGGGTATTCTAACGAATACACTGTAAAATCTCCGTAGTGGTCTGGTCTCCGTAGCAACATACCTGTTTTTTAATAACTGGGCTTAGTGGTTAAGAACACAGGCCCTGGAATAAAACTACTTAGGCTCAATCTCCGTTTTGTCCCTTACAGACTGTCCTTGGAAAACTAATTTCTATGAGCCTTGGTTTCCGTATCTTTAAAATGGGTATGACAGTAATAGGATCTATCCCACACGATTGTTTGGAGGTTCGGCAATACTCTTAGTTAGGCATCTACCATAACATTCTTTTACGTAGTTGATGCCCAGTAAAAAAACAAGCCTTCCCCTAATTTTACACTGTATTTTGGTCATGGGAATGGGGTTTCTCATATCTGCCAGACATCTCTCACCCGCTCTCATGGTAATGGCTGGCCTGGGCGTGTCAATACACAACACAGGCTGGTTGTAGGTGGGCTAGTGATACAAACCCACTTAAACTTCACTACACCTCTCTGAGGACCAACGCTTGGTCTGCTTTCCTGTTTCCCTGTGAGAAGACTAATCCAACGCACACGGCAGTGAAGTGTTCCCTAGTATAATTATAGCCAGAACTCCAACCGAGAGCCACATCTGTTTCTAGCCTCACTAGAATATATGGCTTTGATAACAGGGGACTAGAGACTCTCACTGTTTTCACTGTTCATAGGAAAACTCAAGCTAGAATCTACACAGCATATATTTTAGTGGTAAAGGGAATACTATACCAGAAATCTATTCATTTCTCTCAGCCAAAATGACCTCTTCCTTCAAGACAGAGGCCCAGTAATTCTCCTTAGAAAATTACAGTTCTGTTACTAGAATGCCTCTTCTTCTGGAAGGAAAATTGCCCATTCGTACAGTAAGCAAGGACGAATCATACACACTGGTGGTGAAAGACGCTGGGTATGAGGTCCCGTTTAATTCCATTCCACGAAGTCAGCACATTCTGTAGAGGTAAGTTTCCTAGACTGCTACGGGATTTCACTGTTCAGGAACTTAAAATAGCAGAGGGATTCGGGAGCTTGTTGCTTCCTATCACGCGGAGGCTGACTCGTGTCCAAGTGCAGTGTGGAAAAGTAGAAGTGCCCCTGCTTATCAAAGACATGTGCGAGCTTGACACTTTGGAAATACGCCTCTGCCTAGAAGCCTCCGTAGTTTTGGTACAAACCTGAGGGGTTCAGGGTCAGCCAGCTTCTCCGAGCTTATCAGCCACTTTCTAAGAGGCATTCTTCATACAAAGTAGAATCAGTATTTTCAAGTCGCCCAGGTAGTGTTTGGTCCAGAAAGACAACGAATGACTCCAGTGGTCCTTAGCTGAGGACGGGATACATGAGGCACAAGAACTCATTACCCTATCATATTAACAGAGTCATTGTTTTCATCAGCATCATCATTTTTAACGTTTGCTATTGTTTACTGAATGCTTACCCTGTAACAGGCATTTCCAACCTGCATACAATGCTCTCGACAACTCTGCGAGATGGGCTTTATGATCTCTGCCTTCATTACCAGCAATGTGACCTTGGACCTTGGTTCCTCTACCCACTCATGGGTGAATGGTGCTTGTGCAAACTTCCAGTTTCCCAAAGGTACAAACACACACAGATGTGAGGAAACAAAACCAACGATTTGTCACTGTGCTTTTGTGAGCAAACTTGGTCTGTGCTTGAAAGATTCTTAACGGTGTGGGGCACTTCCAATGAAGGCTGACATTGCCAACTGCGTCCAAATGGCTACAGTGGAGTCTTGATGTAGAGAAAAGGTCACAGACCTGGACGTGGGTTGCAGTTCAACTGCTCCGTCTCCGCGAGACTTTAAATGAGGCCCTTAATCTCTCTGAGATTTCTCAGGAGACAGACTAAGTAGGTTCAAATCCCAGTTCTGTCACTTGCTAAATTAGTGACTTTAAATAAGTTATTTTAATTATTGTATTGCATGGTCCTCATCCATGAAATACAGTCCCTATTTCTATGGGGGTGGGGGAGAGGGGAAAGCGGGTGATGGGCATGGAGGAGGGCACCTGTTGGGATGAGCACTGGGTGTTGTATGGAAACCAATTGGATGATAAATTATATGTAATATAAAAAGAAAAAAACAAAATGCCTGGGGCCTAAGACCAACCTTGGTACTGGAGTCCAGAGCTATTTTTAAAGTAACATTTTCCTTCTGATTATAAAAGCAATGCATAACAATGACTTATGCTTTTGAGTACATACTAAGAGCTCACTCAGTACTGGGCTCAGTGTTGCGCATGCATTGGCTGACCTTCATGGCCACTTTCTGAGCTAAATATGATTTCCATTTAATTCAGAAGGAAACCGAGGTCCAAACAAATCCGGGATCTTGTGCCGGTTCACACAGCTGGGAGGTGGTGGTGCCAGAATTAGAACTTGGCTCTTCTGACCCTGGTGCCTAAACATACTTTACTGCCACCAAATCCTGCCTCTAAACATGACTAGTGCGGTAAATTTCAAAGAGGTGCAATATAATGAAGAAAACAGCAGGAAGAAGAAATATTACCATAATACCTTAACCTAGAGAGATACCTATTGTATTTGGTACATTTTTTTCCAAGTGTTTACCCTGATGGATAAATTAAGAGATTTCTTTCCTGAACAGGGTTTATTCATGGTCTTGTACTCTGTTTTTAACATTTAACCCCTTATTGTGAGCATATTTTCAAGTCATTAAATTTTGCGGAAAGCCTTTTCATGGTTGCTTGCCATTTGATTGTATCATAATTCATGTAACCAGTTCCTTATTACTGGACATTTTTCTGCTTTCAGTTTTTGCTATTAGAAAACCAATTATAGATAATTCTACCACGAATCCATTTGACTATACTTTGACTGATTATTGCCGTGTTGTAATGCATATGTTCCAGACTCTTGACACGCTGTCAAATATAACCCGATTCTCGACAGTTTCTGTATCAAGCAGTCATAATTGACCTTAATATACTTCATAATTGATTCCTTGTCTTAATATAACTTATTCTCAAATTGGTTTCCATGCAGCACCCGGTGCTCATCCCAACAGGTGCCCTCCTCCATGCCCATCACCCACTTTCCCCTCTCCCCTAGCCCCCACCAACCCTCACTTTGTTTTCAGTATCCAAGAGTCTCTTATGGTTTGCCTCCCTCCCTCTCTGTAACTTTTCCCCCCCTTACCCTCCCCCATGGTCTTCTGTTAAGTTTCTCAAGATCCACCTATGAGTGAAAACACATGGTATCTGTCTTTCTCTACCTGACTTACTTCACTCAGCGTAATACCCTCCAGTTCCATCCACATTGCTGCAAATGGCCAGATTTCATTCTTTCTCATTGACGAGTAGTATTCCGTGGTATATATAAACCACATCTTCTTTATCCATTCATCAGTTGATGGACATTTGGACTCTTTCCATGATTTGGCTACTGTTGAAAACGCTGCTATAAACAGTGGGGTACAAGTGCCCCTCTGCATCAGCACTCCTGTATCCCTTAGGTAAATTCCTAGCAGTGCTGGGTCACAGGGTAGATCTATTTTTAATTTTTTGAGGAACCTCCACACTGTTTCCCAGGCATTTTGCTTGCCTAGCAGCTTGTTGGATAGCAAAACATGAGCAGAGCACAGAAATTGCTTAAATAAAGGCCCCATTTAAAACACATCGCATTAAACTTGTCCTGAGTGAACAAGGAGTTTTTCAGCCCTGAAATCCCTATGGAAAAGAAACGAATTGTTTCTTTTTCAGTGTGAGCGCAGAGCTAGCAAAAGAGGACCCTGGCTTCCTACGATATGTATCGAGGGTTTGTGCTTTATGGACACACAGCATGTTTTCAATATATCATGCATTTTGATATTTTGAGAGAAGGTGATAGTGGCAGTTGTCCATCAGTGACCCTTTCCAGATAAGCCATGTCGGGCTGTGCTGCACACATCCATCAGCTTCCTTACACAAACTCAGGGTACCAAAGGCCACAGGACAGGTGGCTGCATGAACTGAACTGTAAGTCATTCATCAATCAGTCGCTAGAAACCAGGGCAAGAAAAAATTATTCCCTCCTTCTTCAGGAAGCAGTCAGCCCTAGGTAAGATGACACTGAGTCCTTTTGAGATGTCAAGCTCACAACCCAATGTCAGATCAGGAAGCAGGAGATGAACTGAGTTCAGACCAGAAAGGAAATATAGACAGTTCACAAAGGAGTGTGCACAGAAAAAGCAGTACCCACCGTAGACAAAGGTCAGATACTAAGTTAAATGAAGATCCCAAGTCAGGGCAGATGAGGGGTGGGGAATCAGGGTCTGAAAGTTTAACTTCAGATTGGAGACGGCAAGGCTGCACAGAGGTAACAGGAAACCAAGACATTTACATGGGAATCCAGGGGGGCAGAGCGCATCTCTGCTTGTTCAACTATTCTGGGTACCCTCAAAAGCTTCGAGAAAGCTCCTTGGGAAGGACACTCCCAAACCCAAATAACTTCCCTGGAAAATGATGCAAAACCGCTAGTGTACAAATGCTTCCTAGATTAACTAGAATCTGTGAGTGTTCACCAGGATCAACGCTCTCTTCCTCCTGGGCAGGCAGCTAGATTACGCTTCACAGTTGCCCTTGCAGCTACATATGGCCTTCTGACTCAGTGCTGGCCAATGGAAAGTGAGTGGAAGTGACCCCATCGGTTCTGGGCCGGCCTCCCAAAACCTGTTATGTGCAACAGCGGCCCCCTTCTGGCTCCAGTCCGAGGGGAACCGCATTAGCCCCTAAGAAAAAAAGCATTCTTTCTTATTGTTTCCAGCTGCTGCGTCTTCTTCGGGGTTAATGTATCACACCAGTTAGTCTCCCCTGATTAAGCAATTGACCACGTTGTTCCCTTTCTCCCTATAGGAGCATCACAATTAGATTCCAACGTCAGATTCCTTAACTGTGTGGTCAACACTGTTTTTCAAACCTTTTTTTCTTCTTGATATAATAGTAACAAATGCTCACTGCAAGAAATAGGGGAAACACAGAACAATACAAAGAAGACAGCAAAGATCACTCAAAATCTTCATCCACCATTCAAAGATAATCAAGATGGACCTTTTGCCTCGTGTCTTGCCAATGTTATTTTCTAAGAGTCTTTATATATGTGTCTCTATTTCAAAACTCGAACCGGAGTGCTCATCACAGACACTCAATACATAGGCTTCCCCGTCGCAATTTTTATAGCTGCATAGGAAATTATTTACTAAAAATAACGTTAACTTTCCTACATATAACAAAAAATCAGTTAGGAAATATAATCAAATAAGCGGTTTGAAGTAGCAACAGAAATGATTCTCACCGAGGGGTGCCTGGGTGGCTCAGTCAGTTAAGCATCTCACTTCAGCTCGGGTCATGATCTCACCATTCGAGGGTTTGAGCCCCATGCCGGGCTCTGGGCTGACAGCTCAGAGCCTGGAGCCCGCTTCGGATTCTGTGTCTCCCTCTCTCTCTGCCCCTCCCCGACTCATGCTGTCTCTCTCTGTCTCTGTCTCTCAAAAATAAACATTAAAAAAAAGAAATGATTCTCACTGAAACAATCGTCTTGTGAATGTTTATAAATTTCAACAATCCCAGTAAAATACAAATCAAATTCTATTTTGAGTCAGCCACACTTATGCTAAAGTTCAAATAGAAACATGACTTGTCAGAAACCCAAGGAAAATTCTGAAAAGGAAGAGTAGGGAGAGGGGGCTAGCAATAGCACCTATTAAAATATCATAAAATGAGTGTAATTAACACAGTTTGATGCCGGTAAATGAACAGAAAGTCAATGGAACAGAACAGAAAAAAATATATATCTCATTTATTATTAAGGAAGCATTTAGAATCGACAAGGGGAAATTAATTATTCAATAAATGGTATTGGGCCAACTGGCTATGCACTTGAAAAAAAAATTAGGTTGGATACCTGCCCCATTTCTTATACTGAAATAAAAACCAGATGGATAAAAACATTAATATTTTCTTAAAAACAATAACATTAATGGGGCACCTGGGTGGCTCAGTCAGTTAAGTGTCTGATTTTGGCTTAGGTCATTATCTTATGGTTCATGAGTTCAAGCCCTGCGTCAGGCTCTGTGCTGATAGCTCAGAGCCTGGAGCTTGCTTCAGATTCTGTGTCTCCCTCTCTCTCTGCCCCTCCACTGCTTTCTGTCTCTCTCTCTCTCAAAAATAAATAAAACATTAAATAAGTAAATAAATAAATAAAATTTAATTAAAACAGTGATACCACTAAAGTAACAAGAGAAAACTGATTTATTATATTTTCAGAAATGTTTTTAAGTATGATGCCTACACTAAAAGCCACTAAAGAAGAGACAGATCAGGGGCGCCTGGGTGGCTCAGTCGGTTAAGCGTCTGACGTTGGCTCAGGTCATGGTCTCGTGGTTCGTGGGTTCGAGCCCTGTGTCGGGCTCTGTGCTGACAACTCAGAGCCTGGAGCCTGCTTCCGATTCTGTTTCCCGCTCTCTCTGCCCCTCCCCCGTTCATGCTTTGTCCCTCTCTGTCTCAAAAATAAATAAAAACATTAGAAAAATTTTTTTAATAAATTAAAAAAAGGAAGAGACAGAGGCATTAAAATTCAAAGCATTCCATGTATCAAAATACCACGAATAACAGGAAGTCAAAAGAAAAGTGGTGGCCAAAATACTTTCAACATACATGGTGAAGAATCTAAAGCTTTTAATGTATAAGTAGATTTTACACACAAGTAAAATAAATGGAATAATCCATAAGAAAAATGGGCAAAGCATATGTACATAAAGAAGAAATGCAAATGACTTTTAAATATATATGAAAAGATGATCAACTCAGAGTAAAAGAGATACTAAATTAAAACTAAAACAAACGATCATCTTCCAACTAGGATTGAAAAGGCTAAAAACCCATACTGTGTTCCAGGATGTGAAGAAACACCCCGGATCACTGTTGGCGGTAATTAAACCAAGACACCTGTTTGGGGGACAACGTGGCAATGTTTATCAACACTGTAAACACGCATACACTTTGATCCAGCAATTCTGGGAAGAGCCATTCTTCTTACCAATCTAGATGCACGTGAGCCATGATGTGCGTATGAAGATAATGCCTTCGAAGTGCTCTGGAATAGCAGAAGACCATACATGTATTTGAACACCATGGAGCCAGTAAAAATAATGAGGAAAATCTATTCATACTTCAAGGGAAAGAGTGCCAAGACACATTGTTAAACAACAAAAACAAGGCTCAAAACAGTGTGCAGAATATGAGATCATGTTTGTGAAAAAAAAAAAAAAAAACAGGGAGATAAAAATATATAAATATGCTTATATGTGAAAAGAGTTAACTCTTGAAAGACACACAAAATAATGGCGGTGGCTACTTCTAAGAAGGATGCCTTGGGGACTGAGGGTAGTAGCAGAGAACAATTTATTCTTTAGTGTATAACCTTCGGAAACTTCTGCCTTGCCCCCATGTGTATGCATTATTAAAAATATAAAGGAAAAAAAGGCCAAATTATGGGATCCTCTGTGATGTACATCCTTTGGGAGATTAGTATTTTCTTTTTTTTTTTTTTAATTTTTTAATGTTTATTTATTTTTGAGAGAGAGAGTTGGAGCTCAAGCAGGGGAGGGGCAGAGAGAGAGGGAGACACAGAGTCCCAAGCAGGCTCCAGGATCTGAGCTGGCAGCACAGAGCCCGATGCGGGGCTGGAACTCAGGAATCTCAAGATCATGACCTGAGCCGAAGTTGGACCGTTAACCGACTGAGCCACCCAGGCACTCCAGGAGATTAGTATTTTCACGTCAACACCCAGGGCACCAAATTCTTGGATTTTACAGAGGGCGGGGGTGGGGGGAGGAAAGAACTGCTCTAACTTATTTCTCAGAGGTCCACCGATTAAAAAGGAGGTTGTGCGTTTCTTACCAGCTCAGGAAGCATCTACTGAAATCCATTAGCGTCCAGCCCTTGTACGCCCCAAAGGCATCGTCACGCTTACCATTCCCCTATGTAGCAGAGCTGTTAGCAAGATCAAAACAAGCTCTGTAAGGTGTGTGGCACGTTGTGGATACTCATTATTTGTGGGTCCTCGGCACTGTGATCATGATCGGCTGAAATGGAAATGGTGCAATTCTGATGGGAGATCATGGAAATTTCTAGAAGCAGGATGGTGAAATATTTAAGGATGTGAAGTCCTTCTGATTTATCGCATTTAGTGTAATTCCCTTAAGGCCCATCCATAGTGTCACAGATGGCAGGATTTCCTTCTTTCTCATGGCTGAATGATAGTCCATTTATATATATGGAGAATACAGAAAAGAAGTAAATAAAATATAGAAAAGATACATATATATGCAAACAAATGATATATAAAATATCTTCTTTATTCATTCAATTGTTGATACTTAGCTTGTTTCCCTATCTTGGCAACTGTAATTAACATAGCAATAAACAGGGAGGTGCCCTATGATATCACTTGCACGTGGAACCTAAAAAAGCCAAACTCAAAGAAACAGAGAGGAGAATCGTAGTTACCAGGGGCCTGGGGGTAGTGGGATTGAGATGTTGGTCAAAGTGAACAAACTTGCAGTTGAAAGATGAATAAGTTCTGGATATCTAATGCACGGCATCGTGTTCATAGTCACCAGTACTACATTACGTAATTCAAACTTACTAAGAGACTAGGTATTAAATGTATTCACCACAAAAAAGAACTGAAAATTACGTGACGTGGGGCGTGTGGGTGACCCAGTCGGTTAAGCGGCCGGCTTTTCATCTCAGCTTAGATCTTGACCTCAGGGTTGTGAATTCAAGCCCCACTTTGGGCTCTGTGTCTGACGTGAAGCCTACCTAACAAAAAAGGGAAGAAAAGAGGGGCACCTGGGTGTCTCGGTTGGTTTAGCGACCTACTCTTGATTTCAGCTCAGGTCATGATCTCAAGGTTGGTGGGATTGAGCCCCAGGTTGGGCTCTGCACTGACAGTGGGGAGCCTGCTTGGGAGTCTCTCTCTCCCTCTCTCTCTGCCACTCCCCCACTCGTGCTGTCTCTCTCTCTCAAAATAAGTAAATAAACTTTAAAAAAAAAGAAAAGAAAGAAAATTATGTGATGTGATAGAGGTATTAACTAATGTTATAGTGGTAATCATACTACAATATATACATGTCACAAATCAATGCCTTGTACACCTTAAACTTACACAACATTAAATGTCAATTACATCTCAATTTAAAAAATAATAACGTGAGTTCTGAAGTCAGAATGACCTCTGAATCTTGACTCCATCAAGATTACATGTGACCTTGAACATGTCATTTAACCCCATGTAGCATTCGTTTCCTTTCCTAAAAAAGAGGACGACAGTTTGTAGACATTATCATGTAGGTTTGTAAGGATTCAATGAGACGATAAGCATGACATGTTTGGCACAGGGCTTGGTGCATAGAGGGGAATATAGTTTTTACTTCATTTGGCTCAGTCCATGAATACAGTCATCATCATGAGTTCAAGCCCTGTGTCAGTCTCCATGCTGATAGTGTGGGCCTGCTTGGGATTCTCTCTCTCTCTCTCTCTCTCTCTCTGCCTCTCTGCCCCTCTTTCATTCGTGCATGCTCTCTCTCTTTCTCTCTCTCAAAATAAATAAACTTAAAAAGAACTCAACTCATCATTGATCTTGGCTTTGGACATCCAAGTACATACAAAGATATAACAACAACGACAACAAAAGTAAAAACATCAATAATCACCACCTGTGCTACCAAAACTTCTATTTAGTGCTCCTCAAACTCAACCCCTTCCATGACCATCGTCCTTCATCCACCTGCAGGGAAAACCTAATTGCCTCTTTTTCAGGATCCACACAGTACTCTGGTTACATTTCCAAAACAGCATGTTGGAGAAACCCATGTTGCTTAGTTACACTGACCATATATGTTATTGTTCATAACCATACATGTTATTGGTATTTTTGAGAGTAAAAAGGGTGTTACTCATCATTTTACTGGAATAAGAATAAACCAGGACTGTCCCAAGGAAGCCAAGACATGTAACTTTATGCTTAATGAGAATGAGCTTTAGTTCAAAGGAAACCCCTGTACATAGTAGGTGTTTAGCAAGTGATAACTATTATTTTCGTGTACTTGTATTCCCTGACCAATCATGAGCCTCTTGGAGTGCAGAGACCAGGTTTTAATTACTTTTACACCTCCCTAGAACCTCACTTCCATGATGCCTGGAAAGTACTAGGCGGTTGTTGAACTGTCAAGTGAGTGACGCCTGTCACCACCTCCAGGGAAGGAGTCCCACTGTATGAAGCGTAGAACAGAGGATAAAAATGCCTGTCACCAGGAATAACAGTTAACTATATCAACCACCACTTGAGGTCACCAAGAAAGGTATGAGTCACACAGGCACTGGATGGAACAACACTTTACTCGCACAGAGAAGAGACCAAGTAAGATCAGATTCAATAGTGGGCATCAGTCTCTCGTGGCCAGCAGGGCCTGGCCCACAGGGAGAAGGTCTGCACCCACCACGCTCCTGCTGCAAACAAAAGACCCCGTTCTCGGGGCACCTGAGTGGCGCAGTTGGTTAAGCACTGGACTCTTGACTTCAGCTTGGGTCATGAGGTTGTGGTGTGTGGGTTCAAGCCCCATGTCAGACTCTGTGCTGATGGTGCGGAGCCTGCTTGGGATTCCCTCTCTCACTCTCTCTCTACCCCTTCTCTGCTTGTGCATGCTCTCTCTCTCAAAATAAATAAATAAACTTTCAAAAGAAGACATTGTGGGGCGCCTGGGTGGCTCAGCCGGTTAAGCTTCTGACTTCGGTTCAGGTCACAATCCCACGGGTTTGTGAGTTGAAGCCCCGCGTCGGGCTCTGTGCTGATGGCTCGGAGCCTGAAGCCTGCTTTGGATTCTGGGTCTCCCTCTCTCTCTGCCCCTTCCCTGCTCGCATTCTGTCTCTTTCTCTCTCTCTCAAAAATAGATAAATATTAAAAAAATAAAAATAAAAAATAAATAAAAGGAAGACATTGAAAAAAAAAAAAAAGACCCCATTCTCTCCCCATTGGGAACAGAGCAGTGGCATTGGCCAGGTACCGTATGATACCCATACTGAAGCAAAACAAAGGGGCATACATGAAGTCTGAAATGGGGAAACATCCCTACACAAGGAGATATGCCCAGCGCAGGCCATGAAGACTCTGTCTGTTGGCAAGCAAGGGTCTCAGGCCAAAGGCGCTTTCTTCTGTGGCCGAGTAGGGGGTCAAAAGGCTACACGCACAGGTGACACTGCTTTCCCCAAAAACGCTTAATGAATGTATTCATTGACTGAGTCAACAGGAGTAAATACCATATTCCCTTTTCTGAAGCTTACATTCCTAACCGGCCCTTCCAGAAGTGTTTGAGGAGGAGGAGTAGATGCCACCAAGTAGGCGCTGAGAACAGGAACGCCAGACAGCACTAAGGGAGTTTATGGTAATCTACTGATTGATAGGTTAATTTAAATACTCAAACGTTTGGGGCGCCTGGGTGGCGCAGTCGGTTAAGCGTCCGACTTCAGCCAGGTCACGATCTCGCGGTCCGGGAGTTCGAGCCCCGCGTCAAGCTCTGGGCTGATGGCTCGGAGCCTGGAGCCTGTTTCCGATTCTGTGTCTCCCTCTCTCTCTGCCCCTCCCCCGTTCATGCTCTGTCTCTCTCTGTCCCAAAAATAAATAAACGTTGAAAAAAAAATTAAAAAAAAAAATAAATAAATACTCAAACGTTTATAAGTACTATGTGCTAGGTACTGGACACACTACGAGTAAGACTCAGCCCTTGTCCTCACGGAGCACATGTATGTGGAGTATACAAAGTAACTGGTGATTGTGGCAGAACATAGTTCTCGGACAGAAGGAGACACAGAAGGTGGTCCTCCATCCAGACGTAGGGAGCAAGATCTAAATTCTAGAATGGTAGAATTGTAGAGCTAGGAAGAGCCTCAGAGAAGACTAGTTTCATGGGTCACAACAATGAAACTGACCATCATTTCTTGAAGGCTTACTATGCATCAGGAAGCAGGCGGAGAGCTCCACAGGCCCTTAAACTCCCAATTGCCCCTTGAAATCGGAATCATGATTATCCTCATTTTATAGAGGAGGAGACTAATGCTCAGAGAGGTTAGGCAGCTTTTCCAAGGTCACCCAGCTAAATGGTGGCAGAACTGAACATCAACCCATGCCTATCTGGCTCTCAAGCCTGGGCCCTTTTAGCTATGGAGTATTACCTCCCTTTGCATCAAAGGCTTCTGCTGTTAACATGGCTCCAGACCTGTACTCCTGGGTCTTTATCAGTGCTCTAGGGACAGGCTTCAGTGAATCCTGAGCTCCAGAACCATTTGCAGAGTCAGAATCCTGGCCCAAGTATAGAAACTCTAGTCAGTCTCTCTGATTTGTGGGTGTCAGGTCTTTCGTCTCTGAAGGCTTCCCTTCCCAGGTGGGAGTCAGAGGGTTGGACAGATTTCTGCAGGTTGGAGTGGGTGTAGGGAGAACTCAGGAATCACTCTGCATGGCTCCCTGAGAAATCAGTAGGCTCTCTGAGGCGATTCTCATAGAGCCAGACCTTCGATAATAGTTCCAGAAAAGCACTCGTCTGAGCCCTGGGCCTCAGAGGAGCCAGCCTACAGGACCCTCGCATCCCTCTTGCTAGCTCAGTCTCTGATTTCATCTCATTCTGGCACATCCTTTCGTTGATGTTATATCTGTGATGGGCAAGAAAAAAAAAAAACAACAAGGCAAACCTCTGGAGTGACACAGAGAGGAATTAGAATCCTGCTCTTCCGTCCCTGGCAGTGTGGCATCACTTGATCCCCTCTGGACCTCAGTTTCTTCACCTGTTCAATGGGGGCTGACGATGCATCCTTTGATGGGCACTACATGAGAACACGCACATAAAAGTGTTCTGGAAATGGAAAAATTCAGCGGGCAGCCTAGCGCCTGGCACACATAAGGTGTTCAAGAAGTGTACAGCTGTAATGAAATGTAAGAGAGTTCTCCAGCGATGGGTAACTGGAATGTGGAACGGTCATATGAGAGCCCCGATGAATCCCCTCCTCAAAGGCAGCTTAGTGGCTTTCTCCTCACACCACACAGCAGGCGATCATCCCTTCTAACGTGGACTGCTGAAACCATGACCGAAGCTGGCTAATCTCTAACAAGTGTCTGTAACGGTAATCTCCAGTCTGTCTAATCCAATGTTGTATTATTAAGTATATATTGGACTGAACTAGAATTCCTCAAATTTATTCAGCGTAAACACAGCTTTGCAAATTACCCACTTTGCCCCTTCCAGATGGTAGTTAGACATGCTGGCCAAATGCAAGCATTTATCGGGTGCATTTATTTAGGCGCCAATTTGAGTTCAAACCCCTGCCCTCCTCACTTGTGTGCAAATAAATGGAAATTGATTTTGAGAACTTGAAAGCAAAATTTTAACACCGGCTGGCATCTAAACAATCAATAGCCAAATTGCTCTCAGTGTTCACCATCTTCGCTGGCCTTTGGGGATATAAGATGCGGTTGGTAACTGCCATTTGCAGTGAGCCCCGAGGTCAATGTTTTGCTTCCTGCACCAAGATGGTGTGCAGTTCATTTAAGTGCTTCCATCTGGACTTTGAAAAACTTGGATATCCTCAGCAACATGTGACAACAACTTTGAGGCCATGATAAAGCCCTGGGGTTTGCCAAACGCCAATCCAAAAGATTTACCTTAGGACCATTTCAATTTAATTGCTAGCTAAGCATAGGGATAACTCAAGGAACAATATAAGCCTAAAAGATCGCTTTGGTATCCTGGTGACTAAGCAACATCAAATTTTACTTTCTGAGGCAGATGCAGGAAATAAAGACATCTCGAGTTGTCAACAACAGGAAATACAAAGCAGATCCACCCTAAGCTGTGAGAGGTACACAGTTACAGCCTCCCACACAGCCAAGTTGGCTCTTTGGATGATGTCAACGCTCATCCAGGGTAAATGGATGAGCCCCTTCTAAACAAATGAACAACTACTATTTATTCAACAAATATTTCATAAGCGCCTATTGTATACACTGAGCCAGAAACGGGGAAAAGACCTTGCTGTCGTGGATATTACAGTTCTGTAGGAGAGACGGCAAACAGGTAAACCAGCAACCGAACAGATATTATAATCGAGCAAACCCAGTTATTTTTCCACCTTTGTATGATGCATAATATGTTCTGTGAGCATTTTCTCCAAGCCCGTGGCTTGTGTATTCATTTTCTTAATGGTATCTTTTGATAAACAGAAATTCTTTATTCTCATGAGGTCTCACTGATCAAGATATATATTTTTTTAATTTTTAAAAAAATGTTTATTTATTTTGAGAGAGAGAGAGAAAGCACGAGGGACAGGGAGAGAATCCCAAGCTGGCTCCACACTGTCAGCACAGAGCCTGATACGGGGCTCAAACGCACAAACCATGAGACCATGACCTGAGCTGAAACCAAGAGCCAGACGCTCAACCAACTGAGCCACCCAGGCACCCCCGAGATATTTACTTTTATATTTCTTTCTTTCCTACCCCCCCAAACAATTTCCTACCCCCAAACTGGAAAAATACTTCCTTATGTTTCCTTTTAGAAGCTTTGTAGTTTAAGCATTATATTTCTATCTAGGATCTACCTTGAGTTACATTCTATGTATAGTGTGAGGTTGGGGGGGGGGGCAAGATTTTTTTTCTCCTATATGGTTATCCAGTTGTTCCAATAATATTTGTTGAAAAAACTTTATTTTCTCTACTGAATTACTGTGACATATCAAAACTCAACCGACATTAGAAGTTTGGGATTAATTCTAGAATCCCTATTCTGTTCTACTGATCTAGTTTTCTGTCCCTATGCCAGTACAATACTGTCTTAATTACTGAAACCCTGTAGTAAAACTGGAATTAACATATATGAGTTTACTCATTATGTTCTTTGTTTTCAAAATTTGGCTATTCTATACGTCAACAAAATGAAGGCTATATGTGAAAAGCCCATAGCTAGCATCATCATCAATTGGGAAAATGTGAAAGCTTTCCCTCTAAGTTCCAGTATAAGACAAGAGTGGCCATACTTGTCAGTTCTATTTAATATAGAACTGTACCAGTGGAAATCCTAGCCAAAGCAATTAGATAAAAAGAAAAAATAAAGGCATCCAAATAGAAAGGAAAGGAGTAAACTTATCTGCAGATGACATGATCACAAATGAAGAAAATACTAAATACTTAAAAAATCTATTAGAACTAAGACAAATTCAGTAAAGTTATAGGACACAATGTGAACATACAAAAATCAAGGGCATTGCTTCATTCAGTAAACTATCTGAAAAGGAAACTAACAATCTCATTTACAATAGATACAAAAGGAATAAAATACTTAGGATAAACTTAACCAAAGAGTTGGAAGACCTGTATACCAAAAGTTATAAAACATCAATGAAGAAAATTAAAGAAGACATACATAAATGGAAAGACAGCCCATGTTCATGGATTAGAAGAATTGATACTGTTAAAATGTCCATACTTATCAATGTGATCTACAAATTCAATGTAAACCCTATCAAAATTCCAGTGGCATTTTTTTTTTTTGGAGACAGAGCACAAGTTGGGGAGAGTAGTGGAGGGAGAGAGAGAGAGAATCCCAAGCAGGCTCCATGCTCAGTGGGGAACCTGACACTGGGATCAATCCCATGACCCTGAGATCATGACCTGAGATAAAATCAAGAGTCAGAGGCTCAGCTGACTGAGCCACCAGGTACCCCTCCAATTGCACTTTCTATAGAAATTGAAAAAAAAAAATCTTAAAATTCATATGATACCACAAAGGACCCAGAATAGACAAACCAATCTTGAGCAAGAAGAATAAAGCTGAAGGCATTACAATTCCTAGTTTCAAAATACCTTACAAAGCAACAGTAATCAAAAAATAGTATGGTACTGGCATGCTAAAAGACACACAGACCAATGGAACAGAATAATGAGCCCAGAAATAAATCCACACGTTTGCAGTTAGCAGATCTTCGAAAGGATGGCAAGAACACACAACGGGAAAAGGATACTCTCCTGAGTAATTGATCTGGGGAAACCTGGATATCCACTTGAACAATAATGAAATTAGACCCATATCTCACATCATATACCAAGTCAACTTATAAAGGATTAATCATTAAAATAAGAGCTGAAATTATAAAACTACAAGAGGAAAATATAAAGAAAAAGCTTCTTCTCATTGATGCAGGCAATGATGGTTTTAGATATGATCTCAATATAGAGGCAACAAAAGCAAAAATAGATAACTGGGATTGCATCAAACTAAAAAGCTGCCACATGGCAAAGGAAACATTCAGAAGAGTGAAGAGACACCCTACAGATTGGGAGAAACTACTTGAAATGCATACATCAAGCAAAAGGGGGGGGTTAATATTCAAAATATGTAACTCATACAACAGGGAAAAAAAACCCCAGCTCCAAATAACCTAACTTACAAATGGGCAAGCAACCTGAACATACATTTTTCAAAAGAAGACATTGAAAAGGGCAACAAGTATGCGAGAAGCTGCTCAACATGACTAGTCATCAGGAAAATGTGAACCAAAACCACAATGAGAACTCACCTTACACTTGTTAGGATGTCTATTATGAAAAAGATAAAAGGTAACAAGTGTCGGTGAGGATGTGGAGAAAAAGGAACCCTGGTACACTGTTGGTGACAATGTAACTGGGTACAGCCAATACAAAGCAGGAGAGGAATACCTTGTTTTAGTGCACTTCACCCATACTGTGTTTTTTAAAAATTGAAGGTTTGTATCGCACAAGTATATCGGCACCATTTTTTAAATTCTTTTTTTTTTCAACGTTTATTTATTTTTGGGACAGAGAGAGACAGAGCACGAACGGGGGAGGGGCAGAGAGAGAGGGAGACACAAAATCGGAAACAGGCTCCAGGCTCTGAGCCGTCAGCCCAGAGCTTGACGCGGGGCTCGAACTCACGGACCGCGAGATCGTGACCTGGCTGAAGTCGGACACTTAACCGACTGCGCCACCCAGGCGCCCCTTAAATTCGTTTTAATGTTGATTTTGAGGGAGAGAGACAGAGACAGAGAGAATGAGCAGGGGAGGGGCAGGGAGGGGCAGAGAAGGAGAGGGAGAGAATCCCACGCAGGCTCCATGCCACCAGCCCAGAGCCCAATGGAGGGCTCAATTTCACAACCACGGGATCAGAACCTGAGCCAAAACCAAGAGTTGGATGCTTAACCAACTGAGCCACCCAGGTACCCAGGTGCTATTTTTTTTTTAATACCATTTGCTCATTTCACGTCTGTGTCACATTTTTGTATTTCAAACTTTTTGATTATTATCATATTTGTTATGGTGATCAGTGATTAGGACTTGCTGAAGGCTCAGATAATGGCTGGGCTTTTTATCAATAAAGCATTTTTTAGTTACGGTATACAACTGCTGTTTTTAGACATGCTATTACACACTTAATAGACTACAGTATAGTGTAAACAGAACTTTTATATACACTGGGAAACCAAAAAATTCATTTAACTGGCTTTATTGCAATATTCACTTTATAGTGGTGGTCGGGAAATGAGCATGCAGTAAAGAGGTTCCTCAAAAAATTAAAAATAGAAGTACCATATGATCCAGGAATCCCACTTCTGTATATATATCCAAAGGAATTAAAATCTGTATCTCAAAGAGATATCTGCATTCCACGATGGCTAGTGCTCTCTCTCAAAAATAAACATTTAAAAAAACAAAACAAGGGGCGCCTGGGTGGCGCAGTCGGTTAAGCGTCCGACTTCAGCCAGGTCACGATCTCGCGGTCCGTGAGTTCGAGCCGCGCATCGGGCTCTGGGCTGACGGCTCGGAGCCTGGAGCCTGTTTCCGATTCTGTGTCTCCCTCTCTCTCTGCCCCTCCCCCGTTCATGCTCTGTCTCTCTCTGTCCCAAAAATAAACGTTGAAAAAAAAAATTAAAAAAAAAAATAAATAAAATAAAATAAAAAAAACAAAACAAAATAAAACATATCCTAAACTTTAAATACACCTAATTTTTATTTGTCAATTACACTTCAATAGAGATGCGGGGAGGAAATTTCGCTATCCTAGATCCTTTTAGTCCTACATACATTTTAGAAACTGCTTCCCAATTTTTACAAAAGAACCTTCCGAGGTTTTTATTTTATTGCATGAATCTAGCAATTAATTTGGGGGGAATGAACATCTTAATAATATTAAGTCTTCAGCCAGCAATTCTTGTGCTTTTCAAGGTAGAGATCTCATGTATGTCTGTTACTTTTTTCCTAAATCATGTTGTTTCTGATGCAATTGTAAACAGAACTGTTCTCTCAAATTCTTTCAAATTGTTTTGTGCCACTATAAACATATGCTATTTTGTCAGATTATTTTATTCTCTTAGTATTTTATTATCATTTTTTAAACTTCGGGGTAGTTGACACACAAGGTTACATTCGTTTCAGGTGTACAACCTGGTGATTTGACAAGTTTACACATTACGCTGTGTTCACCGCAAGAGTAGCTACCATCTGTCCCGTTAATTTCTATTACGATACCACTGACTGTATTCCTTACGCTCTCCTTTGTATTCCTGTGACTTGTTTTATAAACGGAGGCCTGTATCTCCCTCTCCCTCTCTCCCATTTTGCCCAACCCCTCATCTCTCTCCCCTCTGGCATCCATAGATTCTGCTTTTTGTTTACTCTTTTTTACAGATTCCATTTATGAGTGGAATCATATGGTATTTGTCTTTCTCAGTCTGACTTATTTCAATTAGCACAATACTCTCTAGGTCCATCCATGTTGTCTTAATGGCACAATCTCATCCTTTTTATGGCTGTGTGATATTCCATTGTATATACACCACATAGTCCTTTACCCACTCATCTAGGATGGTCCCTCAGGTTGCTTCCATGTTTCGGCTATTGTAAATAATGCTGCAATAAACACAGGGGTACGTGTATCTCTTTCAGTTAGTGTTTTCGTTTTTCCCGGGTAAATACCCAATAGTGAAATTATTAGATTAGACGGTATTTCTATTTTTATTTTCTGTGAGGATCCTCCAAACTGTTTTCCACAGTAGCCCCGTATCAATTTACACTCCCAGCCACAGTGGAAAAGGGTTCCTTTCCAACATGTATCCTTTGATTTATCTTCTTTATTGAACTTCTTAGGATCTCCAGAACAGTGCTCAATAGAAGTAGTGAGACCGGGTATCCTTTCCCAATTCTGAATTTAAGGGAAAGTATTTGTATTTGATCCATAAATGTCATGAGACCTGTGGGTTATCATATGGAGGAAGGTTCCTTCCATTTCCAGTCTACTGAAGTTTTGTTTAGTATCATGAATAGGTGTTGGATTTTGTCAAAATCTTCTTATGTTAATTGAAATGATCATCCTTTTTTCCTTTTGTTCTTTGTACATGTTGCCGGTTTCAACGTAATAGTTTACAAAGGATTTTTCATCTCTGTACACAAAGTATATTGGTTTGTAGTTCTTTTCCTGCAACCTTTTGCAAGATTTTGGTCTCAAGGTTTTGCTGCTTCGTAGAAAAATATAGAAAATGAACCTCCTTTTCCATTTTCGGAACAGGCTTGTGTATGATCAGTGGCATTCCTTCCTTAAATATTCTATCCGATTCACTAGTGAAAATTCACCAGCATTATCATCCAGCTGGTTGCTCAAACTCCTAAGTCATCTGAGATCCTTCCCTGTCTGCTCCCTCTTACATATAACCGATCACCCACACTTGTCAATTTACCACCTGGATCAGTGAGAATCTAGTCAGGAAACAGAAACGATGCCAGACATTTCAAATACGAGGAGCTTAAGGGAGAGAACTGGTAGAATAGGTGATTAAATTGCAGAGATCAGCCACTACCTACCCACCAAGGATTAAAGAACGACAAGTGTACTTAGTGTTTTCACAGGCCAGAATTTGTAGCCATCCGGTGGGAACCAGAACCCTGGTGAGGACTGCCTGGTAGGAGCTGAGATCACGTGGGCAAGGGCTATGAGGAAACACGGAGGGAACACAGCCACTGCCGAACACAGTGTCCAAAGTAGAACAAAACATGGAAAAATACCCTGGGTTTCCCCCTTCAGTTTCTACCATTCAGTCTTTATACTGCTGTCAGATTTCTATTTCTAACATGTACATAATGGAATTACTCTGCTCAGACTCCTTTCGTATTTCTCAAACAAATGTGCACAAAATCTAAATTCTTTTGCGTGAAATAAGTGCTGGTTTTGTAGGGTCAAATAACAAATTACCACCAAGTTAGCACTTTGAAACAATACAAATTTGTGACCTCACAGTTTCCAGGCAAAGGTTAACTGGGTCTTCTGCTCAGGGTCTTGCCACCCTGAAACTGAAGCGTGGGCTAGGGTTACAGTTTTCATATGAGGCTCGGGGCTCTCTTTCAAGTTCATTCAGGTTGTCAGCAGTGTCCATTTCCTGGCAGTTGTAGGAATGATGGCCCCAGTTTGTTGCTAGCTGTTTGCCAGAGACCATTCTTAGCTGGCCAAGACCACCTACAATTCCTTGTCACGTGCTTCCCATAGGCAGTTCACAGCAATTTCTCTTTCTTTCTTCCTGGCCAGTGGGGGTGCGTGTCTCTGACTTCTTAATCCCTATTTGAGAGCTCACTTGATTGAGTCAGGCCCACACAATATAATCTCCCTTTTTGATCAACTCAAAGTCAACAAATTAGCGACCTACACATTGCAGTTATATCCCATCATATTCATAGGTCCTGCCTCCTGCATTCGAGGGGTCAGGGAATTTGAAGAGGAACATCACACCAGTTAATACTGGGAATCTTGGGACCACCTTAGATTCCTACCTACTGCAGTATGTAAGTCCTGGCCCTAGCCCTTGCTTACTCTGTCATCCCCTTATAATTTCACTCGAGAATCACAGAACTATGTAGAGACTCTGGAACATGTATTTCTGTACTTCTTACTTGCTGCATCTCTCTATCTGGAATGTTCCACTCCCCCCCCCCACCCCCACCCCCACCCCCACCTGGCTGCCAGGTAAACTTCTAATGATCTTTGAAGTCTCAGCTCAAATGTTACTTCCTCAGGGATGCCTTCCTTGACTCCCAGGCTGAGTTAAGTTCTCCTTCTCCTTTGCTTTCATTGTGTTTTGTACCTGCAACCCCCCTTAAAAAAATTTTATTTTTGAGAGAGAGAGAGACAGACAGAGCATGAGTAGGGGAGAGGCAGAGAAAGAGGGAGACCCAGAATCCAAAACACGCTCCTGGCTCTGAGCTGTCAACACAGAGCCCGATGCGGGGCTCAAACTCACCAACCATGAGATCGTGACCTGAGACAAAGTCAGACGCTTAACTGATTGAGCCACCCAGGCGATCTGTGTTTTGTTCCTGCTCCCTTAAAATGAACCTCCACTAGCCTAAGTTCCTTGAGAGAATGTACTCTCTTTTTGGCTGTATCTCCATCCTAGTACAGCGTAAGTAAAAACTTGCTCAGTGACAGTGGGGTGAGTGAATGAATGAATGAATGAATGAATAGCTAAGCAATTGTAACAAGTCTAGTATGGGGAGAAGGTACTGGTGACTAAGCTGGAGAGACTGTCAGGAGCTACTTTGTAGAGGGTTTTGTAGGCCCCACCAAGAGATTCGGCTCATCCTAAAAGCAACAGGGAGCCACTGACAAGTCGAAAAGCAGAGAATGAAATTATGAGATTTGTGTTTTAGTAAGCCCACTCTAAAACCTGTGCACCAGTATTTCTCAAAGTGGGCTCCTTGGACCGCCCGCACCGGAATCTGTGGTGTTAGTAGACATGCAGATTGACAAAGTCCAGACTTGCTGCAGAAGACTGTCAAAAAGGGAAGATGGAGAATCTGTGAACACAACCTTCCCCGTTCCTGATCTCTATGTTGACTAACACATGAGAATAATTGCAATACCGGATGAACTGGGGCACGTCCAGGATGTGTGGAAACCTGAACAAGCTTATCTCCACTGCTCTCTGCCTCAGTTGCCTCCATCTGAAATATGGCAATGGTGACAGCACTCGCCATACAGAGTTTGTGAGAATTAAAGAAGGTAATGAATACGAACCTCCTAGAAAAGACCTAGTGCACAATAAGAACTCTGCGTTAAATATTAGATCCTTTTGTCCTGGAAGGGTGAGAGTGGGAAAAGAGGAATCTGTTAAAGCCATCTGGGCGGGTGATGCTATGGGCCTGACTTCAGGCAGTGACAGTGGGAACAGAAAAGAAGGGCAGAGGTGACGGACATTTGGAGGGATTATCAACAGGACTGGTTCACCGACCGGACAGAGGACTGGCGATTCAGAAGTTAGAGTTGAAGCTAGAAGAGGTGAGAGATGAAACAACTTGCGGAAGGAAAGTCCTGAGTTCATTTTGGGCTATGGTAAGTCGGAGATGCCTGTAACTCCTCCGAGTTGAGCTGTCTGGACAGACTGGCCGACATGCGGGAGAGGAGAGCAATGTGTTGTGAAAACAGCATCAGACACGTGGTTCCCAAGACGTGTTCAGTCAACAAACATCTATAATCCCAAGTCATTCGCCAGGCAGGCAGAGCCGTCAGGAGTTCCTCTGCAAGCCAGACCTCAGGACGGGGTAGGGTCCGGCCATTCGACCTTAACCCTTGGGGCCAACTTAGAAACTAGCTTCGATTACAATCCAGCTCATTAGATGCGTTCTTCTCAAGCCAAATGTTGCATGGCTGAATGGAAGCGAGACCCAGGAGCTTTCGTCTCCATTTGCGGAGGTCTCTGAAATGATATTAGGCAGAGCATGGCAGCCACTGGGGATGAGATATAAGTGTGATCACTTAACAAAACCAAGGCAGAGGGGGAGGTTGTAAAGCCATGCCTTCCAACCCTTAAGCACTGTGGAAGAGGGAACCAAAAGCCCACTGTATTTGTTTTTAAAGCTGTTTCAGCTGTTTTAAAGAGCCGCTTGTCAAGTCCTTCCGAAAATATAAAGCAGGATATAAAAATAAAAATAAGGGGTAAACATATAGGTTTTATGATGACAATGTTGCTGCGGAGTAGTGATTTATCAGAGATCTTTCGTCAATATCACACACACACACACACACACACACACACACAGCCCCAAACATTTTCAAAATCACTTTGGCCCAAGGTAATGTACGTGTGACCCACCACCTTTGCTGTCTCCACAGACTCCTCTGTGTGTGCCTCTGTATGCAGCTGAGGCTTACATTTAGCTCAAAAGGTCTCAGCGAATTTATACATCAATTAATTCTACTGCAGACCTGTTCCCTAGCTGTTCCTCATTTAGTCGTAATGGATCAGCCTTTTCAGGAGTTCTGAGGCACCTAGAATTAGACCCAGCTGATTTATACAATCTGAACATCAGTGGCCTCTTCCCTGCTGGTAGGCTGCAGGAAATCGTAGACACCAACCGCTGTCGATCTTGTGGATATTTACACCCGAGCATTAGGAGGATATAAACTTTTAAATTATATATGGCTGTTTTCATGAACAGATTTAAGATGTCATCAGGGAGACAGTATAAATGACAAAACACCAGCACAAGGAATTCATTTCTTCCATACAGTTTGACATCAAAATACAGGGCTCTCAGAAACCTTTTTTGTTTGTTTTTCTTTTTAAACTACCATGAAACTGATACCACAACTCACACTCCCTCGTGATAGCATTTTCTGCACTGGCTCTCGCCTAGAGTCTGAGGGTTCACAGTTATCAGAGCAAGGGGGATCATTTCTCAATGAAAGCTTCCTCCGCCAATGAAATTGGCAAATTTGTTTGCCCCCTATAGGATCTCTCCCATAGATTCTTTTACTTGTCATAATTAGCATAGCGCTGAATATAAAAATTCATACTTTAAAACACTGAAGTTTATATTTTGCCAAAGATATTCCAGGCCCTATGGTTTTTTTAGTATAAATCAGCACAAGCAATATATGCACATTAAAAAAAAATCAAGTCCCACAAAAGGGCATGTTTTGAAAAGTGAGTCATCCTACCCCCATGCCAGACTTCCTAGCGGCCATTACTGCAACAGCTTCCGATGTCTCTTTCCAGCAATTTTCAACACTGATAGACAAATACATATATATGCATCCTTTTAAGTCATAAATGGGAGGATACTGCACCAACTATCCTGTACCTTGTTTCTTGTCATTGACTAATTCACCTCTTCTCTCCACGTTCTGCGGCAGCACATTTAATTAAAATTCTTTATTCAGATAATTGAAGATTCCCGTGCAGATGGACGAAACAATAGAGAGAGATCACTTGCTCCCTTTGCCCAGTTTAGCCAAATGGCAACATTTTGCAAACTCTACAGTATGATACCACAACGAGGATATGGACATTGATAAAATCTACCGATCTTATTCAAATGACCCCACTTTTACTGACACTCATTTGTGTGTGTGTTTGCCTCCTACGACTTTTCTAAAAGTTGTATGGTTTTTATGTTTTACATTGAAGTCTATGACACATTTTGAGTTAATTTTGGTATTAGATTATGAGATTTAGGTGGAAGTATTTTGTGTTTTGTTTTGTTTTGTTTTGTTTATTTGTTTGTTGGGGGGGTTGCCTATATAGGTCTACTGGCTCCTACACTGTTGAGAAGGCCATCGTTTCATTGAATTACTCTCCGATAATTGTTAAAAACAAGAGTGCATATTTCTGTGAAAGTCTATTTGTGGATTCCTTATTTTATTCCATTGACCAATGTGTCTACCCCTCCAGACTATCTTAATTACTGTAGGTATTTAGTGAGCTTTATTTTCAGGCAAAGCAATTCCTCCCACTTTATTCTTCTTTGTAAAGATTGTGGTATCTGTCCTAGGCCCTGTGCCTTTCCATGTAAACTAGAATAAGTCTGTCTATACCTGTACCCTCTCCCCCTGCCCCCCCCCACAAAAAACTTGCTGGAATCTGCATCAAATGTATTGATCAATTTGGGGAGAATATCTTTAGCATTGGGATGTTGAGTCATCCGATCCATACACGTGATACATTTCCCCACTTGGTTCTTTCACCAGTATTTTGTAATTTCCGCCATGTAGCTTCTGTACTTGTTTCGTTCCGTGCACTCCTATGGATTTCATTTTATTTGGAGTGACCGTAGATGGTTCCGGTGCACCGTTAGTACAGGAATGTTCCTGGTTTTTGTGTTTTGCTCTTATGGCCTGCAACCTCGCTGAACTCACTTATTTCTAAAAGTTTCTTATAGATTCCTTGTATTTTTTACATATGCAATCAAGGTCACCTCAAAATCAGAAGAGATTTTTCTAATTTGTTTGTCTTTTATTTATTGTTCTTGTCTTGATGCAGGGGTTGGTACTATGGTGAATAAGAGTGGTGAGAGCAGATATCCTTGATTTGTTCCTGATGTTAAGGGTAAATGGTTCTCTCTTTCACCATTAAGTATGTTAGGTATAAGTTTATTGGTGATGCTCTTTATAAACTTGAGATCATTCTTCTCTATTCCTAACGTGCTGAGAGGTTTTTTTTTATCACTGATGAGTGTTGGATTTTGACAAATGCTTCCTATGTATAAGTTGATATGATCATATGATTATCCTTCTTTAGCTTCTTGGTATAGCAGATTACATTGATTGTTCCTCCAATGTCGATCAAGCCTTGCAACTTGGAACAAATTCCATTTGGCCACAGTGTAAATCTCTTTTTATACATCACTGAATTCAGTTTGCTAATATTTTGTTGAGATTTTTGGCATCCAAATTCATGAGATATATTGGTCTGTCATTTTCTTCCTTTTTTTCCTTCTTTTTGTACTGTCTTTATCTGGTTTTGAAATTAGGATAATATTGTCCTCATAAAATGTGCTGAGAAGCTCTGCCATCATCATTAAGGCACTCTTCAACAGGTGCCCAACAATTATACAGACAGCAGTGAAATTACTGAATAGTTTTTCAAATAAATGTGAGTTTTGAGTGGATTCCTTGTATTCTGCTACCATGAAAAATTGTTAAAGGTGGTTATGGACTGAATGTTTGTATCCCTCCTCCCCAAATCCATATGTTGAAGCCCTATCCTCTAATGTGACAGGATGTGGAGGTAGGGACATTGGGCACTAGTTAGATTTAGATGAAGTCATGGAGATGGGACCATCATGATGATATTAGTGCCCTTGTAAGAAGAGGAAGAGGTCAGAGGTCACTTGCTCTCCACCATGTAAAGATACAATGAGAAGGTAGCCATCTGCAAGCCAGAAAGACCTTACCACAAACCAAATCTGCTGGCACCTTGATCTTGGACTTCCAGCCTCCAGAACTATGAAAAATAAATGTCTTTTGTTTAAAAAAACATACTGGAAAGTACTTCCGCCTTTTCTTTCTTCTTCTTTTTTTTTTTCTTTTGCAGAGGATTATATAAAATTGGTATTAATTATTTAAGTGTTTAGAATTCCTCGGTGAATCTTGGAAATTCCTTCCTCAAGAGTTTCTAAATTATGAACTCAATTTCTGCAATGGTTATTGGCCCATTATCTATTTTGCCTTAGGTCTGTGGACTTTTGATTTTTAGGGAATTGGTCCATTTCTATGGTTTCAAATTTATTGCCATAAAGTTGTTCCTAATATTCCCTTATTATCTTCTGTGTGCTGGTAGGATCTGTAATGGTATCCCCTCGTTTATTCCTGGTATTAATAATTTGTCTTTATTTTCATCAGTCTTGCTACAGATTTATAAATTTTACTGATTTTATTTTATTTTTTTATTTTTATTTAAAAAAAATTTTTTTTCAACGTTTATTTATTTTTTTTTTGGGACAGAGAGAGACAGAGCATGAACGGGGGAGGGGCAGAGAGAGAGGGAGACATAGAATCGGAAACAGGCTCCAGGCTCCGAGCCATCAGCCCAGAGCTCGACGCGGGGCTCGAACTCACCGACCGCGAGATCGTGACCTGGCTGAAGTCGGACACTCAACCGACTGTGCCACCCAGGCGCCCCACTGATTTTATTTTATATTTTATTTTTTATTTTTTTTAACATTTACTTATTTTTGAGAAACAGAGAAGGAGTGGGGGAGGGGAAGGGAGAGGGAGACCCAGAATCTGAAGCAGGCTCCAGGCTCTGAGCTGTCAGCACAGAGCCCGACGCGGGGCTCGAACTCACGAACCGTGAGATCATGACCTGAGCCGAAGTCGAGATCAAGAGTCAGATGCTTAACTGAGCCACCCAGGCACTCCCATTTCATGGATTTCTGATCTTATTTCCTTCCTCTTCTTCCTTTGGTTATATTTTGCTCTTCACTTCTAGTTTCCTGAGGTAGAGACTTAGGTTATTGGTTTGAGACCTGTCTTTATTGCTAATTTAAGCATTTGGTTCTACAAATTTCTTTCTCAACACTCTTTAGCTGTTTCCTACTTATCTTGATATGTTTTTTTTTTAATTTTCATTCAGGTCGATGTATTTTCTTATTTCCACTGAGACTTCTTTGACTCATGGATTATTTAGAATGGTACTTTAATTTCCAGGTGTTTAGAAATGTTGTGCTAATTGATTTTCAGTTTGGTTCCATTACTGTCAGAGAATGCACGAAATAATTTCTTCTAAATTTCTTGGGGTTTATTTTATGGACCACAATATGTATGGTATATCACCTAAGTGAAAGTTCCATAGATGCTTGAAAAAAAATGTGCATATTTTTTATCGGGTAGAATCTTCTATAGAGGTCAATTCGATCCTGTTCGTTGATAGCAGTACACAAATCTTCTATATTTTTACTGATTTTCTGTGTAGTGGCACTATCAGTTGCTGAGAAGAGAGCTTTTAAAGTCTCCAGGTATAACTATAGATTTGCCTATTACTACTTTTAACTCCATCAGCTTTTGCTTCAGGAATTTTGAGACTCTGATTTGGGGCATACACACATTTAAAATTGTAATCTCTTCCCGCATGATGGATCTTTTTATAATTCTACGATTAATTAATATGGTCACACCTGCTTGTTCAAGTTAATATTTACAATATACATAGTTTCTGTCCTCTTAACTTTCAATTTAATTATGCCATTGAATTTATTTTTATCACTGAAAAATACTGTTGAGAAGAAAATTTAAAGCCCTAAATGCCTATGTTAGAAATGAACACAGGTCTCAAATCAATAAGTACCTAATTCAAGAAACTAGAAAAAACACTGTTTTTGTAAGGAGCATATAGTTGGGTCGTGTTTTTTTTTTTTTATTTACTTGTCAAATCTTTGGATTGTTGTATTTACACCATTTATATTTCATGTAATTATTGATATATTAACACAAGTTTATTTTATTATTTGTTTTTAATTTCTCTGGTTCCCATTCCTTCTCTTTTCTTGCCTTCTTACAGGTTGCTTAGACATTTTTTACTGTCCCATCTTGATTCATTTACAGTTTTTTGTAAATGTTTATTTATTTTGAGAGAGAGAAGGAAGGGAGGGGCATGGAGAGGAAGAGAGAGAATCCCAAGCAGGCTCCACACTGTCAGCATAGAGCCCGGTGTGGGGCTCGGATCCCATCAACCATGAGATCACAACCTGAGCCAAAATCAAGAGCCAGACACCTAACCAATTGTGCCACCCAGATGCCCCAACAGGTTTTTTTTTAAGATTTTATTTTTAAGAAATCTCTACACCCAACATGGGGCTCAAACTCACAACCCCAAGATCAAGAGTCACAGGTTCTTCCAACTGAGCCAGCCAGGTGCCCCAGTTACAGTGGTTTTGAGTCTGTCTCTTCATGTTGTTTTCATAGAGGTTGTTTGGAATATTATAATACAAATATGTGCTTTCAAACAGTTTACTCGATCAGCTTTTTAGCATTTTCAGGTGTGGCAACCTCAATTCTATTTAGGTCTCTTACCTTCCCCACTTTTTTTTTTTTTTTTTAAGATTCAAGTTAACATACAGTGTACTATTGGTCTCATGGGTAGAATTTAGTGATTCATCACTTCCATATAACACCCAGTGCTCCTCCCAACAAGCGCCCCCCTTCATGCCCATCACCCATTTAGCCCATCCCCCCACCCACCTCCCATCAAGCAACCCTCAGTTTGTTCTTATATTTAAGAGTCTCTTATGGTTTGCTTCCCTGTTTTTATCTCATTTTTCCTTTCCTTCCACTATGTTGATACATTTTGTTTCTTAAATTCCACATATGACTGAGATATTTTTTCTCTGATTTTGCTTATGTCACTTGGCATAATACACTCTATTCCATCCATGTTGTTGCAAATGTCAAGATTTCATTTTTTTGATTGCTGAGTAATATTCTGTTGTGTGTATATATATAAATATATATAAGTATATATATATATGTGTGTGTGTGTGTGTATATATACATATATATATACACACATACTATCTCTTCTTTATCCATTCGCCAGTCAGTGGAAATCCGGGCTCTTTCCATAATTTGGCTATTGTTGATAGCGCTGCTATAAACATTGGGGTGCATGTGCCCCTTCAAATCAGCATTTCTGTATCCTTTGGATAAATACCTAGTAGTGCAACTGCTGGGTCATAGGGTAGTTCTATTATTAACTTTTAAAATATTCCCTTTCTCTGCATCCTCACCAACAACTGTTATTTCTTGTGTTGTTAATTTTAGACATTCTGACAGGTGTGAGGTTGTATCTCATTGTGATCTTGATTTGTATTTCCCTGATGATGAGTGATGTTGGGCATCTTTTCATGTGTCTGTTGGCCATCTGGATGCCTTCCTTGGAAAAGTGTCTATTCCTGTCCCTGCCCATTTCTTCACTGGATTATTTGTTTTTCAGGTGTTGAGTTTGGTAAGTTCTTTACAGATTTTGGATACTAACCCTTTATCCAATATGTCATTTGCAAATATCTTCTCCCATTCCATCAGTTGCCTTTTAATTTTATTGTTTCCTTCGCTATTCAGAAGTTTATTATTTTGATGGGGCGCCTGGGTGGCTCAGTCGGTTGGGCATCCGACTTCAGCTCAGGTCATGATCTCACAGTCTGTGAGTTCGAGCCCTGCATCAGGCTCTGTGCTGACAGCTCAGAGCCTGGAGCCTGCTTCAGATTCTGGGTCTCCCTCTCTCTCTGCCCCTCCCCTGCTCATGCTCTGTCCTCTCTGTCTCAAAAATAAATAAAAACATTAAAAAAAATTTTTTTAATTAAAAAAAAAAAAGAAGTTCATTATTTTGATAAGGCCCCAGTAGTTCATTTTTGCTTTTGTTTCCTTTGCCTCTGGAGACATGCCTAGTAAGAAGTTGCTGCAGCCAAAGTCAAAGAAAGTAGGGAAAGAAGGAACATACCTCAACATCCTAAAGGCCATATACGAAAGACCCACAGCTAGTATCATCCTCAATGAGTTAAAGCTGAGAGCTTTCCCCCTAAGGTCGGGAACACAACAAGGATGTCCACTCCCACCATTGTTGGTTAACATAGTACTGGAAGTCCTAGTCTCAGCAATCAGACAAAAAAGAAATAAAAGGCGTTCAAATTGGCAAGGAGGAAGTCAAACTTTCACTCTTTGCATACAACATGGTATTCTGTGTGGAAAACCTGAAAGATTCCACCAAAATATTGCTAGAACTGATACATAAATTCAGCAAAGTCACAGGACACAAAATCAACATACAGAAATCGGTGGCATTTCTATACACCAATAATGAAGCAGCAGAAAGAGAAATCAAGGAGTTGTTCCCATTTACAATTGCATCAAAAACATAGACACCTAGGAATAAGCCTAACCAAAGAGGTAATAGATCTGTACGCTGAAAACTATAGAAAGCTTGTGAAAGAAATTAAAGAAGACACAAAGAAATGGAAGAACATTCCATGCTCACGCTTTGGAAGAACAAATATTGTTAAAATGTCTATACTACTCAAAGCAATCTACACGCTCAATGCAATCCCTATCGAGATAACACCAGTATTCTTCCCAGAGCTAGCACAAACAATTCTAAAATTTGTATGGAACCACAAAAGACCCCAAATAGCCAAAATAATGTTGAAAAAGAAAACCAAAGCTGGAGGCATCACAGTTCTGGACAAAAACAGATAGATCGTAGATAGATGGAACAGAATAGAAAACAACCCACACCATATGGCCAACTAACATTCAACAAAGAAGGAAAGAATATCCAATGGCAAAAAGACACCTCTTCAAAAAATGGTGTGTGTGGAGGGGATGCCTGGGGCGCTCAGTCGGTTGAGCGTCCAACTTTGACTCAGGTCATGATCTCACAGTTCGTGAGTTCAAGCCCCATGTCAGGCTTTGGGCTGACAGCGCAGACCCTGCTTTGGATTCTCGGTCTCCCTCTCTCTCTGCCCCTACCCCACCCATGCTTTCTCAAAAATAAACAAAGTCAAAAATAATGGTGTTGGGAAAACTGGACAGTGACATGCAGAAGAATGAAACTGGACCACTTTCTTACACGAGACACACAAATAAATTCAAAATGGTGGAAAGACCTAAATGTGAGACAGGAAATCATCAAAATCCTAGAGAAAACAGGTACCTTCCCCACTTTTAAATATCATTGTTTGTGGTATTATATAGTGTCATAATATTTGTGTTAATCAAATATAATTTCTAAAACTCACAAGAAAATGGATAGTCTATTGTAAGTACCCATATATCTGCTTTTCCCATTGTTCCTTCTTCCTTCCTAATGCTTCACCATTTATTCTTTTATCATTACCTGTTTGAAGAATTTCCTTTAGTCAATATTTAACGGTAAGCCTGCTAGTGAGAAATTCTTTTAGTTTTCCTTTGCCTAAAAAAGTTTTTATTTTGTCTTCATTCCTGAAGGACAGTTTCAACTGATACAGAATTTATTGACAGTTCTTTCCTTTCAGCACTTGAAAAACATGTCACTTCTTTCTGGCCGTTATGTTTTCAGATCAGAAATACGCTTTCGAATCAGCATCCCTCTTTAAGTAACATGTCATTCCACTCAGGCTGCTCTCGAGACATTTTTGTCTTTATTTTGCCAAAGTTTAATTAGCATATGTCTTGAGCATTTTTCTTGCGGTTTCCCATTTGTGGTTCGCTCAGCTTCTGGAGGCTGTAGGTTTGTGTCTTTTGCCCAATTAGAACTTTTCAGCCATCGTTTCTTCAAATATTCTTTCAGCCGCACTGTCTGTCTCCTATCCTTCTGAGGCACTGATTACACAAGTGTTGGAATATCTTATTATCTCACGGGTCCCTTAGGCTCTGTTTCCTTTCAGCCTATTTTCTCTGTTGTTCAAAATGGGTGGCTTCTGTTATTCTCTCCTCAAGTTTGTGTCCTCTGCCATCTCCAGTGTACTATTAAGCCCATTCAGCATGCTATTTATTTCAGTTGTTGTAATTTTCAGTTCTACAATTTCCATTTGGTTCTTTTATGTGACTTCTTTTTTTTTTTTGCTGAGATTTTCTATTTTTTTCATTTGTTTCAAGAGAATTTGTAATTGATTGCAGAAGCATTTTTATGGTAGCTGCTTTGAAATCTTTGTCAGACAAATTCCAACATCTGATTCATCTCAGTGCTGGCATGAGCTGGGTGTTTTTCCTCGTTCGAGTTGTCATTTTCCAGTTGTTACGAGGGGTGGTTTTCAAGTTTCTCTTGGACATTTTTTCGCTATGTTAGGACACTCTGAGAACTAGTTAATTCTTTTATTTCAGGAGGCAGTCACCCTGTTTTAGTCTAGCATGCAGGTCCTAGACTCATTTTGTGGGGCTTATTTCCAATGGCAGTTTGTTTTCAGAGACTTCGGGGTGTTATTTTGGGCTACCTCATTTGTCTGGTGCCACGGGGGCTCCCTGTGTTTCCTCCTAGTGCTGAGTGATAGGGGGTGCACAGAAGGGTTACCATAAGGTCACGCTGAAAGGTGTTCTCAGTGGGACAAGGGAAGGGGGTGTTGGGATGCCCTTTTGCTGCCTCCAACTGCTTTGGTATCTCTGACGGGTAAGGGTAACGAATTTTTTACCTATGAGCATAAAGAGGTTTCCAAGATGCGGCCACTTACTGTTGACTGGGTTCCTTTGTCCAGTTCCTCCGTAGGTGGAGCCTCTGACTTCGGCTCAGGTCATGATCTCATGGCTTGTGAGTTCGAGCCTTGCGTTGGGCTCTGTGTTGACAGCTCGGAGCCTGGAGCCTGCTGCGGATTCTGTGTCTCCTTCTCTCTCTGCCCCTCCCCCACTCACACTCTGTCTTTCTCTCTCTCTCTCTCTAACATAAACATTTAAAAAAATGACTTTTGTAAGGCTAAAGAGTTTTGCAACCACAATCCAGTTTTAGAACCTTTCCATCACCACAGTTTGCTCATATCCTTTTACAGTTAATGCATGCTTCCACCCCCCAGCCCCAGGCAACCACTGATTTGTTTCAGGTGTCTATAAATATGCCTTTTAACGGCACTGCAATAAAGAGAATCATACAAAATGTAGGGATTTTTTTGTGCCTAGATTCTTCCACCCATCACAATGTTTTTCAGGTTCAGCTATGTCGTTTCATGTATCAATAGTTCTTCCCTTTTAATTGAAAATAAGATGCCACTGTGTAAGTATGCCACATTTTATTTTTTGCATTACATACGTCTTAATAGTTGTTTGGATTATTTTCAACTTTGAGACATTATGAGTAAAGTGGGGTAGACATGTGAATGCATGTGTTTGTGCGCACATTTTCATTCATCGTTGGTCGATTTCTAGGAATGGAATTGCTGAGTCATATGTTAAGAAATTAATGAACAGCTTCCAAAGTGATTGTACCATTTTTACATCCTCACCATTTACATCCTCACCACCAATATGTGAGGGTTCGGGTTTTCTGTCTGGGGGGGTGGCCATTGCCTTTGTGTAGACTGCCGCCCCCGGCACCTTTTACTGTTGATTCCTATTCATCCTTCATATGTTAACTCAAATATCAGGCAAGCTTTCCTTGAAGCTTTCAACTAAGTCAGACCTGTTATAGGCTCTGAAAGTAATCATCATTTTCCTTTCACTACTCATGGTTTGGACTTACACATTACTGTGTGTGATTATTTAATGTCTATCTCTTTTATGAGCTCTTTTCATGAGCTCTCTTTTGCTCAACATCGTATCCGTAACCCCTAAGGCATAGAAGGCCCTCAATAAATACTTTTTTGAATAGATGAGTGAATGAGTACATGTCGTCTGGGGGGATTAAAAGCCAGTCTTAACATTCAAAGATCTCCCCACTAGGCTCTCTGGAGAAGCAAGGACAGATTGGCATGGACCATCCGTTAATGTCCCACATCCCCAGCCAGAAGGCAGTGCTCCATTGCAATATTCTTTACAGACTGAGGGTTGACGGATATCTCCCTAGTGGTCCATTTTGTATTATCCAGCTGTGTGCTATATGTGAAACTGGCCTCAAGACCTGGAAGGGAACTTAGACTCCCTTCCCACACACTATACACCAAGTCCTTTCTGTAAAGGAATCAAGACCTCTGCTTAAATCCTGCTTCTCTAAGCAAGGAGTCTCTCTGCTGACATATGCCAATAAGGACGGCAATGTGGAGTAAAGCCAGAAGCCCCTACTTCAACCCTTTTGCCACTTCCCAACTTGTAAAGGGTTGGCTTGGAGTACTGTTGATCCCACGGGAAAGCCTCAGACCAGTTTACAGAATGACAGTTGTAATGCACTTAAGAAAGAATTTATCAGAGCGGTTCCGAGACTGAATGAGTGGCACTGAAAGGCAATGAGCCCTCTGTTACTGGAGGCAGTCAAGAGGAGATTGGATAACCCCTTGACAAAAGTAGTGCACATCGGACGGGGAAGGAAAAGAAAAGCTCTGAGGATCTATCCACCACTGACATTGGGAGATTCCGAAATGGGTGCTCTTTGAGCTGTCTCTCTAGTCATGGGAAATGGGTTTACACTGAGTAATCTCCTCTCTTTCCTGCATTCCCTTGACCCCAAGGGTCTTCTGGCTGGGGTTGGCTGTGGCCAGAGAACATAACTGAGTTAATACTTTTACAGAGACTGAACCTGTGACCTTGTCCTCATTAGCTCTGTCCTCTAACCCCCTCCCAAGTTCACAGGCACATTTCTGATATGCAGCAGTGAAATTCACTCTAGAGAGGAGGAGTTTCACACCATGTGAAGTAATGTAATCCAACGACACCTATTTCAGCATGATAACATTGTGCTCCATTTAAAAATGAAATTCTCAGGGGTGACAAAAATTAAAATGATGGTTTTGAAGTATTTTGAGTGAGAAATTTTCGATCAAAGCAAGAGGAAATCTTATGCAAAAGGATTGGCAGCTTCAACCATGCAGAGACATAAATATCACATATTAATAGATTTGACCTAGTTGCAATCATAGCTTCATTGTCATCTTGTCTCCCTCACGTGTTTATTCTGTATTTGGTTAGCTGGGATATCCGCGGATGTGCAAAAAATAATAATAATAATAATAAATAAGAAGTAGGCAGTTAGCATGATAATAAAGAACATGGGAAATAAAGTGGGTTTGAGGAAATCTTTTAATGTTACTAACTTGACTTAAAACTACTGGGGCCTGCAAATTATTTACTTTCAATCATCCATTAGATTATCTCATTACAAAGATTTTCAGTTACGTGTGACTACGGTACATATGATACAGCCTTCACTGGGCCACCTGTTGCATTTCCTATCAACCAAGGAAGAGCTGTAATTCATCTGCTTAGCAAATCTCTTTCAACTTTAGAGTTACACAGGAACTTAGAAAGCATTTAACTCAGAAATGTTCATTTTGTGGGGGGGGGGGGAGGTTATATGAACGTCTAAGACTCTAATGAAAGCCACACACTCTTTCCTTAGAACACTGCACATGCGTATTTACACATACACACACACACGTTTTGCATACACTTTCCTGGAACTTAGACACCCCCCATACAGCCCAAATCCATGGCGCCCAGACTAAGAACCTGTATTCTAATGTAGCCTTTTCCATTTCAAGACAATGAAGCTGAGGGTAAGGGCCTATCTAACTTGATCTTTCCAATGGTCTTGCTCCAAGTGCCATCTGATTAAAAAATCGAAAACTTAAAAAAGAAACTGAAGACATAAGCTTTAAGAGAAGATGTCACCTGATAAAAAAATATGAATCAACTTTGAGGAGTATACTGTGTTTCCTACATGGAGTACTACTTTTAAGTGCTATGTCCAGAGAAAAACAAAAACTATTGCACTTACTTACTACGTTATTTCAGTCATGCGTATTTCCACAGTTAAGTCCACCCTTGCCTTCCTGCTATTTTCTTTGGAAACTGCACAAAAGAGTTTAACTGTATTTTCTTCCCACTCAAAGGCAGGCCTACAGAGGCACACTTTGTATAGTTTACCTGTTTGTCTACTTGCTTGAGGAAATAAATTGCGGGTGGACCCACTGATACAGGAAAAGGTTCTCTTGAGCCTTGCAGTTAAGCTTACTGAAGTGCAAAATGAAGATTTACACGCTGTTCAAACCCCGGTTGTTTCCACATTCTCTGCACTGGAATGATTTCCCTGGGGTCTCCTTTCGCTGGGGTCAGTCTAGGAACGTTACCTGAAGCGGTTGCCGCAGAACAAGGTAGCTAGAGGCCCAGCATCCACCATAAATATATCATCTGTAATTCTATCAAATCCCACCCAGTTGCCCCGAGTCACGTGAAGGCTAGCACCAAACACTGATGCCAGGAATCAACTAGAGCATTGCACGCTGGCCTCTACAAATCCTCTTTCCTTGAGTATGATGGATTCCACTGACCCAAGATATGTCCTATAAGCCTTAAAGCAAGTGTTGCCATCCTAAAGGCTAAGCACAGATCTTGGCAAGAATATTGGTGCTGATGGATCGGCTGCCATGGAAACTGAGACAGACCTAATTTAAACAGAAACCAGTGTCAGCTAGCTATTTATGGGTTTGTTATTGGTTGATTTATTGACCGATCGAGTTTTGATCAGCCTTCTAAACCTAGAGTAAGAGGCCGGGGGTTTCTAAACATGCTTGTGGTATTTAAGACCACTTGTATTTTTTTGAATGGAGGGCAACACATAGCACATTTTCCTTGCCACTTGCTTCTCCTTTGCAGCGCAACTGTGAGGCTCAGGACTATGCAATTCTTGGGGTTGGGCTTCCATTTTCTTTCCTGCGATTGGCAGAAATTACAAAAATGTTTGCCATTCCCAGTCTTCACCACCAGAATCATACTTTTGTAGCTGAAAGTTATCTTGGAACTGGTCCAATTCACTACAATTACCAGTCCAATTATCCCGTCGGAGTCCAAACTACACCCAGAGTCTAATGGACTACATTACGGATAAACATCCTTGCTCACTTTTCTCCAGGGAGGAGACCCAACAAGGTGAGTGTTGGTTTCACCTTCACTCATTTCAACAAAAGGCTGATTTGGTCCATAAAAGAGTTCACAAAAGTAGAATCAAGTGAGTAGGAAAAAGGGCTCAATTTGCAGTTTTGCAGGAGAAAGGGGGGTAAATCCAGAGCTTTTAATTCCTGGAGGTTGACTCTTCTTACGCTCAGCAGCCCCGACATGAGGCCTACAGGGCAGGGATGGCAGACAAGCAAACACACAGACATATGCCATGAAGGTCAGCCTATCACGCTCTAGTCTATCAATGGCCTGGCAAGTACTGAGGCCGAATTAGATTCAGAACACGGGCAGCCTGTCTTCCAAAGATAGGCAAATCCCACCTCGGTCACTTTTTCTTTCCTTGAGATACGATGGTGTGGCGACCACGTGCACACAGTCTAGAGACACCCCCTGGATTTACGAGGCTGGCTTCACCACTTCCCAGGGGTGTGATCTTCAGCAAGTTACATTACCTTTCTATGCCTCCGTTTCTAAACATAGCAATGTTGATGATGATGATAAAAGCATACCAACCTCCTAAGGGCATTGTGAGGATTAAGTGAATTAATGAATATATAAAATCATCTCACAGGGGCGCCTGGGTGGCTCAGTCAGTTGAGCGTCCGACTTCGGCTAGGGTCACGATCTCCCAGTTCATGGGTTCGAGCCCTGCGTTGGGCTCTGTGCTGACGGCTCAGAGCCTGGAACCTGCTTTGGATTCTGTGTCTCCCCCTCTCTCTGCCCCTTCCCTGCTTGTGCTCTGTCTCTCTTTCTCTCTCAAAAATAAACATTAAAAAACTTTTTGAAAAAACAATAGCATCTGACATATACTAAGTGCTATATAAATATTAGCTTAGTATCACTGGATTCTGCCCAGTGCTCCAAGTACCAGGACACATGGCTTCATTCAAGAACATATGCAGAGGACACAAACTGATTTCTCATTTTCTTCCTCACTGTATGGTTGAATGAAGGCAGAAGCGGGTAAGACCAAGATGTACTGAAGGGAATCACAACTTAGGTCCGATGAGAACTCCCTCCACACGTCTTGTCCTCTCCCACCATCTCCCACCGCCACCCGCAGCCCAAGCACACTACAGGTTTCTCTCTCTGGAATACAGTGAAATCGCAAATAAACTCCCTTCTCTTCTAAAAGGCAACAATTCCTCAGAAAGCCCACCTACAAACTTTCTAGTACTTTGGTGTGAGTTTACGGTGTAGATCATTTGCAGAGCAACTTCAGCGGGCCACCTGGCAGCTGGTCACCTGGGCAAATGATGAGCTACCAGGGGCCAGTGGGCCGTGAAAGCCAAACTCTTCCTGCTCCACAATGGGGCCCAAGTTAAAGGCCTGGTCACCAGCCAGGACATGGCTCTGGGATGCTACCACTGATCCTTCCAAAGCAAACAGGTTAACGAGCTCTCAGACGAGTGTAAGAGGAAACCTACACATACTTCTGGGAGCGTCTGAGTATCTCATACTGTGGCGACAGAGTCCGCACTTGGCACAGTGTTCACCATGGAGACTGTACAGCCAGGCAGAGCTGGGAGTGAATCCTGGGTCTGCAACTACCCGCTATGTGACCCTTGGCCCGTTCTTTACTGTATCTGTGCCTCATTTTGCCCCTCTGTAAAATAATAAAAACCAACCCTGGAAGATTACCGTGAGATTATAAAATGAGATACTACAGCTGTGACAGTGAACCCTTAGTCGCCCCCCCGAAGTTGAGAATGTAAGTGCACAGCACAACAGCCGACCTAGAGTAGGGGACCTGATGTTTGGAACTATCATTGTAACTACGGAGAATGACGTATACCCTCCCGCAGACCTCACCTCCTCGCTTTTTTCTAAGTTTTGTTTTTGAGAGGTGGGAGGAGAGAGAACGCACACGAGTGGGGTAGGGGCAGAGAGGGCGGGAGAGCGAATTCCAAGCAGGCTCTGTGCCATCAGTGCAGAGCCCTACGTGGGGCTCAAACTCACCAACCGGAAGATCATGACCTGAGCTGAGAGGAAGAGTCGAACGCTTAACTGACTGAGCCACCCAGGGGCCCCTCATCTCCTCATTTTTGAAATGAACGGGTTAGGGTAGAAGATCACCTCCAAGGCTCCTTCCGGCTCTGATTCTCTGAGCTCTCATTATCTTATATCTACAGATACAAACATGTAGAAACATAATGTTGTCGAGATTTTTTAAAAAGGGAGAGACAAAGAGAGGAATGGGGAACACGTCAATAACAGGGTTAGCGGAAGCAGTGATGCGTTGAGCCCTTAGGAATAAAAAGTGATAGAGAACAGGGTTACAAAATCTCCGCAAGAACTTCTAAGTAGGTAGCACGGAAGGGCGCGTGTGCGAATTCACACCCCAACCTCAACTGGTCTCAGGGACGACAAGAGATGAGTGCCGGTGGCGGGGTACTGGCCTCTCTGCACCCTTCTCACCCAAAGACACGGCAGACCCTTGATGACTGGAAGCCATGGTCCGTTTCCGTCCTGTTCGACACCCACCGACAGGGAGCGTGGACTGGCAAGGATCTGGCCAAGGCCAAGGGTTTGTTACAGAAGAAACAATGCTCCATGCTCCAAGGCCAATTTGAATGCAAGTTTACCCACTGTAGTTCTTGGCATGAGGCAAGAAACAGATTTGTTTGAACAGAGCAGTTTTTCTATTTGCAATCATACCACTGTGTGCTGTGATCCTATTAATTCTCACAAGCAAAGAAAGCAGCTATGTGGGGCTGGCTGCCTCCCTCCCTGCACACACATGCAACCTCCAAGGAACACTCGAAATGGTATCACGGAGGCAGTAGATGGCAGTCATCTACTTTCTAATTCAGGAAGACTTTGGCGACTGGAGACCGTCTTCTGTTCAAAGCCAAGCCATGATCCCGAATGCTCCTTGAACAACCACTATCTCCTTTAGGTTTGGGGGAAGAAATCAGAGCTGCTCTCCACTAAGAGTAGACCAGAAACAAACAGTCCATCTATTAATGGAGGCAATCTGCTACGGTGGATAAAAGCATGAGCTCTGGAGCCAGACTGCCTGGGTTTTTCTCCCCACTCTACCTCTTACTAGCTGTGTGACCTTGGGCAAATTATTTAATCTCTCTGCACCTGTTTCTTCCTATGTGAGGCAGAGGCATTAATAGAGCCTAGCTCATAGAACTGTTGAGAAAATTGAATGAGTTAATAGGTATAAAGCTGTTATAATGGCGGCTGGCAGAGTTAGTGTTTTTTAATTGTTATTAAACTAAATAAATAATCTTTATGTGTTTGGCACCCAGTAAAGTATCTGAAGGTCAATAGTAATTGAGCTGCTTGTCTCCTTTATTAAAAATCTTCAGGGGGCCTGGGTGGCTCAGTCGGTTAAGCGTCCGACTTCGGCTCCGGTCACGATCTCGCGTTTCGTGAGTTCAAGCCCAGCATCGGGCTCTGGGCTGACAGCTCAGAGCCTGGAGCCTGCTTCGGATTCTGTGTCTCCCCCTCTCTCTGCCCCTCTCCTGCTTGTGCTCTCTCTCTCTCTCAAAAAATGAATAAATGTTAAAAATAAAAATAAATCTTCAACCTACTTGCAGAGCACAAGGACTAATGGCCAAAATCAGTACAGAGGGCTTCAGATAGCCTCACATTACTTTGAATCTATGACTGCCTTAGACAGAACAGTCCCCTCAAAATTCATGTTGAAACCCACCCCCACCCAATGTGATAGTATTAGGAAGTGGTGCCTTCGGGAGATATCTAGGTCATGAGGGTGGAGCCATCATAAGTAGATCAGTGCCCTCCTAAAAGAGACCCCAGAGAGCTCTCTCTCCCCTTCCACCATGTGAGGACAGAGCGAGAAGGCACCCTTCTACGAACCAGGAAGTGGGCTCTCGCTAGGCATAGAATCTTGCCAGCACTTTGATCTTGGACTTCCCAGCCTCCAGAGCTATGAGAAATAAATTTGTTTTTTTATAAACCGCCCAGTCTATGGTATTTTTGTTATAGCAGCCCAAAGAGACTAAGACAATGAGAAACTCAGGGGATTTTCTGATATAATTTATAAATCTAGAAAGATGCACCTCACATAAGGCATCTGCATTAACTTGAGTAGGGTAACTGCTAGGAAAAAAAACAGACTCAAATACGTGATAGGCTCAAACACAATAGAACTTCACTTCTCTCTCATTTAAAAGCCCAAATGGGTGTTCTTGAGCTCTCTTCTAAGCAGCAACTCGGGAACCCAGGCTCCCTCTACCTCGTGGCTCCTTTTCTTCCATGCATGGCTTCCCAGATCACCATGCTCCTCTCCATCAGGCCAGTGAAAAGGGCAAAGGGGATGCAGAAAATGCACGTGAGCGGCCTAGAAGTGGTACACGCCTCTTCGACCTAATGCTCTTGGGGACAACGAGTCATACGACCCCATCAAACTATAAGGAAGACTAGGAAATGTAGTCCCTGGGTGGGCAGCCACTTTCCAGCAACCACTCCAGACAGTGCGAAGGGAACAGGAATTTAGCTGGACAGCTAGCCATCTCTATCTAGGCTCTAGGGTAACAAGCTTGGAACTGGCAGAGTAAGAACAGGGTAAGACGCTGAGCTCTAGATCAGAGGCGGTCTTTCATTCTCTTAGTATCTTCAGACTCAGCACAGGGATGATTTCTTTGTGGGGGACGGAGAAGTAAAGTTGACAGAGTGCCAGGAGCATCTGAAATTCTTCTTTCTTGTGACCTGTCTCTACGAGGTCTCTCTCCCTGGTCTTCTCCATCCTCAACTTTTGTAATGGATGTCTCCTTCACCCTTCATACGTGGACTGAACCCTAGAACTTCCCAAGCCTTTTCCGTCACCACAGAAGAGAGGTCCAGGATTCCCGGCTTCCAAATACCTGAAGTACTTCCTCGTCCTCCCATCTCATGAAGACAGGGAGCTTCTCCTTCATGCATTTTTTTTTTTTTTTAGAGAGTTTGAAAGTACAGTTCATCTCCTCTAGTCACTTATTTTCAAACTCCTTCATATTGCATAAATATCAAAGGTCTTCTAATTTGGGGTTTCTCTGTTTTTTGTAATACACACTGTCCATCCAAGTTCCCTTTCTCCTTGAATTCCAGTGCGGGATCAGCCATTGAAGAATTAGCGGGTGGAAACAATCCCCCGCAACACTAGCCTGTCCCACGGAGTCGAGCTTTGGTGATAGAACCCACGTCCAAATGTCTCCCAGAAGCTAAAGGATCTAAACCAGAATGACTGATAGCCACGGTCTCTTTTTTTTAAGTTTATTTATTTATTTAAGTCATCTCTAAACCCAACGTCCGGCTTGAACTCACGACTCCGAGATCAAGAGTCGCATGCTCCGCCAACAGAGCCAACCAGGCGCCCTGTCACTAGTCTTTTCAGAGTGGTAATTGGCCAAACCCAGTAATTCCATAAAGTGTCCTTCCTTGGCTGAAGAGGCAGCTACCGATGCCTTTTGTTTCTCCTTTTAAAGATTCAAAGGCAAAACTGTAAATGAATTCCAGTCAAACTTACTTTTAAAATCTTTGCTTTGGTAGGTAAGATGAATATAATTGGCTTAAGAGCAGTAATAAAATCTGCAAGTAATGATTTTAAAATGCTTCTGTTGTGATCAGACGTTTTTCTCCACTGGCACCAAGCGTGCTAGGTAGGGTCTGAAGACTGATCTAGTCTGAACGTATTTGCAATCTAGACCCTGGTTCTCCTGCCAACAAAATAGTGTTCTGTGTGTGTGTGTGTGTGTGTGTGTGTATACTGTGAAGGTATATGTGAGTGTGTGCTTGTATCTGTGCACATGGTATGAACGTGTACATGTACATATTTGTGTGCATCAGCATGTGTGTGAGCTTGTATGTGTCTCACGCTACGTTTGTGTATGTGTGTCTACGGCATGTGTATGTTCATTTGTGTTTTTATATGTAAGCACGTATGTATGTGTATATATACATTAATGCATGCATATGTGCTGTGTGAGGTCACAGGAGTATGTTTATGCAAGCATGCATATATATATCCATGCACTGTAGTTTGCATATACGTATGGATAATCGTATGGATATGCATCTATAGGTATGTGCATGTGTACATGTCTGTATGTGTATGTTTGTGATCTGTGAATATGTGTGCAAGCGTGTACGTGCATGTGAACATGTGTTTTTAGGTTTGTGTTTGTGTAAGCATACGTGTATATTTATATGTACGACCATGTACATATTTTCAGTTATGCCCGTGTATCCGTGTGTGTGATATATGTGTACATGAGTTACAGAGGCACACACACAAACACCTGAAACAAGTTTCATGAAACAATATTTACAACACTTAAGGCCCTCATATTTTTCGCCCAGTGCTATTAATAAAATATCTAAGTCATGACTACTTAAACGATTTTTCTCACCTGTTAATGGCTTGAAACCACAGTGTGAAAAATACTGCTAAGAGTTAGTAATAAAAGCCAGTATTTGTAACAATCCGACGAGGTAGGCACTGTTCATAGTTCCATTTTATGGATGAGAAAACAGAGTCATAAAGGAGTTAATTAACATGTCACATGTCAGTGCCAGAATTAATAAGGTAATCACAGTTACGAAGCACAGCCAGAATCTGAAGCCAGATACTGTGGTTCCGGTGCCCCCAACTCATCAGTCTATACTACTGTGCCACGTGTCTATAAAAAGACCTCTCTAATCCCCTTGCCCGTGGTTCTCGTTCAAAGTATATCCCTGTCCCTCACCTCCTTACTCCATTCCCCAGCTCCAGGGCCTGCCGCGGGGGCCGTGACTGACAGCCTCCCTAACTCTGGCTACAATTACTCAAGCGGCCCTGGCACCAGTGACCAAGTTGATGAGCACTGACGTAGCGAAGTCAGATGCGGCTGTAAGATGAGTCATTATTCCCCAGGGAGTTTCATTATCAAGCTTTTTCCTGCAATAACATTCCCATGTCTGCTCCCCTCCCAACTCCACCAGCAATCACAGGAAGTGGGAGGTGGGACCCAGCAAATCAAAGCGACTGAATCTTCCTGGTATGTCTGACTGCACTATGGGCATAAATCCACGGCCTTCGTCACCTTTCTGCATCTCGTTCTGACATCTAGTAAACGAAGATAGTAATAACTGCAACATTTATTAAGCCCTCCTCGATTTCCTTTAGTTTTCATACTTGGCAACTGGACTTTTCTCTGTGTCTTTTTGTACCTGTTTTTTGTTTGTTTGTTTGTTTTGTTTTTGCCACTGCTCTCCGCTTTCCATCTCTCTGTCTAGACTATAAACTGCTCACGGCCCAGCCCACCCATCTCACTTCCTGGGTGTTCCCCGGCCAGCTGAAGGAAGTGCTCACAGAGAAATTCCCCGGTGCAGCTGTGTCGCACTCTGCGTCCCCAACTGCTACCCTGTACCTGGCACCGCGCTAGGAACTGCGAATAGAGAGACCCAAAAAGACACACCCCTGCCATTAAAGAGCTCACTGCACCTGGTACTCTAGGACGCCTCAGCAGTTCAGTCTCACGTGGTATGAACTTGAGGATTCTTTGGCCACCTACGAGGAAGGAAGGAAAATGCCCCACTTGGCTTCATAGCACCTCACTAATACAAATTCCCTCCTTTCCAAGACCATCCTACTTTCCAAAGGCCCCATCCTTCTGCATATCTTGGTTGGATGGAGGAAAGGGAGAAGGTCAAAGGCAGCAGTTTAGCCACCTCTTATCAAAGTATTGGAAAAGTGTGTTTGGTGGCGGATCCCTTAACACTGCAAAGAGCAGCTGAAACGTGGCTACGAAGGGCCACAGAGGACCTGGAACCAGACCTCCTGGGTTCCGCTCTTGACCCTGGTCCTCACTGTGTGACTTCAGACAAGGGTCCTACCAGCTCTGTACTTGGAGTTCCTAATCTGTAAACAGAGAATGATAAAAGTACCTGCTTCATGAGGTTGTGTTTAAATGAGTCAGCCCATAGGAAAGCACTTAAGACATGCCTGGCACACACTAAGTGATAAAAGCGTAAGCTTTCATGAGTATTAACTTACTTAATACCTACGGCCCCTGGTTTTGAGCTTCAGCCAAATTTCCACGACTATGGGAAAAGTCCCCTATGCGTGCTGTAACATCTGCCTTATCTCATTTCATTCAGCGTGGCTGAGGCAATGAGAAAGGAGGGTAAGAAGAGAGGAGGCTTAAGAGGTCAGAGGGGCCTCGCGGGACATGGCAAGAAGGAACGGGTATTATTCCAAACACAATCAGAAGTGGTTAGAAGCTTCTGCACAGGAGAGTGTCATGATGCCATTGACATTAACAAAGAATCACTCAGGCCGCTACTGGAACAAGAGCGATCCCTAAGAGTGACCAGAGAGACCAGTTAGGAGGCTTTGGCTGTGGTCCAGGCTAGAGATTATATGTATAAAATATTGAATGCATCCGATCACATTCTGGATACTTTTTGGAAGGATTTGCTGGTGAATGTTTTATATATCTCTCTTTTCCCTTTTGAGAGAGTCAGAACAGAGAACACACTAGACCAAAAGAACATAAGATCACTGAATTTTAAGTGCAAGAAGATGGCAGCTAACTGTCAGAGTGGAGAATTCTGAAGTGCTTTAGACAAGGGGTCCTGCAAAAAACAGGCTTGGAGGGAAGATTCAGGCAAGGGTACGATCAGGTTCTATAATAATGACGATAGTAACACACAGAATTTGTAGATAGTGAGGTTAACGATCGGACGGTGGCTTCCTGGAAAACGTTACCACTCGTGGGAGAAAACGAAGACTGGGAAGAAGATAGATGGTGAATACCCCTACTCCTGCCCCACCCTCCATTACTAGGAGTAAGAACCTAGCAGTTCTCATTATTTCTTAAATATGGAGCCTGAGAGTTGGTGAGTCCTCTTACAGGGTAGGAAAGCTACACTTAGCAGAAAATGCTTGTTTTTAAAGCTGCTTATACTTTCCTAGCATGTACGCTATCATACTGCTGCTAGTTCAAGGATTTTAATACTTAGCTATTGCCTTTAGATACGAAAGGTTCATTCATCAGTCAAGGTTTAATCTCAGCTGTGAGCCAACGCTGAAATGAGTATTATATAACAGGCTGTATGCACTTTCAAAAGCACATGAGATCCTGGTCTCCAGATTAAAGATGAAGATCCACGGCTGCCTGTACATTCGAGAGCCCCGAGCCAGGCTAATCGTGGCCTGGTTTCACCTGGCCAGAGAGAACATTTTGCTGCATTCAGGACTCGAAGGGTAGAGGAAAGGAAGGACAACGAAGAGCTCCACACTGGCTCTCTGGGTGTCTTGACATCAGTGTTAGTGGAAGGTATTTAATGGACCTGAACTCGGTAGCTGGTGCTACTGGGGCCGTTCCCTTTGGAAGGGCCACACTCAAGTCGACCAGCGTTCCATTCACCAAGCTGCCAGCAGACATCAGTAGAAGGCTAAGGAAAAGCGGAAGAAGAGCTTGTAGCAGTAGAAAGAACGTGCCTTTTTCAACGTGTAAAGTGTGCTATGTTAACAGTCATGCCGTACAATTGGTCAACAGGTAGTGTCGAACACGCGCAGCTCTTGCGTCAAGGACAGACTGGCTGCCCGCCTGCGGGAGGCGTGCCCACACACGGCCTCCAGCTGTCAGCCCCTTCGGGGTCTGCCTCAGATGCAGAGACGCGCCTTGCCTGAGATAACGCCTGCAGAGAGCAAAGCGACCTGACATGCCTTTCCCAAGGCTGCCATCATCAACTGGTATCGATGAGGGGTCAGGGGTAAAAAAAAAAAAAAAAAGTCTGGCTATTTCAGCCCGCCACGGGACAAGTGTGAAGGGTAACGCTTGCTCCAGAGCTCCAGGCCTGCACTGCACTTAGACTCGTTCCTCTACTCAAGTGTGCTTCCTTTCACAGGTGTCAGTCCCTAAAAATTATCCTGCACCCTAAATGCCCTCTTAGTGTCCGCTTCCAGAAACCCAGTGAGAGGAAGCTGGTGCAAGGAGGGGTCCAAGGAAGCAGGTAATAAGAGAGGCCTTTGAAGGTGGATCACACACTGCCGGGCCAGCAGTAAGGATCCCCTCACTACTAATAGGTGAAGCACAAAGAGCTCCTAGCCCATGGCAGTGGTCTACTTGTTAAAATCTTCACCACAACTGGAAGGTTGTTCCATGGAAAGGAAGGCACGATGGATCAAGGTGTTATGGAGGAAACAGTAGATACTTCTGAACCTTGTGAACCTACAGAAGCGGTCCATCAAGTAAGAGTAAGTTCTCCATACCACTGCCAGAGGATAACTCAAAAGTCTCTACCCAAATGACAACAGGTACACCCCTTAGGGGTCCCCCTCTCTTGTTCCTGACAACTAGACCTATAACTAGGGCTAAGTTGCAGCATAACCTAGCTGGGATGGTGTTGCACCCTATGGCAGAGGAAAGGGACTGTCCTCCCATAGAGGCTGCAGGAACTAGCCAGCATACACTAGGAGCTCGGGTAATAACACACGGAACTTGATTCTGAGGCCGCTCGATAAGGGGGGGACGGATCATAAAATTAGATAGGGAGGAGTCTATTGACTTGCGAGTGTTGCCCAGAGCATACAGGATTTAACACCCTGGCGAGGATCCCAGGAAATGGTATGAACTCCCTAACAGGATAGCTCCTACAAGCCTGGAAAAAGTGATGGCCCATACCGACCGAAGCTGAAATGCTAGAATTGCTAAGGCAGCTGGTGAATTTGCGTGGAGAAGTAAATCAACACGTGAAACAAATTGAAGAAGACACAAAGAAATGGAAAACATTCCACGCTCATGGATTGGAAGAACAAATACTGTCAAAATGTCAGTACCACCCAAAGCAATCCACACATTCAATGCAATCCCAATCAAAATTGCACTGGCATTCTTCTCAGAACTAGAGCAAACACTCCTAAACTTTGTATGGAACCACAGAAGACCCCGAATAGCCAAAGTAATGTCGAAAAGGAAAACCAAAGAGGGAGGCATCACAATCCCAGATGTTAGCCTCTACTACAAAGCTGTAATCATCAAGACAGTATGGTACCGGCACAAAAACAGACACATAGACCAATGGAATAGAGAACCCAGAATTGGACCCCCAAATGCATGGCCAACTCATCTCTGACAAAGCAGGAAATGGAAAAAAGACAGTCTCTCTAGCAAATGGTGCTGGGAGAGCTGGACAGCGACATGCAAAAGAATGAAACTGGACCACTTTCTTTCACCACACACAAAAATAAACTCAAAATGGATGAAAGACTTAAAGGTAAGACAGGAAGCCATAAAATCCTAGAGGAGAAAGCAGGCAAAAACCTCTTTGACCTCAACCACAGCAACTTCTTACTTGACATGTCTCTGAAAGGCAGGGGAAATAAAAGCAAAAATGAACTACTGGGACCTCATCAAGATAAAAAGCTTCTGCACTGCAAAGGAAACAACAAAACTAAAAGGCAACTGACGGAATGAGGAGATATTTGCAAATCACATATCAGATAAAGGGTTAGTATCCAAAACCTATAAAGACTACCAGACTTAACACCTGAAAAACAAATAATCCAGTGAAGAAATGAGCAGAAGACATGAATAGACACTTTTCCAAAGACGACATCCAAATGGCCAAAAGATACATGAAAAGATGCTCAACATCGCTCATCATCAGAGAAATACAAATCAAAACCGCACTGAGGTATCACCGCACACCGGTGAGAGTGGCTAGAATTAACAACTCAGGAAGCAACAGATGTTGGTAAGGATGTGGAGAAACAGGAACCCTCTTGCCCTGTTGGTGGGAATGCAAACTGGTGCAGCCGCTCTGGAAAACAGTGTGGAGGTTCCTCAAAATTTTAAAAATAGAACTACTCTATGACCCAGCAATAGCACTACTAGGAATTTATCCAAAGGATACAGGAGTGCTGATGCATAGCGGCACACGTACCCTAATGTTTACAGCAGTGCTATCAACGATGGCCAAATTATGGAAAGAGCCCTAATGTCCATCAGTTGATGAATGGAGAAAGAAGATGTGGTTTATATATACAATGCAATACTACTTGGCAATGAGAAAGAATGAAAACTTGCCATTTGCAACAACGTGGATGGAACTGGAAGGTATCATGCTAAGTGAAATAAGTCAGTCAGAGAAAGACAGATATCATTATGCTTTCACTCATATGTGGAATTTGAGAAACTTAACAGAAGACCATGAGCGAAGAGAAGGGGAAAAATGGTTTCAAACAGAGAGGGAGGGAGACAAACCATGAGAGACTCTTAAACACAGAGAACAAACTGGGGGTTGATGGTGAGGGGGAGGTGGGTGATGGGCATTGAGGAGGGCACTTGTTGGGATGAGCACGGGGGGTTGTACATAAGCGATGAATCGTGGCAGTCTACTCCCGAAGCCAAGAGCACATTGTATATGCTGTATGTTAACCTGACAAAAAATTATATTTAAAAAATAAATCAATCAAAAATAAAAATAAAAGTAAAAAGTGAATCAACACAACAGGTAGTCTGTGGGAGACATGGGAATATGCTACCCCCTGCCTCTTTCCAAGGAAGGCCTTGCTGCCCAGGTGTGAGTAGTGCGGTCAGCAGACAGGCTCAGTTGTGGAAAACTGCCTCACCCGAGGTGACACTCCCCATGCCTGGAGACTGAGGGAGGGGGGGCATAATGCCTAGCCATTTGAGCCCGCCAGTGGGCAACTCTGACAGGCGATACTCTCTCCAGAGCTCCCTGCCTCATTAGCAGAGACCCGATGAGCCTGAATTGCAACTCGGCTCCCTCCTCCCTGCAATCTGATTCCTCCCCGGTCCTTTCACAAGCATTGATCCATAATGAAAGGCTTGTACCCTCAAGTCTGATTCGACACCTACGTCCACGAACCAAATCTGTGACTGTGTGGGGAAGCGATACCCTCTGAGGAAGAGCTGAAACATCTGGGAATTTTATGAAAAGAGCTAATTTGAGAATGACAGGGGAATTCTTTTTAAATGTATCCAGGTCGGAGGTCTCTCAAAAATAAAAAATAAAAATAAAAAAAAAAAAACAAACATTTGGGGCACCTGGACGGCTCCATCGGTTGAGTGTCCGACTTCAGCTCAGGTCATGATCTCACAGTTTGTGAGTTCGAGCCCCACACTGGGCTCCGTACTGACAGTGCACAGCCTGCTTGGGATTCTCTCTCCCTCTCTCTCTGTCCCTCCCCGACCCGTGCGCGCATGCTCTCTCTCTCTCTCTCTCTCTCTCTCTCTCTCCTCAAAATAAATAAATAAACTTTTAAAATTAAAAAATAATAATAAAAATAAATTTAAAAAATATACCGATCCGGGCTTGTCATAAGGTATCAGATACAGTAGCATCTATTAAACTTATTCCGGTAGGCTCCATGAGGCAAAACTTGGTAGATCAAACAGGAGGGCATCACAGGCAGATAGATGTGGGCTCAATATAGAAAGGGAACTTTCTAGCATTTTGCATTGTGTGAAAAATGAAATGGCCTGGACCTGTGATGCTGATAGGGCCAGGAGTTAAAAACTACTTCTGTCTGATTCTCACCATGGGCTCTTAAGCATGACATTACACCACCAGAGATGAAGTGGGGGAGAGCAGAGATAAGCAAAAACAACCACAACAGCCGTTCCTTCACGAAGGACCGGTGAGCGTTTCCAAATTTTTCAAGGTGTCCGTCAACTCACTGTGAATCAAAAGATTTAGCTTCCAGTAGTACATCACGTTCTGCGAAGTCACCTGGAATTTCTGCTACCCTGACCCTCGGGGATCCATTTCCACAACAGTGGTGTCTTGGGATCTCTGTTGGCCACAAGTGTAACATTTGCCTCCTTCCAGAACACAGCAGGTTCTTCCCGGCAAACATTTACTCATCCTGGAAGAATCCACATGCATCACTTTTTTTCTTCCGTGTTCCTCTGCGCTCCCGTTCATTCAGCCATTCGATCAGTCAGCCAACAAACGCCCATCAAGCCTATATAATATCTGGGTGCTAGGGATCCAAAGATAAAGAAGTCTGCTGTCCAGTAGGAGAAACTGAAATACAAATGCAAGTGAAAACGCAATGCGGTTGGAGAGATAATCACGGGATCCTATAGAAGTGGAGTCAAACCATCCCAGAGTGTGCCTGGAGAGGAGGAGAGCGGTGGTCTGGAAAGGCTCAGAAATGAGGTGACGCGAACAGAGCTCTGAGGCGCCATAAAAAATACTCCTGCGTCCCACGTACGGCACGGCGACTACAGTTGACAATACCATATTTTATACCTGAAAGTACACTAAGAGAGTAGATCCTAAAAGTTCTAATACCCTAGGGGGAAAAAATGGTAACTATGGGAGCAACGGACGTGCTAATTGACCCTACTGTGCTCATCATTTTGCAGTATCTATATGAAATTGTCATATTACACAATCTTACATGTAAATCGTATCTCAATAAAGCTGGGGTGGGGGCAGATCCAGAAATCTTCCAAAGGCGCAGCAAGCTTTCCCAGACTTTCCTTGGGCAGCTTTGGTGGTTCCTTCGCATAAGCTCACCATTCCTTGACCTGCTGCTCTCTAGCTCCCAAAGTCAATCTGCCCAGTGCCCTGGATGTGCCGCTCCAAACACCTGCACTACTCTGGAGCCCATCTCTGGTCTCCTGGCTCCACTGTCTTCCTAATAGGGTCCTTCTACCGTAGCTGAGAATCTGAGTACTCGTGCCTGTTTTCCTACCAGAAGAACCTCCTACAGACCCTCAGTCAGGCCGGACACCAAGCCACAGTCCGACTTGTGAGCACACTGCACCGCAACTTGGAAGGTAGTGGGAGAGCTGTAATCTAGAAGCACAGAAATATAATTCTCTATTCTGTCTACAGCGAAACGGCCCGTGTGGGATGAAATCTATGACCTTGGCCTCATCAGTGCTGTGCTCTAGCCAACGGGGAGCTGTCCGGCCCAGTGTGGGTTTGCTACAGGTAATATCCTCAAGGCACTTCTATGAGACGAGACAGCCCGTTGTCAGATGGAGGGTGTCAAGAACTCATTGGTAGCCATGTCCTGTATAATCAACAAGGACCAGGCGCATTCACCTCTCCAGAGCCACTTGAAGCCTGCCAGAGGACAGCGTTTTAGAAACCGCTCCACGGGCACCGTTCAAGAGCGGTGTGATCACGCCGAGTACAGGCACTGAACACCTCAGGACTCCAGAGGGTCTATTTCCTGCTCACTTCATCTCCGGCTGCTTAATAGAACGAATGTCTTACAATCACCAACGCAATGATTTGCAACTCGAGAGCGTCTTAGCTTTCCAATTCCAGGGAATTAAGCTATTTTAGGAAGGAGTCATTTTTAAGTCTTCCTAGACTGGAACCCACTAAAAATAACCAGTGAAAATAAACACAAAACTGAAAGCCGAAATGCGGTTTACCTTCTGCCGCTACACAGCTAGGCCCAGAGTACGGCAGCTCACCGCCCCCCCTGCCTTGCACACACAGGCGCCGGTCCCTGGAAAGCCACTCGGCAAGCAAGTACGATAGGAAATGTCTGCTTGTGTGAAGGCGGCAAGGCCCCGGATGGACCCCATCTGCCCCCCGCCCCTAAGACACCCCCAAGGACCATACCATTTTACCTCTTTCCAGCATCATTCTTCTGAGTCCCACAAAGCATTTCACCCTTCTAGAGCCCTCTGAGAAATAAACAACGAAAGACAATGCCAGAAGGCATCAAAGCGTGAACCCTTACAGTTCTCCCGGACCAGGGAGAGAGTGAGTGAGCCTCACAGAAATTTTCCAGCACTGCATTCTGGGTAGGAGGTACTGAGCAGAGAGGAAGGGTAATGCCAAAGACATGGCCACTTGGCTGGCCTCGGTGTGGCTAAGCCAGAAATAAGACTGCACAAAGGTCTTCGTTGTTCTTACTAGGGTGTCTGCCATTTCCAGAGGGGACCCCTTTCCTTAAGCAGCTTTGGAATCCGAGTGTGGAGAAATGGCAGTTCTAAATAATAAGCTGAAAGTTTCAGCCCCTTGTCGCCTCTGGCTCTCCAGGTTCGGTGGCTTTTTTCAGACCATCGGTGCGGTTCCTCTGTGCCTAACTCCCAACAGCCCCCTGTTCTGGGCTGGGTTGTAAGGTCACAACTCTGAGCCCATATGGATTCTGCCAAATTCTGCCCTGACTCCAAGAAGGAAACACACATCCAGTAAGGGCTAAAAGAGAGCAGCAAGATTTTGCTCACAAAATCGGGCTCTATTTCTTCATGCTTGAAATCCCAAGCTTTTTTTTTCTCCTTATTTGGCAAAAATAGTAATTGGGTCAAATATAGAAAACTCACCACCTCTCCCTTCTATTTACTTCCCCATCTGTGTACAGGCTTCTTCAACGATGACAGCGGGAACTGGGTTGGCTTTGGAGCTCTGGCTTGTTAGCTACTTGATGTGAGAAAGCAGCTGGGAGAACGTGCACACGTGCCGTTCCCGGGCTCTGCTCCAGAGGGGCCTGCCATTGGACTCTTCCCCACTCGTCAAGTGAGAGACTGCTCTGGGAACCCATCACAGGACCCTGAGAAAAGCTGCCTCCCGGGGCGCCTGGGTGGCTCAGTTGGGTTGGGGGCCCGACTTCGGCTCAGGTCACGATCTCACGGTTTGTGGGCTCGAGCCCCGTGTCGGGCTCTGTGCTGACACTCAGAGCCCGGATCCTGCTTTGGATTCTCTCTCTCTGACCCTCCCCCACTTGTACTCTGTCTCTCTCTCTCTCTCTCAAAAGTAAATAAATGTTAAAAAAAAAAAAGTTGCCTCCCTTAATTTTGTTTTTCTTAAACCATACATGAGAGGGGTGCCTGGGTGGCTCGGTGTGTTACGCGTCCAAGTCTTGATCTCGGCTCAGGTCATGATCTCACGGTTCGTGGGATCGAGCCCCACATCGGGTTCTGTGCTGACGGTGCAGAGCCTGCTTGGGATTCTCTCTGTCTCTCCCTCTGTCTGCCCCCCACCCACTCACACATGCTCTCTGTAAATCAATAAAATTCTAAAAAAATCCTATTTTAAGGTATTTTAATAATATTTGTTGTATGTCTTTTCTAAATATAAGAGTAATAAATGTCCACTCCACATTACCTGAGAAACAGGAAAAGTAAAAAGAAGCCATCATTGTCCAACTACTATAAATTAACACTAAAATTATTTTCACTGATATCTGTTTCCTCCCTGTGCATACCCACAAAAGTAACTAAAATTATTATTTACAATCCTCCCTACCCTTTCCAGTGTTTTCTAAGCAAGGCGGATATTGAAGAAAAGTCATTGAGTCACCCCTCAAGTCTCTTGAACTCAACAAAGCAAAGTTGAAGATCCAGAGGAAACCGAGTTTGCTCTGCCAGGGACTAGAGCTGTGTTGCCCAATATGATTGTAACTAGCCACATAAGGGGAATTTAAATTGTCTACAATTAACGGGGCACCTGGGTGGCTCTGTCGGTTGAGTGTCCAACTCTTGATTCTGGCTCAGGTCATGATCCCAGGGTCAGGGGATCGAGCCCCCACGTGAGGCTCCACACTGAGCATGGAACCTATTTAAGGTTCTTTCTCCTTCCCTCTCCCTCTGCCCCTCCCCCGCTTGTGCTCATAAATGAATGAATGGATGAGTGAATGAATTCTCCACGATTAAATACAATTAAAACCAACTTTCCTCAGTTGCACTAGCCACATTTGAAATGCCTAATAGCCACATGTGGTTAATTTAACTTACATAAAAATTAAATAAAATTTTAAAAAGAACATTTTCTCAATTGCAGGGGTGCCTGGGTGGCTCAGTCAGTCAAGCGTCCGACTCTTGATTTTGGCTCAGGTCATGACCCCACGGTTTGTGAGATCAAGCCCTGGTTCACGGGACTGAGCCCCGCATCAGGCTCTGTGCTGACAGCGTGCAGCCTGGTTAGGATTCTCTCTCCCTCTCTCTCTGCCCCTCCCCCACTCGCACTTGCATGTACGCACACTCTCTCGGAAGATGAATAAACGTTTTTTTTAAATAGATAAATAAAACAGTTCCTCAATTGCAATAGTCATGCCTCGTACTCAACACGTTTACAGACTTCTCCATTTGCCTGCACACCCACATACTGGACAGAGAAGTTTCGAAAACATTTCATTCACTGCAGAAAATTATGTTGAATAATGCTTGGCTAGGGAACCAAAGAAGGCCGCATGGTGGGAACGGTAGTAGAGGAGGAAGAAAAGGAGGTTATGTTGGTAACAGAAAGGGGGAGACCCTCTAAAGGGGCTTGAGAGAAAAGAGGAAAAGTAGCCCCCAAGGGACATCAAACACGGACAAGAGAGAGAAGCTTGAAGGGAGAGTGATTTGAAGGTTTTGCTGTTTGGTATATAAAATAACTCCACTCCATCCTCTCATGAAATCCCTAAAACCTACATCACTTGTCTATTTTTAGACTTGGACTCGTGGGTGTGTGTATTTTAATGTGCTATGTTACTGACCTCAAGGTGGACACCTGGGAGAATACAAGGCAGGCCTATATTGGGGCTATGGATGATATACAGGGGTATGTAAAATACGTAAAGTGTTATTTTTTTTATGTTTATTTTTGAGAGAGACAGAGACAGAGCACGAGTGGGAGAGGGGAGAGAGAAACGGAGACACAGAATCCAAAGCAGGCTCCAGGCTCTGAGCTGTCAGCACAGAGCCCGACGCAGGGCTCAAACCCACGGACCGCGAGAGCGTGACCGGAGCTGAAGTCGGACGCTCAACCGACTGAGCCACCCAGGTGCCCCCGTAAAGTGTTATTTTAACAGAACAACTGACTTGTCCCTTGATTTTTTAACTTCGCACTATAACATTTCTTGTATTCATCATTCACACACATTATATATATATATATATATATATACATATATAATTAAACACACACAAACATACATTCACTCCTTTAGGTATATTTCTAAAAGTCAAATATACTGGGTAACAAGATATGTGCATTTTTAAAGCTCCCAATACACAGCTAAATTTTTCATAATTGCCAGCAGTAATGTATGCCTATTTCCATTTCCTTGCACCCTCCCCAAACCTAGCTATTTTTATCCCTTTTATTTTTTGATGTTTTCTGAAGCTAAAAGACAGCATTTATTGTAATTAGAAGTACTTTTGAAGTTTTCCTAATCAAGGGGAGAGAGAACAATGCCAATGCTAATACTTTAATATAATCTTTAGCTTCTCGAAGCATCATGAAAATCGTCTCCATGAAACCCAGAACAGGCACCCCAAAGCAATAATTCAATTTGAACAAACCTCTTCTGACTTGAATCTCCAAATTACTTGGTGCACTCCATGTCAACACTTAGCAATCTGCTCGTACACAACACATTTACATACATCTCCATTTGCCTCCACTAGATCAGTTTGTTCCCGTATTAAATACGTCTAGGAGCCAGCATAATGCTTCACACACAAAGAGAGTGAACGATGTATATACGGAGCGGAACTGAAAAGCTTCCGCACTTCTTCTGAAACCCTGAGTTCACGGAGGGGAGATACAGAAATGTGACGCTGGCTTTGAGTGCGGGCTCTGCTGGGTACAACCTCTCTTTGAGCCTCAGCTTCCCCATCTATACAATGAAGGAGGTGGCCCAGCTGATGTTGCTGGTCCTTTCCAGATCTAACACAATTCTATTCCAAGGCTCTGAGTATGGGTAAGGAGTGGGGTGGAATGGGATGGAAGCAGTGGGTGTCTTCATGTATGCACGTGCACGAGGAGAAGGGTGATTAATGGGTGCTCTCCCCTCTCTGCTGAGAGCCCTTAGAGATAAGGACAAAGGAGAAGAGACAGCAACAGGTTTGAACACCAATTAGATAAGGCTTCAAGATACACAAGCCGGTTCTAATCAAAAAAAAAAAAAAAAAGTTCCCATGGTGCTTTGTGAAGCTGGAGGTCATATTAAAAGTGGCAACATTTGTACTGTTCTTTCCCCACTGAAGTAGCAACTTAAAAAAAAAAAAAAGTCCCTGTAGCTTCCTTCTTGATTAAAAGCAGCCGAGAGAATTTCCAACATGAGTTAGTAGCCCCCTGAGGCCGACACTGAATGGTTCTACTGTTAAGAGCCTCTATTCTAATTATCACTTGGAACAAGCTTTATGTCACCGACAGGACACTTCATTGGTGGCATGTCTTGATGTCATGCCCTCGTGAATAAATGACGGCCTGGCTTACAGTTGAAGATTCTGGGTGGTAATAAGGGTTTGCAGAAGGGCATGTCTTTATCCCGATCAGAGGACAGTCATTTAATATGGCACCACAAAGCATCCAACAGTCTGGTCTCAGAGAAGACGATTTTTTTTTTTTTTTGCCACAAAGCTGAAGCCAGGTTCACCTATGTGCTGTCAACCTGAGGGAGTCTGCTCTTCTGCCTTGTTCTGTCACGTGAGTGGATCAGGCAGACTGTCTGTAGATCGACTGTCAAGAACCACACTTACTAAAATAAACTGCAGAACCTGAGGACACAAAGAACACCGATAATCATTTTCTTGATGGGTTAACGGATGTCCCAAGAACAGAAAGGATTTTTCCTCAGGTCACAGAAGTGGCAAAGTGACAGAGGCGGGACAAGAAGCCAAGCATCCTATTCTGAGTTCATCAGTAAATATGGAGGAGCACCCCCGCCCTGTTGCATTTATGCAGCCCCTACCAGGCACAGACTAGGTGCTGGGGAGACACCTATGAATAAGGCGGATCTGTCTTCCTAGCAGCTTTCTAAGATGGCTGCTTCCTGACTGCCTATAAATTACTTGCCTGGGCTCTAAGCTCACATCTGAGGTCCATTTTTGCCCTAGGACCAAAAATATCAGTGTTGTCTTACTGCCAAGAGTCCAAAGGACCTCGTTTCGGTGACTGAGCGACTTCCAGGTTTCCCTTTATTTGCCACATTCTCTGAACAATTTGCCAAGGACTAGGAGCCACTTATACCCTCCTTCACTGAGAAATTTCAAAAACTGCTCTCTCTTCTCCACCAATCGTATTATGGAAACATGAACACAGAAGTGGCATTCTGTCGAGTATCAGCAACCATCATGGATTTTACCAAATCCACAGCGACTCTGAGGCCACATTTTCATTAGCGGAGAAATGTTTCATATTTGTTTCAGAAGGAAGGAGATAAAGCAAAAACAGTTCCATCCAGTCAAGGAGCTGCAAGTGATTGAATCAGGACCAGAACCCCAGGCCTGTCTGACTCCCCAGAGCTCAGATGAGAAATAATTCTCATTATTTCTGAAACTTGGGCAATGGCTATGGAAAGGCTACGAGCAGGTATTTGCAAGACGAAATCATCAGGACTAACGGCCTCAACAGCCATGCATCCCACAGATATTTATTGAGCCCTGGCTATGCACCAAGCTGGTGCAAGGGAATGGAAACAGAGTGATGAACCAAAGAGACACTCACAGCTTAAAACCACTAACAGCCAGTCTTAGGAACTTAACAAGGTTGACACTCTATACCTCTGCCCTCCTTCTGTGTGTCATCTAGTTCACTATTTCTCTTACGTGTGGTGACTGCAATTAGGGTAATCGGGGTTCAAGGGAAATAAATCACTATGCTGTTCTGTCCTTTGAGCCGATTCTGAAAGTAGTGCATATGCCCTTGAGTACAGATTTTCTTATTATTATTCAATGTTCTCAGACAGCTAAGGAGAAATGGTAAGACACACACAGTCTCCGGCCGTCTTAAGAGCAAACACCCACTCGGGGCGCCTGGGTGGCTCAGTCACTTGAGCATCTGACATCGGCTCAGGTCCCGATCTCACGGTTCCTGAGCTCAAGTCCCCGCATCGGGCTCGCTGCTGTCAACGCAGAGCTTGCTTGGAATCTTCTGGGCCCCTCGCTCCCTGCCCCTCCCCCCCTCACGTTCTTTCTCTCTCAAAAATAAACAAAACAAACAAGAACAGACATTCTAGGGGAGTCTGGGTGGCTCAGTCAGTTGGGCTTCCGACTTCGGCTCAGGTCACGATCTCACGGATCACGAGTTCGAGCCCCGCGTCGGAGCCCGGAGCCTGCTTCCGACTCGGTCTCTGTCTCTCTCTGCACCTGCCTGCTCGCCTGCTTATTCTCTCTCTCAAAATATAAGTAAATATTTTTTAATAAAAAACACGGCTATTCTAAAAAAAAAAAAAGTAAACACCCACTCTGTGTAGGACCCCCAAAACATATTCCTAGCCCCAACCGCTTTCCAGAGTTCTAAGTTTCTAGCTTTCTACTTGTCGTTATCACCTATTTTCTCATGTTGTGCTCCTTGGCTCTGAATCGCATCCCCATCCTTCCAGTCATCTGTGCCCAAAGACTTGGCATCTTTGAGTCCTCCCTTCCCCTCATTCCCTGCCCCTAATTGTTAAGCTTTCCGTATTCTACCTGCAAGACTATCCCTCCCATCTCCAACACCCGAAGGTACCGTGATGGCTAATTTTGACAACGGACAGGGCTGAGAGATGCCCATATAAATAGCAAGCATTATTTCCGGGTGTGTCTATGAGGGTGTTCCAGCTTGCAGACAGCGGACTGTGGGACTTCTCAGCCTCCAAATCACATAAGCTAATTCCTGTAATAAATCACCGTATAAATGTTGTGTTTCTCTGCAGAACCCTGACTAGTACAGGGAGAGAGGTTCAGACAGGACAAGTGACCTGTCCAAGATCACACAGGTCAGAGACCGCAGAGTTGATGTCCTAGCCCACATATGTCTGACATCAAAGGACATATTCACGAGACGCCTGGGTGGCTCAGTCGGTTGAACGTTCGACTCCTGATTTTGGCCCAAGTCATGATCGCACGGTGTATGAGTTGGGTCCACATCAGGCTCATCGCTGACAGTGCTGAGCCTGCTTGCGATTCTCTCTCTCTCTCTCTCTCTCTCTCTCTCTCTCTCTGTCCCTCCCCCACTCGCTTGCTCATTTTCTCTCAAAGTAAATAAATAAACGTTAAAAAAAAAAAGTACATATTCAGGTACCGTGACAGATAAGATTCTTCAACTCTTACTTGTCCAACTCCAATGCCTTATTAGACCTTATTTATTCTTTTCAGCCTTTACCACAGAATGTTTTCAGGTTAATCTTGCTAAAGCACGGCTTTTACTAACAGCTTTTATCATTGCTCTCTAAAGCTTATTAGATTCTAAGTGCTCGCATATTCCAGGAACTAAAATAAGATCAACGTGGCTTAACCACAGTAGGTGCAAGGATATGTTTTCATCATCTTGGTATCTTCTCCTTCCCGGAATGGCATTTAACTCATAAAAGGTATTCCAATAACATTTACCACCTCTGTAGCACCCTTTAATTCATGATTTGTCCCTAGGTCCACAGACGTACCTGATCTCAATTAGAATATAAACTCTTTGCAGAACCTGGGTGGTTCAGCGGGGGAGCGTCCCAGTTCAGCTTACGTCACCATCTTGTTAAGTTCGAGCCCCATACCGGGCTTGCTGCTGTCAGTGCGGATTCTGCTTTGGGTCCCGTGTCCCCCTCTCTCTGCCCCTCTCCTGCTTACTCTCTCTCTCAAAAATAAACCTAAAAAAATTAAAAGTAAAAAAAAGTAAACTCTTTGAGGTCACGTGCGGCAATTTTAGGTCTTTGTATCCACCTTCCACCGTGTCTGTGGAAAAACAGAAATTTTGAAATACTACAGAGAGAGGGGTGAAGTAAGGCCCAAAAGAGCTACATTTTTTCTGCCAGCTGTTCTGAAGGACTCTTTAGTACAGAATGCACCGATGGTGCCTAGGACTTTCCAGCTGGGAAAGTTGCAAGTGTGTATTTCCATATTTCCCCCACACTTAGCGTTCTGTTTACTGCCACTTACCCAGTCCTCACCTTTATCTACGGTCTTAAATATTACTAATATTAAAATAAGTTGCATATTGTTAGTTCCTTGAAGAAAAGGCCCTTGCCACTCGTTTCGGCGTTTACCCTCCCCAACGGCACCCAGTGCATTACTTTTTACATACTAGGTGAATAATATATTTTTTTTAAGTTTTATTTTAAGAGAGGGTGCATGTGCGAGCTGGGGAGGGGCGGAGAGGAAGGGAGAGAGAGAAACCCAAGCAGGCTCCGCACTGTCAGTGCAGGGCCCCACGTGGGGGATCGAGCCCCACGAACCGTGAGATCAGGAACTGGGCGGAAATCAAGAGTTGGGCGCTTACCCACTGTGCCACCCCGGCGCCCCAGTAAACATTTTTTAAATACAGCCTAAGAGTGACAAGTTACCGGCAGATATGCTAAAGGCCACGGACCTACAATTTCTGCTCATTTGCCATCCGTCCAAACACATCATATTCCAAACACAATTCTTCATTTCCCAAAACCAGCCTGCCGTCTCCCTTACACCTCTGTCTTTGGCATCAGCTGCACAGAGAATCTTCCAGTCTCCCGGGCCAGATACTTTAGAGGTGTCCTTGATGAGAGTAAGATGTACACAGCAATGTACCAAGGCTGAACTGTTCAACAGACATTGGGAAACTAAGGCAGAGGCGGAAGAGGAGGAAGCTGCCCGGTCTTCTGTGAGAAGGCTGAGAAAAACGCTAAATACATATAAAGGCCAAGAGGAGGGGAGGCTGGGATAGGAGGTTGTACAAGGGACCCGGTCTCCACAAAGCAGGAGAGCTCCCCTGCTAAGGCTGGGGGTGGACCGAGGCTTGAGGGGGAGGAGAGGAGATCTGAAATTACTGGTGGGAAGAACTCCCTTGGGTATTGACAAGCCTCAAATTCGGCCTCAAGGATCCTGAATCGGCATGACATTCTGAAATAAAGGTCCCATTGTTTGTAGGTTTTGAAAAATGACTGGAGAGGCTGACTAAATTAAAAATTCACCCTGGACCATCCATGGGTATAAGATGGATGTTCTTTGCAGAGAGTGGCCCACTTACGCTGGCCCCACTTACACCATATAGTAGGACACCGTTCCTTTTATCAGAAAAGTCATTCCAGATACAGTGTGAGATGATTCTCCTTTGCAATTCCTCCACGGCAACAACAGGGACGGGATAGAAGGTCAGTTCCTAATAATTAGTCTTAGCAGGATATTAATTTTACTTGAAGGCACATGCCCATAACCCAGATTTTTGTTCTTCCAACCTCTTCCAACCTTTAGCTTTATGTCGGTCTTTCCTTTTTATCCTCTTGTTTTAAAACAGACACAGAAAACCACAGGCAACAAAAGTAGACCTTAAAGCGAATTGTTACGCGCAGAACAGCCTTGTCACCACCATCCAAGCTAAAAAAAAAAAAAAAAGGCCACTCCAGAAACTCCTCCAAATGCCCAATCTCAAATGCAGTCCCTTCTCACCCCCAAATATCACCAATACCCTGAATTTTGGAGTAATCGTGTCATAATATTCTTTACGGTTTTATCACCCAAGGGTGAATCACTAGGCGCTACAGAATAATCTTGCCCAATTTCTTAAAAACTTGATAGGTCTGTTAAGCCTCTATTCATCTGTAAGCTCCCCTTCCATCCATTTCTTTTTCTGTACAATTTCTGTGTCAAAGGACCCCAGCTGTTGACCAGAGGTCTCCATAGTCTGCATGTTGCTGACCGCCTGCTCACGATGCAGTTCGCCGTGTTCCTCTGTGTATCCTGGGGGGTCAGGTCTGGATCCGTCTCATGGTTTCACTGGAGAAATTGAGCCTCTGCTGCTCCATTTCAAAATGTTCATATTCTATCATTTTATTTTCACCCTGACCAGAACGATTGTTTCCCAGCTCTAACGCACATAACATAAAGTTAATCATTTTAAAGTGTACAATTCTGGGGCACCTGGCTGGTGCAGTCGGTGGAACATGAGACTCTTGATCTCAGGGCCATGAGTTCAAGCCCCACGTTCATCATGGAGCCCAGTTAAAATAAAGATGAAAGTAAATACATTTTTAAAAATTAAGTGTACAATTCAGTGGCTTTTAGTTCTCTTTGCAAAGCTTCGACAATCATCACCACAGTTTGTGGTTATTACTATTTGTTCGAAGAATTTCTTACCCTAATTACGTAAAGTCGGCATTCCTTGCTGTCTGTGGTCACTGAAGCCTTTGCTTGGCCAGCTTCGCGATCAGTTAATGAGTACACAGATTTCCTTAAATGCCTGGAACCGGCGGGTCTCCCAGTCATCGCCCAGAGGTTCTGAGTGCATGCTGGGGCATATGTTCAACAGTCAGCCAGGCAGCTTTCAACCAGGCCGTAGTGTTCACTTCCTCCTTGTGCACAGAACAAAATGCCAGTCTGCAGTGAGTTTAGGGCCTTCTCGCGCCTTCGCCGAACATGTGCCAGCCCAAACAAAGTGTGTCTTTTGAATTCCGAGGAATGCTGGAGATTTTCAAAGTCTCTACGGAGATCTCATTGCCCAGCTGTTTTCTTTTAAGCTTCTGGATCAGCTATTGTGGTCCCATTTGACTGCCTCGGGCAGAACAGAAGTTAAACAATTCTCCCCAAATATTTAAAAAAACAAACAAACAAAAAAAACACAAAACAACAACCACCCCAGGGAAAAGGCTTTCTGCCCTAGGTGAAGCCTGTGTCAATTTTTTTTCACTCTCCAAGAATCATTTTTTGCCCCTAGTAGCGGGGCGATGTTAGCCCCATTGAGAATACTTGACAGAATATTCCACACTCATACGCTTTTTCCATACAACACACACAGTAATACCTGCATAACAATATTATTATTGCCTCCACCAATATCATTAGTGACTAAACATTTTGCATGTGCTAAACCCTTTCTTCTCCCATTTGTTTTATGGTTACACTGTATCTACAATGCCTCATCATATAGCCATAACCAATTATCTCCCTTTTTAATAACTCTCATTTACATTTACTTGTATTACCAACTGTATATTTATTGACATATCTCCAGAAATATAGAGAGATTTTTTAGTTCTAAAGTTCATTCTCAGGGCACCTGGATGGCTCAGTTGGCAGAGTGTGCAACTCTTGATCTCTTGATTGCAGCATTGTAAGTTCAAGCCCCAGGTTGGGTGTAGACTACTTAAAAATAAAATCTCTAAAAAAAAAAAAAAAAGACTTCATTCTCTATTATTTTCCTCAGGAAAGGCTTATATCAATATTCTTTTATTTCCTTCCCAACTGGTTTTGATTAATAAATTAATATCTTCAAAAATACCACATTTGGTAATTCACCTAAAAGCAAAGTTATACTACAGTCTAAACAAGTAAAATTAAAGTATTTCCTCAGTTACAGATAGTATTCAAGGGCAATGATGTTTAGCATGTCAAATTAAGTTAATATTCAAACATATTAGGGGCGCCTGGGTGGCTCGGGTTAAGCCTCCAACCTCAGCTCAGGTCATGATCTCACAATTCATGGGTTCGAGCCCTGTGTTAGGCTCCGCACTGACAGAGCGGAGCCTGCTTGGGATTCTCTCTCTCCCTTTCTCTCTGCCCCTCCCCACTTGCACTTTGTCTCTCTCTCAAAATGAATAAACTTAAAAAAATATTTAACCATATTAACTCATCCCTACTGATTATCATCTATAGGTTATCAATAAACATTTGGGATTAGTTATGGTTATATATGCTTCTTTTTCATAAATTATGTTGAGGCTTTTATATTAATCTTAAAAAATTGTAACAGATGGCGGCCTGGGTCGCTCAGTCGATTAAGGGTCTGACTTCAGCACAAATCACGATCTCGGGGTTTGTGAGTTCGAGCCCCATGTCAGGTTCCATGCTGACAGCTCAGAGCTTGGAGCCTGCTTTGGATTCTGTGTCTCCCTCTCTCTGCCCTTCCCCTGCTTGCATGCTGTCTCTCTCTCTCTCTCTCTCTCCCCAAAATAAACAAACATGTAAACAAATTATAAGAGAGATAATTGCACAGCCAATATTCTTTCAGTTGCTACATGTTGTTAACAGTTTGTGCCCTCTATATTGGAAAGTCAGGTTTCCCAAACATAAAATTCTTGGCTCACATGTTCTTTCCTTGAATATATTAAAATATTATTCAATTCCCTTGTGGTGTAAAACACTGTCATTAAAGTCTAATGATAATCTGATCTTATTTTTCTTTGTAAGCCTCACTCTCTTTATCCAAGTTGCCTAAGAATTTTTCTTTTTCTTTAAAGCCCAGTAATTTTACTAGAATATATTCCTGGTGTTTGCCATTCTGGGTCAATATGCTCAGGTACACAGTGTTGTTGTTTTTTTTAATGTTTAATTATATATATTTGTGTGGGTATATGTGTGGTGTTTGTTTTGCTTCCTTGCCTAGTTTCCTTCTTTATGGATTCCTGTAACATATGTGTTAGACCCACTTTGTTTGCCTCCCATGTATGTTATTTCTGCTCAAGTTATTTCATATCATCATTTACTTTTTATTTTAAAAATTTTCCTTAAAAATTTGTTAAGAGGAGGAGCGCGTGGGTGGCTCAGTCAGTTAAGCATCTGACTTTGGCCCAGGTCATGAGTTTGAGCACCACATCGGGCTCTGTGCTAAGAGCACAGAACCCACTTCAGATCCTCTGTCTCCCTCTCTCTCTACCCCTCTCTCTCTCTCGTACTCACTCTCAAAAATGAATTTTAAAAAATCATTTAAAAAATCTGCTAAGCAGAAAATGCATTCTTCTCGAGTGCACATGAAACATTCTCCAGAACAGATCGCATACTGGGTCACAAACCAGCCCTCAACAGGTTCAAAAAGATGGAGATCATACATACCATGCATATTTGCAGACCACGATGATACGAAACTTGAAATCAACCACAAAAAAAAAATTGGGAAGACAACAAATACTTGGAGATGAAAGAACATCCTACTAAAGAATGAATAGGTTAACCAAGATATTAAAGAGGAAATTAAAAAGTACATGGAAGACAATGAAAATGATAACATGACAGCCCCAAACCTCTGGGATGTAGCAAAGGCAGTCATAAGAAGAAAGGTCTCTGATACACAACCTAACCTTACACCTTAAAGAGCTGGAAAAAAGAAGAGCAAATAAAACCCAAAACCAGCAGAAGACAGGAAATAAGAAAGACTAGAGTGGAAATCAATGCTATCGAACAAACAACCAAACAAACAAACAAACAGTAGAACAGATCAATGAAACCAGGAGCTGGTTCTTTGAAAGAATTAACAAAATTGATAAACCCCTAGCCAGTCTGATCAAAAGGAAAAAGGACTCAAATAAACAAAATAAAAAATGAAAGAGGAGGGATCACAACCAACATTGCAGAAACACAAATAATAATAAGAAAATATCATGAGCAATTATATGCCAATAAATTGGGCAATCTGGAAGAAATGGACAAATTCCTAAAAACATATAAACTACCAAAACTGAAACAGGAAGAAATAGAAAATTTGAACAGACCCATAACCAGTAAAGAAATTGAATTAGTAATTTAAAAACTTCCCAAAACAAGAGTCCACGGCAGGATGGCTTTCCAGGGGGAACTCTACCAAATATTTAAAGAAGAGTTAACTCCTATTCTTTTGAAGCTGTTCCAAGAAACAGAAATGGAAGGAAAACTTCCAAACTCATTCTATGAGGCCAGCATTACCCTGATCCCAAAACGAGACAATGACTCCACTAAAAAGAACTATAGACCAATTTCCCTGATGAACATGGGTGCAAAAATCCTCAACAAGATACTAGTCAATTGGATCCAACAATACATTAAAAGAATTATTCAGCATAATCAAATGGGATTTATACCTGGAATGCAGGGCTGGTTCAATATCTGCAACTCAATCAATGTGATACATCACATTAATAAAAGAAAGGACAAGAACCACATGATCCTCTCAATAGATGTAGAGAAAGCATTTGACAAGATACAGCATCCTTTCTTGATAAAAACCCTCAAGAACATAAGGATAGAAGGATCATACATCAAGATCATAAAAGCCATATATGAAAGACCCATTGCTAATATCATCCTCAATGGGGGAAAAACTGAGAACATTCCCCCTAAGGTCAGGAACACAACAGGGATGTCTACTCTCACCCCTGCTATTCAACATAGTGTTGGAAGTCCTAGCCTCAACAATCAGACAACACAAAGAAATAAAAGGCATACAAATTGGCAAAGAGGAAGTCAAACTTTCACTCCTCGCAGATGACAGGACTCTATAAGGAAAGCCCAAAAGGGTCCACCAAAAAACTACTAGAATTGATTTATGAATTCAGCAAAGTCACAGATCGGTTGCATTCCTATACACTAATAATGAAGCAGCAGAAAGGGAAATCAAAGAGTTGATCCCATTTACAACTGCACCAAAAACCGTAAGATACCTAAGAAGAAACCTGACAAAAGAGGTGAAAGATCTGTACTCTGAAAACTATAAAACACTGATGAAAGTAACTGAAGATGACACAAAGAAAGGGAAAAACAATCCATGCTCATGGATTGGAAAAAACAGATATTGCTAAAATGTCAATACTACCCAAAGCAATCGACATGTCCAATGCAATCCCTATCAAAATACCAGCATTCTTCACAGACATAGAACAAACAATCCTAAAATTTGTATGGAACCAGAAAAGACCCCAAATAGTCAAAGCAATCCTGAAAAAGAAAACCAAAGCAGGAGGCATCATAATCCCAGACTTCAAGCTGTATTACAAAACTGTAATCATCAAGACAGTATGGTACTGGCACAAAAACAGACACTCAGATCAATGAAATACAATAGAGAACCCAGAAATGGACCCACAAACGTATGGCTAACTAATCTTTGATAAAGCAGGATACTGAATGGAATAAAGACAGTCTCTACAGCAAATAGTGTTGGGAAAACTGGACAGTGACGTGAGGAATGAACGGGGACCGCTTTCTTATACCATACACAAAAATAAATTCAAAATGGATGAAAGACCTAAACGTAAGACAGGAAGCCATCAAAATCCTCGAGGAGAAAGCAGGCAAAAACTTCTTTGATCTTGGCCATAGCAACTTCTTACTCAACACATCTCCAGAGGCGAGGGCAACAAAAGCAAAAATACACTATTGGGACCTCACCAAGATAAAAAGCTTCTGCAGAGTGAAGGAAACAATCAGCAAAACTAAAAGGCGAACAATGGAATGGAAGAAGATATTTGCAAGTGACATATCAGCTAAAGGGCTAATATCCAAAAGCTGTAAAGAACTTATCAAACTCAACACCCAAAAAACAAATGATCCAGTGAAGAAATGGGAAAAAGGTATGAATAGACACTTTTCCAAAGAAGACATCCAGATGGCTAACAGACACGTAAAAAAAATGCTCAACATCATTCATCATCCGGGAAATACAAATCAAAACCACAATGAGATACCACCTCACACCTGTCAGAATGGCTCACATTAACAACTCGGCAACAACAGATGTTGGCGAGGATGTGGAGAAAGAGGAACCCTTTTGCACTGCTGGTGGGAATGCAAACTGGTGTAGCCGCTCTGGAAAACAATATGGAGGTTCCTCAAAAAATTGAAAATAGAACTACCCTATGACCTAGCAATTGCACTACTAGGTATTTATCAAAAGAATACAGGTGCGCTGTTTCAAAAGGGCACACACAACCCCAATGTGTATGGCCACGCTACTGACAATAGCCAAAGTATGGAAAGAGCCCAAATGTCCACCAGCAGATGAATGGATAAAGAGGTGGTATGTATACAGGATAGAGTATTACTCGGCAATCAAAAAAGAATGAAATCTTGCCATTTGTAACAATGTGGATGAAACTAGAGGGTATTACACTAAGTGAAATTAGTCAGAGAAAGACAAATATCATACGACTTCACTTATGTGTAGAATGTAGGATATAAAACAAATGAACAGAAGAGAAGGAAACAAAAATAATATAAAAACAGGGAGGGGAACATAACATAAAAGACTCTTAAATATAGAGAATAAACTGAAGGTTGTTGGAGGGGTTGTGGGTGAAGGGATGGGCTAAATGGGCAAGGGACAGTAAGGAAAACACTTGTTGGGATGAGCACTGGGTGTTCTATGTAGGGGATGAATCACCGGATTCTACTCCGGAAACATTATTGCACTATATGCTACCTAACTTGGATGTAAATTAAATTAAATTAAAATGAAATGAAATGAAACAAAATTTGCTAAGAAAGTACATCTTATGTTAAATGTTCTTATCACAAAAAATAATAATGAATAAAGAGGGTGACAGGAAACTTTAAGAGGTAAAAATAAAATTTTCCCCATAATCTTCTGTTATCTCTTAAGGCATTATTTGTTGTGCTTATTCGCTCTCATTTCCTCTAGATTCTTCTTCATTTCCAGGTTGAACTCTCCCCACTATTTTCTATATTTCTAGTTATTTTTCAAGTTTGGTACCCTTATTTATGAGTTTGTCTAACTCTGATTTATATTATTCTTTCATAGTTTGTATAATTTTTATATATTTTGGGGTTTTTTTAATAACATGTGGCAATTTTGATCTGTTTTTAAATCATGCCTTCCTGATGCATTTTCATGTTATGAAGGAGTATTATCTTGCTCCTTATTCTCTTTTCTTAAAGGAAATATACATGAGATTTTAGCATGAGATATTTCTTTTCCTTTTTAAATGTCAATTTAGTTTGATTCAACTTTAAGAAAGAGGTATAATTCGGAAAGATTTTCTAACTTTACAGGGTCCTGTCTTCTGTTGTCTTTGTTAAACAATATGGCCTCTCACTGTCTGTGATTTCTTGGATCTGTTTCCCTTCCCAACTTTTATTTGCGTCTTCACTTTCCCTGGTCTCTATTTATTCGTCACATGTTCAAATTTTTTTCAACTTCTGGGATTTTCTCCTCAATGCATCTCCATCATGGAAGGGGAGTCCTAGCAGGTCAATTTTAATAGATCATGGGGAATACCCAGCTCCAGCCCCTTCAGACCTTCTTATGGGCTCTTATAATTTGTTATTTCATTTTTAATTCTGTAATTGCATAGTTTGCATATACTTTTCCATGTGTCTCAAAAATGTTCATATCTATCATTTTCATTGGTTGCAAGCAAGTCCATTAAGTTAAAATGCAATAATTTTATAACCGTCTCTTTATTAATGGCTGTTTGGGATATCCCAGTTTTCCATGATAATAAGTAACACAGAATGCTTTCCTTCTTCTGAATTATATCCTTAAAACAAATACCCTAGAGTGAGATTATTCAGTAAAAAGGTATGAACATTTTTATGACGCTTACTAAAACCTGCCAGATTGTTCATCAAATTGACTGAGATAATTTACTATGTCACTAAAAATGTATAAACGCTTCAATTTCCCCAAAAGTCGCCTCAGTAGTTTTAATAATGTCCTTTTACTGTTGCTAATGTTAGAGTCATAAAGCGACATTTCATCATTGTTTTAATTTGCACCTTCTTTAATTGCTGGCAAGACTACATACTGTTTCCTATGTTAATTTACTAATGGTGTTTCAGCTTATGTAATGATTCTTCATCTACTTTGACCACTGTCTCCAGTGAACTTAATTTAAATTTATAAAAACTCAATGGATTTTCAAATGCCATATGTACTGAATATAATTTTCTATCTTGTCACTTAAGTTTTTTATCTTGGTTTTGTTATATTTTACTTACATTAATTTTCTGTTTAATCACACTACTTACCTTTTCCTTTATAATTTATTTTTCTCCTTTAATCAAACCTTATCTCCCGCCGTAAGCGGAATATTTGTTCTGTTTTCTCTTTTTCCTTGTAATTAGATTTTCCTAAACGTCTGACACTTTAATTTTTATGTTGTGGATCATAATACACTGCATGAGATATAGGTCTACGTTAATTTCTCCCTATGGTAGTGTCAAGTTATCTCAATAGCATTTATGAAAACAAACCCCTTCCCCGTTGCTTGGTCACGCTTAGCTGGACATGTAGTGAACTCTTATGCGTATCGATGACTGTCTACACTCGCATTTGCCAGACAGCACCTGCCTAGATTGAAACAGGCTATGTCACTGATACTGCTTTATGAGGAACAGGCAATGCTCCAACCTTAGAGTGGCAAGTGTGGTAAAGCTGCCCTTTATCCTTTCCTTCACTCCCTTCCCTTCCTTCTTTCTATGGAGAGCTCCATTCATCTCTTGTCTGTATCCCCACCGCAAACGTGAGTTACCAGCGCACACAGGGAGAGGGGCAGGAAGCGACACAGCCAGACAAAGAGGGAGGGGCATATCTACACAGAGATGTAGGTCTCCTACTGGTTCCGTTTCTCTGGATAACAGCTGACACCGTGATCAAGATGGAGTTACCTGAGTCCCACTCTCTGCCAGCTCTTGTCCTCTTGCCTCAGTCTACTCTTTGAGTCTCGGCCTACGTGTCACCTCCCTGCGAAAGCACAGCATCCTTCTACGCTTTACGGATGGAACGTGTGTGGAGGGTGAGGAGAACCAATACACGCGCTGCAAATCCTTTTGTAGACAAGCCTACCCCTCGTGCCTTCCTTCTCCAGCATCCAAGTCTTCTCTGACAGAAGAAAACGATGCTGACTGGAAGGGAAAATGCTTTGGAGAGCTTGCAGTGACAACCTCACTTCCACACATTCCTTACGTGAGACGGTAGATACGTCTCCAGAGCGTGAAATGAATCGTTACCAATTTAACTGTGTTTTCTCCATGAGCGGAGGTACAATATGTACCTTCCCGGTGGCGTCACTGACAAGTCCTTTGGTAAACCAGAACATTGGTAGAGCAAATACATTAGGATTATTTCAGAGTTACCTGCAAGTTTTTGGATTTTTCACCTGCTCATGGGGCTCCCTGAGGAGCTATAGGCCTACTGCCAGAATACTTAGAGAGACAGTAAAAGGGGAGAGGAGGAACACGGGAACGTGTGTCATTTCACAAAGCCCTACAGCATAACCTTACACCCGACTGCTACACGCACACGCAGAATACCCCTGACGCGGCGTACGCAGATTATGTTCTATACGCTCGGATTTTTTATTAGGTTTTCTTCAGGTGGAGTCCATCCGCGGAGCATACAGCCAGCCAAACCATCTGAGAGGCCAAAGAATGTAGACAGACGTAAAGAGGATCATCAATAATTTTTAAATTAAATTGATTCTTCAAAAAAATACACTTCCAAAGAAAGGCTTCTGGCGTTTGGCTGTCTCTGCGGCATAGCTTGACTGCGCTGGCACGCTTTTGAGGTTTTGGCGGCAGTCAAACGAACAATCAAAAAACTGCTCCAGAGGCCACTTGTAAGCTTTGGATATTCAGGCCAGGACTCATGAGACTAGGCACTGGGCCTGCAAGTAAGGCAAACGGCAGCTGCCTGAACACAGTATCGTCGCTTAAGGACCAAGTATCCAGGGATACTTCGGACAGGGAAATCTATATTTACGGAGCACCTACAGTGAGTTTGACGCTGTTCTACAGGCCTTAAAACATTCTAATTGTCACAGAAGCCTTGGGAGGTGGGGAATATGGTGAACTTCTCCGGTTGGAAAACCGAGGCTCAGATTTTAGAAACCATCCAAATTCCCATGGCAGTAGGTGGTGAAGACTGGGAATCTAAGTCTTTCTGACCGAAGAGGGCTGCCTTTAACCACCAAAGTTCAACACAGCAGAAACAACTGGACACCATTCTCAGCTAGATTAGCAGCCAACGGCACAAGGATGGTTGTAGGGCGGGTGACGTTTAAGCCTCCGCCTCTTACTGCTCTTTACCAGTGGTAGCGGACTGCACGCGCAAGGGCAGGTCAAGAACGGAGGCAGGAAAGCAGAAAGCAAGCACGACCCATGGTGCGGTCGCCCTCACGCCTACGAGGCCCTGAGGAAACAAGGAAGCCACTATCGATCAGGGTTGAATTTGTTGAAGGCCGTTTCTCTTGAGAGAAAGGAGGGGAATAAAATAAAAATTAAGTAAATCAGCCTTCTTGCCACCATTTCTTATCATACACCGTTTGCCTTAAGAATTAAACCTCTCTCCTCCATGCTCCCGTTCAGCAGTGATAAAAAGCACTTGAGTCGTGCTTTTTTTTTTTGACACTCTCAACTCAATCTGAGCTTTAATCCCCCTGATTTAATCTCCCTTTCTAGAGTCTTGGGCCATGGATTCATACTTGAATTTTTATTGAACTTTCTGTAATCACAGTCTATGATAGGCTTTTAGGTACAGTTCCCCCTTTCCTCGCCTTTATAAACACTACGGTCGTCCCCATCTTTCACCGTTACCATTACTTCCCTTGATTTTAGTATCAGCTTTAGTACCCAGGCTGAGGAACTCGAAATGTGTGAATCGGTCCCATTGTCTGTCACTACTGTACTAAAGAACAGAATGTCAAAGTCAAATGCCTACTGTTACTCTTAGCTGGAACACTGTCCCAAATCTGTGTATGGGCTCTCTTACCTGATTAGCAGGGCTAGGCTTTAAGAATCCCTTTTTCTCAGATATGGAAAAGGCCATTCAGCCTATGCCTCAGTGCCTTTCTCTTGAACAACCCACCTTGCCACCCATCAGATCCTGGCCTTCTGACTTAATCTTCCATGGGTGGCACAGAAGAATCAACCCTGAGAATCAGAGCACTTCTCCCTAGGCCCATCCTGGTCCTGCCAGACCATTGTAAGGAGAGTGATGTGTAGAGATGAGTTTGAGGATGCACAGGGAGGGAATTCTAATAAAGGCATCATTCTCTAAGAAAGAATACGACCCAAGTCCATATTACTGATTTGAAAACATGAGGAAAAAGAGAATCCAAAGTACACACACCATCACAAAGAGAGAGCTGTACCACCTGAATAAAAAAGATGTTACTGGAAATCGTGAGATAACTTCTAGAAATTAATTCATATTGCTATTTTGACCAATACCTGCCTATATCAGAGGTAACAAGTTATGGGGTGGGTAACAAGTTAAGTTCTGTTAGTTATGGGACGCCTTTCTCAACCTCAAGCACATAAAGCCCTCTATTTGAGAGTTAAAACTGCCAGCAAGGTGAGTAAAGAACCTTCTGGGGGTGCATGGGTGACTCAGTGGGTTAAGTAACTGACTCTTGATATCTGCTCGGACGCTGATCTGTTGTGGGATCAAGCCCCATGTCAGGCTCTGCACTAAGCAGAGCCTGCTTGGGATTCTCTCTCTCTACCCCTCCCCCATGCACACACTCTATCTCCAAATAAATAAATTAAAAAAAAAGAACATTATGGATGCTATGCAATGGAAGGAGAACTCTAGCCATCATAGGTATAGTTGAAATGTGCCATCACTGTTCTATCATGCTTTTATTTTTTATTGATACTATGTAAGTATCATCCAAAACAGTCATCTATTGGTTCAAGAATTCCATACTATTCTCCCCCAAACATCACCACCCACTTGGTTTTGTCATGTTTCTCCTTGGGTCTTTGGATTTAGATAGTGAGGTACAACATCTTATAACTCTTAACCCTTATCAGATGAGTTTTTTAGGTAAAACGCATACAACTCTTATAGTATTCTAATCCTGAATTCTCATATACCTCAGAAAAACCTAGGAGATAATATTAACTCCATATATGAAATCTTTAAGGTCATTTTGGTCATGACCCATTCTATATACAGTGGAAATTAATATCTGAAATCATGAGAAATCATCTTCATATATTTACCTTGTAAATAACTGGGTACCTTATTCCATTTCCATTCTTCTGCAGTAAGTTTTTTTTCAACCTTTTCAAAGTCATAATTCTTCTTCAATGCATTTTTAAACAGAAGCCCAAAAGGCAAATGGATCAAAATTATAGTTAGTCTGGTTAAGTAGTTAGAGGATGTCTAAGGCCTCACCTATACCAATCCCTTCCCACTCCTTCTCTACCATCTGTGTGAGTCTCAGCGGTGTTTCCTCAAACTCAAAAAGCTTCATGTGACACAACTTGGCCTTATCTTTTTTCTTCCATCTTTTTTCTTCCAAAAACCTAATTTGTGGCAGTTTTGATTTTCCCATGTTTTTAATTTCAGTCCCTAACATTCTCAACCTAATCAGTGGGATTGAATGTCTCCTGCATCTTGGCGACTTAAGTATCCATACGACTTGGCAGGTGTAAATATCTCTACAATGTAACAGGGTAATTTATCTGGTCACAACAGCTGGTTGAAAATGCACTGTAGGATTACCCAAATCCATCTGCTGTGACTTTGTTTTAATCACACATCCTTCTGCTCTCTCCAATGTTTCCCAAGTAAAACAGAATCTCTCTTAAACAATTTCCATTTAAATTGCTTGAAAAATTAATGAAATACTTCACTCCATCTGTAAAGCATATTGTCCAATGGCCATGGTATGCTGAACCCTCAAGGATAAAATGCTATGTTCTAGTATATCCATCCACCCGCAGTACTTCCACTATTAGGCTGAAGAAGTTTCATTTTATTCCCAAGACTGCTTATTCAAATGTTACGTATTATCATCATCACCAGATTTAATTAAAATGTTAATTAAATCAAATAAGCAGAAGTTTAGTAAAGATGTGCGTTGTTCCTTGTATAAAAGTTAAACTGAGTAGCTATGCGAAAGACAGTATCAACAAAATGAGAAAATAAGCCACAGACTGGGAAAACAATTTGCAAAGTGCACATCTGACAAAGGACTAGCATCCCAAACATACAAAGAAACCTTAAAACTCAACACGAACATGAACAACCTGATTATAGAATAAACCAAAGACAGATATTTCACCAAAGATGACACACAGATGGTAAACAGGCATATGAAAAGATGCTTCCCAACAAATGTAATCAGGGAAATGCAAATTAAGACAATGAGATACCACTGACACCTATTAGAATGGCCAAAATCGAAAACACTGACACCACCAAATGACGATGAGGATGTGGAGCCACAGGAACTCTCTTTCATTGCTGCTGGGAATACAAAATGGTACAGTGACTTTGGAAGACAGTCTGGCAGTTTCTTACAAAACTACACAGACTCTTACCATAAAATCCAGCAATCATGCCCCATGGTACTTACCTAAAAGAGCTGAAAACATGTCCACACAAACACCTGTACATGGACATTTATAGCAGTTTCATTCATAATTGCCCACATTCTGAAGCAACCAAAATGCCACCAGGAGGTGAGCAGGTAAACCAACTGTGATATATCCACACAATGGAATACCATTCACCACTAAAAAGAAATGACCCTGCAAGCACCAGCCAGAGAGGCCCTTTGTCAGCCGGGGAGTCGTGCTATCCCAGAATAGAGTGCAAGCGGTGCAGAGTCCTTTAAGGCATCGGGTTGTGAATCCCAGTCGAGCACCTGGGAAGCATGGGAGACTGTGGAGCAGGACAAGGCACCAGTGCTACTGGTGTCTCAAACCACTAGGTCTGGGGAGGAGAGATTGGGGTGTTGCCATGTTTCTCCCCAGCACCAACACGGTGGGGCTTCCTGGAACAGGATGACAGCCTCCAGCGGAAGTGGGACCTGCCTACACCAAACCCCACCCCTCCTTGCCTGGTAACTGCGCATCTACTGGAGATTGACACTGAGGGGACCAGACAGCCTCTCCAGACAAGCATAGCAACCAGTCCCAGGGCCAACAGACAACTATCCGGCAGTCTTATATGTTAGTATGGTGGGGTTTTTTTTTTTCTCACTTTTCTTTCCTTCTTGTTTCCTTTCTCTTTCTTTTCACCATCCTCTTTTTTTTCTTACCTTTGAAATTGGGCTTATAGTTTCTGATTGGATTTTTGGTCAATCCTTATTTTATGTATTTTTTTTTCTTTCTGTGTTTTGTTTGTTTAATCATTCATTTTTACTCTATTCTTTTTACACCGTTTCTGTATCTCCTTCTTCTTTATTTCTGCCCCCTCCCCCACCGCTGTGGATTAAGCCTTAGAGTCTCTGTGATTCTCTGCTTTGTCATTTTTTCCACCCCTTTCATTTTTCTCTTTGTATGGGATCAGGATGCCCCCGCTCCTTTCTTCCGGGGTTACTTCAATGAACAAATCACAGCACACCTAGCGGAAGGTCCAAACAATCCACCACGATGAGCAAAGAGGACCTTTGTAGAGGACTGACCAGTGGGACAGAGAAGCCAATTATGCAACAACAGAGTGCACACAACACACTCCAAAACACTTTCTGAAGTTCCAGGCCCTGGACAGTGTGTGATCCCATTTTAATATAGTAGTACTCACAGGTGCAGGACATATAACAAGCTACTAAAACACACAAAAGACAGAAACCTATCCAAAATGACTAAACAGAAGAATTCTCCTCAAAAGAAATTCCAGCCAGAGAATTGCTCAAAACAGATAAAAACAATGTCTCTGAACAAGAATTCAGAACAACTGTAATAAGACTAATAGCTAGGCTTGAAAAAAGCATAGAAGACAGCAGAGAATCTATTGCTGCTGAGATCAAAGGCCTAAGAAATAGTCACAATGAATTAAGAAATGCTATAAATGAGAAGCAAAATAAACTAGATGGAGGGACAGCAATGATGGAAGCAGAGGAGACAATGGTTGAAATAGAAGATAAAATTATGGACAATGATGAAGCTGAAAGAAGAGGGAAAGGAAATTACTAGACCACAAGGGGAGAATTAGGGACCTAAGTGATTCAATGAAATGTAGTAATATCCAACTCATAGGAGCTCCAGAAGACGAAGAGAGAAAGGGGCAGAAGGTTTATTTGAACAAATCATAGCTGAGAACTTCCCTGATCTGGGAAGGGAAATAGGCCTCCAAGTCCCAGAGGCACAGAGCATTCCCTTCAAAATCAACAAAAACAGGTCGACACCATGACATATCATAGTGAAAACGGCAAAATACAAAGATAAAGAGAGAATTCTGAAAGCAGCTAGGGACAAACAGGCCTTAACCTACAAGGGTAGACACATAAGGATAGTAGCAGACCTATCTACTGAAACTTGGCAGACCAGAAGGGAGTGGCAAGAAATATTCAATGTGCTGAAAAGGGAAAAATATGGAGCCAAGAATCCTTTATCCAGCAAAGCTGTCATTCAGAATAGAAGGAGAGATAAAGGCATTTCCAGACAAACAAAAACTGAAGGAGTTCATGACCACTAAACCAGCCCGCAAGGGATCCCAAGGGGGACTCTGTAAGTGGAATGCTGCAAAGACTATAAAGGACCAGAGACGTCACCACAAACATGAAATCTACAGATAATACAATAGCACTAAATCCCTTTCAATAATCACTCTGAATGTAAATGGATTAAATGCCCCAAACAAAAGACATAGGTTATCAGAATGGATAAAAATTAAAAAAAAACAAAAAAACAAGATCCATCTATATGCTGCCTACAAGAGACTCATTTTAGACCTGAGGACACCTACAGATTGAAAGTGAGGGGACAGAAAACCATCTACCATGCTACTGGACACCAGAAGAAAGCGGGAGTAGCCAGACAAGCTGGATTTTCAAACAAAGACTGTAACAAGAGATGAAGAAGGACACTATATTACAATTAAGGGGCCCATCCATCAAGAAGAGCTAACAATTGGGGGCGCCTGGTGGCTCAGTCAGTTGAGCGTCCGACTTCTACTCAGGTCATAATCTCACAGCTGGTGGGTTCGAGCCCCACGTCGGGCTCTGTGCGGACAGCTCGGAACCTGGAGCCTGCTTCGGATTCTGTGTCTCCCTCTCTCTCTGCCCCTCCCCTACTCGCATTCTGTCTCTGTCTCTCTCAAAAATAAATAAACATCTAAAAAATTTTTAAAAAAAGGAAGAGCTAACAATTGTAAATGTTTATGCCAACGTGGAACACCCAATATATAAATCGATTAATCACAAACATAAATAAATGTATAGATAATAATACCATAACTGTAGGGGACTTTAACACTCCACTTATAGCAACAGACAGATTATCTAGGCCAAAAATCAATAAGGAAACAACAGCACTGAATGACATATTGGACCAGATGGACTTAACAGATATATTTGGAATTTTTCATCCAAAAGCAGCAGAATATACATTCTTCTCTAGTGCACATGGAACATTCTCCAAAATAGATCACATACTGGGCCACAAAACAGCCTTCAACAAATATAAAATGATTGAGATCATATCATGCATATTTTCAGATCATAACACTATGAAACGTGAAATCAATCACAAGAAAAAAATTGGAAAGCCTCAAGTACATGGAGGTTAAAGAATATCTACTACTAAAGAATGAATGGGTCAACCAGGAAACTAAAGGAGAAATTAAAAAATATGTGGAAGCAAATGAAAATGAAAACATGACAGTTCAAACCCTTTGGGATGCAGCAAAGGCAGTCCTAAGAGGAAAATACACTGCAATTCGGGCCTATCTCAAGAAGCAAGAAATGTCCCAAATATATAACCTAACTTCACACATAATGGAACTGGAAAGGCAGCAGCAAAGAAGGCCCAAAGCCGGCAGAAGAAGAGAAATAATACAGATTAGAGCAGAAACAAACAACATGGAATCCAAAAAAAAAACAGAAAATGAATCTAAGAGCTGGTTTTTTGACAGAATAAACAAAATTGATAAACCCCAAGCCAGACTTATCAAAAAGAAAAGAGAGAGGACCCAAATAGATAAAATCATGAATGAAAAAGGAGAGAGCACAACCAACACCACAGAAGTACGAACAACTATTAGAGAATACTATGAAAAATTATATGCCAACAAACTGGACCATCTGGAAGCAATGGACAAATTCCTAGACACCCACACATGGCCAAAACTCAAATGGGAAGAAACAGAAAATTTGAACACACCCATAACCAGTGAAGAAATTGAATCAGTTATCAAAAATCTCCCAACAAATAAGAGTACCAGGCCAGATGGCTTCTCAGGGGAATTCTACCAGACATTTAAAGCAGAGTTAAATCCTATTCTTTTCAAGCTGTTCCAAATAATAGAAATGGAAGGAAAGCTTCCAGACTCATTCTACAAAGCCAGCATCACCTTGATTCCCAAACCAGGTAAAGACCCCACTAAAAAGAAGAATTACAAGCCAATACCCTTGAGGAACATGGATGCAAAAATTCTCAACAACATACTAGCAAATTGAATTCAACTGTATATTAAAAGAACCATTCACCATGATCAAATGGGATTCATTCGTGAGCTGCAGGCCTGGTTCAGTATTTGCAAATCAATCAACATGATACACCACATTAATAGAAGAAAGGATAAGAACCATCTGATCCTGTCAACACATGCACAAAAAGCATTTGACAAAATATAGCATCCTTTCTTCATAAAAACCCTCAAGAAAGTTGGGAAAGAAGGAACACACCTTAACATCATAAGAGCTATCTATGAAATTCCCACAGCTAATATCATCCTCAATGGGGAAAAACTGAGAACTTTCCCCCCTGAGATCAGGAACACCACAGGGATATCAACTCTCACTGCTATTATTTAACACAGTGTTAGAAGTCCTAGCCTCAGCAATCACACAACAAAGTTAAATAAAAGGGATCCAAATTGGCAAAGAAGTAGTCAAACTTCCACTCTTCTCAGATGACATGACACGTACATGGAAAACCCTAAAAGGCTCCACCAAAACATTGCTAGAACCGATACATGAATTCGGTAAAATCATACGATATAAAAGCAACGTAAAGAACAGCTGCATTTCTATACACCAATAATGAAGCAACAGAAAGAGATATCAAGGAATTGATCCCATTTACAATTGCACCAAGAACCATAAAATAGCTAGGAATAAACCTAACCAAAAAGGTAAAGATCTGTACGTTGGAAACTATAGAAAGCTTATGAAAGAAATTGAAGACACAAAGAAATGAAAAACATTCCTTGCTCATGGATTGGAAGAACAAATATTGTTAAAATGTCAATACCACCCAAAGCAATCTACACATTCAATGCAATCCCAATCAAAATTGCACTGGCATTCTTCTCAGAACTAGAACAAATAATCCTAAACTTTGTATGGAACCACAAAAGATCCCAAATAGCCCAAGTAATGTTGAAAAAGAAAACCAAAGCGGGAGGCATTACAAACCCAGATGTTAGCCTCTACTAAAGCTGTGATCATCAAGACAGTATGGTATTGGCACAAAAACAGACACACAGAGCAATGGAATAAAGAACCGAGAAATGGTCCCACAAATGTATGGCCAACTAATCTTCAACAAAGAAGGAAAGAGTATCCAATGGAAAAAAGACAGTCTCTTTAGCAAATGATGCTGGAGAACTGGACAGCAACATGGAGAAGAATGAAACTGGACCACTTTCTTACACCATACACAAAAATAAATTCAAAATGGATGAAAGACCTAAATGTGAGACAGGAAACCATCAAAATCCTAGAGGAGAAAACAGGCAACAACCTCTTTGACCTCAGGCGCAGCAATTTCTTACTCGACACATCTACAAAGGCAAGGGAATTAAAAGCAAAAATGAACTATTGGGACATCAAGATAAAAAACTTCTGCACAGGGGCGCCTGGGTGGCGCAGTCGGTTAAGCGTCCGACTTCAGCCAGGTCACGATCTCGCGGTCCGGGAGTTCGAGCCCCGCGTCGGGCTCTGGGCTGATGGCTCAGAGCCTGGAGCCTGTTTCCGATTCTGTGTCTCCCTCTCTCTCTGCCCCTCCCCCGTTCATGCTCTGTCTCTCTCTGTCCCAAAAAAAAATAAATAAACATTGAAAAAAAAATTAAAAAAAAACCAAAAAACAAACAAAAAAAAACTTCTGCACAGAAAACAACCAACAAAACTAAAAGGCAACTGACAGAATGGGAGAAGATGTTTGCAAATGACATATCGGATAAAGGGTTAGTATCAAAGATCTATAAATAACCTAACAAACTCAACACCTGAAAAACAAATAATCCAGTAAAGAAATGGGCAGAGGACATGAATAGACACTTTTCCAAAGAAGACATACGGATGGCAAACAGACACATGAAAAGATGCCCAATATCATTTATCATCAAGGAAATACAAATCAAAACCACATTGAGATGCCCCCTCACACTGGCCAAAGCGGCTAAAATTACCAACTCAGGCAACAAGAAGTGTTGGGGAGGATATAGAGAAATGGGAACCCTCTTACACCGTTGGTGGGAATGCAACCTGGTGCAGCCTCTCCGGAAAACAGTGTGGAGGCTCCTCGAAAAATTAAAAATAGAATTACCCTACAACCTAGCAATAGCACTATTAGGAATTTATCCAAAGGATACAGGAGTTCTGATTCATAGGGGCACATGTACCCTAATGTTTATAGCAGTGCTATCGACAATAGACAAATTATGGAAAGAGCCCAAACGTCAATCAACTGATGAATGTATAAAGAACATGTGGTATAGGGGTGCCTGGGTGGCTCAGTCAGTTAAGCGTCCGACTTCAGCTCAGGTCATGATCTCATGGTTCGTGAGTTCGAGCCCCGCGTTGGGCTCTGTGCTGACAGCTTGGAGCCTGGAACCTGCTTCAGATTGTCTCCCTCTCTCTCTTCCCCCCCCCCACCCCGCCTTCCACTCACACTCTGTCTCACACTCTCTCAAAACTAAATAAACATTAAAAAAAACACAATGGCATACTACTCAGAGATGAAAAAGAATGAAATCTTGCCATTTGCAACAATGTGGATGGAACTGGAGGGCATTATGTTGAGTGAAATAAGTCACAGAAAGACAGATATCATATGATTTCACTCATATGTAGAATTTGAGAAACTTGACAGAAGGCCATAGGGAAAGGGAAGGAAAAATAAGATACAGAGAGGGAGGCAAAGTATAAGAGACTCTCATGTATAGAACAAACTGAGGGCTGATGGGGGGGTTTGGGGAGGAGAAATGGGTGATGGGCATTGGGGATGGCACTGGGTATTGTATGTAAGTGATGAATCACGGGAATCTACTCCTGAAGCAAGACTATACTGTATGTTAGCTAACTTGACAATAAAAATAAATAAATAAATAAATAAATAAATAAATAAATAAATAAATCGATTTTAAAAAAAAAAGATTCATTTTGTAATCTGTAGAGCGATAAGCGGAAAACTAACAGAGGTAAAATTGTAAAGTCAACAAGGAAATTAAAATGGAATCCTAAAAATATTTAATTGACCTCCCAAAATAAAGAAAGGAGAAATATATGGGGGAAAAGATAGGAGACAAATAGAAAACAAAAAAGCAGAATAATAGACCTAACTCCAAATAGATAAATAATTACACTAAATCAGCCATCTTCACACATTAAATGCAAATGGCTTAAACCTACCAAACAATAGTCAGAGGTAGACAAATTATATAAAAAAGCAAGATTGCACTACCTGCTATCTAAAAGAAACCTACTTTGAACATAAAGACAGTTTAGTTAAAAGTCAAATGATGGAACAAGATAGACCACACAAACGCTAATTAAAAGAAAGATGGAGTATCCATATCCATATCAATATCAATAGCCATATCAGTAGAGCAGGTTTGGGGAAAAAGGAATATTATCACCAAAGGTAAAATAAGGAGATCACCTAAGATCAAGGGGCCAGTTCATTGGAAATATAAAGCGATCCTAAATAGGTATGCCACCAATAACAGAGTTTCAAACTATGTGAGGAAAAACTAATAGAACTGAAAGAAGTAGGGGCACCTGGGTGGCTCAGTTAAGCCTCTGACTTTGGCTCAAGTCATGATCTCATGGTTTGTGAGTTTGAGCCCCGCATCGGGCTCCGTGGTGACAGCTCAGGGCTTGGAGCCTGCTTCAGATTCTACATCTCTCGGTCTGTCTGTCTGTCTGTCTGTCTCTCTCTCTCTCTGCCCCTCCCCAGGTCGTTCTCTTTCTCTCTCTCTCTCTCAAAAATAAATAAATAAACTTTAAAAAAAAGTGAAAGAAGTAAATGCCTACAATTCTATTTGGACATTTCAACACCAAACTCTCAATCGTTACAAAATACTTAGACAAAAATCAGTAAAAATATGAAATGCTTGAACAATACTGTCAATTAACTTGACTTAATCAACACTTATAGAATGTTCCACCCCAGAATAACAGAATATTCTCTTCAAGAGCACTTGGAACATTAACCAACATATACTACATAAGGAGCCAAAAACTAAGTCTAAATAAATTTTGAATGATTGAACTGATACAAAAATATTCTCTAGGGGCGCCTGGGTGACTCAGTCGGTTAAGCGGCCGACTTCGGCTCAGGTCATGATCTCACGGTCCGTGAGTTTGAGCCCCACATCGGGTTCTGTGCTGACAGCTCAGAGCCTGGAGCCTGTTTCAGATTCTGTGTCTCCCTCTCTCTGACCCTCCCCTGTTCATGCTCTGTCTCTCCCTGTCTCAAAAATAAATAAAATGTTAAAAAAACAATTTAAAAAAAGAATATTCTCTAACCACAATAAAATTTTAATTAGAAATCAGTACCAGAAAAATATTGGAAAATCGCCAACTCTCTGACAATTAAACAAACACTTCTAAATATGGATCCATATGACTCCATGGATCAAGGATCGAGGGGAAATATTTAAAAACATTTTGAACTGACATAACCAAATACACAGAACATCAAAATTTGTGTGATCCAACTAAAGCAGTGCTTAGGGGTGCTTGGGTGGCTTAGGCAGTTAAGCTTCCAACTTCCGCTCAGGTCATGATCTCACAGTACGTGGGTTCAAGCCCTGCGTCAGGCTCTCTGCTGTCAGTACAGCGTCTGCTTGGGATCCTTTGTCCCCTTCTCTCTCTGCCCCTCCCCCACTCACACGTGCTCATGCTCCTGTGCTCCCTCACTCTCTCTCTTAAAAATAAACATTTTTAAATAAATAAATAAATGATAAAAATAAAGCAGTGCTCAGAAAGAAATTTCATGTATTGAATGCTTATATTGGGGAAAAATAAGCTCCTATCAATGGTCTAAAATCCTACCTTAGAAAACTAAAAAAAAAAAAAAAAAAAAGCAAATTTAAGCCAAAGGATATCATAAAGCAGAAATCAATTACACAGAAAAAAAAATACAGAAAAATCAATAAAAACCTGGTTTTTTGAAAATGTAAGGAAAAAGAAAAACAACCCACAAAATACCAATATCGGGAATAAGAGAGGGGACATCAATATAGATACTACAATCATTAAAAGGATAAACAAAGATTTTCCAAACTTAACAACTCAAAATTAATAAAGTTCTTGAAATGCAAAAGTATCAAAGCTTACCCAAGAAGCAATATATTATTTGAATATCATCCCTGTATCTATCAAAAATTGAGTGGAGCTTTCCCAAAAAGAAAATTTTAGGTCCTGATGGCTTCACTAGTGAATTCTAACAAACAATTAAGAAAGAAAAATACACCATTTCTCATCACTCTCTTCTCAAAAATCTGAGAGGCATACCCTTCTCAATTCGATGAGGTCAGTGTTATTCTGATACAAAAACCAGCCAAAACATTTCAAGGAAAGGAAGCTATGTTTTAATTTCCTTCATAAAAACAGAAACACAAATTTTGTAAGTAAATATTATCGAAGATAATTCAGTAAAGATTATACAGTAATCTATACAGTAAAGGATAATACATCAGGACCATCTGGGGCTTATCCCATGAATGCAAAGTTGGATTACCATTTAAAAATCAACCAATGAATGACAGTGGCTCAGTTGTTAAGCACCTGATTTCAGCTCAGGTCATGATCTCATGGTTTATGAGTTTGAGTCTCACATTGGGTGAGCTGGAGCCCTGCTTCCAGTGAGCTCCTGCCTTGGTTCAGGGAAACACAAGCCCCACTTCAAGTGAACCCTGCTTCTTCTCTCTCCCTCCCTCTCTTTCTCTCTCTCTGCCCCTTGCTCACTTGTGCCCGCGCACGCTCGCGTGTACACACACTCTCTCTGTCAAAAAAAAAAAAAAATCAATGTCAGGGCACCTGGCTGGCTCAGTTGGTAGAGCATGTGACTCTTGATCTCGGGATTGTGGGTTCGAGCCCCATGGTGGGTGAAGAGATTATTTAAAAATAAATAAAAACCAATCAGTGTTAACCAACATTAACTGGATAAAAATAAAAAAATATATACCTCAATAAAAGAAAATATGAATAAGAAATCATAAGGGAAAGAAAATACATTTACAGGATTGTACTATATTTATCAAAAAAAGAAGTCCTTTTATAAATGGACCTGTGCAGTTTAAACCCATGTTGTTCAAGAGTCAACTATAACTTTCTCCAATTGAATATAAGTAATGTTGATTAGTATCTTATTAATATCCATAAAAAATGAAGCATTATTAAAGTCTATATATATATGTAAAGAGGATTGGGAACTACTCATAAAAATGTTGCTCATATGTTCAAATCTCAATTATGCAAATACTTAGTTTAAATTTTCATGGTAGCTGGGGCGCCTGGGTGGCGCAGTCGGTTAAGCGTCCGACTTCAGCCAGGTCACGATCTCGCGGTCCGTGAGTTTGAGCCCCACGTCGGGCTCTGGGCTGATGGCTCAGAGCCTGGAGCCTGTTTCTGATTCTGTGTCTCCCTCTCTCTCTGCCCCTCCCCCGTTCATGCTCTGTCTCTCTCTGTCCCAAAAATAAATAAACGTTGAAAAAAAAAATTTTTAATTTTCATGGTAGTTGACCCTTAGGTCTGATTATAGGCATTCATTCTCATGTTTATTAAACATTTTTCTCTTGCATTGATTAGACATTTTCTATATTCAAATGTAGGAATTAATATTAATGTGGGTATGTAACTATATCCTTAGAATTTAAAATAAATCAATATTTGGCTATTATAGTATAGCTAATAGAGATGCTGTGGGGTTTTTTTATCCTTTAGTGTTACTTTCCCTTAAAAGAGAATGATAGTATTCAATACTTGAAAAGAAACAGTTAATTGCTTCTCACAAAGTTCGGAACCAAAGTATAGTATACAAGATCCGTTAGTATTTCACTTTGCTTGCAGATTATTCTGCCCTCAGATACCTCTTAATTGCTTCCTCGTTCCCTTTTGGTCGCGACGCAAAGCTCAGCTTTTCAGGAAGGGTTTCCAGGTCATTCTAAAATTTCACGCCTATCTCCATTTCCATAGCTTATTTTCCTCTTTTTTGATATATTTTTAACAGATCATGAAATTTACTTACATACGTTGTTTATTGTCTCCCTCCTCCTCTAAAATGTAATTGTGACAAAGGTTAATGGTTGTTGTTCTGTTTACTTTAGATATTCTTTTTGTATTGCCTGCAACATCCAACGCAGAGTATCTAACTCAAAAGTATTTGCCGAATGGATGAACAGTTGAAATAATAAATAAATATATGAGTGAAATTGAATATAATTCAAGCAAACATGAGATAAGCTTCTCACCTAGTTCTTATAAAGTTTAACTAATTTGTCGTCTAATGGAACTATAATAATATGCAACATTACAAACACCAGTAACTTATTTTATAAAAATTCAAAGTATGTTTTTTCTGAAATATTGGACTATCCTATTATAATACAAATAAATTGATTATGCAAATAAAAAAATATATACCTCAATAAATGCAGAAAGTATCTTGGCAAAAGTAAACACCCTTTCATAATAAAAACACCCAGAAAAGTGGGAGTAGAAGAGCACTTCCTTGATCTTATCAAGTTTATCTTCAAAGAAACTACAGCTAATATTATACCCTGTCTTCACTAATAAGGCAAGGGTTTCCATTCTTGCCATTTTTATTGTAGTAGATATTCTAATACAGCAAGGAAAAAAAGATAATAAAGATTGGAAAGGAAGAAATTAATCTTTGTTATTTGCAATTGCCATTATTGCTTATATAGACAATTATAAAGAATTTCTAAAACAATTACTAGAACTAATAAAGCATCAGGATATGATATCAATATACAAAATCCGTTAAATACATACATATATATATTTGTTGTTCTTTGTTTTTATTTATTTTTGAGAGAAAGAGAGAGAGACAGAGCACGAACAGAGGAGGGGCAGAGAGAGACACAGAGACACAGAATCCGAAGCAGACTCCAGGCTCTAAGCTGTCAGCACAGAGCCTTATGTGGGGCTTGAATTCACAGACCGCGAGATCATGACCTGAGCTGAAGTCAGATGCTTAACCGACTGAGCCACCCAGGTGCCCGTCAATTATATTTTTATATATTAAAAGGAAACACTTGTAAAGTGAAATTTATTAAGTCATAATTCCATTTATATTAGCATCAAAACATATGATGGGGGCGCCTGGGTGGCACAGTCGGTTAAGCGTCCGACTTCAGCCAGGTCACGATCTCGCGGTCCGGGAGTTCGAGCCCCGCGTCAGGCTCTGGGCTGATGGCTCAGAGCCTGGAGCCTGTTTCCGATTCTGTGTCTCCCTCTCTCTCTGCCCCTCCCCCGTTCATGCTCTGTCTCTCTCTGTCCCAAAAATAAACGTTGAAAAAAAAATATGATGAAGAGAAAAACATAGTGTCACTTTTGTGATATTTTTGCCAAAAATATGTAAGTTGAATCTAATCATGAAGAAACGTGAGGCAAAATCGTACTGAGGGACAATCTACAAAATAACTGTCATATATTCTTCAGTGATGTCAAGATCCAAGAAGCAAAAAAGGCTGAGGAACTAGTCCAGATTAAAAGAGATCAAATTCCATCAGGGCATTTGTAAATCAAGACCACAATGAGGTATCGCTTTGCACCCGTTAGAACGGCTATCATCAAAAAGGCAAGAGATGGCAAGAGTTGGTGAAGATGTGAAGAAAAGGGCCCTGTTGGTAGGAACGTAAATTGGCGTGGCCCCTGTGGGAAACAGTATGGAGGCTCCTCAAAAATAAAACTACCATACAATCCACCAATTCCACGTCTAGGGAGTTAGCCAAAGAAAACTAAAACACTAGCTCAAAAGGATATATGCATACCCAGGTGCATTGCAGCATTATTTAGAACAGGCAAGACATGAAAATAGTCTACGTGTCCGTCAATGGATGAATGGATAAAGAAAATGTGGTGTGCATATACACAATGGAATATTATTGAGCCATAAAAAAAAAAGAATGAAATCTTACCATTTGTGACAACATGAATGGACCTGGAGGGCATTATGCTAAGTGAAGTCAGACAGAGAAAGACAAATATCATATGATGTCACTTTTATGTGGACTCCAACTGAGCTCATAGAACACACTGGTGGTTGTCAGAGGCAAGGAGTGGATTAAATGGGTAAAGGGAATCAAAAGGATGTACAAACTTCCAGTTACAAAATAAGTCAGGGAGATATACAGCATGGTGACTAGAGTTAATAATATCGGATTTCAGATCTGAAAATTACTGAGAGATCTTAAAAGATTCTCATCACACAAAAAACAAAATCTGAAACTGTGTGTGATACCTAATGTTAACTAGACTTCCTGAGTGGACCATCATAACACATACAAATATGAAATCATTATGTTGTACACCTGAAACTAATGTGCTGTATATCAGCTATAGCTCAACTGAAAAATAATAAAGGAGGGACACCTGGCTGGCTCAGTCAATAGAGCGTGTGACTCTTGATCTCAGGGTTGTGAGTTCAAGCCCCACGTTGGGTGTAGAGATTACTTCTTAAAAATAAAATTTTAAATAATAGTAATAAAGGAGATTAAATTCACATGACAACTAAGTGCAATGCATCGTCCTGAATTGTATGCTATACCAGGCACAACATTAGCTACATAGGACATTCTTAAGATAATCGACTACATTTGAAAACGGACTGTGAATCAGGTAACAGGTTTGGATTGTCATCAGTGTTAAATTTCCTGATTTTGACAATCGTGCTGTATTTACCCTTGTTCTTAGGAAATACACACTGAAGTACGTGTGGGGCACCATGTCTGTAACTTACTGTCAAAAGATTCATTTAAAAAAAATACACATGAACGTGTGTGTGTGTGTGTGTGTGTGTGTGTCTAGCGTGCAGACAGATATAATCCAGAGAAAGAGAATAAACAGAGGCAAAATGTAAACAGTTAATGGATCTGAGTAAAAGGTATATCGTACGTGGTGGTTCCTCACAATGATTCTGTACCATTAAAATTTTGTTAAGATAAAAAATGCAAATGAAATAACCAACCCCCTGCACTGCCCTCCCCCCCCACCCCCACCGCCCCCGGCAAGCACAGTGCATCTGAGAAGGGCACTCCTAATATGGTTTTCCCTCCTGGGGAGGTAAAGCACTAATATGAACATGAGTCATCATCTGACAGTTATATTTTCACTGTACACTAACAGATTGATGTTTCTGATTCAGTCTGAGCTTTGGTGCCATAGCCAGCTTTCCTGGAGCTGAATTATAAAGAATGAGCTGCTGGAGGAGACCGTGGATCTCCTTTACTCAAATATTTCCTGGGTGTGTCCTCCGTGCTACCTTTGTTCCAAAGCCAAATAGTTCACTCTGGAGGCAGGGCCCACGTGGCTTAGGACAAGACAAGGTACCAGCCTCAACCGTCTTGACTCGAGAGAATCCACCTCCTCGAGCTACTTTTTGGCAAAAGGCAAAGTGATATCTTGTCACGGAGGTTTCTCGCTTCTTCGACTGGTTGCAAAAACAGGCTTTCCCAACTGGCAATTCTACAGCATCGATTGCCAGAATCTTCTCTCTGCCACATGCCCGTGTGTTGCAATACGCCGCCGCAACTTTGTTTACCATTGAGCGATTTCTCCCGTTACCATTGAGAAAACGCAAAGTTCTTTCAGAGATCTCAAAATCCTTGGAGGAGTGTCGTTCTATAAACGCTGGATTTCGTCCTCCTCCTGAATTTCCTCCTGTTAACCCCAAAACCGTGAGTGCACTGCACACACACATAAAAAGTTTTCCTCATCTGGCACTAAAATATGAATGTGCTGTGGGTGGCAGTTTGCGAGAGACTATGCCACTCCCTTGCCTTTGATATTCCATATGCTTTAGCTGTCTTTCTAATTTTTCAGCAGCTTCTAAGTGGGCCCCTTGATTCCCACATACCCAATCTAAAATAGTCCTGTTACATATCTTCTACTTTTCTGTTTTTTTTTAATGTTTATTTAAAAGAGAGAGAGAGCATGAGTGGGGGAGAGGCAGAGAGAGAGGGAGACACAGGATCCGAAGCAGGCTCTGGACTCCGAGCTGTCAGCACAGAGCCTGGCATGGGGCTCGAACCCACGAACCGTGAGATCATGACGTGAGCTGAAGTTGGAGGCTTAACCGACTGAGCCACCCGGGGGCCCCCATTTTTCTCTGTGTTCTTAACCTGCTTTATTTTTCTTATCATTATCAGATAATGTGACAAATCTTTATCTATTGTTTTTCTCCTATCCAGTGAAATAAAAGCTCCCTTCTGGAAAGTGTATTGTTTTCACTGCTGTATCTCAGAACCTAAAAAAGTGTCCAATGTTTATTCAGTAATCAATAAACGTTTGTTAAATGAATGAATGGATAGTGGTAGAGCCATGCCTTGTTACCAATGCATATTACAGGTCAAAAGCACATCTTCATCTAATACCTTATTTGGTCCTTAGAATAATCCTGTGAGGTAGATAAAAAGGGTGATATTATCCTCATTTTATGAATCAGGAAGCTGAATTCATATACCACATAATACCACAGAGGCTAAGTGATATGCCCAGGTTCACAGAGCAAGTCACAAAGTTGAAGTATATATAGATGTATAAATTTTATAAATATATATGTATAAATTATATAACAATAAAAATATTATACACACACGTATCATGGTTTTCCAAGCTTTGAGGCCAAGTACTTTCCAGCCACCTACTAGGCCTTATGTAAACCTCGAGAGTCTCAAGTAAACTTGGACGTTGAAGGGTGGCAGAGCAAGTCACGCGATTATGGTATTCTCTTCCACCTGGGACCTAACATCCCCCTCAAATCAAAGTGAAATGATGAAGTGATACATGAAAAGGCCATGGTTTTTTGCCTCAGATCCAAGCCACGTGGTTTCTGTAATTGGAAGGGACTGGGGTTCCTCAGAAGAGATCAGGAGCTTAGTTTTTACGAGGAGCAGGTTTGGGTGCACGTAGCATCTTGTAGCAAATATGCCAGCAGAAGTGATTCCTGGAAGAGAGAGAGAGAGAGAGAGAGAGAGAGAGAGTGTGTGTGTGTGTGTGTGTGTGATGACAGACTCTTTTGTCATTAACATAAAAAAACAAACATTTTTTTAAAAAATAAACATCTAGAATATGTTTATGGTAACATCTTAACTAACCAACAGTACCTAAAAATGACATACTGAAGCCAGGTAAGCTTTCCATAGAGGCAAGTGTGAACCCTTTATACCCCAGGCACAGCTTAGCAGTAGTGGTGGCAGCCATATCTGCTGAGTGTCACATGATCTGCCAGGTGCTATTCAAAGCACTTTATGTGCATTAACTCATTTCGTTTTCAGGGGCGCCTGGGTGGCTCAGTCAGTTAAGCGTCGGCCTCTTGGTTTTGGCTCAGGTCATGATCTCCCTGTTTCGTGAGGCTTTGCAGTGGCAGCACAGAGCCTCCTTGGGATTCTCTCTCTTCCTCTCTCTCTGCCCCTCCCCGACTCCCATCATCTGTCTCTCTCAAAATAAATTTTAAAACATGTTACAAGAAAAAAAAATTCATTGAGTTTTCAGAGTAACCATATGTAGTAGGTGTCACATGAGCCCAATCTTACAGATGAGAAAACTGAAACACAAAAATGTTGAGCAACTTGCCCAGGATTACACTGGGGGGGCTCCCGATTTAAGTCCAGGTATAATAACAAAAGGCAAATACAGGACCATAAAGTATAATGTCACAACGAAGTCCAGAAATTTCTATTTAAAAAGGACACTATTCCCTTGTCAGTAACACACACACGCACACGCTCCGAGCTGCCCTGTCCTATTTCAGATACCCTTTGCTTTTGGCATCTTGCTGTCTTTACAAATCAGGTTCCCCAATAGCACTGAGTGATTCCACTCTCCTGTGAGAATGTGCCTACTGTTTCCTGCCCACATTGGTGCTTTCCATCTGTGCTCTTGCCACTGGGCCTTCCAACTATTCTAGTTTCCCCCCTTTTTTTTTTTCAATTAATGTTAATGGTTTTATTTCTAAGTAATCTCTACACCCCACACAGGGCTCAAACTTACAACACCAAGATCAAGGGTCGCATTCTCTACCGACTGAGCCAGTCAGGCGCCGCTCCCTTTTCCAATTGTTAAGTCTTGTAGGATGTTTCCCACACATCTCGTAGGCTGTATACCAAATAACTTTGAGTCAACATTGCCAACCCAAAGGGCCCCTAATAGGGGGAGCAAGCAAGGCACCCAGAGCACAAATTCTAGGCACCTTGCTTGCCTCTCCCTAGCCCTGGCCCAGTCACCCAATAAGAATGTTTCTTTTGTTGCTATCAGGAAAAGGTATCATGTCCTCATCTAATTTCCTAATTTCCTATTTCCTAATGAATCATCTCCACTGTCTCTCATTCACGTTGAAACTCATGTAATTCCTGACCTAATCATGTTGTAGTTCCCTTCCAAAGGCTATACATCTGTAAAAGTTACAGGAGGATCACTGAAATGATTAATCTGATTGTTAGACTGTGGTAACTCTTTCACTGGCTTGCATTAAAGGGGCTGCAATAGAGCAGATACTACCACTACCACTGGGTAGGGTACAGAATTATACCTAAGATCACTGGAACGACCCTTGGGCATCCCCATTTCTACTGAGCTATAGTATTCTCTTTCCTCCCACAGCATGTATCTAATGTACCTTTGGTGGTTGCCACTTAACCGGCCAGTTCCTCTGCTGGGACTAGAACCTCGTCCAGAGAGTCAACCCACTTGACTGACATCTGCCAAAGTTCTAGACCACCTGCTCTCCTTTGTGCCCCATATTCAGCCTGTTACTCTCTGGCATTCCGTTACAAACAGACGGACCATCTAGAATTGTAACCCTGATTGCAGCCTCGCACGAACTATTCCACTTCTTAAGGTAACAGACGTCATGGTCATTACTGCTCACAGAAGCCTGACCTCATGAAAGACCTTAGAACCATGCACACCACCCCTCTGGCTACTACCTTACTCACTGCGTCTGCCCCAAGTTCCCTCAGTCCCAGCTTCCTATCATTCACAGAATTCCCAACATGCCTCCTAGCTGAGCTGATCCAAGTTACAGCTATAGGCATCCAACTAAAACATCTGAGCACAGTCTGGAGCCACAAAAGGGCGATGTTGTAAAAGAAGAACGTTTTGTTCAAGCACAAGATCTTTAAGTGAAGAAACAATGTATTCTTTTTTTTTAATTAGAGAGAGAGAGAGAGAGAGGAAGGGAGGGGCAGAGAGAAGGAGACAGAGGATCACAAGCAGTCTCTGCACTGTCAGCACAAAAGCCCTGACGCAGGGCTGGAACTCAGGAACCAAACGACGAGATCATGACCTGAGTCAAACCCAAAAGTCACATGCTCAACTGACTGAGCCATCCAAGCACCCCAAGAAGCAATGTATTCTAAGCATGCCAAGGTGCCTTAGATTTTATAGCAAGTTACTACTTGTATTAGCATCCTTCAGAGAAAGTGAATTAATATACGTTAAACAAAGAGATTTATAGAAGTTATTGACTCACATGATTATGGAGGCTGCAAAGTCCCAAGATCTGTAATGGCAAGCCAGAGACGAAGGAAAGCCAATGGTATAGTTCTAGTACAAGTACGAAGGCCTGAAACCACCAGACCCAATGGTTTAGATTCCAGTCCAAAGTCGGGAGACAACCAATGTTCCAGCTGGATGACAGGCAGAGATAATGAATTCCTACTTACTGAGCCTTTCAGTTCCATTCAGGCCTTCAAAGGATTGGCTAAGGCACATCTACATTGGGGAGACAGTCTACCAATTCAAATGTTAATCTCATCCAGAAACACCCTCACAGACACAACTTGAAAGTTTAACCAAATATCCGTGGTCTAGTAAGTCTGACGCATAAAATTAACCATCACAAACCCACCCCTTCTCAACTTGGCACCCATATATGCTTCTACTTAAACCATACTTCATCTCCAAATGAAGACAATAACAAGGTTATAACTCTACCTAACATGATAGAGATATCTGCATACAACTGAAAACACACCAATCCCTTTCCCAGGAAAGAAGGTTAAAGCCCTTGAGTGATGTTTACTCTTACTTTATACATCAGATCTTAAACGCTATGATGGAAAACTTTTTTAAGTCTTTAAATTCCAACTAGTGATCATACAGTGTAATATTAGTTTCATGTGTACAACAGAGTGATTCAACACAAATTAAAAAGCAACAATAAATATGCAAAACAGAGAAAGGAATCCAAGTGTATCACTAAAGAAAGCCAAGAAATTGTGAGAGAGCAAGAGAAGAAAGGAACAAAGAAATACAAAAACAACCACAGAACAAGTAACAAAATGACAAGTATACACCTATCAATAATTATTGAATGCAAATGCTCTGTAACACCAAGGCCTATTCCAAATTCTTGAGAGGCAGAAAAAGTCTTAAAGTACCCAGAGATAAAAAAAAAAAAAGACACATTACTTACAGAGGAAAACAAATAAAGATTACCGCAAATTTATCATTGAGGACAATGTAAGGTAAAAGATAGTGAAGTAACATCTTTAAGGTTCTGAGAGTAAAAATGATTCATTTACTCATTCATTCAGGTATTTATTTATTTATAGGAATCTCTACACCTGTCATGGGGGTCGAACTCATGACCCTGAGATCAAGAGTCACATGCTGCTCCGACTGAGCCAGCCAGGCTCCCCCTGGAAGTAAAAACTCTTAATCTAGAATTCTCTGCAGCAAGTTTATCTTTCGCAAATGAAGGTGATATACAGATTTTGTCAGATGTACAAAAACTAAAGAATTCATCACCCACAGGTCCACACCATAAGAATTATTAAAGAAAGCCCTTCACACAGAAAGGAAATGAAACCTGGCGAAAACTCTGCACTTACACACATAAATGAAGAGCAGTATGGAGAAATGAAAAATTATTTTTCTAATTATCTAAATCTCTTTTAAAAGTAATCAGCTACTTAAAGAAAAATAGTCATGCGTATTTCAGGTTTTGTAACATACACGAGAGTAAAAACTATGGCAATGCACTGGCAACAAAAGCCAGGAAGGGAGAAACTGTCATATGCTGTTGTCAGGCTTTTACACTATGCACTAAATGATATACTACCACTTGAAGATAGACCGCGACCAGTTAAAGATGTAGACTACAAACGAACTCAACCACTTAAAAAACAAAGAACTGTAGCTCATAAGTTGACAAAGGAGATGAAATAGAATCATAAAAAACAACTCAGTTCAAAGAAATGCAGACGAAAAGGACACAAGAAACAAAAAACAGATGAGACAAAGAGAAATCAAAGAGCAAGATAGATTTAAACCCCACCTTACCCTTAATCACATTAAACGTAAATGGTCTAAACTTCTCTCCCCCAATAAACAGAACTTTATTGTCGGCTTTAGTGTCAGATTGGGTAATAAAGCAAGACTCAATTATATGCTGCCTAAAATAAGTGATTTGAAATATAAAGACACACATAAATTAAAGTAAAATAATGGAAAATAATATATCATGCTACCACTCATCAAGTCAAATGTGGTGGGGCGCCTGGGTGGCTCAGTCAGTTAAGCGTCCAACTTCGGCTCACCTCATGATCTCACGGTTAATGAGTTCGAGCCCTGCATCCAGCTCTGTGCCGACGGCTCGGAGCCTGGAGCCTGCTTCGGATTCTGTGTCTCCCTCTCTCTGCCCCTCCCCCCCATTTGTGCTCTGCCTCTCTCTCTCAAAAATAAATAAACATTAAAAAAAATCTTTAATCAAATATGGAATGACTATATTATTATCTGACAGAGTAGATATCTGAGAAAAGAACATTACCAAAGACAACATCATTTCATAATGAAAAAGGGGACCATTCACCAAGGACATAACAATACGATGTGTTTATATACCTAAAAACAGAGTTTCAAACTATGTGAAGGAAACACTGATAGAATTGGCAGGAGAGATAGACAAATCCACAATTTTAATCAGATTTCAACACACTTCTCCCCATAATTATGGCACAAATAGAGAGAAAATCAGTAAGAACATGAAAGACTTCAACAACACTAATAACCAACTTGACCCAATCAACATTTCTAGAACTCCACTAAAGAACTGCATTCTCTTCAAGTGTACATGAAACATTTATCACGCACTGCCTTAGTTCAGACCTTCATCTTCTCATACCTGGGCTTTCCTAAGAGCCTCCTACCTGATCTTCGTACACCCAGGCTTTCAGTCCCTTCCATTCCATTTTCCATATTACCAACAAAATTATGTTTCTAAAGCACTCACTTATTTCATGCTACTTCCTGCCTTGAAATCTTTGATGGCTGGCTCCCTAGTGTTCACAGGACCCAGTATAAACATTTGTAAAGAAATAGTATAACATAGTGGAATGAGAACAAGCTTTGGAATCAGACCTTGTTTAAACTCTCAGTTCACCACTTACTATCTGTGTGATTTTGAATAAGAAGTCAATCTCGCCAATAACTCGATTTCTTCACATAAAGTACATATAATACCTGACTTACATGGTTGATATAAAGCTTACTGACAATGTATTTAAAATACTTATTAGAAGGGGGCGCCTGGATGGCTGGCTCAGTCGGTCAAGTATTTTGATTTCAGTTCATGTCACGATCTCAGGGTCGAGAGAACAAGCCCCACATCGAGCCCTGCACTGGGCATGGAGCCTGCTTTTAAAAAAGTACTTATCAGAGGGTGTAGAAGCCCCATAAAAAGCAAATCTTATCATTATCATTTTCATTAATGTTACTGATACTATTAACATAGCTTAAAAGGGTGTTCATAATCTTGCCCTGAGTTCCTACCACAGATATCTACACTCCAGCCACACCAAATTACTCGTTATCCCCTAAGCGTATACAAATTCATAGTTTTATGCCTTTCCCTAACTCCTATGCATTGTCTTCTTACAAGACAATACCACCCTTCTGTGAAGGCTTGCCACAATACTCCTAAAAATGTTGTGCCTCCAGCCCTGAGACTCCTATAGCACTTTGCAATAGGATCCATGATAAGACTTCTTAACTGGGGGTGCACGAATGAGCACATCCAAATGCTTTACTGTGTGTGTTTGTGCATTTGTTTGGAATGGGCATATTCCAAACAGTAACCTTCCTTGGATTCTCAAAGGGATCTACAACACCGTCAAGATAGGAACCAACGAATACTAACTAGATAGAACCCTTGCCACAGCAACTGTTGTTGAGGTCTTTCGTGTTCTTACTGATTTTCTCTCTAGTTGTGCCATGATTATGGGGAGAAGTGTGTTGAAATCTGATTAAAACTGTGGATTTGTCTATCTCTCCTGCCAATTCTATCAATGTTTCCTTCACATAGTTTGAAACTCTGTTTTTAGGTGCATGAAGATTTTAATTATTGGAAAGTCTGTACGTGAGCTCCTCAGTGCTAAAAACCATTTCTCCCCCATCATTATATCCTTAATACCTAGCATGCTGCTTGACACACTATCAGAGCTTAATAACTGTTGGCTAAAAATGACTACAACATTCTTAAGCAGGTGTAAGAGGTAACTTAAACTCTGAGGAATCTCTGATTACTTCCCTTCCCATGTTCCTTCTTCCCATTGCCAAATCCAGTAAGTCACCTCTCCAAAATCTGCCCTAACGATAGCAGTTACTTCAATCAGCTCCTTTTTGTTCCAAATGCCTTAGTCTAGATCTTCAAACAATCTTTAAATTTTCTACTTGGTCCCCCTTAGTCACGCCTCTGAAAATAGTGCGTTGCAAATATCCTCACGCTCAGCAGTTTCCTACAGGTCAAAAAACCCAAGTCAGACATTCAAGATTTTCCACAATCTAGCCTCCAGTCGCTCCCCTGGAGGAACTTTCCAATCTAATTAAATGGATCTAGCTGTGGTCTCCTAAACATGCCTCAGGCATTCCCTCATCCACGGCTTTGTTCCTTACACTCCTTCCGTCTAGAAGGAGATAAATTCTCCCATCATCTCACCTTAAATAAGCTATATTATTCTCCCCTGGTTCAAGCTCAAGTCCCACCTCCATGAAATCTTTGCTAACTCTACAATTCATTGCAAACTTCCATCTCATATACTTATTGAAAGTTTCATTTATTTATTAAGTTTAATTATTGAGAGAGACAGAGAAAGAGCAGGAGCAAGGGAGGGGCCGAGAAAGAGGGAGAGAGAGAATCTCAAGCAGGCTCTGCACAGTCAGCACGGAGCCCCGACGCAGGGCTCAAACTCACGAACTGCGAGATCATGACCTAAGTCAAAACCAAGAGTCATATGCTTAACTGGCTGAGCCACCCAGGCGCCCCAAAAGTTTCATTCATTTAAATCTTAACACACCACACTGGTACTTCGTTTCTTTCTGTTCTACCTTCCCAACTAGACTGTCAGCTCTTGAGAGCCAGTGTACAATGCGTTAAGCTTATCTGTATTCCTAAGACATCAGTTACTGCCCTTTCCACAGTTGATACTAAATAAACAGGTTGTTGATGATGGTCATGGTAATGACAATGATGGTGCTTAGGAACTTTTCTTTTTTGTGTTTGCCGACTTTGGAAAGACAACAGTTGGGTTTTTACTTGTATGTAATGTAGGAAAACCATTCACGTAGTTCCCCTTGCAAAGATGACCTCACGCTGAACAGAAAGGGGGACATTAACGCGAAAGAGATCAGCTGTGTTCTATAAAGGAAGAGGTTGGATAAAGATGCTACCTACAGGCTAAGGGAGACCTAAGAACATGACCTCATTCTTATTTCACCTTGTTTACATAGGGAGTTAGAAAGGGGTCCCTGATGCCCGTCGATATTATCAAGACCCAGCATAAGGCTGGCACAACTGTGGGGAGCTTGGGTGGCTCAGTTGGTTAAGTGTCTGACTCCGGATTTTGGCTCGGGTCGTGGTCTCACGGTTCTTGAGTCAGAGCCCTAGCCCAGAGCCTGCTTGGGATTTTCTCTTTTTCTCTCTGTTTGACCCTCCCCTGCTTTCTCTGTCTCTCTCTCTCTCTCTCAAAATAAATAAATGAACTTTAAAAAACAGGCACAACTCATAACCACTCCCCTCCGGCGCACAGCCCTGCCGTCCGAGATACCTAGGGCTGACTAACGTGTCCGATTTTCCTGTGCTCATGACTACAGGTTACATTTTGCATGATAGGAAATCCTGAAACTCTGGTATCCAAGTTTAATTATGCTGCCTTTGCACCATCGCCCTGATTTCAGAGTGGATTGCACTGCATCGTCTCATTCACACAGATGCTGTCATCATTGCTATGGTACCAATTTGGTTAGGGGACTTAAGGACTGACAGAGCAAGATGCCCAACATTGGAAGATGAGGTCGCTACGGGAAACCAAGTCCTCCCACTGACCGTCAGATTCAACGAGGTCCCTTTCATATCTGCTCAGCAATTCTTTGCTTGTGGTCCAAACAAGGTGGGAAGCGTCAAAACAGAAACAGTTGCCTTCTACCTTTGAAACACATGCAGAGTTCCGGAATTAGAGATTGATGAGGCAGTATACCTCATTGTTCATCAAATTATGCCTCCATACAGGCAGTTGTAATGCATTTTAGAGAGTTATGTCCTGCCCGCTTTTCAGTAATTGTATCTGTTTCCTGGCACCACTGTAAAAAAGTACCACAAACTGGGTGTCTTAAAATAACAGATATTTATTCTCCCCAGTTTTGGAAGCCACCTGAAATCAAGATGTCGGCAGGGCCATCATCTTCTCTCTGAACCTGCTAATGGAGGGCCCTTCCTTGCCCCTTCCACCTCTTGGTACCCCCAGGCATTCTTGGGTTTGTGGCACTGTAGCTCCAATCTCTGCCTCTGTCTTTGTACGGCCGTGTTCTACGTGGGTCCGTGTCCCTTCTCTTATTAGAAGGAAACCAGTCACACTAGACAAGGGCCCATCATACTCCAGTAGGACTTCATCTTAACTTGACTACATATGAAAAGACCTCATTTTCCAAATAAGGTCTTGGTCACAGGTGCCGGTGGTTAGGACTTGAACATACCTTTTTGAGGGACACAGTTCAACCGATAACTGTTAGGAAAAATCTGTATCTCCTCACCACTCTGCTAAGGAAAGTGTATCACAGTTCTGTAACTGGATTCTTATTTAGCATGACCATGGCATTTTTCTTCAGACCTCTGAATATTTTTGTATATGTGAAACAATTTGGAGTCTTTAAAAGTGTTTTACAGCTGTAATCAAGTGCCACATAACCACGCGGCAATACGGTCCCGGGACCTTTTTAGCTTACTAAGAAAACACTTCTGAGATAGAGGTTAGGACGTTAGCAAGAGGGAAAACAACTTAACCCAGAAAATAAGAACATTTCACCAGTTCTTCAGTTTTAAAAAGTCCCAGTGCTTGCTGGCAAATAAATTCTGGCTGGAAGCCGAGCTGTCCCAGCCTGAGTGGCAGGGCGGATTGGTGACCGCAGGGGGCCCGCCGACAGGGAAGCTTCTGGTCCTCCCGCTTTTAGGTAATTCGGCCTTAAAACTACCTGGGGTATTGCCTGTTGGGGAATGGCCCTCGGCAGGTCCCCTGGGAAAAGAACCATTAGGGAAGAAAATAAGGTTCCGCGAGAAATTGTGCGGCCTTACGTTTAGCCCTCGCCATTCCCTATGGAGACTCCTCTACTTACAGGAAAGACAGCCTCATACAATTGCCAGCAAAGAGGGCCTATAAAGGAGAGACATATGGATCCGAAAGCCCCACTCCGGTAACTAAGGAGTGTATCTCTGGACACAGGTCACTCTGACCCCTGGGCCCACTTGGCCCCCAGGAGGCATTCCAGATGATGACTGAACCTAGTCGGTTAAAGTACAGAATGGTTCATTGGTTCCTAGGTGCATTGTCTCTCTGAGAACGTATAAGGCATGGGTTTCTAAGGCCCTCTTGGCCCCCTTCCTGGCACCTCGGACCCAGGCGAACACTTCTGTTCTTCAAAACCACAAATGGTTCGGGAAAACAACTAAGAGGTCATGTCCCTGTAACTGTTCCACTTGAGGTGTTGAGAGACAAATGACCTTTTGTGAAAACAGCAAATACTTTATAAATTATAGATAAACATACATAATAAAAACAATTTAAAAATTAATCAATAAGCAAAGGGCAGGAGGGAACATTATGACAAAACAACCATGTTATTCCTTATTGGGCGATTATACAAAAGAACAATTTTAGAATTGGGTAATGTTAGAAAAACATAGACGACGTATGTTACAAGGAAATCACTAGCAAATACAATGCCACATTTACTGCAATAAATCAGCCAGTTCAAAACACTGCTGTTGTCTGTGTCCATTTTTATTTTAGTTTTTTATTTTTATTTTTGTTTTAGTTTTGTTTTATTTTCACTTTTTCGCCAACGCCGTTCATCCTTCGGGAACCCCTGGACCTGCTGGAGCTAGACTCCGGCAAATTCTAATAATATATGTTCCTTCTTCAGAATAAATGATTCGTCCCTAGCACAACACTTTTATAGGTTAGTCAAATAAGATTAAAAGAGAGAGAGAGAGAATTAAAAGGCTAAAAACAGTGATGACTGCACCAACGAAAGCGTTTACAGAATAAATTTTTTACGGGAGCTGTAATGGCCACAGCAATATCTTTGATTTCCAAGTAGTACCGAGAGCTGTTTGACAAGTTACTTCCCTTAGACCCGATGAATATGAGCAGTGTCCTTAAAAATCCATTTTTATAAGCCCAAGGGATGAGAAATCCTGTAAATTCGCCCTCCTCATTCTTTATCATTTGTCTCTCCACTTATATCCACAACATATACCTGGAAGAGATTCTAAAGAGTAGAGATACATTGCAATCATGTCAACTCCTCTGCCAAATCTTGCTTACCTACGAATACAATCTCTCCGTGACATTAATGCCATTTAAGGCTTGAAACTAACCATCCACCGCACTTCATTGCAAGGTTAAATGGTAGCCAACGGTCAAATAGGTCAGCACTCTTTGAAAAGTCAGATGTGACATCAAAAAGTTAGAGAGGACTGTAACAGAGTAACTCTGTGGGCACATGCATGTTAAATGAGGAAAAGCCAATTGAGAAAAAAGAATGAGTTTAATTAGTTGGAAGCAATGTTGTTAACGGGAAACACCCAAGTATGTCTCCCCAGGAATTAAGTCAGGATTCAACTGCAAGTTCTTTGTTAAATGAAACCTAGTACAAATACCTGCACGCCAGACCAAAGGCAATGGCTTTACCCAGCAGGACGAGGGCAACTGCAACCCAAACACTGTTTCTCCAAGCTAAAGCAATGTTTCGTGCCGAGTAGTAATGTTCTAACCGGTTGATTATGAGTTCCAGAAAGAATATTCAAATAGGAAACTGACTGAATGTACCCTCTGGGCACTCATTTGTGGCTCTGCTAACTGGAAACAAGAAGATACTCACATGTCCCAGATGCCCAAGAATGCTCATGCCAGCAAGAGAAAACCCTTGGTTTTTGTGCAGAATAGGCTGAGAGGGTCAGTTCTCACATATGAGGAAAGAAGCTATGGTGTGAATCTAAAGGAGCTAGCGTCCGACCTCTTCTCCTCGCTGAACTCATAAAAGAAGAGTCAAGGGAAAAACTGAAGCCAAAATAACAATGAAGAATAAAGAGATTACTTGGATCTGTTGGGTGCTCTTTTAACCTCTACATTCGGAAAATCTACCCCTTAATTTGTGAACTCAGTGAATTCAACTCTACACACTTGAGTGGCTACTAGTGCCAGGTACTGCTAATGTATATTAGAAAAGTCCAAGTGGAGGGTAACTGCAAGTGCAAAGGCCACGGGTAAGAGTGTGTCTGGCATGTTTGAGAAAGAGTGAGGGGGCTGAAAGAGGCTGGCATAGAGTGATCGAGTAAAAGACAAGCCAATGATGAGGTAAGAGAGACAACAAGGGATCGGATCACTTAGGTCCTTATGGGCCACTACATGCCACCCGAGAGTCTTGAGTAAAGAAACGCACCAGTAAAGCAACCGCTCTGGGAAAAGACTATACGGGGCAGGGTGGAAGAAGGGAGGACAGTGAAGAACCTAATGCAATAAATACAGGTAAAATATGGTGGCTTGGACATGGATGATAGTGATGGGAGCAAGAAAAAGTTGTCAGATTTCAGAATAAGAAAGAAAGAAAGAAAGAAAGAAAGAAAGAAAGAAAGAAAGAAAAGAAAAGAAAAGAAAAGAAAAGAAAAGAAAAGAAAAGAAAAGAAAAGAAAAGAAAAGAAAGAAAGAAAGAAAGAAAGAGGCTCCTGGCTGACTCAGAAGAGCATGTGGCCCTTGATCTTGGGGTCATGAGTTCAAACCCCACATTGGGTGCAGAGATCACTTAAATATTTTTAAAAGAGAAAAGATGGGAGGGAGGGAGGGAGGGAAGAAAAAAAGCCAATCAGGGTAAAGTCAAGAGAATTCGTGGATGGATTAGCTGGAGGGTATAAGAGGATAGGAGGCAGAGAAGAATCAAGGCAAACTCCAAGGTTTTGGGCCTGATCTAATAAAAGAGAAAAGGATGGAGTTCGTATCAAATTATATACAGGAGACTGTTAATGGAGCAGGTATGAGGAATGGGTGACGATCAAGAGTCCTATTTTCAGCATGTTAGTTTTGAGATGGTTATTAGTTATCCAAGTAAGTATGTCAAGTAGGAATTTGGATATATAAATATGGAGCTTAATGAAGAGACTCAGGCAAGAGATGTACATTTGGTAGATGAAAGCCCACGTAAGGGATTTAAATCCATGAGACTGGACAAGATTATCAAGGAAGTAAGTATAAAGAAAGAAAAAAGATCCAAGGACGAAGCTTGAGTCATGCCAAAGTCACAAAGTCACAAAGTCAGAAGATGACAGCAAAGGAGACTAAGAAGGAATGGCCAGTAAAGCAGGAGGAAAATAGAGAAGGTAGACTATATTGTTCTAGAAGCTAAGTGAATAAAGTGTTTACAAGAGGAAGAGGTGATCAATTTGTGGCAAATGCCGCTAACAGAGCAAGCGAAATGAGGGCTGAGAATAGACCACTGAATTTGAAAGAAGCCATAATGACCTTATGAAGGGCAGTTTAGTGGAGTGGTAGGGGTAAAAGCCTTTCTGGAGTGGGCTCAAGAGAGAATGGGAAGAGATGAATGGCAGACAGCTAGTGTAGACAACTGTATGGATTCTTATGTGAATGGGAGATGGGAAATGGCATGGTAAGTGGGGTCGACAGAAAACTATTTAAGATTTTATTTTTTAAGTAATCTCTACACCCAACGTGGGATGCAAACCAACAACCCCGAGATCAAGAGTCGTATGTTTTACTGACTGAGCCAACCAGGCACCCCAGAAGACATTTTAAACTCAGAGGACTAATATCATGACTTTGTTGCTGAAATTGATCGAGTAGAAAAGGAAAAATACATGAGGGAGAAGGCAGAACTGGAGTGACGTCCTTGAGTAGGTAAGAGGCGCAATAATGGGAATGCAAGCTGGTGCAGCCACTCTGGAAAACAGGATGGAGGTTCCTCAAAAAACTGCAAATAGAACTACCCCACGACCCAGCAGTTGCACTACTAGGCATTTATCCAAGGGATACAGGTGTGCTGTTTTGAAGGGACACATGCACCCCCATGTTCATAGCAGCACTATCCACAATAGCCAAAGTCTGAAAAGAGCCCAAATGTCCATTGATGGATGAACAGATAAAGAAGATGTGGTATATATATACAATGGAGTATTACTTGGCAATCAAAAAGAATGAAATCTTGCCACTCCCAACTACGTGGATGGAACTGGAGTGTATCATGCTAAGTGAAATTAGTCAGTCAGAGAAAGACAAAAATCCTATGACTTCACTCATACGAGGACTTCAAGAGACAAAACAGATGAACAGAAGGGAAGGGAACCAAAAATAATATAAAAACAGGGAGGGGGACACAAGAGAAGAGGCTCATAAATATGGAGAACAAACTGAGGGTTACTGGAGGGGTTGTGGGAGGGGATAAGGGCTAAATGGGTCAGGGGCACTAAGGAATCTACTCGTGAAATCATTGTTGCACTAGATGCTAACTAACTTGGATGTAAATTTTAAAAAATAAATAAATAAAATCAAAAAAATTAAAAAAAAAAGAGGGGCGATAAGATCTAATGCAGAGATGGAATGGTTGGCTTTCAAAGCAATGGGAACTCATCTTTAGCAACTAGATAGAAGGCAAAAAATATGAGTACACATGAACGTATGTGGGTAGATGTTTTGGTAGAAGTCTGCAGAAGTTTTCTTCTGATCGCTTCAATTTTCTCAATGGAGTAGGAAACACGAACACTGAGAGAGAGCCCGAGGGAGGAGGTGTTGGGTGTTTGAGGAGAGAGGAGAATGTGTGAAACAGTCATCTGGGAGAGTGGGTGCACAAATGGACTAGAGAAAAGTAGTGAGATTGTTAGGTGGCACTAAGGGCCCACTTGAGGTACATGAAACCAATCAGCGAGGCTGTGTGTTCACTCAGCCATGTTCAGCTACACAGGTGAACGTGCAGAGAGGGCACGGTTGCATTTAGCCAGTACTATGGTTTTACCACATGAGAGACGCTGGAAAGCGATTAGGTATCTACAAGGACCAAGGGAACGATCAGCATGTAATTTAAGCTGGGAAAGGACGGAGGTTATGACACACGTAAGGGATAGTGAATCTGAGCAGAGCAGACCCTCCCTGGGTTCCTAACCCTAATCCCACAGCTCAGAAAAAGAACTGGAAAAAGAGAAGACGAGTCCACTAAACCAAAAGAGTTTTACTGGTGACCTTCAACTTAGAGACAGATGGAATGAAGGAGCACACCAGTCCCCGTGGGACCTCAGAAATGGCAGCAACACCATCAGGAAATAGGTCAAAGCCCACACTAGTGAAATACACCTGAGTGGGTAGAGGGGCCCCGACATGTTTAACAAGATCTTGGAAGGGAAGGTTCTCAACGCAGGTTTTTCTGCAAATCCCCATGTAATGCCACTTCACCTGCAAGAACTTTCCTCCGGCTGTGAGACTACAGGAACCGACATTCGGAGATCACACTGTACCTTAGCATGGGCCTGGGGTTTAAAAGATGGATCTAAGTAAAACAGGAAGGGTATCAAAGACCATGATCATTACTACTGCAGAGCAAATAAAAGGTTTGGACAAAGCTGCCAGTATTAAGTAAGAGTGAGATGTAAAATTGCAAAGCAACTGTGCAAGAAAACTACCGCAGAAAAGGAGAAAGGGAAGGGTATGAAGGGGACTGGAATGGAAGAAAAAACTCAGCAAATCTGGAGGAAAACAAAACTTAAGAAACCAAAACAGTTTTTTACATTTTTTCTGGGAGTACCTCAAGCTGGGGGGGGGGGGGGGGGAGAAGGAAGTAAAACAAGAATGAAATATAAGATAAAATCAGAGGAGATATACAGAGGAACTAAGAAAATAAAATGAAAACTAAAATCGTCTTAATATACATTATAATAAATAAATAGGAAATGACAAGTAAACAGAATCTACTGCCTGGAGGAAAGACCTGGAGATTCACGAAAATGGCTAAGTGTCCGGATCCGAATCCCGATTCTTGGGCAGGAGGGGTTTCAAGACCAGCACCAAGCAATTCTCCTGACACCAACTCAGTGTCCTGCAATTCAACTCCAATCTGACACCATCTCCCCAAAGAGAGCATCACATTCCACAGCTGAAAGGCTTCCTCCAAGACTGCCCTTGCCTCCCCTCCTTCAGAGGACACTCGCCGGTCCAGGTTGTTACCTGTTCTTCTGACCAACTAGCTATAGATCAGAGGTTTCCACAACGCCCTCCTTTGGAGAGAATAATTTGCTAGAGCATCTCACAGAACTCAGAAACATTTTACTTCCTAGATCGCTGGTTATTACAAAGGGATATACAGCGCAGGAACAGCCAGATGGAAGAGGCACGTAGGGGAAACTATGTGGGAAAGAACATGGAGCTTCCGATCCCTCTGGGAACATAATTCTCCCCCAATCCCCACATGTTCACCAATGCAGACGCTTGCTGACCCCGTTTCTTTTGGGTTTTTATGGCGGCTTCATTACATAAGCATGACTGATTAAATTATTAATTGGCAACTGATTCAACCCCCAGCTCCACTCCACTTAGTAAGGTTGGTGGGAGTGGGACTAAAAGTTCCAAGCCTTAAATCACCAGGTTGGTTCCTCTGCTGGTCAGCCCTCATTCTTAGGTAATCTAGGGACATTCCAAAAGTCATATCAACATAACAAAACACACCTTTATAACTTCCTTCACTTACAAAATTCCAAGGGTTTTGACCCCAGGGTCGTGGGATGGGGCCCCTTGTTGGGCTTTCCACTGAGTGCAGGGTGTGGAGCCTGCTTCAGATTCTCCCTCTCCCTCTCTCCCTCCCCCACTCTCATGTGCACATTCTCTCTCTTTCTCTCTCTCTCAAAAATAAATAAATAACATTTAAAAACATACCATTTGATAATGAAATGCAGCCAACCAACAGGGGGAACCAAATGAAGATTTCACGACCATATAAGGTAATGGGACAATAAGCACTGAATTCAATTACACATACAATTTAATCATGGGGCACCGGGGTGGCTCAGTCATGTAAAGGACTGACACTTGGGGGCGCCTGGGGGGCTCAGTCGGTTGGGCGTCCGACTTCGGCTCAGGTCATGATCTCACAGTTCGTGGGTTTGAGCCCTGCGTCAGGCTCTGTGCTGACAGCTTGGAGCCTGCTTCAGATTCTGTGTCTCCCTCTCTCTCTGCCCCTCCTCTGCTCGCACTCTCTCTCTCTCTCTCTCTCTCTCTCTCTCTCTCTCTCTCTCAAAATAAATAAACATTAAAAAAATTTTTTAATAAAGGACTGACTCTCGATCGAAGCTCAGGTCTTGATCTCAGGGCTGGGTAGCTGTGAGCCTACTTAAAAACAAAAACTGAGGGAACTGTGATTTCAAAGGAACACATAAACATTTATAAGCCCTGATGACATAAAACCAAAACGAGCACCAAAAACTGAGAGGTGAAACAAAGGAAGTGAGACAAATGGTAAGAGAACTCAATACGGATTCATAAAGTTAAAGTTGAAATACGGAATCCTATAACAAACACTTACTTCAGTCTCTTAATGATCTTAAGAATCTGTTTTCTCAACCTTAAAGGGATCTTTTGAGAAGCACAACCGCATGGCAAAGAAAGTTTTCTCTCATGTTCAGTGATTTCCTCAGCCCTATCTTACTTTGTGTTAAATGCAGGAAAACTGGGGCACCGGGGTGGCTCAGTTGGTTAAGCGTCCAACTTTGGCCGAGGCCATGATCTTGCAGTTCGTGGGTTCGAGCCCCACGTCGGGCTCTGTGCCGACAGCTCAGAGCCTAGAGCCTGCTTCAGATTCTGTGTCTTCCTCTCTCTCTGCTGCTCCCCCGCTCATGCTCTCTCAAAAACAAACATTAAAAAAATAAAAATAAATCTAGGAAAAATAAAATCTAATACTTTTCTTAAAATAGTAACATGCTTCTCTACGATCCAATCGTTTTAAATTTGTGTCTATCTGCACACCTACACATCCATTCGTACTTCTGTCTTTATAGAGAGCGTGAACTATAATAATGGCTACAAAGTGTGATAATATCACTCATTTCTGAGCACTGAGACTTCAGATTTTGTTTTAAATATATTCTTTGTACTTTCTTGTGTCGCTTGAATTTTTATAGCTAGCCTATGTCATTTTCATATAATGTTCACTTCTATTAAAACGAATTAGATGGTCAATCTCTGATAAAGAGGAACGGGGGAAAGACAGCCCAATATTTATTTTTGACCCTACAATGAGGCTTTAACTGCAAGTCTCCCATGTCAGAACTGCTTTACAGGGTCATCACTTAGGGCAATTTCAAGTTGATTTCAGTTGTTGAACATGTGCTGCCTGTACTATTCCAGCATGTAAGTCTTTCTCCTCCTGCTTGTGCGGAGACAGACCCTCGCCAGCAGAATGCTTGACAGGAGACATTATCCACCCTGTGAGTTAGAGGGACAACCGAGGCTTTTACTGTCTGCAGCGGTGCTTCGGGAGCCATTCGGAGATAGGAAGCGAAAGGATTCTGGTGGCAATAGCTCTGTGACACCCCTTGCAGGCTGAGGGAGACCATGGTAACTGGCCTGGCCTTCTGCCATTCAACATACAAGAGCTCACCACGTGTCATTACACAAAGCCCGAAGCAGCGCCTGAGAGAAACAACACCCATCTAGAAGCATGCAAAAACAGTATAATTCTGAGGTTCCAGGCCTAGTGACACCAGATCATTTTTATTTATAGACTTATAAATCTGTAGATTGGTAACCCACCAAAGACATAATAAATGTGTGCGTCCTATGGAAATAGTCGTTAGGCTGGGAATCAAGTTCCTCCCCTTGAAAACCAGGCAAGTCTTGCCCTCAGGGATGGGACCAGAGATCTTCAGAGAGGAATTTTCCCAGCAGGAAAACTGCAAAAGCAATAGGGTTCACATCTACCCTTTATCTAGCTTCTCCTAATGTTAACATCTTACATAACCATAGTACAATCATCAAAACCAGGAAATTAACATTAACGAAATACTATGAACTACATGCCTTATTCAAATTTCACCACATTTTCCACAAATGCCCTCTTTCTGTTCCAGGATCCCACATTGCAGTCAGTTGTTATTTCTCTTCATTCCTCCCCAGTTGGCAACAATCCCTCAGTCTTCATTGGTCTTTCATGACCCGCACAATTTTAGACACTACTGAGCAATTTTTAAAAAATGTTTATTCATTTTTGAGAGAGCGTGAGCAGGGGAGGGACAAAGAGAAATGGGGACAGAGGATCAGACAGAGGATCTGAAGCAGGCTCCGTGCTGACAGCAGCGACCCCAATGCAGGGCTCGAACTCAAGAACCATGAGATCATGACCTGAGCCAAAGTCGGACACTTAACCGACTGAGACACCCAGGCGCCCCAGGGGGAGAAATCTTAAAGCAGAAGAATGTTCATGGAAATTGTGTCTCAAAACCAGAAAAATAATCCAGAGGTCCAATAAGACACAGCCTCATAAATTATGATTCATCAATAGAATACTATCATAGCACTAAAAATAATTATGCGAACTACACAAATAGGAAAGGTTTTAATATATAAAGTGAAAAAGCAAGCTACACAATGATTATAATTGCAACGATGCCAAATTTAAAACAATAGCTGTGTGTAAACATCACCCATCATCAGGGAAATACAAATCAAAACCACAAGGAGATACCACCTTACACCCATCAGAATAGCTAAAATAAACAACTCAGGAAACAACAGGTGTTGGGGAGGATGTGGAGAAATGGGAACCTTCTTGCACTGTTGGTGGGAATGCGTACTGGTGCAGCCACTCTGGAAAACAGTGTGGAGGTTCCTCAGAAAGTTAAAAATAGAACTACCATGGGGCACCTGGGTGGCTCAGTCGGTTAAGCGTCCAACTTCAGCTCAGGTCATGATCTCACAATTTGTGAGTTTGAGCCCCACATCGGGCTCTGTGCTGACAGCTCAGAGCCTGGAGCCTGCTTCGGATTCTGTGTCTCCCTCTCTCTCTGCCCTTCCCCCACTCGCACTCTGTATCTCTCAAAAATAAATAAACGTTCAAAAAAATTTTTTTAAATAGAACTACCCTCTCCCTCTCTCTCTGCCCCTCCCCCATTCATGCTCTGTCTCTCTCTGTCCCAAAAATAAATAAACATTGAAAAAAAAATTAAAAAAAAAAATGGGGCGCCTGGGTGGCGCAGTCGGTTAAGCGTCCGAGTTCAGCCAGGTCACGATCTCGCGGTCTGTGAGTTCGAGCCCCGCGTCGGGCTCTGGGCTGATGGCTCGGAGCCTGGAGCCTGTTTCCGATTCTGTGTCTCCCTCTCTCTCTGCCCCTCCCCCGTTCATGCTCTGTCTCTCTCTGTCCCAAAAATAAATAAACATTGAAAAAAAAAATTTAAATAGAACTACTCTATGACCCAGTGATTGCACTACTAGGTATTTATCCAAGGGATACACGTGTGCTGTTTCGAAGGGACACATGCACCCCCACGTTTATAGCAGCACTATCGACAATACCCAAATTAGGAAAGATCCCAAATGTCCATTGACTGATGAATGGATAAAGAGGTGATATATATATATATATATATATATATATATATATATATATACACACACACATAATGGAATATTACTTGGCAATCAAAAAGAATGAAACCTTTCCATTTGCAACAACGTGGATGGAACTAGAGTGTATTACGCTAAGTGAAGTAAGTCAGAGAAAGAAAACTATCATATGATTTCATTCATATGTGGAATTTAAGAAACACAACAGATGAACATGGGGAAAGGGAAGAAAAAATAAGATAAAACAGTGAGGGAAGCAGACCACAGAGACTCTTTAAGAGACCAAGGCACCTGGGTGGCTCAGTCAGCTGAGCGTCCAACTTTGACTCAGCTCCTGATCTCACAGTTCATGAGTTCAAGCCCCACGTCGGGCTTGCTGCTGTTAGTGCAAGGATCCCACTTCGGGTCCTCTGTCCCCCTCTGTCTCTGCCCTTCCCCCACTCGTGCTCTCTCTCAAAATAAATACACATTTAAAAAGTATACAGAATGAGAACAAACTGAGGGATGCTGGAGGAGAGGTAGGGGTGGTGGGTAAATGGGTGATGGGAATTAAGGAGGGCACTTGCTGGGATGTGCACTGGGTGTTATACATAAGTGACGAATCACTTGGTTCTACCACTGAAACCAGTACTAAGCTATATGTTTAGTACTAACTTGAATGTAAACTAAAAAAAAAAAAAAAGGAAAGGAAAGGAAAGGAAAGGAAAGGAAAGGAAAGGAAAGGAAAGGAAAGGAAACAGTAGCTGCATGTAGCTGCACCAAAGTGAGTTGATGCTGGGAAGTGCCTGCTCTGTCTGTATATGTCCCAGTTCCTCCTGCATCCAGGTAGAGCCATGTGGCCGAGTTCTGGCCGACTGACCTGTGTAGAATAAATGTGAACGACCTCCCTGCCTGGCCTACGCACATCTCCCGTGCGGCTTCCTTCCTTGTCGGCCAGCTGGATGTCAATAACAAGAAACCATGTGTTGACGATGGCAGACTGTCCGTCTGGGTCCTTGAGTATGAGACAGAGCCTTACCCCTACCATTGCTAACTGGGCTTGTAACAGCCAAGGAATAAACCACGGAGGTATCAGAGTGTATCTGATTTGAAATTTTCTTCAATGCTACTATTTTGCCATCTGTTAGAATAAAAAACAATAGGACACTCCAATCTGTAGGGGGGAAAAATGTCAAAAAACAAAATAAGCAAGTGAGTTATCAGCATTCCTTCCTGTAGTGCTTCACCAGGAAGGTGGCCAATGGAAGCCAATGTCAGAACACTCCCGGATAAGGGCTAGAAGGTGTATTTATGTTCCTCTGACTCTCAAAAAGCTGCACTCATATGGCTGCCACAGCCAGCGGGAATACAATCATCTAGGAAGCCAAGAATGTCAGAGATTTGGGGCTATAAAAAATGACCGGCAATATATCAAAACATCACCTTAATCCAATTGTTCAAGCAAAGATGTATTAGACACAACAGCTGCCTCGGGCCTGTCGGAGATCAGCTGACCCAAACCTCCAGACCCTGACAAAAGGCGGCCACGGGGCTGTAGATCATCAGCCTTAATATTTGCAACCACATGTAAGAACAGCTTTGCTTCTCCCGTTAGAACTCCGGCTACCAGCTTGCCTCCTGTGCCTTTGTGCTGGGGCTCCCTACACACTCCAAAGCCAAATGAACAGCCCAAGAAATACGCTTCCAAATATTTTGAATTTCCTATATATTATGATGTTTTGACATCCTTAAAAAAAAAAAATACCTTTCTTGCCGGAAAGAGTCTGGCCCTCCAAGGGCCAAGCCAGGAGCGTGCCACTGACATATAAACCAACTAATCCGAAGCCATACCTCCTCCCTCTGGTCCCTACACCCGAGGAAACAATATTCCTGTGTCTTAATCCTGGTGGGGCACTGATGCCTGACAACTAGAGATCATCCCCATTGCTCGAAGCCCATGGGAATTATTCCAACGAGCCGATCCTAAACTGTTCACCCTCCCTTGCCTTTCCCTCAGAAACCCCAACAAAGGCCTCGCCTAAAACTTCCCTCAGTCCTCTCTTCTGACCACCTCTGCCTTCTGACCACCTGGTGTCCTCCTCCTGTGGCCCTATATGGCGGGCTGGGATTCCGGTCTCTTACCCTAGGAGCGTCATAAACTTCATTTCCCCGAGCCTCTCCTCTGCCTCCCCTTGTGACTGTACCTGACTGACCACCTTATAAAAGAATACAACAAGGAGCCCATGTCCCTTAAAAGCCCAGACGAAGGGCGTCTGGGTGGCTCAGTCGGTTAAGTGCCTGACTTCGGCCCAGGTCATGATATCACAGTCAGGAGCTCAAGCCCCGCGGCGGGCTCTCTGCCGACAGCACAGAGCCTGCTTCAGATCCTCTGTCTCCCTCTCTCTGCCCCTCCCCTGCTGGTTCTTTCTCTCTCAAAATAAATAAATAAATAAATAAATAAATAAATAAATAAATAAAACTTTAAAAATAAAATTTTTAAGAAAAGCCCAACTGAAAGCCCACTCCCTCCAGAATGCCATCCCCTACCTCTAACCTACAAGTGTAGCAAGGGGGGAAAAAAAAAAAACCCTGACAACTATGAGCTCTTAGAATGTATTCAAGTGTGGAGGGTGCCTGGGCAGCTCAGTCAATTGAGTACCTGACTCCTTTCTATTTATTTCTTTATTGAGAGAGACAGGGAGAGATTGTGAGCAGGGAGAGGTGCAGAGAGAGAGGGAGAGAGAGAAATCCCCAGCAGGCTCTGTGCTCTCAGTGCAGAAACCGACGTGGGGCTCAACCCCACAAACTGTGAGATCATGACCTGAGTTGAAATCAAGAGTCAGACACTCAACCAACTGGGCCACCCAGGCGCCCCCTGACGCTTGATTTCAGCTCAGGTTGTGGCCCCAGGATCATGGGATTGACCCCCACATAGGGTTCTTGCACTGAGTATGGAGCCTGCTTAAAATTGTATCCCTCCCTAAAGAAGGGGTGATACACACACACACACTGCAGTATTATTCAGCAATCAGAAAGAATGAAATCTTGCCATTTGCAACTATGTGGATGGAACTAGAGGGTATTATGCTAAGCAAAATTACTCAGAGAAAAACAAATATCATATGACTTCACTCATATGAGGTACTTTAAGACACAGAACAGATGAATACAAGGGAAGGGAGGCAAAAATAAGATCAAAAATCACAGAGGGGGACAAAACATAAGAGACTCTTAAATACGGAGAACAAACAGAGGGTTACTGGAGGGGGTGTGGGAGGGGGGATGGGCTAAATGGCTAAGGGGCATTAAGGAATCTACTCCTGAAATCATTATTGCACTAGATGCTAACTAACTTGGATGTAAATTTTTTTACAAATTTTAAAAAGATTGTATCCCTCCCTCTGCCCCTCTCCCTCGCTCACACTCTCTCAAAAAATTTCAAAAAAAAATTATTCAGCGTGTATTATGCTTGTTGTAGTGACTTAAGTTGCCCATCTTGTAGCCCCTCTTCTGTGTTCCTTCTGAGCAGGGGCCATGTATTTTTATTTACCACTCACCCTTCCACCTTCTCATTTCACGGCCTAGAAAAGGGCCATACGAGGCCTGTGTACTTATTCGTTGCATTTGAATGAATGCAATTTGAAATGTATCAACTATTTGGGTGTTTGCAAACTGGATCTGCAAACACCCAAACAGTTGATACATTTCAACTGGAGAATGCTTTCAGTTTAGTAAGCCACTAATCTAAAGATGCTGCTGAGTTGGTAAACCCAATAAATTATTCATTTGTTTTAACTCAGGGAAATTTTCCACACAAACGTCTCTCCTGATTATACTGATTAAATTAGTCGATTCGGCCTTTCTAATAAATTAAATACTTCTGTTGTACTTAATACCGAATAGTTGATTTGCTTCCCCCCCGCCCCGCATTGAGGTAACCAATTGTGCACATACACAGTTGTTCGGCCTTTACTGTATCTATTATAGGGTGGTAAACTGTAAAATGTTGCTAAACTTTCAACTCATATAGTTGTAGGGGAGCAAATTTTGCGGCCCTAAAGATACGCCTCTTTGACATATTATTTGAGGCTGGTTATTTTTAAGAACTAGCTGGGGCGCCTGGGTGGCGCAGTCGGTTAAGCGTCCGACTTCGGCCAGGTCACGATCTCGCGGTCCGTGAGTTCGAGCCCCGCGTCGGGCTCTGGGCTGATGGCTCAGAGCCTGGAGCCTGTTTCCGAATCTGTGTCTCCCTCTCTCTCTGCCCCTCCCCCGTTCATGCTCTGTCTCTCTCTGTCCCCCAAAAAATAAATAAATGTTGAAAAAAAAATGAGTCCATCTCATTAAAAAAAAAAAAACTAGCAGACACAGGGGAAACTCTGAAAACTGACTAGAAGTTACCCTTTTATAGGAAATATTTACATGTATAAAGAAAATCTCCATTTGTAAGGCTGTACCAGGAAGCGGGGAATGACTTAATTTCTAGCATCAGTCATCAAGGAAGAAGGCATAACAACTTTATCCTTACTTACTGTGCTTTTTCTGGTCACCTCCCATAACTGACTCCCCACCCCAACAACTTCCTTGGCCTTTAGCTGGAGATGGTATTTACAGTGATGGCTTCAGTCATTTCAGGGAGTTTTCTTGGGTCCCTCCCATGTATATGGGGCATATACATGTTATTAAGCTTTGTTCCCTTTTCTCCTATTAATTTGTCTCATGTCAATTTCATTCTTCGGCTAGCCAGAAGAATCTTGAAGGGCAAATTTTTTCTCTTCAAGACAGTCTAGAACTCGGACAATGATAGTATGTCCTTTTTACAGCTACAAAAACTCAGGCTCAAAGAAGTTAATTGATTTTTCCTATCCCATGGGGTAAGTAAATGGCAGTACCAGGATCTGAACTCAATTCTACCCAATTCCAAAATCCAGTAGGCCAAGGCTTATACAGGTAGAAAACAAATCAAACCTGTTACGAGTGGTTTCTTTGTGTGGAGCAGATCCTCTCCATAAACAGTAGCAGCCGGAATAGCAGGGAACATGGTCCAGCAGGCTGGAATTAACATGGGGCATTAAGTCTGATGGGATTAACTGAGTAGATGGGTGAGAGACCTGGGCAGTCTCTAGGAAAGGCTAAAACGGTGTTTGTTGGGGGGCTTCCAGTTGTGGTGACCTAAACCACACACGGTTCCTTCCTAAACACCATAAAATGAGAATGAAGGACTAAAAATTGGACACGTGTATAAGAACACAATGCTAAAAAGACAAGGAACATTCAGAAAACTAAATACAGTCTTGTGGATGAAATATTAATAGCAGAATTTGTTTTAAAGACCACAGAAAGGTTGGAAGCCAAAGTTGCAACAATCTGATCTCCTTAATTATAGATTGGCCGACTAGGTAGGCTGAGGAGGCGGCTTGACGTTGTTCAACTTTAAAAACAGCAGAAGCATTCAAGGAGTTGTCAAAACAAATGACTACTGTCATGGGCCCCTCCTGGCTGCGAGCACAAGAGTCTCAAGAAGCAATACTATCTTATCTCTACGTCCACAGTGTCTAACGTTGCTCTGTCAACTCCCCAGGCACAAACACCGATACTCAAAAGGATGATCTGTCTTCTCCTGGATCCAATACCTCGCTTCACCCTGGCCAGCTCAGGCTAACCACTGTGCAAATGACTTGATCTTCATGAAGAACTTCTCAAGGCACTGACCAGCAATCTCAGGCATGACGAATTGTGTGGCGCAGGTAAAATACAATTCCATTCTCCTACAAGAAACCTAACCCCATACAAGTGACACCTAAAATCCTAATATAATGCTGGTCTTAAAGGAGAATATTGGTATCAGTTTCACTACGCAGTTGTTGTGTTTGGAGCACATGCTTTGGCCAGGAATGAAACTGAACCTGTGTTATAGAAAGGTTGGGTGTCATGGAGTTTGTCTTAGTCTGCACAAGATGCAGTAACAGAATACTATAGACTGAATAGTGTAAACAACAAACATTATTTCTCACAGTTCTGGAGGCCAGGAAGTCCAAGATCCAGGGGCTGGCAAATCTGGTTCTTGCTCAGGGCTCCCTTTGTACCTTACGGACAGCCGCCTTCTTTTCTCACTGTGTCTTCACACGGCCAAGAGAGGAGGCTCGGTATTTCTTCCTTTACTTACAAGAGCACTCATCCTATCATTGGGGCTCTACCTTCTTGACCTCAGCTAATCTTAATTACAGCCCAAAGGCCCCACCTTCTAATACCATCACATTGGGAGTTAGGGCTTACATATATGAATTTTGAGGAGACACAAACATCAAGTCCATAGGAGAGTTCTACTTCATTTAACTCTATGCAGAGGCAAGGAAAGTTCATCCTTAACTCTCCTTCTAGGTTTGAAAATGGAGTACACTTTTTTTTTGAAGTTTACTTTTTTTTTTTTTTTTTTTACTAATCTCTACATCCAATGTGGGGCTCGAACTCACGACCCCAAGATCAAGAGTCGTATGCTCTTCTGACTGAGCCAGACAGGTGCCCCAAGAACAAAAGACAAATGTATCGTCCAGACATTTTAATTCTAAGAGCTTGGGTTAGACTAAAATTATTTTTGGAGACTATTCCACACTATATCTCATAAAGTTCATCTAATTCGAGGAAGATTTATCTCTCTCCCTTTTTGATACAATTATAACCAAGCTCTCAAATTAAACTGCATAAGAATATTGATGATAGCTCAAGAACTGAATGCTTGAGTGAGATTGTCTTCATTGATCTTGACTTGCAATGTAATAATGGGGCCGGACAATGTACATAAATGACCACACAGAAAGTTCATGTTGAGTCATGGTTTATATCAGTCTCTGGCTTCTCTCCTAAAATCCCAACAAGAGAAGAGTTAAGAACTAATAGTGAATAGTTTTTGTTTTTTGTTTTTTGTTTCGTTTGCTTGTGGTGAGACACATTTTCTATCTCTTAGAAAATGAAATCCGAAAGGAAAACTTCCAATTGGTGTCACTGATGTCCCTCCTTCTCGGTAAAGATGCTTCCCAAGGACCACAGCAGCTGCATTCACCGATACTGTCCTGAACACAGAGCCATTCGGGGGAGGAACTCACAGAGTGAGAAGAAGAAGAATAAAGATTTGATCCATCAACTTACATTTCCCGGAAATCTACTTTTCGAGGCTTCGGTCTTCGAACACAGTTGGCCATGATGGTATCGTCTTCCTCTTTAACACAGGAAATAAATGACTCCCCTTAGTTTTTACTTGACTAGAATCGGATACAGTATTCAAACTATTTATCTTCGATGAACAATCAGAAAGATAGAGGCCTGAGAGCTGGACCTAGGTGGTCTGGATGTCCCTTGCTTCACTAGAATTTAACTCCTTAATCGCCAGATGGAAGAGACGGGGGCAATGGGTGAGAAGGCCTGTCCTGTTCTTGGAAAGCAGCTGAATATAACCCTGACTGCTACTGCAAGTTAGACTACTCAAAACCGACCTGGCCGACTTCAGCACAGCTAGACAGTACAGTTAGCATTCCTACCGGCAGAGGTGAAGGCCGTGGTTATAACAGTGCTAGGAGTAACGACTGTAGTAGTAACAAAAGCAGCAGCAACAGCAATTAAGCTGCTTAAGCAATTAGGCAATTAAGCAAGTGAGCTAGGCTTACGTTTCTTATCTGTAATCATCAAAATAAACATGCCAGACAGGTATTATGTATAGTCTGTAAATAAGGACACAAGTTTCAGACGCTTTAAGTAACTAGCTCCAACTCACACAGCTACTAGTGAGTACGTAACAGAGCCAAGACTGGGGCCCAGGACTCTCAAGCCTGTGGTAGGTCGCTTATGCCACACTGGCTTCTCCTATGAAGTAAGACATTAAAGACTGATGCTCTCCACCTGGAGGCTGACGTTTCATAACAATTCTGGTATGTACTTCCACATCTTGTTTTAAAGGAATTTTCAAGTTTAACTATTTTCAAAGAGAAAGAGAGCTTGTGCGAGAGCACGCAGAGGCATTGCGCCCAAGTACGGGAGGTGGAGACGGGCAGAGAGAGAGAATCCCATGCAGGCTCCACACGGCTAGCACAGAGCCTGATGGGGGGCTTGAACCCACTAACCGTGAGATCACGACCTGAGCAAAATCAAGAGTCAGACACTTAATGGACTGAGCCACCCAGGCACCCCTACAACTTATAATTCTGTAACAAGCTTCTGCAATGAAAAAGCAAAACTGCAGTTCACATGGAAAGATTTATCTACGAGGGCTCGTTAAGTTTCACCAGTAAAATTTGGGAGTGGGGGAAAAAGTGATAAAGCCATTATTTTGGATGGTAGGTCATTCTACCTTTTATTCCATTTAAAAACACAGGATCTGGGGCACCTGGGTGGCTCCGTCAGTTGAGCATCTGACTCTTGATTTCAGCTCAGGTCATGATCTCGTGATTCGTGACCTGGAGCCCCAAGCCACATCAGGCTCTGCGCTGACAGCGAGGAGCCTGCTTAGGATTCTCTCTCTTGCTCTCTCTCTTCCCTTCCCCACCCGCACTCTCTCTCCTTCTCAAAATAAATGAACTTAAAAAAAAAAGATACAGGGTTCAACCACTTTAAAACAAAGTTCCCTTTTCTACTAGCCTCTAGTAATTTCCACAAGAACAGTTAGATGGTAGACTTGACCGACAGGTATGGTGATTAATATTTTCCTCATATGCAATTCATGCTCATTTTTAAACTCTGGAAAACACAGAAAAATATAAAGACTGAGAGTCACCCATAATCCCACTGTGCAAAGATAACCACAGTTAAAATTTTGATATATTTCCTTCCAATTTTTTTTGCTATGCATACACATATACACACAAATCGAGATCACTTCTATATATATATGTACACACATATGTACATATGTATATACATATATATACATACACACACATACACACACACACACACATATATATATGAAATGAGCATTTTCTAATGGTCATTAAAAATTCTGACAAACAAAATTTAAAGCTTTCTTAATACTCCAACATAGAGATGAAACATAATTTATTTAACCATTCCCCTATCTTTGGAGAACAGCAGGCCTTGGTCAGGAAATAAATGGTTATGTAAATAACAGGACCTGAATTAAGTGCAGAAGATTAAGAACCCTAGGTTATTCCTTGGTCTCTGCAAGTTAATAGACTCCGGGGAGTCAGGACAATCAAACGCAGTATTTTCAGCCTTCAGAAGGATCCATCCATATATGCATACATTTAGCCTTTTTTGCTGATGTGTTATGCTGAAAGGTGACCCCATAGCAAAATGTTTAAGACAGAGGTGCCTTACCAAAATGTGAGAGTCACTCTTGTACATGTAAGTGTCAGAAACCACTACCAGAGAATACAACTCATGGGACTCAACTGGGCCCATCAACACCTAGCTTCTAAGAAAAGCAGATCGAGGTTTTTATTCCCCAAACTCATGATATTTAATAAATATGAACATCTGAGCTGAAATTATTGTCAGTTATTGCATTGGGGCATTTTTATCCTCTAAGTGGTGGGTCCAATTTTACAAGGGGGTTTTCTGGCTCCAGAATGCATCAACGGTATGATGTTGCAGCTATGCCCATAAAGAGGCACCTATTCTCCAGACACATTATTTAAATTCACAGAAAGGACTGCGTTTCTTACCAGTGGCTTTGACTTGTGGAGGACTTTGTGATTACACACAGATCAGACGGAAGAGAAACAGAGCAGCTCCCTTAGGGATCAGAAGAGCTGAGGCACTCTCGTGGAACAGTGTTTTCAAAGGATGGTGAAACAACCACCAGCAATGTACTGTTGTCATTGGAAAGGAAGTGCCCAGCCAGAGGGGACATTGCCCACTCCCTCTTGCATCTATGTGGGGCCATGTGACTAGTTCTGGCCAATGGAATGAAAGCAGAGGTGGAGTATGTACCATTTCTGGTATTCCATCCTTGCACTTTTTTCCCCTGATCCAGTAACCATGGAGACTCATACCGAAGATGACAACATCACAAGGTGGAAGGAGACTGCATCCGGAGCCACCATCAAGAAGAGAGCTGCCCATGACAATGGACTTGCCAGGAACATCAACGCTATTTATGGTGTTAAGCCGCTGACATTTGAGAACTGTTTGTTAAATTAGACTCTCTCAACAGGGACTCACTAAAAGAGCCTCTGGTAGATGACACCCTGATTCGGCAGAGAGAAGAGTATGGGGCAAAAATAAGCGTGGAGCACTTCTTCAAGATGGAAAATATTATTTCTCGGTAAAACTTAGGGGGGAAAAGATGGAGGACATCACAAATGGGGTACAAGGCAAGGAGTCAACAAAGCACCAAGGTTCAGAGAGAGTAAGTTGAACTTCCAGAAAATCAAGGTGGTGGAGAGAAGCCTAAAATAAAATTTCTTTTTTTAATGTTTTTTTTAAGTTCATTTATTTATTTTGAGAGAAAGAGACCGTGAGCAGGGGAGGGGCAGAGAGAGAAGGAGAGAGAAAGCAGGAGAGCCCAACAGAGGGCTCGAGCCCACAAACCGTGAGGTCATGACCTGAGCTGAAACCAAGAGTCAGATGTTGAACTGACTGAGCCACCCAGGAGCACCTCAAATTTCTTTTTGATACGACGTAGGCTCTTGATTTGTTCTGTGGCCTACAGGACCAATGAAACAATAGTTACAAACGTGTATTTCTGTCAACAAGCGCTTCTTCTTTGGTATTCAAATCATTTCTGTTCCCCCAAATAATCTCCGTTTTTGATTGATGACTCTTTGCTCTTGATTTTAGGTCACATTCTAATTCACTGGGTTCTCCGGGGATTTGGGTTACTGAAGCAATAAAGGCATAGAAAATAGTTTGAGATTTCATTACACAGATTAAAGACGTTAATGAAAGCTTTTTGATCCTAAGCAAGATTACTCGGGGATTTTTAGTCAGCTATAGATTTTTCATAGCTCGGAAAACATGCACAGTGACAAGAAGCTGCACCAATCTGTTTACTGGGATCTTGAGTGTTAAATGCTCCTCGCGTGACTCTCCAAGGATAAAAGGGTGTTTAATTGCTATAAACTATAAGCCCTTGCCTTCTGCAACCCCGCTCCGTTGGAACCACTGGGTTTCATTTCCGTCAATGTATGTCTCCATCTGTGTATCTGTCCATCTATCCATCCACCCATCCATCCACCTATAAATTTTAAGCTACCTATCTATACATTTTTATCTCTCTACCTATAAGTTCTAAGCACTAGTAATGTGCTAGGCAGGGAATATATGCTAAATGTTAAAAACAATCCCGACTAGAGTTCGGAGTCTTATGGGAGCCCCAGCTACACCAAGAGGTGGGATCAAGACTGTGTCTTCCAGGGGCGCCTGGGTGGCGCAGTCGGTTAAGCATCCGACTTCAGCCAGGTCACGATCTCGCGGTCCGTGAGTTCGAGCCCCGCGTCGGGCTCTGGGCTGATGGCTCGGAGCCTGGAGCCTGTTTCCGATTCTGTGTCTCCCTCTCTCTCTCTGCCCCTCCCCCGTTCATGCTCTGTCTCTCTCTGTCCCAAAAATAAATAAACGTTGAAAAAAAAAAAAAAGACTGTGTCTTCCTGCCCTCGTATGATCCTCGGTCAGCCTGGTACATACTCTATCCGCTGGCCTTTCAGTTCCTTACGGTCTATGGGCATTGTATCCTCAATGTCTGGCTCAGAATCCGGCACATAGTAAATGCTTGGCAAACGTACATGGAGTAGAACTAAGTTCTGGAATGCTCTGTCATGATTTCCTTAGAATGCTTCCGAAACTGGTCATGTTTTTGCATGGGCTTCTGCCCCAGTTTCCTGCTAGGGCTTAATATCACCTTGGCAAACCAGCCATACCCCATCCCAGAACTGTTCAGGCTTCTCCTATAGGATTTTAAACCCTGCTCTCAGCGGATCTATCGATTGCTTGAGGACCTTCTCCAAAAGAACCAAACGATATTCTCTACTTGATTTAAGAACGTCATCCAAACCCGCCACATGCCCCCCTCCAACCCGCATACACACAGACAAGCTGGAATTTTGAAGATTTCCATATAACCTTTGGTCAAAGAAGAGTTCACTGCACTCTGCTAGATACTACACTTTCCACTGTGGGGCAGCCATGCCTTAGGAACATAGCCTATAATTCTGCCTTGTCTCTTAACTTCTCCTATTTCCAATGCTTCTCCCTCGATGCCTGCTCCCTACAGAGGCTCTAGTAAGCCCTTCAACGTAGTCCTTTCACTCCCCTAACCTCAAGGTATTACCTAAGGCTAGTTAAAGAAATCTTTCAAAGGACTTCTGCTACTCATCAGAACTGATGTTTGCTACATACAAGTAACAGCTACACACATAATTAGAAACTATCAGAGACATTGACAAAGCAGTCCCGTTTATGTTTACATCAAAAAGAATAAAATACCCAGGAATAAACTTAACGAAGGAGGTGAAAGACCCATATGCTGAAGACCGTAAGACACTGATGAAATAAAGTAAAAACAGAAACACAGCGGAAAGATGTTTCGTGCTTGTGGACTGGAAAATACTGTTAAAATGTTCACACTACCCAAAGCAATCTACAGATTTGGTGCAATCCCTATCAAAATTCCAATGGCATACTTCACAGAACGGGAACAAATAATGCTAAAATTTATACGGAACCTACACAAAAGGTCCTGGATAGCCAAAGTAATCTTAAGAAGAACAAAGCTGGACGTAGTCCGCTCCCGGATTTCAAACTATGCTACAAAGCTGCAATAATGAAAACACTATGGGGGCACCTGGGTGGCTCAGCCAGGTTCGAGTCCAGTTCTTGATTTTGGCTCAGGTCATGATCTCACGATTGGTGGGATGGAGTCCCACGTCGGGCTCCACGCTGAGAGTGCAGTGCACGCTTGGGATTCTCTCTCTCTCCCTCTCTCTGCCCCTCTCCCACTTGAGCACATGTGTGCACGAGTGCTCGCTCTCGCTGTCAAAATAAATGAATAAACATTAAAAAACCACTATGGTACTGGCACAGAAACAGATACATAGATCAATGGAACAGGATTGAAAGCCCAGGGATGAATCATGGGAATCTACTCCCAAAGCCACGAGCACACCGTATACTCTGTATGTTAGCTAACTTAACAATAAATTATATTTTTAAAAACAGAACTGAAAGCCCAGAAATAAACCTACACATATATAGACAATTTATAACAAAGGAGCCCAGAACATGCGATGGAAAAGGGAGAGGCTCGTCAATAAATGGCTTTAGGAAAATTGGTCAACTACATGCAAAAGAGAAATTAGACCACCATCTTATACTATACACAAAAAGGAATACAAAACGGATTGAATACTTGAATGCAAGACTTGAAACCATAAAATTCCTAGAAGAAAACATAGGCAATAAGCTCCTTGACATTGGTCTTAGCAATGCTATTGTGGCTCAGACTCCAAAGGCAAGGGAAACCAAAGCAAAAATAAACTATTGGGACTACATCAAACTAAAAAGCTTCTGCACAGTGAAGGAAACCACGATCAAAACAAAAAGGCAACCTACTGAATGGGGGAAGATACATGCAAATCTTACATCTGATAAGGGGTTGATGTCCAAAACATATAAAGAACTCCTACAGCTCAACAACAAAGAAACAACTCAAAAAATAGGCAGAAGACCTGAACAGACATCGTTCCAAAGAAGACATATGGATGGCCAATAGACACACAGAAGGATGTTCAACATCACGAATTATTAGGAAAAGGCAAATCAAAACCACAATGAGATATCACCCCATCTCTTAGATGCCTATTATCAAAAAGACAAGAAAGAGCAAATGCTGGAGAGGATGTGGAGAAAAGGGAACCTTTGTATACTATTCATGGGATTGTAAATTGCTGCAGCCACTATGGAAAGCAGTATGGAGATTCCTCAAAAAATTAAGAATGGAGGGGTGCCTGGGTAGCTTAGTTAGTTAAGCATCCGACTTTGGCTCAGGTCATGATCTTGTGGTTGGTGAGTTAGGGCCCCGCATCAGGTTCTGTGCTGACAGCTCAGACCCTGGAGCCTGCTTCGGATTCTGTGTCTCCCTCCCTCTCTGTTTCTCCCCGGCTCATGCTCTGTCTCTCTGTCTCTCTCAAGAATAAATAAACATTAAAAATTTTTTTTAAAAATTAAGAATGGAACTCCCATATTATCCAGCTATTCTGCTATTGGGTAATTTTCTGAAGAATATGAAAACACCAATTTGAAAAGACAAATGCATCCCTATGTTCACTGTGGCATTATTTACAATATCTAAGATACAGAAGCAACCTAAATGTCCATCAGTAGAAGAATGGATAAAGACAATGGGGTGTATGAGTGTGTGTGTGTATGTGTATATGTATGTATATGTATGTATACACATACACACATACACACACACACACACACACACACACATTGGAATACTACTCAGCCATAAAAAAAAATCTTGCCAGGTGCAACAACATGCATGGAACTTGAAGGCTTTATGCTACATGAATTAAGTCGAAAGGAAAAAGATGAGTACTGTATGATATCACTTAGATGTGGGATCTAAAAATACAAACATACAAACAGAAGAAAAACGAACTCCCAGATACAGAGAACAGATTAGTTTACCAGAGGGGAAAGGGACTGGGAGGGTGGGCAAAAGGAGTGAAGGAGGTCAATTTGTAGGGTGATGGGTGGTAATGATACTTTGGGGGATGATCATTTTGCAGCATACACAAGTGTCAAATTATAATGTCCACCTGAAACATATAATTTTTTTAAAGTACACATGCAGAAAGGCAAACTTTAGCTGAAAATGACTGAATCGATTTGCTGATGAAGAAAATTTCACTAAGACACAAGATAGGCAATTCCAAGTAAGGAAAATGAAGAGCATATAGAAATAAACTTATCAGAACTTTCTAGAACTCACCAGGACATGAACCACAGAACTTCTAACAATCATACAACCAAACCCCCCCCTAGAGCAAAACATTTCATTATTTCGGTTTCCATTCTGTGCGTGCTACAGTGATACCTACAGGTGTAAAAGAATAGTCTTTCCTTTCTACCACATTCCATTTAGAAATCTAGCATATGAAAGAGCACAATGAATCTCATTCTCTGTGATAAGTCATATGAGATAGTCCACGATTAAAAATTGAGATGCCTGATGACCAGAAAAGAAGTATTAGGCTGCACCCCAAAAGTCAACTAAATAAATCCGTAACATTAATCTTGAACTCTTCTTGACAACTCTAACATACACTAAATTATTAATGATATGATTGCTGATGTTCTGCAGTCCACTGGGTAGTTATGCTAAGTTATACTCCTCACACGGACATTCACTAGAACATAATCGTAATTACTTTTAGTACAGCCCTGAGCTATCATTAGTGATAATCATGATGATGGTGTTCAATGTTTTTGACTGCATGAATGATAATACTATTATCAAAGTAGATTGAAGGTCTAAGGGGGAGAAGTAAAATCCTCTCCACGAGAGGCCAAGAACTACCTACAGGTTGCCAGCATGGTCTCCTATAAATTCTAATGATGTAAGGTGGACAATCTAAGAGGTGCTAAGTTTCCAATTCAACAGATACTCAGGTCCCTCTCCTGAGTGAGAATGAGTATCCTAGTACTTCCCATGTGCATTTTTTTTAACGTTTATTTTATTTTTGAGAAAGAGAGAGAACACAAGCAGGGGAGGGGCAGAGAGAGAGAGAGAGGGAGACACAGAATCTGAAGCAGGCTCCAGGCTCTGAGCCGTCCGTGAAAAGCCAGACGTGGGTCTCAAACTCACAAACTGTATGATCGTGACCTGAGCTGACATAGGATGCTTAACTAACTGACTGAGCCACCTAGGCGTCCCCCCACCCCCAATATGCATTAATTAGCCAAGGCTTCCAGCTTCCGGTGAAAGACCCAGAGAGCTGGCACTGGAGGGACCCAATAAACTGGGATAGATCCAAGCCTTCAAGTCAATGTCACTAGAATAGAGATCTTGCCAGAAATGCCAAGTCATGGGGTAAGTCAGAAGAGGAAGAGCTTGTGCTCATGCACCCGAAATCAGCCATCAAAACTAGGGAAGGGCCAGACTGAAAAGCCATACTCAGGTTCACAGGACACAGCCAAGAGCGGGCACATGCCCATTTTCCTTTTTCCATCTTCTCACCCAAAGCCTTCACTTACAGGGGGGCTCCTGAGTGGCTCAGTTGGTTAAGCAAAGCCTTCACTTATTTTTGTTTACCTTGCGCTTTGTGTTTCATTACATGTCACCTCAAATCCTTTTTTGGATAAAGTCCAAATGAAAGGATAAAAATAATGGTCAATAATACACTGGCCTGGCTTGCTGGCATTTCTTGCTGCTGTCAACGGCTTCCACCAGTCTTCCTTCATGGTGACGCTTTGCTACCTAAAAGCAGCTTAAGTGAGTCACCATTAATCAATCATTGATTTGCACAGGAACATTTCCGGAGAACTGTCCTGAGCTGAACACAAGCCATCGGTTCCCAGCTAGCAGTGGTCCCTGAAGAGAGAGATGGCCTGCTTAGAGAACTACCCCTGTGCTCCTGGTGCCCAAAGACAGTCTCAGATTATTAAGAGCTGACCTGGACCAAGCCGCACCCCTGCCATTAAATGCCTATTGGGTACTTTTGTCTTTTTAAGTAACTTGAACTAGAATCATTGAATAATGCAATTCTACCTATTTCCAAAAGGGTTAAGCGGATTCCACACCTGTGACTGGCTGGAGATAAATGTGGATATGGGGGGAAAAAATGGTTAGTGAGTTTTGGAATTTTCTCTGAAAGCCCCGTCAACACATGCAGAAAGGTAAAGAAACTTCCGCTGAAAATGACTCAATTGAACGAGAAGGGAAAAGAAGATTCTTCGACGCTTTTAACCACACCATGCATGTTTCTAGGCAGCCTGAATCCAACTTCTTTTGCAGCTGCACCCCTATACCAACACAGAATATCCACCGGTCCACGGATATACTCGTTCTCTAACCCCATGCTTCTACGTATGATTCGTGTTACTCCTTCAGATTCACGGGTTTTGAGCATCAGATGGCATCTTGTACCATCTTATCTGATCTTTGTAACAAATCTGTCGAGGGATTGATATCATCATCCCCATTTTATACGTAAGGAAACTGAGCTTCTGAGAAGTTTAGTGACTCACCCAAGGACCCATTCTAGTGAGTGGCAGAGCTTGAATTTGAACTCAGATCTTCTGGTTCAAAGTCCTGTATTCTTCCCACTACACCATATAGCCTTCCTTGGATACAAAGCGTCTTCGACTGCACCCCACTCCAAATGCTCACCTGAAAATTGAAAATCTCTCTTTTAAGTGTCTGTTTTGAATACTATCTCCTCCATAACGTCCTCAATGATCACCCAATCCAAAAATGAGCTCCCCTTGCCCTGATCTCTTTAGTATGGTTTCTGTCAATTCAGTCATTCAGTAAACAACCGAGTACCCACTGTGTGCTAGCTTGCATGGTAGTTACTAAAGAAATAGCACTAAATGACACAGAAAGAAAGCTGATCTCATGGGTCAGACATTTTTATGGTATTTATCATAAAATCACTGAATGATAGTTTGACAGATTTCTTTTTTATATAATGTTTATTTTTGAGAGAGACAGAGCAAGCAGGGGAGGGAGGGGGGGAGGGACAGAGAATCTGAAGCAGGCTCTGCTCTGACAGCAACAAGCCCAACGCGGGGCTCAAACTCACGAAATGTGAGATCATGACCTGAGCTGAAGTTGGACACGCAACGGACTGAGTCACCCAGGCGCCCCACTGAATGATACTTTTAAATTTCATGTCATCTAAAAGCTCTTATTTTTTTTTTTTATTAATTTTTTTTTCTCAACGTTTATTAATTTTGGGGACAGAGAGAGACAGAGCATGAACAGGGGAGGGGCAGAGAGAGAGGGAGACACAGAATGGGAAACAGGCTCCAGGCTCCGAGCCATCAGCCCAGAGCCTGACGCGGGGCTCGAACTCACAGACCACGAGATCGTGACCTGGCTGAAGTCAGACGCTTAACCGACTGCGCCACCCAGGCGCCCCTAAAAGCTCTTATTTTTTACGTGCCTGCCTGGCCGGCTCAGTTGGTCAAGCATGTGACGCTTGACCTTGGGGTTGTGAGTTCAAATCCCATGTGCAGCACAGAGTTTAGTTAAAATTTTAAAAAAATTTAATTAAAAAAAGCCCTTGTTTTACAGATGAGTAAACTCATACCCAGGAAGTTCAGTGTCACGCCTACTAGAAGCAGAGCCCAGACGACAGGTCTCTATCCATGCTCCTCATCAATACTGTGTTTATAGCTTCTTTCCCCTAATAGGCTGTCAGCAACTTGAGGGCACTGTGTCTTGCTCATGTCCATACACCCTTCAGCATTAGCACCCGCAATCCGGAAAGTGGGGCAATGTGTGATAACGGTAGCAAACCAGAAAAACGGATCATCTACACCGTTAGATCTCAAATGGACAAAAGGGCTAGATATTTAACATTTATAAAGCATGTTACAATTCAGCGTCTTCCCCCACGTCATTCTTCACACAAGCTTTCATAAATCACAGACGTACACTGCTGAGCGAAGCTTGTGTAAAGGATCACACATTTTTAGAAAATGTTGTCTTCTGTTACAATAACCTGTAATTTTCACTGTTTCCCTTCTTAATTTAATCCCCAGAATTACAAATAGTATACTGATAGCTAACTTACCCGAAGACTACATACCAATCAACTTCAACCGTGAAGAAGTCATTGAAAATAAAAAAGGAAGCAGAAAATTCCTCTGAGCAGCCAACATAAATTTTACCAAGTATAGACACTACAGAAATACAATGCATTGGTTCTTTTTTAATTTTTTTTTATTATTTTTATTTTTGAAGGAGAGAGAGAGACAGAGCATGAGCAGGGGAGGAGCAGAGAGAGAGGGAGACACAGAATTTGAAGCAGGCTCCAGGCTCTAAGCTGTAGGCACAGAGCCCGATGCAGGGCTCGAACCCACAAACTGTGAGATCGTGACCTGAGCCGAAGCCGGACGCTCAACCGACTGAGCCACCCAGGCTCCCCAATGCATTGGTGCTTTAATGTTCGTTCATTCCATAGTTACCCAGGGCTCACTCCGGGACCCTTAACTCTGAGTTTGGGCACATTTCTAACGGGCACAAACATCTAATTTTCATATCCCATAGCCAATGCAAAGCAGCAAACAGAAGGTGGAAAATGTTGGCCAGAAGTAGGTGTAGGGGCCGCTTTTAGGCAACAGGCCTGAGCAACGGAAACCTGAACAGGGCAAAAGGGCCCAGAGTGACCACTGGGCTCAATGCAAACAGGCCCATTAAATGACCGGCCATGAAACAGCCGTGGGCCCTACCCGACCAATTACAACCAGGCACAGTTCCTAAGATTAACAAAACAGGGAAAATTCCGTAAGTCCCCATACTCCCTCACTCCGCCCTGTAACTGTGGCCCCCGCCACTGCCTTATCACAGCCTCTCTCTCCTTTGCTGTCCTGCCCGCTACTCCCTTGGGGCATATTCGATAAATTTCTATCTCTTTTGTTCTGCCCTGGGTAAATTCTTTCACCGCCTGTGCTGCCAGGCCCACCCACCCAATTAGGTCACCCCAGAGTGGCTATCCATCCCATCTCACGGTCCCCTGGAATTCCAACAGCCCCAAGCAGAAGTCATAAACGCCAAAGAATGGACGCAGTGTCAGCCTACGGGTTACCGCACTTCATGACATTTGTGAACGTGAAATGCATAAATACAGCGTGCGAGAGAACTCGGGTTCCTTCTTGGCAACAGCCAGGTAATGATCAGGTAATGGACGGTGGGAGAAGTATTCATTTATCTTTCAGGATTTAGAAAAGCAAAACCGTTACCTTTGTGTAAGTGAAGGCAAGGCATCTTGTCCCCGTCAGACTCAAATTACCTGCCTTTAAATTTTCAGCTTCTGAACAGAGTGTATGTGGATTATTTTTCACCAGCAGGGGGAGGTTAAGACAAGGAAGTCCTAAAAATGTCCCGGTCTTCACCAGAGGGGCTGAGTCTCTTCGCAGTGTGACTGAGTGGCTCCCTTTGGCAGCCTGGTCGAATTCAGAAAGGTCAGGGAGTAGTGTTGTACACTCCCTGACGCAACAAACTTGGGAGAAACGACAGCTGAGGGACAAACAGCAATTTCTGCACCACTGCACCCCGACAGGAAATACTTTGGGGGGACGCCTGGCTGGCGCAGGTGGTGGAGTGTGAGACTCTTGATCTCGGAGTCCTGAGCTCAAGCCCCAAGCTGGCTGCAGGGCTCACTTTAAAAACTGTATTTGTGTGTCATGAAATCACACTTGGCATACTTATGCAGTGAGAAGACATCTACACTTCAACTCAGAGAGAGCTGAGGGCTTACTCTTCGTTGCAATGAAAGTGATGATGTAAAGGCATTGGTTATTGTTGTCTTTATGTGGAAATCATCATGGATAAATCCAGCTCGTCGGCAGGACCAGGGGGAAAAGCAGAGGGCAGCCAACTCGCCAAGAGCAGCTGGCACTGGGGTCCAGCAAAGATGGGCCCGGGGGCCCAGGAAGGTACATACCGCTTCAGGTTCGTCCAGGGAGGCTGAGTAATTACCACACTGTAGAGCTTACCTTTTCCTTAGCACCACCCAGAAGAATCACCGGACCAAATCACAACCAAGGGGAGAGAGGGTACTTCTTCGAAGAAGCACATTCTGCCAGATCATTTGCATCTCCTGAAAGACAAGAAGAGGCACAGCAAATCCAGGGAAGTCCAAGCTCTAACATGAACTTGTGTGACCATGAACCAGTTATATCCACCCCCCTCCCCGACTTTGATTCAGTTCCTCTATCTGCAAATTGAGGAAAAAATCCATAGACTAGAGAATCTCTAACATCATCTCACTCAGTCCTAACATCCTGAGCTCAATGATTCAATTGCCAGATTGAAAATACATGAGTGGCATTATTTTCCCCAACTACGGTTACTACATTTATTTGTTTATTCATCATAAGAGAGATGGGCCAGCTGTTATAACAAAAGGGGTCAGCCCCCCTCC